>NC_135979.1:7343090-7950590 GCF_053455715.1 Rhinoraja longicauda | reverse complement strand
GCAGCATCTCAGGAGAGAAGGAATGGGTGACGTTTCGGGTCGAGACCCTTCTTCAGATGTGCAGAGGGTTGGCCTGAACAGGAACACGAGGATAGATCAATGGAGTTGAACAGCCTGTTACTGTGCTCCGTGTATCACAAAGTGCAATGTCTGACCTAAAGATTTAAAAGCAAGGATGTGGAAATCATTGCCCCTGGAGAGCAGGAAATGGAAAACCGCTTGAGGTTTTTAAAAGGCAGAGAGAGGATTGTTCTGTAGGTAAGACATTAGGAGGATGGTGAGAGTACAGGAAATTGAAATTAAAAACATGAGCTCTGATAAGCAAACACCAGTGGTAACTCACTGGTCGACTCCTCTTCCTGTTGTTCATAATCTTTCATGGGCTCAAGGTAGGGTTCGTAATGTGGAGGAATAACTTCTGTAAGGGGTTTCTGCGCCGAGCTTTCGCCCGACCTAAGGTCCCCGTGCCTTGCTCTGATCCCTTGACCAGGCCGCGCACACTGGTTCCCCGTGAGTGGTTCGACCCACTCACCCCCTACGGTTCTAGACACTGGACTTAGATGCAGGAGCGTTGATAGTGCAGAAAAACTCAACCAGACCAGATTTGAAGACCAGGGTTTAAATGGAAAAGGCTTTTATTGAGCACTTGGGACTATTGTCCATGAATACTTATACACAGTTCTATCAGACATATGCATAACTACACGAATACTTAGACACAGTTCTAAACGACATATGCATAACTACACGAATATTTAGACACAGTTCTACTAGACGTATGCACACTTACACGAACACTTTTGACGCAGTTCTAAAAGACATATGCATAACTACACGAATACTTAGACACAGTTCTGTTAGACATATTCTTGACTGTAAGATGGGGAACGTACGACACATCGCAAAATTGACCAACACATATTCATTTCCACACCCACGTTTATTCAAACCACCCTCCCCTCTACACTAAACTATGTCCATGATGTGCAGGATCGGGGTACATGCTCACCATGGGGCTATTACTGGGGTTTCTGGCTGTTCGTGCTGCTTCTCCTGCGTTATGTCCGGGGATACCGGGGATGGCCAGACGGTATGTTAATTGGTATTTCGTTGCGAGGTGATGGGTTTAACTGGTTTCCCATCACCTACCAGGTAGTTTTCTATGGGCTATTGTGCCCCCTTAACGAGATTAACTGTTTAGGTCGGCTTGGGGCATTGTGAGTATGCTGATGTCAGCGCCCCAGTGTCTGGACTTCGACCTGGTTTCGCAGGTTTCTGCATGGCCAATATCCATCAATTGTTCTGGCCGTGGCTTTGCAGAAACCCAGAGACTGGGCTGTAAGGTTTTTGCTTTTGTGGCTGGTCACGAGGTCCCGCGGCCATCTTAGGACCCACGGATTGTGACATCCCTTGGTAAACTGACCGCAGCCTTTCTCCGCTATCAGCCCCAGTCTCCCGTTTAAAATGTCCAAACTGCAGCTCTTTGGTTTGGTGTTGATTGCAGAATGAGGGAAAACTTCTCAAATCTTACACTTCAGTTTAATTGAGTTGAGAGATACAGCTTGGATACAGACAGGCCTTCTGCCCACCCAATCCTAACCAGCAATCCGTGTATACTAGTTCCATCCTACAATTTACAGAAGCAAATTAACCTGCAAACCAGCACGTCCTTGGAATGTGGGAGGAAACCGGAGCACCCGCTGAAAACCCTCAGTCACAGGGAGAACATGCAAACTCCGCACAGACAGCACCCGTAGTCAGGATCAAACCCGAGTCTCTGGCGCTGTAAGGCAGCAACTCTACCACAGTGCCCACCCACTATGTCATTTATTTCTGGGGAGGGGAGGGGCGGGTGGGGCATAAGGTGGCAAAGAGTGGAAGTTTACTGCTCAGGGTCACAGCATTAAAGGGAGTAAAGTTACTAAAACCGTTAATGACTTCCATAATCTGTATCCTGAAGTGGAACTTAATCAGAAGGCATGAAAGACGGTCCGGAAGAGATTAGATAGAACGATTCCAGGGATGAAAAATGAATTCATGAGCTCAGACTTGAGAAGGTGGAATTGTTCTCCTTCAAGCAAGGAAGGTTGTGAGGAGATTTGATAGACGTGTTTAAAATCACGAAGGGTTGAAACAGAAAATAAAATAAACTATTCCTATTACACCATTCTGTTTTTTTGCACTCACCATTGTATTTATTTTTGCATCCATCAGCACCATGTTTACTGTTTACACTTCGAGCTTCATGGAAGCCAGGAATTTCATTTTACCCTAGAGCATATAACAATAATCCAATCTGAATCTGAATCTGAAACTAAACTGAATCTGACGGAAGGGTGAAGAGGCAGAGGAGACAGATTTAAGATGAATCATCGTATTATAAACTTTAGAAACAATTTGCACGTGCCCATTCGCACGCACACACACGCACACATACACGCACGCATACATGTGCAGACACACACGCACATACACTTGCATACACATGCAGATACACACACAAACACACACTTAGACATACATACCCAGGCAGACAGACACATACACTTACGGATACACTTGCAGACATATGTAGACAGACACAAGCACACATTGACACACCTGCAGACACATCCACAGACACACACCGACACATGTACACACACGTGCACACACACACACACACACACACACACACACACACACACACACATATACATACACACACTCACACACGATATAAGCATGAACTTTCCCTCAGTTTCTTATTCTAACAATACCACCCCATCGTTCTTTCCCCAGAAGGTTGACACAAAATGCTGGAGTAACTCAGCAGGTCAGGCAACATCTCGGGAGAGAAGGAATGGGTGGCATTTCGGGTTGAGACCCCTCTTCAGATGGCTGATTAAATGTTCTTTCCATAACATTTGACGTTTGACGGCACCAGGCCTGTACTCGCTGGAGTTTAGAAGGATGAGGGGAGACTTCATTGAAACTTACCGACTGGTGAAAGGCCTGTAGAGAGTGGATGTGGAGAGAATGTTTCCACTAGTGGGAGAGTCTACCCTCAGAATAAAAGGATGGACCTTTAGAAAAGAGATGAGGAGGAATTTCTATAGTCAGAAGGTGATGTATCGATGGAATTAAATGCCACAGAAGGCTACGGAGGCCAAATCAATGGATATTTTTACGGTCGAGATCGATAGATTCTTGATTAGTGTGAGTGTCAGGCGTTATGAGGGGAAGGCTGGAGAATGGGGTTGAGAGGGAAAGACAGACCAGCCACGATTGAATGGCAGAGTAGTCTCCTGTGCTCCTACAACTTATGAACTTATTTGAAAATGGACCCCTTAGATAAAAATAATAAATGGTAAATATACGTTTCATCCTCAGCTCTCTGAAAGCAGGGAAATAGGAACAGCCTTTGCTTTCATGTACCGAGCTTAAATTATGATGGCAGTACATAGTACAAATAAAACATAGTATAAGAAAATAACTGCAGATGCTGGTACAAATCGATTTATTCACAAAATGCTGGAGTAACTCAAGCAGGTCAGGCAGCATCTCGGGAGAGAAGGAATGGGTGACGTTTCGGGCTCGACCCGAAACGTCACCCATTCCTTCTCTCCCGAGATGCTGCCTGACCTGCTGAGTTACTCCAGCATTTTGTGTACAAATAAAACAGTCGGGCTGGTTTGTGAGATCATTCTTCCTTCTGTAAATTAATTCTGACTAATATTTCACACTGCTGTGACTTCCAAGCTGCATGATGCAAATTTTATGTTGGGCTGGTGTTTTTCACGGTTCTCTCAATAAACTCTGCTCCAGAATGGTTGTTCGGGATTCTGTTGTCGATCTCTCTCTCTCTCGAGTTCATATCTCGACCCGAAACGTCAACCATCCCATCTCTCCCGAGATGCCGCCTGACCCGCTGAGTTACTCCAGCATTGTGTGTCTACTTCCAATTTGATGCATTCCCAGTTGCAGGAGACAGGAAATGTAAAATAGATATCCCCCATCTAATTCTTTTGCTAATTATTTTAACTAAGGTTCACAGGAGGAGAATTAGGATATTCGGCCCATCAAGTCTGCTCCGCCAATAAGCCATGGCTGATCTATCTTTCCCTCTCAACCCCATTCTCCTGCCTTCTCCCCATAACCCTTGACACCCTTACTTATTTAAGAATCTGTCAATCTCTGCCTTAAAGATATCCATTGACTGGGCCTCCACAGCCACCTGTGGCAATGAATTCCACAGATTCACCACGAAGAAATTCCTCCTCCTCATCTCCTTTCTAAAGGTACGTCCTTTTATTCTGAGGTTATGGCCTCTGGTCCAAGACTCTCCCACTAATGGGCACATCCTCTCCACATCCACTCTGTCCAGGCCTTTCACTATGCGATCCGGTTATCTATTTTCCTGGAAGAAAACCTGTCCACATTTTCAATTCCTTTATAACTTTGAGCACATCCATTCATTTTCAACTTCGCTTCCACTTCTCCAAATGGCAGATATATTCATCCCAAGGCAAATTTCCTTTGCCCGCAAAAGAAACTGTGATTACATTTCCTTCGAATGGAAATGAATCTAGGCTTAATTTCACATTTCACAGCCTGTCTCTTCACGTTTTTCCTCTGCGCCCTGTCGATATGCTGTGTAACACTGCTTTGATTGATTAATGTGAAGAAAAGTTCTGATCTCGCTTGTTCAAGCAACACAACACTCAACTCTGCCACTCTGTAAACCATGGCCGCAAATAGAAGCTTGCATTCATTGATCTTACTCAAAGCCAAATGTTTCATCTTGGTGACTAATTACAATCATCTCCCTTCAAGTCTTATTATCTCCTCTTTTCTTTGACGACTTCTGAATTAACTCTAATGGCTCCACTGGAGCTCCACTTTCAGGGTGGACTGTGGGGCATGGGGAACAAATAACTATGTTTACAAAGAGATGGGAAATTACCCGATGTGCTCGTTTGATTAGACAGATGAGACGAAGGATTGCGTACAATAGACGTACCCGAGGTGGCACAGAGGGTGGAAGGAAGGTCCAGGGTAACTCTGTGGTTACCCTGTGCAGGAGAAGAATGGGTGAGAGAGCACCCAGCGAAAGCCAACACAGTCACGGGGAGAATGTACAAACTCCGTACGGGCAGGATCGAACCCATGTCTCTGGCCCTGTAAGGCAGCAACACTACCGCTGCACCACTGTGCCACCCCTTGGTATTAAATACTCCATCTTTAGATCATTTGGCCTTGATTTCCTTTTGCATCAGCACCGGACATTTTTGGCTGCAGTCCCTTTATTTTGTTTCATTCATTTGTATACTGGGGCCTGCTGAGCATGGCCCAGTAGGTCAGACTGTGCAACATTACACTGAGTTTATAACATTAGCAACATATTACACAGATAAGGGAGCTTAACTGTCCTTCCATGGCCACTTTAGAAACATAGAGCATCGAAACAGGCTCTTCTGTCCTGGAGGACCACGATGCATGTCTAAGCAAGTCCAATTTGCCTGCATTTGGCCCATTTTACGCCTAGGTTTATTAGTGTCACCTGTACCAAGGTACAGTGAAAAGCTTTCAAACTCAAATACAACAGAGAGAGCAAAAGGGAAGATACGGAGTACAGAATATAGCTCTCAGCATTGTAACGCATCAGTTCCAGAGACAAAGTCCAAGAGTTTCTGCTGTACAGCGCAAGAGACCCGGGTTTGATTCTGACCACGGGTGCTGTCTGTACAGAGTTTGTACGTTCTGCCCACGACCTACATGGGTTTTCTCCCACACTCCAAGGACCCACAGATTTGTAGGCTACTTGGCCTGGTAAAAATGATAACTTGTCTCTCGTGTGTATAGGATAGTGTTAGCGTGTGGACTCAGTGGGCCGATGGGCCTATTTCCGTGCTGCATCTCTAAACTAAACTAAAACAAAACTAATAGAAGATGCACGAATCGTGGAGCCAGAGGGAGGGGTCTAGGTGAAAGGGGATGGAGGAAGGGGGAGGGGGAGAAATAAGTGCAAATCCAGGTGAGGCACAAGGAGGAGAGGGGGGAAAAGAGGGTGGGTGGTTGTTTGTAGGTTAGTTAATATTCATACCGTCAGGTTGGGTCAAGATGCCCAAGCGGAATATGAGGTTGCAGTTGCTCCAGTAATAACTGGATTAAATTAAATTCTTCCCATTGATTTCAATGGGTAGCCCTCCAGCATTTTGTGAATAAAAACCTTCGATTTGTACCAGCATCTGCAGTTATCTTCTTATACAGCCCAGGTATCTCAGAGATAGCAATCACCAGGGGCAGGAGGGCTTTTCTTCAGCCAGAAGTCATAAATCGTGAGCTTCTGCCCAGTGTATGTGTTTAAGAATTGGCGAATCCAAGGTGGCTTTTAAATGGATTTGCTGCAATGTTTTCAGGAGCTCATTTATTATTGCCACAATAATCCATTTTGCGATTGCAATTTTAATAATTAAATAACGAGAAAGAAATACATTTACTTCTTCATTGCGTACCTGAAGCAAAGAGAGAAAATATGATTTGCGCATTCAATTTATTTTATTATTCTTATCTGTTAGCAATACTGTGAAATGGCCAAGTAGCCATTCCAAAGCTCTGGAAAAGGCCAGAAGAACATAAGAAATGGGAGCAGTCTCAAGTAGGTAACTAGCGATCACCCCGTACACTAGCACTATCCTACACTCTAGGAACAGTTTTTAAATGTTACTATTTTACCGAAGCCAGTCTTTGGAGTGTGGGAGGAAACAGGAGCACCCAGAGAAATCTCACACGGTCACGGGGAGAACGTACAAACTCCGTACAGACAAGCCCCGGTGGTCAGGATCAAACCCGGGTCTCTGGAGCTGTAAGGCAGCAACTCTAACTCTGCATCAGCAGGAGTGAGGATTAAGTTATATTGAGGTTTGAATCTCGCCAACAAAAATAACTCCCACCGTATCTGAGTCATAGCCTCTTTGGATCCATGGAGCTGGTCAGGTGGCCCAGGTTTCAACCTGGTTCCGCACTAAATGGTAGGCCATTGAAGCCCTGGTTCCATTATAAAGGGACGTTGGATGGTTCAGCTGAATGCGCTGGACCCCTTGTGACAAGCTCTCTTCGAAACATGGCTGCTTGCATCAACAAGATGGAAGGCAATTGACCTCCACTCTGAGGCTGTAGGGCTACCCATTAACATCACACTAATGTTTGAGCTGAGTCTTTGAACCTTTCAAGGCAATAAACAATTTACCTCGGAACTCCACTCATCATCTTGAAAGCTTCATTAGATCATCTATTTCATGAAACAAAACACGTCCAACAACTTTAGCCTTTAATCTGCTAGATTAGTGATGCTGAGAGTCATTTATTTGCTGTCTCTTTGCTTTATCAAGGGATTTAATGTCCTTAAATGTATCTTGATTTCTTAATATGCATGTAAAAATTGTTTTTAGTTTAGTGAGCAACTACATTGTGATCTCAGGGACAAGATCATCTCCAGTCAATGCCTTGATGCGTCATGACAGGAGGTCACACTTAATGGCTTCAGTCATTGGTATTTCACCTTTCAGTCAAAGGGTAAAATAAATACCCTCTTGTACAAATGTCCATTAAAATTCGATTACTAAAGGGCAGGGAGTCAGAATTATTTTCTTACAAATACAAATCATTATTGACAATAGCACTGTTAGACTGAATTACCCTGAAATTATAGCCTTTGAAAAATGCCATAATTTTAACTTTGTGAATATATAATGCAATCAAGTCTCATTGCAATGAAGATAAGTTGGGACCATCAGTCAATTCCTCAATGACAACACAGATTTTAAAGAGAAATTCTGATCATTGGTATTCTTTATGCACAGGTTTATTTGAAGACTTGTTCATTGCAAACTACGTTTGATGAGTTAATGTTCATCCTTTTCCCACCCCTGAGATACATCTGGTGCATTGACCACTAAGATAAGGAGCTGGACAATCATCTGAATTCACCCAGGGGGAACCCAAGCCAGCAGCAAAGATCATCAATAAACTCCAATATATCCAGAACTCCGCTGCCCGTCTACTCACCCACTCCCCGACCCGTGACCATATCACCCCCGTCCTCTACAATCTCCACTGGCTCCCCATCTCCCCAGAGAATCCAGTACAAAATCCTCCTCATGACCTACAAAGCCCTCCATAACCTGGCCCCACCCTACCTGACTGACCTCCTCCACAGACACACTCCCACCCGTACCCTCCGCTCTGCTGCTGCTAACCTCCTGTCCCCCCCCATCCGGACCAAACTCAGATCCTGGGGGGACAGGGCTTTCTCCATCGCTGCTCCCACCCTCTGGAACTCACTACCCCAAACCATCAGAGACTCCTCCTCACTCACCACATTCAAAACATCACTGAAGTCTCACTTGTTCAACACCGCCTTCAATCATTGACCGTCGCTCCACCTTATTCTTCCTTTTCTGTTCATTTATTTATTTATCTTTATGTTATATCTAATATGTAAAGCGTCTTTGGGTTTCTAGAAAAGCGCTAAATGTAATGCATTATTATTATTATTATTATTATTATTATTCTGCTGAAAAGCACACAAGATGCTGGAGTAACTCAGACGGTCAGGCAGCATCCCTGGAGAACATGGATAGCTGACGTTTCAGATTGAGACATTCTTCAAACTGGTCTAGACCCGAAACATCACCTATCGGTGTTCTCCAGAGATGCTGCCTGACCTGCTGAGTTACTCCAGCATTTTGTGAATAAATACCTTTGATTTGTACCAGCATCTGCAGTTATTTTCTTATACTATGTATAGGCTGATTGTCAGTCAAGACAAGAGAAAAATGGTTGACAGCAGAATCAATGGTCCTGAAAGTTATAACTCTAGTCTATTTTCATGCTTGATTATAAGCCATGATCTAATAATACTTCTGCACTTATATTCTACCTTTTATTAATTAGAAATGAATACTCAACATATTTTGCACTCGGTCATTCTAGCAATTCAACTTGGTCATCTGAAGGGTAGGTGATCTATGTTGCTGATAACTATATTCTTGAAAATGGATGAACTAAAGTGTGTAGGAGCCTTTGTTCAACCGTGACAATTTCTTGCCAAAATCAATCTTTCTGAACTTGACGCGCCCTCTCGACGACCTTTCTCACACCAATAAAACTGACAAGTGAGGGAATAATTTATCCGACTGATCATTTCAGATGGCACAAACACTCATTTCACTTCCTGATGATCACTTTTTTTTTGCTTCCTTTCAATCCATCCCTGAACTCCCTCTCCTCTTTCCCAGCAAGTATTCTCTCTAGCCTTGGGTCCAGTAATAAGCAGAATTTCATTCAAATCCAATTCTTAAACCATAACTCAAAATGTAATCATCCTTTCTGAGAGATCCTTTCCTTTCCTTGCTGGGGGCAGTCGATATAAAGCATTGATTGATAGTTTGTCTGGTCGCACTCAAGGAGTGCCACTGGCCAGAGACAGCGTGCCAGGAGCATTCCTGGCTGCAAGAATGCACATGGTAACTAAGGTTGAAGAACAAGCACAAGGTCAGATACACTTGGCCTCCTTTGGCTCAGCGCTGAGCTCAGGTGTGGAGCGGCACAATGGTGCAGCGGTAGAGTTGCTGCCTCACAGCGACAGAGACCCGGGTTTGATCCTGACTACATACGCTGTCTGTAAGGGGTTTGCACGTTCTCCCCGTGACCGCGTGTCTTTCCTACGTGCGCTCCGGTTTCCTCCCACATCCCAAAGACGTGCAGGTTTGTAGATTAATTGGCTTCTGTAAACAGTCCCGAGGGTGTAGGATAGAATTAGTGTATGGGTGATCATTGGGTTTTGTTCAGGTGCTCCAGTTTCCTCCCACACTCCAAAGATGAATAGGAAAATAGCTGCAGATGCTGGTACAAATCGAAGGTATCACAAAAAGCTGGAGTAACTCAGCGGGTCAGGCAGCATCTCAGGAGAGAAGGAATGGGTGACGTTTCGGGTCGAGACCCTTCTTCAGACTGAAGTAGAATCTCGACCCGAAACGTCACCCATTCCTTCTCTCCTGAGTTGCTGCCTGATCCGCTGAGTTACTCCAGCTTTTTGTGATACCTCCAAAGATGTATAGGTTTGTAGGTTAATTGGCTTCGGTAGTCGATAGTGCTAGTGTACGGGGTGATCGCTGGTCGGTGTGGAGCCAATGGGTCGAAGAGCCTTTTTCCACGTTGTATCTCTAAAGTCTAAAGTCTTACAGGGTTAAAGGATGGATATACTTCACTTCCAAGTCTCAGCTTCACACCAGGGCCTGTTTCCACGCTGCATCTCTGAACTAAAACAAAAAAAATTATATACTGAGCCTTTTCTGTTTTTATTTCAGATTTCCAGCATCTGCAGTTAGCCTGTCATGACATTTACTGTTTGAGACGTGCCAAGTAATTTACTTTAAATCATTGTCACACAACATCATCTTCCACATGCTGGAATCGCTATAATGTGGCTGGCAGATACTGAGTTAGACCAGTAGTCAATCTCATGTTCGGAGCCAAGCTCACGCCAAGTGACAAGAGCCCCTCAGTATCTTTCAGACTTGGTTTCACTCTTTGCATCTTTGCGATCAGTCCTGTTTCCACATAAATACGTTGAGGTCATATCACCGCCAATCTCAATTCAGTCCACGAAAATAAATTGGACAAGCACTGGTGTCAGTGTCCATTATAAGACTGGTGCTCAGTAACCACAGGGGATATGAACAGGCTACGTGGATGGGCAGGAACATGGAAGAGGAATATGCGGATGGTGCAAGGCAATCAAGCTCTGGTAGAAAAAATGTCAAAGGTGCAGCATTTTTAAAATAGTGAATGATTGAAAGGTGTTGATGCTCAATGATATCTGGTCCCATTGTACACAAATTACTGAAAAATAGCACAGGTCGCACAGTGGCGTAGCGGTAGAGTTGCTGTCTCACAGTGCCAGAGGCCTGGGTTCAATCCTTACCACATCCGCTGTCTGTACGAAGTTTGTACGTTCTCCCCGTGACCTGCGTGGTTATTCTCCAGGTGCTCCGGTTCCCTCCCACACTACAAAGCCGACAGGTTTGTAGGTTAATTGGCTTCGGTAAAATTGTAAAAAATTGTCGCTAGTATGTGTGTAGGATAGTGTTAGTGTGCGAGGATCGTTGGTCGGCGTGGACCCGGTGGGCTGAAGGGCCCGTTTCCATGCTGTATAGAAACATAAAAAATAGGTGCAGGAGTAGGCCATTCGGCCCTTTGAGCCTGCACCGCCATTCAATATGATCATGGCTGATCATCCAACTCAGTAACCCGTACCTGCCTTCTCTCCATACCCCATGATCCCTTTAGCCACAAGGGCCACATCTAACTCCCTCTTAAATATAGCCAATGAACTGGCCTCAACTACTTTCTGTGGCAGAGAATTCCACAGATTCACCACTCTCTGTGTGAAAAAAAAGTTCTCATCTCGGTCCTAAAAGACTTCCCCCTTATCCTTAAACTGTGACCCCTTGTTCTGGACTTCCCCAACATCGGGAACAATCTTCCTGCATCTAGCCTGTCCAACCCCTTAAGAATTTTGTAAGTTTCTATAAGATCCCCCCTCAATCTTTTAAATTCCAGCAAGTACAAGCCGAGTCTATCCAGTCTTTCTTCATATGAAAGTCCTGCCATCCCAGAAATCAATCTGGTGAACCTTCTCTGTACTCCCTCTAAGGCAAGAATGTCTTTCCTCAGATTACGAGACCAAAACTGTACGCAATACTCCAGGTGTGGTCTCACCAATGCCCTGTACAACTGCAGCAGAACCTCCCTGCTCCTATATAGATCTATATCTATATACTAAACTAAACTAAGGTGCAGGAATAGCTTTATTCTATCAAGAGAATTAGATTACGAAACTATAGATAGCTAGTTCCAATTATATGAGCCTTGGAATATAATGTAGGTATTCTCCCTATCTAACAAAGACTATTTTTCCAGGCGCATATATTCACCAGATCGATTCTTGAATGACACATTTGTCCTAAGATGAGATAAGTAGCAGCTTTGAGTTTAGAGAATAAATGGTGTTCTCCTTGAAAATTGTGTTATATTTCTATGGGGCTTGACGATGCTGATGTGGAGTTGATGTTTTCTACGGCTAAAACCAGGGACAGTGTCAAAATAAGGGATATGTTCACTCACTGAGTATATTCAAGGTATAGAGATGGACTTTGGGGCATCGAGAGATGAGGTTATTGCAAGAAAGTGGAACTGAGATAAAAGACTTGCCATAATTTCCCCGACCCGAAATGTCGTCATAAGGTCATAAGTGATAGGAGTAGAATTAGGCCATTCAGCCCATCAAGTCTACTCCGCCATTCAATCATAGCTGATCTATCTCTCCCTCCTAACTCCATTCTCCTCCTGCCTTCTGCCCATAAGCTCTGACACCCATACTAATCAAGAATTTATCTGTCTCTGCCTCAAAAATATCCACTGACTTGGCCTCCACAGCAAAGAATTCTACAGATTCACCACCCACTGACTAAAGACACACCCACCGTTGGTCCCACTGCCTGGCCCACTGAGTTCCTCCAGCACTTTGTCTTTTGCTCAAGATTTCAAAGATGCTGCTGCCTTTGAAAATGTACGGGGGATGCATATCTGGTTTCTGGGTTGCATATCTGGGTTGGGAGCCCACTTTAAATGTAATGGCTGATGGCCATAAACATCGCAAAATTCCCACGCTTACCTGACCGTCAAACTGTCGCCTCCAATCTACCTGTCAAATGTCCTGACGGTAAATAAATTGGTTAAACACAAGCATTTTATGGTATTTTGAAATGACTTTACTTATTTTAATATAATGTGCTTCTAAATGACAATAGACAATAGACAATAGAAAATAGGTGCAGGAGTAGGCCATTCAGCCCTTCGAGCCAGCACCGCCATTCAATGCGATCATGGCTGATCACTCTCAATCAGTACCCCGTTCCTGCCTTCTCCCCATACCCCCTCACTCCGCTATCCTTAAGAGCTCTATCCAGCTCTCTCTTGAAAGCATCCAACGAACTGGCCTCCACTGCCTTCTGAGGCAGAGAATTCCACACCTTCACCACCCTCTGACTGAAAAAGTTCTTCCTCATCTCCGTTCTAAATGGCCTACCCCTTATTCTTAAACTGTGGCCCCTTGTTCTGGACTCCCCCAACATTGGGAACATGTTATCTGCCTCTAATGTGTCCAATCCCCTAATTATCTTATATGTTTCAATAAGATCCCCCCTCATCCTTCTAAATTCCAGTGTATACAAGCCCAATCGCTCCAGCCTTTCAACATACGACAGTCCCGCCATTCCGGGAATTAACCTAGTGAACCTACGCTGCACGCCCTCCATAGCAAGAATATCCTTCCTCAAATTTGGAGACCAAAACTGCACACAGTACTCCAGGTGCGGTCTCACCAGGGCCCGGTACAACTGTAGAAGGACCTCTTTGCTCCTATACTCAACTCCTCTTGTTACGAAGGCCAACATTCCATTGGCTTTCTTCACTGCCTGCCGTACCTGCATGCTTCCTTTCATTGACTGATGCACTAGGACACCCAGATCTCGTTGAACTCCCCCTCCTCCTAACTTGACACCATTCAGATAATAATCTGCCTTTCTATTCTTACTTCCAAAGTGAATAACCTCACACTTATCTACATTAAACTGCATCTGCCATGTATCCGCCCACTCACACAACCTGTCCAAGTCACCCTGCAGCCTTATTGCATCTTCCTCACAATTCACACTACCCCCCAACTTAGTATCATCTGCAAATTTGCTAATGGTACTTTTAATCCCTTCGTCTAAGTCATTAATGTATATCGTAAATAGCTGGGGTCCCAGCACCGAACCTTGCGGTACCCCACTGGTCATTGCCTGCCATTCCGAAAGGGACCCATTTATCCCCACTCTTTGCTTTCTGTCTGTCAACCAATTTTCTATCCATGTCAGTACCCTACCCCCAATACCATGTGCCCTAATTTTGCCCACTAATCTCCTATGTGGGACCTTGTCGAAGGCTTTCTGAAAGTCGAGGTACACCACATCCACTGACTCTCCCTTGTCAATTTTCCTAGTTACATCCTCAAAAAATTCCAGTAGATTTGTCAAGCATGATTTCCCCTTCGTAAATCCATGCTGACTCGGAATGATCCCGTTACTGTTATCCAAATGCTCAGCAATTTCGTCTTTTATAATTGACTCCAGCATCTTCCCCACCACTGATGTCAGACTAACTGGTCTATAATTACCCGTTTTCTCTCTCCCTCCTTTCTTAAAAAGTGGGATAACATTTGCTATCCTCCAATCCACAGGAACTGATCCTGAATCTATAGAACATTGAAAAATGATCTCCAATGCTTCCACTATTTCTAGAGCCACCTCCTTAAGTACTCTGGGATGCAGACCATCAGGCCCTGGGGATTTATCAGCCTTCAGTCCCATCAGTCTACCCAAAGCCATTTCCTGCCTAATGTGGATTTCCTTCAGTTCCTCCATCACCCTAGGTTCTCCGGCCCCTAGAACATTTGGGAGATTGTGTGTATCTTCCTCAGTGAAGACAGATCCAAAGTAACGGTTTAACTCGTCTGCCATTTCTTTGTTCCCCATAATAAATTCCCCTGCTTCTGTCTTCAAGGGACCCACATTTGCCTTGACTATTTTTTTCCTCTTCACGTACCTAAATAAACTTTTGCTATCCTCCTTTATATTATTGGCTAGTTTACCCTCGTACCTCATCTTTTCTCCCCGTATTGTCTTTTTAGTTAACTTTTGTTGCTCTTTAACAGAGTCCCAATCCTCTGTCTTCCCACTCTTCTTTGCTATGTTATACTTCCTCTCCTTAATTTTTATGCTGTCCCTGACTTCCCTTGTCAGCCACAGGTGTCTCTTACTCCCCTTAGAGTCTTTCCACCTCTTTGGAATAAATTGATCCTGCAACCTCTGCATTATTCCCAGGAATACCTGCCATTGCTGTTCTACCGTCTTCCCTGCTAGGGCCTCCTTCCAGTCAATTTTGGCCAGCTCCTGCCTCATGCCTCTGTAATCCCCTTTGCTATACTGTAATACCGACACTTCCGATTTTCCCTTCTGCCTTTCCATTTGCAGAGTAAAACTTATCATGTTGTGATCACTGCCTCCTAATGGCTCTTTTACCTCTAGTCCCCTTATCAGATCAGGATCATTACACAACACTAAATCCAGAATTGCCTTCTCCCTGGTAGGCTCCAGTACAAGCTGTTCTGAGAATCCATCTCGAAGGCACTCTACAAACTCTCTTTCCTGGGGTCCATTTCCAACCTGATTTTCCCAGTCTACCTGCATGTTGAAATCTCCCATAACCACCGTAGCATTACATTTTTGACACGCCAATTTTATCTCCTGATTCAACTTGCACCCTATGTCGAGGCTACTGTTTGGGGGCCTATAGATAACTCCCATTAGGGTCTTTTTACCCTTACAATTTCTCATTTCTATCCATACTGATTCAACATCTCCTGATTCTATGTCACCCCTTGCAAGGGAATGAATATCATTCCTTACCATCAGAGCAACCCCACCCCCTCTGCCCACCTGTCTGTCTTTTCTATACGTTGTGTACCCCTGAATATTCAGTTCCCAGCCCTGGTCCTCTTGTAGCCATGTCTCAGTGATCCCTACAACATCATACTTGCCCATGACTAACTGAGCCTCAAGCTCATCCACTTTATTTTTTATACTACGCGCATTTAAGTACAACACTTTAACTTCTGTATTTACCTCCCCTCTCACATCGTTCACAATTGGCCCTGCCCTTAATTTCTTTTCCCCTCTAGAACTTCTGTTCCCATTCTTCCGAGAGTCTTTTGCAATATCTCCTGTATTCCCTTTTACCTCATCTTCATATTCACAATTTGTTAACCCCTCCCCCCCCACTACTTAGTTTAAAGCCACAGGTGTCACACTAGCAAACCTGCCTGCCAGAATGTTTGTCCCCCTGCTGTTAAGATGCAACCCGTCCCTTTTGTACAAGTCACCCCTAGCCCAGAAGAGAACCTAGCAAACCTGGGGACAGCATGCGACAGCGCCCGCAATAAGCAACGATACCTGGCGACAAGCCAGCTGTCGCCGAGAAATTTCACTCCGGATGATTTCTCAGCGACGCGCTGAGATCCACTACGATTCTTGGAAGACCCCTCACGATCATGCCCACGACACCCGGCGAACTGTCAGCGACAGCCTAGTCACCGGCAGTCGCCTTAAAATCGCCTAAAGTGGGACAGGCCCTTAAATTGCCACCAGAGTGTGGGATGTGAAAGTGGGATAATGTAGGACTAGTCTGGGTGATCAATATTCAGTGTGGACTCAGTGGGCCGAAGGGCCTGTTTCCAGGTTGAATCTCGAAATTAAATGAAACTAAATTAATTCCAAGTTGAGTAGGAAGGAACATGCAGATGCTGGTTTATACCGAAGATAGACACAAAATGCCGGAGTAACTCAGCGGGTTAGGCAGCATCTGGTGAAGAAGGTTTCCGACCTGAAACGTCACCTAATTCCTTTTCTTCGGAGATGCTGCCTGACCCACTGAGTTACTCCAGCATTTTGTGTCTCCCCCCTTCCATCCTCCTCCATTCCCAAAATCTCATCACGTTTAGGATCATTAGCGAACTTAAAAATATGACATTTGGCACCTTTCCCCAAATCATGAATGTAGATTGTGGAAAGCTGGGCCACAGGCCCCAGTCCTTGTGGCACCCAACTGCTCACAATCTGCCGACCGTGACAACAACATTAATTCTCATGCTGCTTTCTGTCTGATAAGTAATTCCCAATCCACGTTAGTACGTTCCCCCTAATTCCTCATGCTCTTATGTGTGGGAAGGAACTGCTGATGCTGGTTTAAATCGAAGATAGGCTCAAAATGTTGGAGTAACTCAGCGGGACAGGCAGCATCCCTGGAGAGAGGGAATGGATGACGTTTCGGGTCGGGAAGTCTGAAGAAGGGTCTCAACCCGAAACATCACTCATTCCTTCTCTCCAGAGATGCTGCTTGATGCCGCATTTTGAGTCTATCCTCATGCTCTAACTTTGTTGAATGTTGTGTAGCCATAATCATATTTAGTTTAGTTACAGCGTGGAAACAGGCCCTTCGGCCCACAGAGTCGGCACCAACCAGTGATCCCCGCACACTAACACAAGCCTACACACGCTAGGGACAATTTACATTTATACCAAGTATACAAACCCAAGCTAATTATCCTAACAAACCTGTACGTCTTTGGAGTGTGGGAGGAAACCCACGCGGACACGGGGAGAACGTACAAACTCCTACACATACTAGGGACAATTTACACTTATAGCAAGCCAATTAACCTGCAAACCCGTACGTCTTTGGAGTGTGGGAGGAAACCGAAGATCTCGCAGAAAACCCACGCGGTCACGGGGAGACCGTACAGACTCTGCACAGACAGCACCCGTAGTTGGGATCGAACCCGGGTCTCTGGTGCTGCAAGCGCTGTAAGGCAGCAACTCTACCGCTGTGCCATCGTGCCACCCAAGGTATTGAATGGTGAAGCTGGCAGAAGGAGCAACAGACCCACTCCTGCGTCTTTCTCTATGTCCTTACGGTCATGGTTGCAACAACAGTATCAGATGGTTGTGACGTAAAAAGTAGTGACAGTCCACCTCACTGCCACCTTCACTGTCAATGTATCTTGCTCAGCCTCACACAACCATGTGGAGGGTTAAAGCTTATCATCTGTAACGGGAAGAGCATGTGCTTCAAACCTTGACAGCTCTTTTAAAACATGAGCAATTAGAGCACTTAAAGATTTAATTTACCTTTGCATTAATTGGGCACATTAATAATGATTAATTAATGGGCTTAGGTTGCAGAGACGTCAGCAGAAAGGTGAACGGCTCTGTGGGTTTGGTTCTTGCTGTATGTTGAACGGTGCCTTGGGATAAGGACATCCAAATGAGAGAGCAGTCACGGTCTCATCTTTACCTGAAAGATGTCGACAGTGAATGGTTTTGCTTCCTCAATTCTACACCCAGGTTTCAGTCTGGATTATGAGATCAAATCTGTGGTGGCACGGTGGCGCAGCGGCAGAGTTGCTGCCTTGCAGCGCCAGTGACCTGGGTTCCATTCTGATTACGGGTTCCATCTGTACGGAGTTTGTACGTTCCCCCTGTGAACATGTGGGTTTTCTCCAGGTGCTCCGATTTCCTCCCACTCTCCAAAACCGTACAGGTTTGTCGGTTAAAGGGCTTGGTAAATTGTGACATGTAAGTGGTAGGAAAGTGTTAATAGGTGGGGATCGATGGACAGCGGGGACTCGGGGGGCCGAAGGGCCTGTCTCCGCGCTGTGTCTCAAAACTAAACTAAACTAAACTGAACTCTGGCCTGAGCCCACACATTTCTGACTCATTTTGCCTTCAGAAATCCCAATGCTTTGGAATGGGAACACAGAAGAATAGATAAGGAGTATCTGTGATCCAACCTCAGTCAACACCAAAAACGTACCCACCAAACAAAACAGGAAACGTTGTCGATTATTTTCTTGAGAAGTAATTTGGCACTTTTAAGGAAAACAAGTACAGATGGTGTAAACATTATCAAATTACATACATACCTTGTGGTTACTGAACCATGTGCTAAAGCCTTCTGTTCTCAATGTGATTATTTGTCGATTTATCACCACAGGTGGATTCATTGCAGAGATCAATGGTTAACATTGAAAAGGTTCTCTGCCACGTTGGAAAGTTGCTGCAACGTATGTTTCTTTCAGCAACAGTCTGTTCTCACAGTAAAGGTTGGCGGCACGGTGGCGCAGCGGTAGAGTAGCTGCCTTACAGCGAATGCAGCGCCGGAGACTCAGGTTCGATCCTGACTACGGGCGCCGTCTGTACAGAGTTTGTACGTTCTCCCCGTGACCTGCGTAGGTTTTCTCCGAGTTCTTCGGTTTCCTCCCACACTCCAAAGACGTGCAGGTATGTAGGTTCATTGACTGGGTAAATGTAAAAATTGTCCCTAGTGTGTGTAGGATAGTGTTAATGTGCGTGGATCGCTGGGCGGCGCGGACTCGGTGGGCCGAAGGGCCTGTTTCCGCGCTGTATCTCTAAATCTAAAATCTAAAATCTACTCCCATCCGATCCAAAGGACCATATTTTCTGCTCCTGTTCCTTGATCTCTATCCAAAATGGCCGATTGATAGATCATAACCTTGACTTGGTCTTCAAAAGAAAATAAATCTATCCTGTCTTCTATCAATCTCAATTAGTCACCTATTGTGGATGATCAGCGATTGATCACAATGAATGGTGGTGCTGGCTGGAAGGGCCGAATGGCCTCCTCCTGCACCTATTTTCTATGTTTCTATGTTTCTATTCAATCTTCGAAAATTAAGGAAATACAATCCAATATGGAGAGGATGTTTCCACCAGTAGGACCAGAGGCCGGAGCCTCAGAATAAAAGGACGCATCTTTATAAAAGGGTGATGAGGAGGAATTTCTTTCGTCAGAGGGTGGCGGATCTGTGGAATTCATTGCCATCATATGAAAAACATGCTAAGGAACGAGGTTAGTTTTATGACGGATGAACATTTGTAGGCCAATGATAGACACAAAAAGCTGGAGTAATGCAGCGGGCCAGGCAGCATCTCTGGAGAAAAGGAACAGGTGACCGAGAGTCAGAGGAAAGGGAAACGAGAGATATAGGAAGGTGCATAGAACAAATGAATGAAAGATATGCAAAAAGCAACGACGATCGAGGAAAGGTGGAGCCCCCAAGTCAGTGGATACCTTAAATACATCCACTGACGGCCTCCACAGCCTTCTGTGGCAAAGAATTCCACAGATTCCAAAGACGTACAGGTATGTAGGTTAATTGGCTGGGTAAATGTAAAAAAAAAAAAATTTAAAAAAATTGTCCCTAGTGGGTGTAGGATAGTGTTAATGTACGGGGATCACTGGGCGGCACGGACTTGGTGGGCCGAAAAGGCCTGTTTCCGGCTGTATATATATGATGATGATATGATGATTCACCACCCTCTGACTAAAGAAATTTCTCCTCATCTCCTTCCTAAAAGACCGTCCTTTAATTCTGAGGCTGTGACTTCTGGTCCTAGATTCTCCCACTTGTGGGAACATCCTCTACACATCCCCTATAGCCAAGCCTTTCACTATTCTGTATATTTCAATGAGGTTCCCCCCTCATCCTTCTAAACTCCAGCGAGTACAGGCTCAGTGCTGACAAATGCTCATCATAGGTGACTACTACTACTCATTCCTTGGATCATTCTTGTAAACCTCCTTTGGACCCTCTCCAGGGCCAGCACATCCTCCCTCAGATATGGTGCCCAGAATTGCTGACAATATTCCAAATGCGGCCTGACCAGAGCCTTATTGAGCCTCACCATTACATTCTTGTCTTTGTACACAAACCCTGCTTTCTCTGCACCACCTGCCCTTCCACCTATTTTCGTATCATCCGCACACTTGGCCCACAAAGCCTTCAATCTCCTTGTCCAAATCATTAATATGCATAGTCATTAAGCATTTATTCTTGTCCTTGATCCATTCTGTACCTAATGGTACTCTTTAAACTCTGCCAATAATGCAAATTCAGTGAATAACTTTCAGATTGGGCGGTACAATGGCGCAGCAGTAGAGTTGCTGCCTTACCATGGCAGAGGCCTGTTCGATCCTGACTGTGGGTGCTGTCTGTGTGGAGTTTGTACGTTCTCCCTGTGACCTTGTGGGTTTTCTAGGGGTGCTCTGGTTTCCGCCCACATTCCAAAGATATGCAGGGTTGTAGGTTAATCGACTTTTGTAAATCGTCACCTAATGTGTAGGATAGAACTCGTGCACGGGGGATAGCTAGTCGGTGCGAATCCGGTGGACCGAAGGGCCTGTTTCCATGCTGTATCTCCAGTTTAGTTTAATAGTTATGTTTAGTTTAGTGCTACAGCACGGAAACAGGCCCTTCGGCCCACTGAGTCTGCGCCAACCAGCAATCCCCATGCACTCCCACTATCCTACACCCACTAGGGGAATCTACAATGATATCAAGACAATGGAAAACCTGCAAACCTGTACGTCTTTGGAGCGTGAGAGGAAACCGGAGCACCGGGGAAAACCTGTACGTCTCTGGAGTGTGGGAAAAATAGGAGATCCCGGAGAAACCCACGCAGTCAGAGGGAGAACGTACAAACTCCATGCAGACAAGCACCCATTGTCAGGATCGAACATGGGTTTCTGCCGCTGTAAGGCACCAGCTCTACCATTGCACCACCATGCCCCCCACTCTAAACAAAACTGTCTGAAGAAGGGGCTCGACCCGAAACGTCACCCATTCCTTCTCTCCAGAGATGCTCCAGAGATGTCCTGCTGAGCTACTCCAGCTTTTTGCGTCTATCTTAGGTTTAGCTCCAGTCTGCTCAGCTCTCAGGCTCCAATTGCTGGGTGCTGTTTGGGGGAAATAAGTTAAACAAACCCCAATGTTAGATAACACAGAAGCTCAAACTCAAATGAAGAATCAAATTGTCTGCTCCTTTTGGATACGTGCCATAAACCAAATGAACAATCAAACGTGGACTTGCAGCCACCTTTGGGAAAGTGCAGTGAACAAAAACAATTATTTTAGTCATCTGAACCAAGAGTACCCAGATGATTCTGTATGTTTACCCAGGGACTAGCTGAGCCCTGCAGAACGTGCCGTCAATACAAAATAGCCAGTTAGAAATCCAACAAGGAATTCAGACAGAATTTATTTACCTTAAAAAAAAATCAGGGACTCACTCCCTGAAGGAATGGGAAGATGAATATCACCAATGCTTCAAGAAAAAAAGTCTCAAATACACTTGAGGGAGATAGGAACAAGATGCAATACCGATAAGGTAATTGAATTGTAGATTGAGGCTTTGAGATGCATAAACATGAAGCAAAGCTCTTGGGCTGAATGGTCTGTTTGTGTGCCATGGAGTCTAAATAACTCTAAACAACATTATGGTCCCAGATTCCAGTTTACCGTATCTGTACACGGTGGACGTCTCGATTTTTATCATGTGTATTCTTTACCGCTAATAGGTTAGCACGCAACAAAAGCTTTTCACTGTACCTGGTAAACGTGGCAATAAACTAAACTAAACAGTTTATGGCCTTTATTAGTCGGGCATTGACCACAAAAGTAGGGAACTTTGGCACAGTGTTATAGTGGTAACGTTGCTGCCTCACAGTGCCAGAGACTTAGGTTCGATCCTGACTACCGGTGTACAGAGCTTGTACATTCGTACGTCCTCCCTGTGACCACGTGGGTTTTCTCTGGGTGCTCCGGTTTCCTCCTTGCAGGTCAATTGGCTTCTGTAAATTGCCCGTAGTGAGCAGCATGCGAACGTGGGATGACATAGAACTAGCTTGCTCGCGATCATTGGTCGGCGTGGACTTGGTGTGTCGAAGGACCTGTTTCCATGCGGTATCTCTAAACTAAAATAAACAAACCTAAACTAAACTAAACTTTCTAAAACCTTTGTCATGTCCTCAGCTGGAACAATGCATGCAGTTCTGGTCACCGAGGTACAAGAGGGATGTAATGGTGTTGGAGAGAGTGTAGAGGAGATTCACTGGGATGTTGGCTGGGATGGAACAGTTCAGTTATAGGAGAGATGGAGAAGCTAGATCTTTTTGCCCTAAACTGCAAGGGATTAAGAGAATAGACACAAAAAGCTGGAGTAACCCAGCGGGACAGGCAGCATCTCTGGAGAGAAGGAATGGGCGACGTTTCGGGTCGAGCCCCTTCTTCAGACCAGTCAGGGGAAAGGGAAACGAGAGATATAGATGATTATGTAGATAGATAAAGAACAATTAATGAAAGATATGCAAAAAGTAACTATGAAAAAGCAAGCTTTTTGTTAGGTGAAAATGAGAAGCTGGTGTGACTTGGGTGGGGGAGGGATGGAGAGAGAGGGAATGCCAGGGTTACTTGAAGTTAGAGAAATCAATATTGATACCACTGAGCTGCCCAAGCGAAATATGAGAGGGTGTACCTCTAATTTGCGTCTAGCCTCATAAGAGGAGACAGGTTTGAGGTATATAAACTTATAGACAGACAGATTGCAGGAAACGTTTCCCCAGATCAGAGTTAAATTAGAAGGCTTAGGTTTAGGATAAGGGGAAGAAAATTCAGAGGGGATTTGAGGGCAATCACCTTGATGCAGACAGTAGTGTTAAGCTCCTGGAATGCAGGGCCTGAGAGAACGACTGAAGCTGGGTCACCGATAGCATTTAAGTTACTTTCGAGATACAGCATGGAAACTGGCCCTTCGGCCCACCAAGTCCACGCCGGTCATCGATCACCCATTCACACCAGTTCGATGTTACACCCACTGTTAAACCATTTTCTCATCCACTCCTTACGCACCAGGGCCAATTCACAGAGGCCAATTTACCCCCAAACCCGCCCGCCTTTGGGATGTGGGAGGAAACCGGAGCAAGAGAAGAAAACGCACGCGGTCACAGGGAGAACGTACAAACTCCACACAGGCAGAACCCGAGGTTGGGATGGCACCTGGGTCTCAGGCGCTGTGAGGCAGCGGCTCGACCAGTTGTGCTACTGTGCAGCCCATTCAGATGGCCATTTGAATCTCGAAGGCATTGAGCATTATGGACCAAGTGCTGGGTGAAGGGGTTAATACAGGACGGTGCCCACTAGTTGGCACTGATGAGTTGGGATGAATTCCCTGCTTCCATGCTGTACAATTCTATGAGTTTATCAATGCCTGGAACCCATGCGCTGAAATAACATTTTCCATTACAAATGTTATTAACTTTAAAAGGCGGGCAACACCAACCAAAAACTATAAACCAGGATGATGGTGGAGATTGTCTTCCAACTAGTTGGGGAGTGTAATCATGAAGGAGCCATTAGATATATAAGCGGCACAGCGGCGCAGCGGTAGAGTTGATACCTCACAGCGAATGCAACACCAGAGGCCCGGGTTCGATCCCGACTATGGGTGCTGTCTGTACGGAGTCTGTACGTTCTCCCTGTGACCTGCGAGGGTTTTCTCCAAGATCTATGGTTTCCTCCCACACTCCAAAGACGTACAGGTTTGTAGGTTAATTGGCTTGGTAAATGTAAAAATTGGCCCTAGTGGGTGTAATATAGTGTTAATGTGCGGGGATCGCTGGTCGGCGCGGACCCGGTGGGCCGTAAGGGCTGTATCTCTAAACTAAACTCTAAACTAATATCTTCTTCAGTGGGGAATAAACCTTCTCACCGTTTTCCGTGATGGTGTTCTCTCCACCCCAGTGGTCATTTTATTGAAACATACAGATTTTAAAAGTGCTTTCATGTTTAGTGGAGAGATAATTTAGAAATTACAGCAGTGACTACATTTCAGAAGTACTTCATTAGCTGCATTATGTGAGAGGGTGTCTGGAAGTCTTAGTTTTTAAAGATACAGCACGGAAACAGACCCTTCGGCCCACCGAGTCTGACCACTGACCAGCGATCCCTGCACACATTCACACTACCCTACACATACAGGACACATTTTTACATTCATACCAAGCCAATTAACCTACAAACACCTGTACGCCTTTGGAGTGTGGGAGGAAACCGAAGATCTCGGAGAAAATCCACGCAGGTCACGGGGAGAACGTACAAACTCCGTACAGACAAGCACCCGTAGTCAGGATCGAACCTGGGTCTCTGGCGTTGTAAGGCAGTGTCTCTGCCCTTAATGCAGGGAGGATAATTTAAGAGATGATGTTTCCCTGGCTGGCAAATCTAAGATCAGGGGACATCGCGTCTGAATAAGGAGTGAGCTGTTTAAGGCTGAGATAAAGGCCATACAGAAGCTATAACTCAAATGAAGTATCAAATTGTGTGCTCCTTTTGAATACGTGCCACAAACCAAATCAACAATAAAACATGGACTTACAGCCACCTATGATGAAAAAACAAGATAAACCAAACTAAACTAAGCAGATAGAAATATTGTTCTCAATTTCAGTCAATTTCCCCCCTTCGTTACAATGGAACTACAGTAGTGGCTGCAGGTGTTACCTGCTGCAGGTTTAACAGACAGCCTGACAGCTGGCTGTGCCTTCAAGTTACTACTCTGATGAGCTGAAGTCAATGCTTCAGCCCATGCTCAGAAAAGGTCCAGTAATGGCTGATCATACTGACAGATCTGGCTGCATCTCGATGGGTGATCTGCCAATTAATTTTGTTTTTAACCGGAGCTGAAAACTTTCTATTCTAAGATAATGAATGAAGAATAAAGGGCAGCACGGTGGCACAGCGGTAGAGTTGCTGCCTCACAGCGCCAGAGACCCGGGTTTGATCCTGACTACGGGCGCTGTCTGTGCGGAGTTTGTACGTTCCCCCTGTGACTGCCCGTTATTTTCCAATGTGAGACTAAAAATAATCTTTACAGTGGATCTAAAAGATGGTTTCGTCCTCCGGAGTGGATGGGATTGATTATAAAAGTTCGATTCTCTCTTCGATCCCTGCATGTTTTCCAGCAGAAACAAAATAAATAACCATGAGAAACAGGAACCCTGGTTCGGTGTTTTATCCTTCCTTGGGTATGAACAAAGAAAATAGTGGTGTCACGAAATCATTGCAGCTAAGATGAACTAATTCGGCACACAGCATGGGCAGCTGTTCATTGTGCAAGGCTTAGCACCATTATTAATGTGTTACAAAACCTTACAACATAGGTGTGTTATCTTATAAGGTAACATAATACCTATCATATTATCGTATGGACATATTTACAGAATTACAGGTAGGACTCATAGCAGGGTGGCCATGGTGAAATGGTAGAGTTGTTGCCTTACAGCGCCAGAGTCCCGGGTTCGATGCTGCCTGTACGGAGTTTGTCAGTCAGAGAGTTGTGAATCTGTGGAATTCTCTGCCTCAGAAGGCAGTGGAGGCCAATTCTCTGAATGCATTCAAGAGAGAGCTAGATAGAGCTCTTAAGGATAGCGGAGTCAGGGGGTATGGGGAGAAGGCAGGAACGGGGTACTGATTGAGAATGATCAGCCATGACCACATTGAATGGTGGTGCTGGCTCGAAGGGCCGAATGGCCTCCTCCTGCACCTATTGTCTATTGTCTATTGTACCTTCACCTGTGACTGCGTGGGTTTTCTTTGGATGCTCCACTTTTCTCTTACCTTTCAGAGATGTGCAGGATTGTGGGTTAATTGCCTTGTGTAAATTGCCCCTAGTGTGTATTATGCAAAAAGGGGATAACATGGAACATGTGCAGGTGATTTATGGTCAGCGTGGACTCGGTGGTCCAAAGAGCCTGTTTCCACGCTGTATCTCTAAACTAAACTAAATCACTTGCAGAAACAAGGAACTGGAGATGCTGGTTTACACCAAAGATAATCACAAAGTTCTGGAGTAACTATAGGGCCTGTCCCACTTTTAGCGATTTTAAGGCGACTGCCAGTGACTAGGCTGTCGCCGACAGTTCGCCGGGTGTCGCGGGCATGATCGTGAGGGGTCTTCCAAGAATCATAGTGGATCTCAGCGTGTCGCTGAGAAATCAAGCGGAGTGAAATTTCTCAGCGACAGCTGGCTTGTCGCCAGGTATCGTTGCTTATTGCGGGCGCTGTCGCATGCTGTCCCCAGGTTTGCTAGGTTCTCTTAGATGCATTTAGAAGCACATTATATTAAAATAAGTAAAGTCATATCAAAATACCATAAAATGCTTGTGCTTAACCAATTTATTTACCGTCAGGACATTTGACAGGTGGATTGGAGGCGACAGTTTGACGGTCAGGTAAGTGTGGGAATTTTTGCGATGTTTAGGGCCATCAGCCATTACATTTAAAGTGGGCTCCCATCCCAGATATGCATCCCAGAAACCAGATATGCATCTCCCGTACATTTTCAAAAAATGCCCACACACTTTTCACAAAAATCCACTGAACCACTTTTTAAATTAATCTTTTTAATGCAGCTATTAGTAAACTGGAAGTAAATCCAGTTAATGCCTTGTTACAGTGATGCTTGGTTTTTAAATAACCCATGCAAGATGTTATAGTTCACAACTCTCAAGTACTTACCGACTTGTCAGTGATTTCAACGAAAATTAGGACGCCGGAGAAGCATTGACAGCGTGGGAATTTTGCGATGTTTCCGAAGACGGTGTAATCTCGACCTGACTCGGCATTGTCGTGGTCATTGTCGTCGGGTAAAAGAAAAGTTCGGCGATCTGCTACGACTTTGACAGTCGCCGGCAGTCGCCTTAAAATCGCCTAAAGTGGGACAGGCCCTTAAAAGTGGGTCAGGCAGCATTTCTGGAGAGAAAGGATGGGTGATGTTTCGAGTCTGAAGAAGGGTCTTGGCCTGAAACATCATCCAACCTTTGTCTCCAGAGATGCTTCCTGACCTGCAGAGTTACGCCAGCACTTTGTGTCTATCATAAGTAAATCACTTGGCAGGGATCCAATCAAAGAGTTTGGAGCAACTGCAGATGCTTGTTTACAAACAAAAACACTAACTGCCAGAGTAAGTCGGTCAAGCAGTGAATCTGGAGAACAAAGCAAGGCGATGTTTTGTGTCAGCACCCTTCTTCAGCCTGATTGTAATAGGGGGGTGAAACGTAATCTATCCACGTCCTCCAGAGAGACTGCATAACCCATTGAGTTACTCCACCACTTAGTTTGTTTTCATTGCAATGTCTCATGAAATGGGACACTGTAAATGGCTCGATTGTAATCATGCATTGTCATAAGGTCATAAGGAATAGGAGTAGAATTAGGCCATTCGGCCCATCAAGTCTACTCTGCCATTCAATCATGGCTGATCTATCTCTTCCTCCTAACCCCATTCTCCAGCCTTCTCCCCACAACCTCTCACACCTGTACTAAACAAGAAATTGTCTTTCTGCTGACTGGATTGGACGCGACAAAAGCTTTTCACTGTACACGTGACAAAAAACTAAACTGAACTGAACTGAAAGTGGAGTAAACCATTTGAAAAATGGCTATGTTGCAGATAATTAGCACTTGAGTTTTCCTTCTTCGAAGTTGATATCAAAGCTTTAAATGGGCAGTGTGTAGGAAAATTGGCAGAAGCCTTTGAATTAAAGTGAATAGATATTAAATTTGAATTTGCTAATTATACTCTATTTTTACAAACAGGCCATGTACAGGTGCCATACGAGGACCTCAGTGATGACAGTCAGAAATATTTTTTCTAACAGCTAATTTCCTGAGTAGGAATGATTGCAAAGCAATTTTATCTCTTGCTTTGAAATTACATTTTAATGAGTTCAATTATCAGTAAATTAGAGATTTCACAACTGTCACCAAGAATTTTTGCAGACAGAGCCTGGTTTTGCAGGTTCAGCTGCCAATAATTAATAATTATAATGAATCATTTGCAAATTTAGCTTTGTGCAGAAGAAATAGATAATGTTGTGAGCCAGTAATATCCTTGGTGTTTACCAAGTGGACAAAGTTTGTCCTGTGTAAGAAGGAACTGCAGATGCTGGTGTGCCCTGAAGATAGACACAAAAAGATGGGGTAACTCAGTGGGTCAGGCAGCATCTTTGGAGAAAAGGAATAGGGGACATGTCGGCTCGAGACCCTTCTTCAGAAAACTTCTTCAGAAAGTTTGCCCTGTTTGGTCCACAAATTGTATTTGTTGAGTAAGAAGCTCTCTTGCCTCTGAATAGAAGGATTGGCTTCGAGTTTCCTTCCAGGTAACTTAGCATCACGTATTGAGGTCCAAGCTATGGAGGTTGCTGGTAATTCCAAGGAATCACCCGGACTTCCCTAACTCCTTATAAGGAGAAGACTGCAAAGTCATCAAACGATAATGGGGTCGGGGTTGTGGGGTGGGAACATTTTCACCAAATAAGGATCTGTTGTAAAGGTCGGTAACCATTGATTTTTCCAAGGTATCACAGCACTTTTCCAAGATGTCCCTTATCCAGGAGATGACAGCAGCATGCTGCCTGCATTAATATTTGCTCCAGGTTTGTCTCCCAAGTTGCTGAGACTGTACTCTCTAATGATTGATGTGTACAGGTGTCAGGGGTTATGGGGAGAAGGCAGGAGAATGGGGTTGAGAGGGAACGGTAGATAGATCACCAATAATTGAATGGTGGAGTTGTCTTGATGGACTGAATGGCCTAATTCTGCTCCCATGTCTTCTGGTCTTAGTCAAAGAGAAACGAATGAACTTATGAATGCCATCTCACCTTAGAAACACACTACCAATTTTGGCTGAAAATGCTGGAAATCACTGGGACCATTTTACCAAAAGTACCACCAAAGCTCAGCAATGTCTAGGGAACCTTCTAGGGAGCTGATCTGGACCTTTCAAGTCCCAGGCACCAACTGGTACACGCCTCTTCAGGAACATAATCTCACGGAAAGTTCAGCCAAGGCAGAGCTCAAATGTTCAGCTGAAATTCTGTTTATCTCTCAGTTTAAATAACATTGCTGCACGACCCTCCTTTATGAGGATGTTGCCATGCCTTGAAGGTCTGAGCTATAGGGACAGGTTGGGCAGGCTCGGACTTTATTCCTTAGAGCACTGGAGGACAAGGGGTGATCTTATAGTAGTGTACAAAATCATGAGAGGAATAGATAGGGTGAATGCACATAGTCTTTTACTCAGACCAGGGGAGTAGTCTTTTACTATGCACATAGTCTTTTACTCAGACCGGGGGTTATGGGTTTAAGGTGAGAGGGGATTTAATAGTAACCTGAGGGGCAACTTTTTCAGCCAGAGTGTGGTGGGTATATGGAAAGAGCTGTCAGAGGAAGTAGATGAGGCAGGTACTATAACAACATTTAAAAGACATCTGGAAAGGCACATGGATAGGAAAGGTTTCGATGGATATGGGCCAAACGCAGGCAGGCCGGACGAGCGTAGTTGGGGCACCTTGGTTGGTTTGGGCAAGTTGGGCCAAGTGGTCTTTTTCCGTGCTGTGTGTCTCCATGACCTTATGACCCAATGACTCTATCTATATCATCACTAGGTTAAACCTGAGTGGATTCCAGGAAAAGCAGATTCTCCAAGATTCCCACCCACTGGAAGGCAGCAACGGTTTTGAGTTTGAGTTTGAGTCTAGTTTATTGACATACGTACCGAGGTACAGTGAAAAGCTTTTGTTGCGTGCTAACCAGTCAGCGGAAAGACAATACATGTTTACAATAAAGCCGTCCACAGTGTACAGATACATGGTAAAGGGAATGATGTGATTAACATATCATAGAAACATAGAAACATAGAAAATAGGTGCAGGAGTAGGCCATTCGGCCCTTCGAGCCTGCACCGCCATTCAATATGATCATGGCTGATCATCCAACTCAGTATCCTGTACCTGCCTTCTCTCCATACCCCCTGATCCCTTTAGCCACAAGGGCCACATCTAACTCCCTCTTAAATATAGCCAATGAACTGGCCTCAACTACCTTCTGTGGCAGAGAATTCCACAGACTCACCACTCTCTGTGTGAAGAAATGTTTTCTCATCTCAGTCCTAAAAGACTTCCCCCTTATCCTTAAGCTGTGACCCCTGGTTCTGGACTCCCCCAACATCGGGAACAATCTTCCCGCATCTAGCCTCTCCAACCCCTTAAGAATTTTATATGTTTCTATAAGATCCCCCCTCAGTCTTCTAAATTCCAGCGAGTATAAGCCTAGTCTATCCAGTCTTTCTTCATATGAAAGTCCTGCCATATCATGTTAAAGGTAAAGATAAATGGATCACAGTTTGCCTCCAAATTGAACACACTATCCCATCTTGGAATATCTCACCAACGCCCATCAATCCCTTCCTCTAAAAAACTGTGGGGGGAAAACCTTCACGACAAGGACTGAGCTGCAATGGTTCTTAATAAAGATGTTTGCTTCTAAATGTGGCCGGCTTTTTTCAATCTTACACTGGGTATGAAGAGACCACTGACTATTACATCAACTATCCTTCCCATGTTTCACTCCTGGTTAACCAAGTCTCTGCAGCAATTGATTTTGTTCTGTCTCAGCCACATTAGGAAATAAAGAAGCGTTGTCAAAGTTCACTCAAGGGCATCATTGCACTGTTAACAATATCTGTCCAGTTGGCCTACATGAGTAACTATTTTCCAACATGAGCCTTAAAAGGAACATCTTGTATTTTATACATTACTTGTTATGACCTCGGGGCACAAGATGCTTTGCAAACAACAAAGTACATTTTCAGTATAACTACACAGATTTTTTAAAAAACAGTAAATATGAGGAAGTGATCTGCAAACAATCTCCCGTGAAGGGTCTCGACCCGAAACGTCACCTATTCCTTTTCTCCAGAGATCCTGCCTGACCCGCTGAGTTACTCAAGCATTTTGTGTCAATCCTCGGTGTTAACCGACATCTGCTGTTCCTTCTTACACATGCTAACAATCTGCTTTACTGTTAATGATTGAGAATTAAGCATTACCTTGGATACATTTTCCTTCATCTATGTCCCCTTTGATCTCCTGTTTTCACACCTTAACCTTCCATATCTCCCTGTCTCCCTCGCGTCTGACTCTCAGTCTGAAGAAGGGTGTCAACCTGAAACGTCACCCATTCCTTTTCTCCAGAGATGCTGGCTGTCCCGCTGAGTTACTCCAGATTTCTGCGCCTACCTTCGGTGTAAACCAGCATCTGCAGTTCCTTCTGCACGATAGCTAAACGTTAGCTGGTGAAAAAGATGCACTTCAGTGACAATGGGGTGAACCTATTGAATCACAATGGAGTATTGCATCAATGCAGAGTGTAATGCCCTCTGACTAGCAGGGATGTGAGATGAGAGTGGTGAGTCTGTGGAATTCTCTGCCACAGAAGGTAGTTGAGGCCAGTACATTGGCTATATTTAAGAGGGAGTTAGATGTGGCCCTTGTGGCTAAAGGGACCGGGGGTATGGAGAGAAGGCAGGTATGGGATACTGAGTTGGATGATCAGCCATGATCATATTGAATGGCGGTGCAGGCTCGAAGGGCCGAATGGCGTACTCCTGCACCTATTTTCTATGTTTCTATGTTTCTATGAGGAGGTGGTGAAGATTCTACATTTGATGCAGCCTATCCCACTGAGTTACTCCAGCATTTTGCGTCTGTTATTAGTTAGGATACTGCAGAGAACCTCAGAACAAAAAAGCTTTGTTGAACAAATTATCTGACAGAGTAGCTCACCCTTGCTGAACATTGCTCTAAATTATGTTTCTGAAGTGACACCAACAAGGAGTCACAGGTAAGAGTGCTGTTACTCACTGAGGCATGGTAAGACTACTGCCAATTCACTGTGTGGTACAGCAGTACTAAACCAGACCACATGCGAAGTAATGCAATGTACGGACCTATCCTAAGACAAGTCCCTGAATCAGGGTTTTTAACCAACTGCCCCTGACCTCGAGTTAAGACCCAAGTCCATTATTTTCCAATGTGAGACTAGAAAGAACCTTTACACTGGATCTAAAAGGAGTGGATGGGAGAGATTATAAAAGCTCGATTCTCTCTTCGATCCCTGCATGTTTTCCAGCAGAAGCAAAATAAATAACCATGAGAAATAGGAACCCTGGTTTGGTGTTTTATCCTTCCTTGGGTATGATCAAAGAAAATGGTGGTGTCATGAAATCATTGCAGCTAAGATGAACTAATTCGGCACACAGCATGGGCAGCTGTTCATTGTGCAAGGCTTAACACCATTATTATAAGAAAATAACTGCAGATGCTGATACAAATCGAAGGTATTTATTCACAAAATGCTGGAGTAACTCAGCAGGTCAGGCAGCATCTCGGGAGAGAAGGAATGGGTGACGTTTCGGGTCGAGACCCTTCTTCAGGCCCTTCTGAAGAAGGGTCTCGACCCGAAACGTCACTCATTCCTTCTCTCCCGAGATGCTGCCTGACCTGCTGAGTTACTCCAGCATTTTGTGAATTAACACCATTATTAATGTGTTACAATACCTTATAACATAGGTATGTTATGTTATAAGGTAACATAATACTTATTATGGTATGGACATATTTACAGAATTACAGGTAGGACTCATAGCAGGACGGCCATGGTGCAGCGGTAGAGTTGTTGCCTTACAGCGCCCGAGTCCCGGGTTCAATCCTGCTGTCTGTACGGGGTTTGTACGTTGTCCCTGTGACCACGTGGGTTTTCTCCAGTTGCTCCGGTTTCCTCCCACATTCCAAAGACATGCAGCTTTGTAGGCTAATTGGCTTCTGTAAATTGTCCCTCGTGTGTAGGAGAGAGCTATTGTGTGTGGATCGCAGGTCGGCGCGGACTCCAGGGCTGAAGGCCTTCTCCGTGCTCTATCTGTGTCTCTAAAAGATGCCACAGTGTACACAACAAATTTGTAACCGTCATTGTTATCACCAAGTTAAAATTAAAGATTTGCATTTATTTATTAACTTTCACCTCTTTGTTTTAGAACATTTCTAAGCATTTTACACTCACGAAGCACATCTAAAACCGTTAGATAGGGCCTAGTGCATTTGTGAAGGGGCTGTGCCTACAAACAGTGACATGGCAATGACTAAATGATTTGTTTCTTTAGTAATGATGAAGGAAGGAAAGATATCAGTCAAGAAACAATACAATACAATACAATACAATGCAATACAATATATCTTTATTGTCATTGTACCCAGGGGTACAACGAGATTGGGAATGCGCCTCCCATACGATGCAATAATTTAAGTAATTAACAGCAACCCAATGAAACGAAACAATTGTAACAGTTTTTAGGCAGGGTAAAGTGCAAGTTGATCTATGCGTTGTGGCCATCCGGCTCAGCAGAACCGGTTCATTGCAGCTATGGCTCTGGGGATGAAGCTGTTCCTGAGTCTGGAGATGCGGGCGTAGAAGGCCTTGTATCGTCTGCCCAATGGAAGGAGTTCGAACAGACTGTTGCAGGGGTGTGAAGAGTCTTTGTGGATGCTGGTGGCTTTTCTGAGGCATCGTGTGTTGTAGATGCCCTCCAAGTCTGGTAGCTGTGTTCCGATGGCCCTCTGAGCTCTATGGACTACCCGCTGTAGAGCTTTCCTTTCTGCCTCCGTGCAGCTGAGGTACCACACAGGGAGTTTAGTTCAGAGTTACAGCGTGGAAACAGGCCCTTCGGCCCAGCTAGTCCGCGCCGACCAGCGATTCCCGGACACTAACACTATCCCACACACTCTAGGGACAGTTTACAATTTTACCAAACCAATTAACCTACAAACCTGCGTGTCTTTGGAGTGTGGGAGGAAACTGGAGCTCCCGGGGAAAACACATGCAGGTCACGGGGAGAACGTACATACTCCATATAGACAGCACCCGTGGTCAGGATCGAACCCGGGTCTCTGGCAGCAACTGTACCGCTGTACCACTATGATGCCACCCTCTAAAGAACAAGAGAAACAAGATGATTTGTTTATTTAGTAATGATGAAGGAAGGAACGATATCAGACAAGAAACCAAGTAGAACATTCCTGCTCAACTTGCAATAATGCCAGGGAACACTAATGAGGTCGCAATTAAACATCTCTTCAAAAGGAGCATGTCTTCAGGATGTTACGAGGATGTTGCCAGGACTAGAGGGTCTTAGCTATAGGGAGAGGTTGAGTAGGCTGGGAAAACTCAAGGAGGAGGATGAGGGGTGCTCTTATAGAGGTGTGTAAAATCATGAGAGGAATAAATCGGGCAGATGCAGTCTTTTGCCCGGAGCAGGGGAATCGAGGACCAGAGGACATAGGTTCAAGGTGAAGGAAAAAATATTTAATAGGAATCTGAGGGGTAACAAAGGGCGGTGGGTGTATGGAATGAGCTGCCAGAGGAGGTTGTTGAGGCAGGGACTAAGAAACAGGTACATGGATAGGTTAGGTTTGGAGGGACATGGACCAGGTGGGACTAGTGTAGCCGGGACATGTTGGCTGGTCGGGGCAAGTTGGGCCGAAGGGCCTGAATCCACTCTGTATCACTCTATGGCTCAATAGACAATAGACAATAGACAATAGGTGCAGGAGTAGGCCATTCGGCCCTTCGAGCCAGCACCGCCATTCAATGTACCCCGTTCCTGCTTTCTCCCCATACCCCCTGACTCTGCTATCCTTAAGAGCTCTATCTAGCTCTCTCTTGAATGTATTCAGAGAATTGGCCTCCACTGCCCTCTGAGGCAGAGAATTCAACAGATTCACAACTCTCTGACTAAAAAAGTTTTTCCTCATCTCTGTTCTAAATGGCCTACCCCTCATTCTTAAACTGTGGCCCCTGGTTCTGGACTCCCCCAACATTGGGAACATGTTTCCTGCCTCTAACATGTCCAACCCCTTAATAATCTTATACGTTTCGATAAGATCCCCTCTCATCCTTATAAATTCCAGTGTATACAGACCTAGTCGCTCCAGTCTTTCAACATATGACAGTCCCGCCATTCCGGGAATTAACCTAGTAAACCTATGCTGCACGCCCTCAATAGCAAGAATATCCTTCCTCAAATGTGGAGACCAAAACTGCACACAGTACTCCAGGTGCGGTCTCACTAGGGCCCTGTACAACTGCATACAGTACTCCAGGTGCGGTCTCACTAGGGCCCTGTACAACTGCACACAGTACTCCAGGTGCGGTCTCACTAGGGCCCTGTACAACTGCACACAGTACTCCAGGTGCGGTCTCACTAGGGCCCTGTACAACTGCAGAAGGCTCGAAGGACCCTGGCTCCCACCGTTATGCTTTCTGGCACAAGGCCTTTCTGACTTTTTCTGACTTTTTCTGACTTGCTAACTGCAGCTAATGCTGTTCAGCTGACAATCTGTTCCCACCATGTGAAAACATTTCATATCTCAGCAGTATGTGACAATATCTTTTTTAATCAGCAGCATGGTGGCGGAAAAGGTTCTTTTGTTGCTAGGTTGTCAAAACAAGATAATTGTTCTGACAGCGACATCCTGCAAATCATCTCTGCTGAACATAATTTAGACCAGTATCTGTCAGGAAGCAGTTTTGATGCCTTCAGACATTAATCAGCACTTGCTCACAGAAGCATGCCTGGAATGTGGCCCTCTGAGTCCCAAGGTACAACATTGCCCTGCAAATGTGATCCTTAGTTTATTTGGTAGGGAGGGAGGGATTCATAAGTTCATAACTTCATAAGTGATAGGAGAAGAATTAGGCCATTCAGCCCATCAAGCCTACTCCGCCATTCAATTAGGCTTGTATACACTGGAATTTAGAAGGATGAGAGGAGATCTTATCGAAACGTATAGGATTATTAAAGGGTTGGACACGTTAGAGGCAGGAAACATGTTCCCAATGTTGGGGGAGTCCAGAACAAGGGGCCACAGTTTAAGAATAAGGGGTAGGCCATTTAGAACTGAGATGAGGAAAAACCTTTTTCAGTCAGAGTTGTGAATCTGTGGAATTCTCTGCCTCAGAAGGCAGTGGAGGCCAATTCTCTGAATGCATTCAAGAGAGAGCTAGATAGAGCTCTTAAGGATAGCGGAGTCAGGGGGTATGGGGAGAAGGCAGGAACGGGGTACTGATTGAGAATGATCAGCCATGATCACATTGAATGGCGGTGCTGGCTCGAAGGGCTGAATGGCCTCCTCCTGCACCTATTGTCTATTGTCTATTGTCAATCATGGCGGATCATGAGGTCATAAGATCATAAGTGATAGGAGTAGAATTAGGCCATTCGGCCCATCAGATCTTCTCCGCCATTCAATCATGGCTGATCTATCTCTCCCTCCTAACTCCATTCTCCTGCCTTCTCTCCATAACCTCTGAAACCCATGCTAATCAAGAATCTATCTATCTCTGCCTTAAATATATCCGCCGACTTCGCCTCCACAGCCTTCTGTGGCAAAGGATTCCACAGATTCACCACCCTCTGACTAATGAAATTCCTCCTCATCTCCTTCCTAAAAGAAAGTCCTTTAATTCTGAGGCTATGACCTCTAGTCCTAGACTCTCCCACTAGTGGAAACATCCTCTCCACATCCACTCTATCCAAGCCTTTCACTATTCTGTACGTTTCAATTTGGTCCCCCCTCATTCTGCAAAACTCCAGCGAATATAAGGCCCATCAAACGCTCATCATATGTTAACCCACTCATTCCTGGGATCATTCTTGTAAACCTCCTCTGGACCCTCTCCAGGGCCAGCACATCCTTCTTCAGATATGGTGCCCAAAATTGCTCACAGTATTCCAAATGCGGCCTGACCAGCGCCTTATAGAGCCTCATCATGACATCCCTGTTTTTGTTTATAAACCCTCTCGAAATAAATGCTAGCAACGGACCTATCTCTCCCTCCTAAGCCCATTCTCCTGCCTTCTCCGCATAACGCCTGACACTTGTACTAAATCAAGAATCTATCTCTGCCTTAAAAATATCCATTGACGGCCTCCACAGCCTTCTGTGGCAATGAATTCCATAGAATGGACCAGGGGGCCACAACGTTCTTTGATCATCATTGCTTGTTGCATATCTTTCATTCATCTGTTCTACGTACCTTCTATATCTCTCGTTTCCCTATCCCCTGACTCTCAGTCTGGTCTCGACCAGCAACGTCACCTATTTCGTTTGTCTAGAGACACTGCCTGACCCGTTGAGTTGCTCCAGCTCTTTGTGTCTATCATTGACCAGCAAATCTTCACCTATCCTAAAACTAACAAAGTTCCTAAGCATGTTTTTGACATGATGGTACGCTACTCTTGTGTGGGCTTGTTTTCAGTGTGTTAATATTCAACAGAGCTTTATTTGTCATTCGGTACCAAGGTACCGAACGAAACTACATAGCAGTCACACACAAAAAAGAACACAAGACACATGACCCCAACACATAACGTCCATCACAGTGACTCCAAACACCCCCTCACTGTGATGGAGGCAACAAAACTTCCACTCTCTTCCCCACGCCCACGGACAGACAGCTCGTCCCCGACCGACCCGCACAGTCCCCGCAAGGGGATGGAAGTCCCCGCGGCCGAGTCGCACCAGGCGCTGAGACGTCTCGCGGTCGAACCGGGCGATGGAAGGCCCCGCGACCGAGCCGTGCGCAGCTAAGTCCCGCGGCGATGTTAGGCCCCGCGGCCGAGCCGCACCGGGCGATGGAAGGCCCCGCGGCCAAGCCGCACCGGGCGATGTTAAGTCCAGCGGCCGAGCCGCACCAGCGATGAAAAGTCCCGCGGCCGAGCCGCGCCTGGCGATGTTAGGCCCCACGGCCCGGGCACTGTTAAGTCCAGCGGCCGAGCTGCACCAGCGATGTTAGGCCCCGCGGCCGAGCTGCACCGGGCGATGGAAGGCCCCGCAGCCAAGCCGCACCGGGCACTGTTAAGTCCAGCGGCCGAGCCGCACCGGGCGATGTTAAGTCCAGCGGCCGAGCCGCACCGGGTGATGGAAGGCCCCGCGGCCGAGCCGCACCCCGCGCCGTGAGGAAGAGACCTAAAAGAGAAAGGTTTCCCCCACCCCCCCCACCACCCCCACCCCCCACACATACACAACCAAAAAAAAACCAAAAACATCCCAACACCGACACACAACAAAAAAAAAAGGAAAAAAGACGAACAGACTGCTAGCGAGCCGCAGCCGTTAGTAGAGATGGAAAACACTCTTGACTCCATAAACCAGTCTTTTCACTGTGTCGCTGAAAGTGGCAACGCAAGTGGGTAGAGTGGTATAGAGGGTATATGGTCTGCTTGCCTTCATCAGTCAGGGCATTGAGTATACGAGTCAGGAAGTCATAATGCAGCTTTATAAAACCTCGGTCGGGCCACATTTGGCGTTTTGTGTACAGTTCTGGTCACTCCATTACAGAAGGGGTGTGGAGGCTTTGGAAAGGGTGCAGACAGGCATCATTTACCAGAATGATGCCTGGCTTAGAGGGCATTCGCTGTCAGGAGAGGTTGAACAAACTTGGATCGTTTTCTCTGGTATGCTGGAGATTGAGAAGAGACCTATGTCTGTCAAAATATATGTAAAAATGATGAGAGTCATTGATATGGTAGACAATCAGAACTTTCTTCCCAGGGTGCCTGGAACGCACTGCCTGGTATGGAGATGGAAACAGTTATGATAGTGGTATTTAAGAGGCTTTTTGAAAAGCATGCTGATATGCAGGTAATGGAGGGATATGGACCACATGCAGACAAAGGTGATTAGCCTAACGTGGCACCGAAGGAAGGGCCTGTTCCAATGCTGTACTGTTCCATTTTCTATATGAATATTTCTGGTTACTGATCTCTGACAACTCAGCCAGCATCAAGTGCAGTACGTAGAAGACAGATCCAAACTTCGGCTACCCTGTTGCTAATGCTGGCCTAGAGAAGCTTTAATTTGAAGATCAGGCCATGTACCCTTCTTTCTTTGCACCCTCACTAGCTTCAAGTCAAGTCAAGTCAAATTTATTTGTCACATACACATACTCGATGTGCAGTGAAATGAAAGTGGCAATGCCTGCGGGTTGTGCACAAAAATAATTACAGTTACAGCATATAAATAAAGTTAATAAGTTACTAAACATATCACAAAAAGTGTCGACAAAAATTTAGTCTCTGGGGTTATCAAAGTTGACAGTCCTGATGGCCTGTGGGAAGAAGCTCCGTCTCATCCTCTCCGTTTTCACAGCGTGACAGCGGAGGCGTTTGCCTGACCGTAGCATCTGGAACAGTCCGTTACTGGGGTGGCAGGGGTCCCTCATGATCTTGCTTGCTCTGGATCTGCACCTCCTGATGTATAGGTCCTGCAGGGGGACGAGTGTAGTTCCCATGGTGCGTTCTGCCGAACGCACTACTCTCTGCAGGGCCATCCTGTCCTGGGCAGAGCTGTTCCCAAACCAGACTGTAATGTTGCCGGACAGGATGCTCTCTATAGCCCCAGAGTAGAAGCAATGAAGGATCCTCAGCGACACTCTGAATTTCCTCAGTTGTCTAAGGTGGTAAAGGCGCTGCTTAGCCTTACCCACCAGTGCGGCAATGTGCGTTGCCCACGTCAGATCCTCTGCGATGCGGACTCCCAAGTATTTGAAACTGCTCACCCTATCCACAATAGACCCATTTATCTCCAGTGGCGTGTACGTCCTTGGATGTTTAGCCCTTCTGAAGTCCACAATCAGCTCCTTTGTTTTAGTGACATTCAAGAGGAGGCTATTGTCCTGACACCAGAGTGCCAGATCAGCCACCTCCTCCCGGTAGGATCCTTCCTGAAGTGTGGCCACCACAGTACTCCAAATATGGCCTGATATGACCACAAGCTGTCCATAAATAAAAATAAAACAAAATTATTTGAGCCATCACTTACTTCATCGTGGTTAAAATGTAAATTTTTGTTTAGTTTCGAGGATACAGCTTGGAAGCAGGCCCTTCGGCCCACCGAGTCCATGCTGATCATCGATCACCCATTCACACTTAGTTCTATGCTATCCCACTTTCTCATCCACTCCCTACACCCCAGGGGAAATTTGCAGATGCCAATTAACCGACAAACCTGCACGTTTTTGGGGATTTGGAAGGAAACCAGGGGCCACAGTTTAAGAATAAGGGGTAGGCCATTTAGAACTGAGATGAGGAAAAACTTTAATTGGCTTGGTATAAATGTAAAATTGTCCCTAGTGTGTGTGGGATAGTGTTAACGACTAGGCTTGTATACACTGGAATTTAGAAGGATGAGAGGGGATCTTATTGAAACATATAAGATTATTAAGGGGTTGGACATGTTAGAGGCAGGAAACATGGTTCCAATGTTGGGGGAGACCAGAACCAGGGGCCACAGTTTAAGAATAAGGGGTAGGCCATTTAGAACAGAGATGAGGAAAAACTTTTTCAGTCAGAGAGTTGTGAATCTGTGGAATTCTCTGCCTCAGAAGGCAGTGGAGGCCAATTCTCTGAATGCATTCAAGAGAGAGCTAGATAGAGCTCTTAAGGATAGCGGAGTCAGGGGGTATGGGGAGAAGACAGGAACGGGGTACTGATTGAGAATGATCAGCCATGATCACATTGAATGGCGGTGCTGGCTCGAAGGGCCGAATGGCCTCCTCCTGCACCTATTGTCTATTGTCTTTTGAAACTAGAGCACCCGGAATAAACCCACCGGTCGCAAGGAGAACGTGCAAACTCCATACAAACATCACCCAAGATCAGAATTGAACCTGGGTCTCTGGCGCTGTGCAACAGCAGCTCCACCCGCTGCACCACTGTGCCTGACCCACACAAATTAAAACAATATCAATTTAATACGGTATATATGTTTTTAAGGTTTGCGCAATATTTTCCAAGTGGTTGATTTGGGAGCCAAACGTCCTTGGAGCTTCGGTCAAAGTATTGTCGTGGGCTATCAAGTCTGTTCCTACCCTGGAGCCACTGTTCCCTAATGCTCTGCAATTTCTTCATTGGACCCTTAAAAATGACAAGGTGATTTTCGTCATCCATTCAAAATCAACAAAAACAGTGTTAAAGTTTTTTTAAATTGCACAATTAATCGGGGTGCTCATTGATTGATTTTCCAAAAAGTAATGGTATGAAATAAAGTAAATCTTGATGCTAAATAAATATGTATGAAAGACTATGTGCTCCAACAATGCCATAACATGGTTAAAAAAAGATTGTTACTGGATTATTTGCCTCTTGCTTGCTGGCACCAGTTAGGTTTAACACTTCCTGCATGGCTGAACTGACCTGAAGATTCAGATAATCTTCCAGTTCAATGGTTCAATGGTAATTTATTATCACATAGAAACATAGACAATAGGTGCAGGAGTTGGCCATTTGGTCCTTTGAGCCAGCACTGCCATTCAATATGATCACGACTGATCATCCAAAATCAATACCCAGTTCCTGCTTTCTCCCCATATCCCTTGATTCCGTTAGCCCTAAGAGCTAGATCTAACTCTCTCTTGAAAACATCAACTGAGGTACTGAGCAACTGAGGAAAACATGTACTGAGGTACAGTGAAATTAATTGTTGTATACTGGTCTAGACATGAGCACTTAGATACATCCTAGATAAGCATCGCAGATACAGTACAAGAGTACAGTAGTAGTACACTAAGACTGCATACAGAGTTGCCAGATTTGGCACCATTTTCAAGTCCCAGTTGTTGCAAGTGCATGGTTCTTGACCTGATCATGAAGGCCCGTTGGAATAATGGGCGTTGGAGGGTTGGCCTGGTATGGTGTCCTCCATCGCTGTTCCGCAGGTGTAGACCACGTCCGGTCCACTCGCTCGACTTCTTGCAGCGGCCTCCCGGTCACGTGCTACAATTCCAGTCCCTGTTATTCCAATCCCAAACCATTTACCTGGCATTCTTTCACCATTCCTGTTGTTGCTTCTTGGGATTTTTTTTAATTCTAGAGAAATACAGAGGGAAAGTGTAGATGGGCTATTGCATGCTAGCCAATCGTAGTGCTTGTTAGTAGTAGTCCCGCCTAGTACGTGCTTTATAATATTAAGAACTCGCCTACGTCAGGCAGTAGACGTAGCAGCTCGAAGCTGTAATGTACTGCAGGCCCTATGCTGTAAGTGCTTCAATAAAATGATGCGTTGTATCTTAGCGTGTGCTTAAGCACTTTATTACATGGTGTCAGAAGCGGGACTCAAACCCACGCCTCCAATTGGAGACCAGAAAGGGGATGTGATCTGATGTTCGTAGGCCTCTGTCAATTTTTCTTTTCCTGTATCATTTGATATGAGTGGTAAACTATATGTTTTGAAATCAGCAGATGGTATATTCCACTCCCATCACTTGAACACAGGAACTAGATCCATTCTAGATTTGAGATGAGATGCGTTTATTGAAAATCTTCATCAATTTATTGTCACGTGTACCAAGGTACGGTGAAAAGCTTCTGGTGTGTGCTAACCAGTCAGCGGAAAGACATCGTCATAAGGTCATTAGATCATAGGTGATTGGAGTAGAATTAGGACATTTGGTCCATCAAGTCTACTCTGCCATTCGATCATGGCTGATCTATCTCTCCCTCCTAACCCCATTCTCCTGCCTTCTCCCCATGACCTCTGACACACTTACTAATCAAGAATCTATCTGTTGTGATATTGCAAGGACTACTTTGTTGTATCACAAGGACTACTTTGTTTGCCCGTGTAGTAACATGTATGTAAGAGAATAAGGTGATTTGGTGGTCACTCTGGTTCCAGGTGGCCGTGGAATAAACAGCCTGGATTTAAGCTCCAGCTTTCTAACCTTTTAAACACGTGCACTTGTGGTCCGTCCAGAGTCATAACAAAGGTATAACAGATACCGGACCACGAAGTACAACACTATCTATTTCTGCCTTAAAAATATATCCACAGGGTACAGATAAGCATTTCTGTCAAGCATTGCCAAGCATTTCTGGAGTAACATTGATGAAGATTTTCAAGTTGCCACCTGTTATTGTGGACAATAGTCTGGTGAAGAACCATGCGGTTTCGAGCTGCCTTTATATCTTCAAACTAGGAAGAAGAACAGACGAAGAATTCAAAGGTTCGTGAAGTCTGTTCAACGACAGTGTGAATGCTACTTTCATGGCCCCTATTATCTACTTGGCCGCCAGCTCTTTGTTCAATTTCCTATTAAGAGTGTCTGTTCATGCAAAAGTATTGGACCTTTGAGTATTTCAGATTTACAATACAATTTATTAACAGTGGTATTTTTCATATTTAAAGCATCTCTCGTGCAAAGTTATGTCATTGGAATGCTTTCAAACAAAATGTGGTGAACGAAACGCTTCAGGAGATAAGTGTCATGGGTGACAAGTTATAGGTTTAAAGAAGTATCTCAAATGTGGAGAGAGCGGCAGAGAACTACAGGATGGGAAGTCCAGATCTAGCAATGAAAATCTGGGATGTGCTTGAGACCAGAATTAAAACATAGAACAAACAACATTACAGCACAGGAATGGGCGGCCCTTGACCCACAATGTTTATGCCAAACTATGTTCAACTGATCTCAAAGATGGACACTAAAACCTGGAGTAACTCAGCAGGTCAGGCAGCACCTCTGGAGAAAAGGATCTCATGATCTCATCCACCTGTGCATGACCCATATCCCTCTACTCCCTCAATTTCCATGTACCGATCTAAAAGTCTCTTAAACGTCCGTAACGTATCTGCCTCCACCACTACCCCTGGCACGTGTTCCCGGCCTCCATTACTCTCTGTGAAAAAAAAATGTGTCCCGCACATCCCCAGTAAACTTTCCTCCTCTCACCTTATAGCTTTGCCCTCTCGTGTTGGACATTCCACCCTGGGGAAAAATAAGCTTCTGACTGTCTACCCTATCTATGACTCTCAGAATTTTAAAAATCTCCCCAGTATCTCTGACGTTCCAGAGAAAATTGGAAAGAAAGAACAAAATGACCCAATTCAATTCGCTTCTTAACATCAAAACGAAATAGTTAAGGGGAAAGCTTTGCAACTACTGTCCCCCACTTACTGGACCGTGAACAGATGACTGATTCTTCTCTCAACAGCAGTAAATATCTCGTCAACACAGAAATGTTAATGTTAAAATTACTATATATATATATGTTAGGCAAAAGCTTTCTATAGTTTATCTATTAAGGCTATTCTGTGTAGCGAATAATTTTATCTACATTTAAATGCCTCAGCACCAACTGGCAATTTAACAAACGTATGTTAAATGATGATGAGAAGTAAGATTACAGCAGACACATGTGTGCAATGCTACTAGTCTAACAAATAGAAATTAGATGTCTAACCTATTAATGATGATTTAGATTTAATTTTTCTTGATGATAAGTGAAATCAAATAACTATGAAATTCTAAAATGAAGGCACATTGCACGTCAGGTTGATTAGTTTAGTTTAGAGATATAGCATGAACACAGGCCCTTCAGTTCACCAACTTAACGCCGGCCAGTGGTCACCCGTACACTAGTTCCATTCTACACACTAGGGGCAATTTATAGAAGACAATTAACCTACAACCTTGCGCGTCTTTGGAATGTGGGAGGAAACCAGAGCACCCGGAGACAACCCATGTGGTCACAGGGAGAACGTACAAACTCCGTACAGACAGCACCCATAGTCAGGAACCCGGGTCTCTGGCGCTGTGAGGAGGCAACCCGACTGCTACGCCACTGTGTCGCAGATCAAAAATATTCCAAAATCCATCAGAGAATGCTAACTATTCACCATAGAGTCAGAGTGTTATCACAGCACGGAAATAGGCCCTTTGGCCCACCTTGTCCATACCGACCAAGGAGTCTTGTTTGCCTGCATTTGGCCCACGGCCCTCCAAAGCCTTCCTATCAACGCATCTGTCCAAATTGGTGAAGGTTTTTATACGAGTTATGCTACTGCTGTAAGACTGGTGTCTTCCCAAGCCTACTTACACATTTACAATGGTCCAATAAATGAAAGTACTTTCTAGGGACTTCTAAAAGAACCAAAATTGCTTATTGTCCTTTATTTTTACTTGTGTTTGAGAGATAACAGCAACCTCTATGTAACAGTCAAGTTTATGATACCCTTCCCTTTATCCTTATCCTCTATTCGACGTGCTGAGCAGTTTCATACCAATGAGCATCACAGGAGCTAATTCCCTTAAGGATCTGAGGAGACTTGACATTTCGTGACTAAGAAGGTGACCTTTCCTCATCTGCAGTTTCCATCTCAGTGGTTTATCTGCCAAGATCTGCTTACTCGTCCCGAAACTACAGTGTCAACATTCTAAGGGTGGCACAGCAGTAGAGTTGCTGCCTTATCGTGCCATGAGACTCTGGGATCTGAAGAAAGGTTCCGACCCGAAAGGTCAACTATTCCTTTTCTGCAGAGATGCTGCCTGACCCGTTGCGTAACTCCAGCAATTTGTGTCTGGTCATCGAGTACCTTCCAGCCTCTGTCTCACCTCTCCCGTCCATTTCTATGTTTTGGCCATCTTCCCTCCTCTACTACGTCTCTGTTGCAGGGTCTTAACCTGAAACGTCAACCATCACTTTGCCACCACAGATGCTGCTTGATCCACAGAGTTTTTCCGGGAGTTCGTTTTTTGCCTTTGGTCCTAGGATCTATTCAAATGAATGTAGCAACATTCTACCTCTGTCTGGGTTATTTCACAATTGACCCATTTAGGGCCCATAAATGACCCATTTAGTAGCGGCAATGTGGCACAGCGGTAGAGTTGCTGCCTTACAGCGCTTGCAGCACCGGAGACCTGGGTTCCATCCCGACTACGGGTGCTGTCTGTGCAGAGTCTGTACGTTCTCCCCGTGACCGCGTGGGTTTTCTGAGAGATCTTCGGTTTCCTCCCACACTCCAAAGACGTACGGGTTTGCAGGTTAATTGGCTTGCTATAAGTGTAAATTGTCCCTAGTATGTGTAGGTTGGCGCTAATGTGCGGGGATCGCTGCTCGGTGTGGATTCAGTGGGCCAAAGGGCCTGCTTCTGTGCTGTATCTCTAAACTAAACTCAACTAAACAATGTGAAAGGTACTGAATTGAAGCTGATCATTATAACTGAGATAAGAGACATAGAAACATAGAAACATAGAAAATAGGTGCAGGAGTAGGCCATTCGGCCCTTCGAGCCTGCACCGCCATTCAATATGATCATGGCTGATCATCCAGCTCAGTAGCCTGTACCTGCCTTCTCTCCATACCCCCTGATCCCTTTAGCAAAAAGGGCCACATCTAACTCCCTCTTAAATATAGCCAATGAACTGGCCTCAACAACCTTCTGTGGCAGAGAATTCCACAGACTCACCACTCTCTGTGTGAAGAAATGTTTTCTCATCTCGAGACATGTAATAGAGTGCAAGTGCAAACAGCTTGTTTACTTTACATTGAAGACCATTGAATTGATTATTCTAATTACTCCATTTACCAAGAATGATAATAAACTAAGTACTAAAGCACAATTCAAAATGAGCTGTGGTGGCTTCAACACATTTGCTCTACCAGGAATAGATATTCACAACACAATCTTTAATTCTGAATAGGAATCTGTCCCCCATGTACAACATCATATTGTGAATGTTTATTTCCAACAAAAACTCCTGTATCTCTTTCATCCATGAAAGAAATATAATCAAAGAAACTTTACTGAAATCAGCTCTAGGGTGATAGTGATCTTCCTGTAAGAATCGTATCTTCAATATTCTCTGTATTCTGCTGCGTTTATCTATCATTCAGGATAAGCCACGGTAAATACAACAGATTCAGGAGAACTGCTTTATCTGGGGAGTTGTAAGAATAACAAATTGGCTCTTGCTGCGGTTGAGGCAACCAGCATCGTTGCATTTGAGTAGATGTTAGATAAGCACGTGAGTCAGAGAGGTACAGAATGATTTGATGATAATAGGAGGGTGAATTACAGGTGGGAGGGTGAGTTACAGTGGGCGGCACAGTGGTGCAGCGGTAGAGTTGCTGCCTTACAGCGAATGCAGCGCCAGAGACTCAGGTTCGATCCTGACTACGGGCGCCGTCTGTACGGAGTTTGTACGTTCTCCCCGTGACCTGCGTGGGTTTTCTCCGAGATCTTCGGTTTCCTCCCACACTCCAAAGACGTACAGGTATGTAGGTTAATTGGCTGGGTAAATGTAAAAGTTGTCCCTAGTGTGTGTAGGATAGTGTTAATGTGTGGGGATCGCTGGGCGGCGCGGACTCGGTGGGCCGAAGGGCCTGTTTCCGCGCTGTATCTCTAAATCTAAAAATCTAAATCTAAAATCTTATGTGGGGCATATACCTATTGACTGAGTGATTTGAACTTGTGTTACCTTGGTAATAGCCTCAGAATAAAAGGACGTTCCTTTATGAAGGAGATGAGGAGGAATTTCTTTAGTCAGAGGTTGATGAATCTGAGGAATTCATTGCCACAGAATGCTGTGGAGGCCAAGTCAATGGAGATAAGTAGATTCTTGATTAGTACGGGTGTCAGGTGTTATGGGGAGAAGGCAGGAGAATGGGGTTAAGAGGGAAAGATATATCAGCCATGATTGAATGGCGGAATAGACTTGATGGGCCAAATGGCCTAATTAAGCTATCGCTTATGAACATGATGTTACATGTAATTCTATGTCAAATGTAAATAGATGTGAATTATTGTTAGTCTTTATGCTTCAGACTAACCCAATGGTATTTACTGTATTTTAGTAAGGATATAGTGGGTGATGCATGTTATTTTAGGATGAGAGGAGATCTTAACGAAACGTATAAGATTATTAAGGGGTTGGTCACGTTAGAGGCAGGAAACATGTTCCCAATGTTGGGGGAGTCCAGAACAAGGGGCCACAGTTTAAGAATAAGGGGTAAGCCATTTAAAACTGAGATGAGGAAAAACCTTTTCAGTCAGAGAGTTGTGAATCTGTGGAATTCTCTGCCTCAGAAGGCAGTGGAGGCCAATTCTCTGAATGCATTCAAGAGAGAACTGGATAGAGCTCTTAAGGATAGCGGAGTCAGGGGGTATGGGGAGAAGGCAGGAACGGGGTACTGATTGAGAATGATCAGCTATGATCACATTGAATGGCGGTGCTGGCTCGAAGGGTGGAATGGCCTCCTCCTGCACCTATTGTCTATTGTCTATTTGGAAAAAAAAAAGTAATAATTATGAAATATAAGCACAATACTCTCCACAAATAAAATGTGGGGGTGGAAATTTTACCTGGAGTGGCGCAGCGGTCGAGCTGCTGCCTCACAGCGCCAGAGACCCGGGTGCGATTCTGACCTCTGGTGCTGTCTGAGTTAGTGCGTTCTCCCAGTGGACTGCGTGGGTTTTCTCCGGGTGCTCCAGTTTCCCTCACGCATTCCAAAGATGTGCAGGTTTGTAGGTTAATTGGCTGCTGTAAATTTCCCCTAGTGTGTGCGATGTGAAAGTGGGATAACACAGGGCTAGTGTACAGGTGATCGATAGATGACCTGGACTCTGCAAGGTCTGTCGGAAGATCACCCATTCCTTCTCTCCAGAGATGCTGCCTGTCCCACTGAGTTACTCCAGCATTCTGTGTCCACCTATAATCTTACCCACAGATCTTCCCACACTAGCAGAAATAAATGTATAGTGTTACAGAAAGTTTGTAGCCCAAAAGGAGGATAACTTTGCTTTTATTAGCGTTGCGTGCACATGAATGCTTATTTAGTGAATCAAATAACATTGCTGGACTAAATGAATGCAGTAGAGAATATGAAGGGAAACTCAATCAGCTCCCCTCCCCACCATCCCTCCCCTGACACCTCAGCCAGAAAAACATGCACGCACACACAAGAACAAATCACTTCTGGCGAATTTTGAAATATTCAGCAGAAATTGTCAATCACAAGTGCTTGTGATAGGAGGTAAAGTCAAGGTCAGTTTTAATTGAGCTTCTCTTAGGTACAAATTATAAATAGGCAGAGGCCCCGGAGTTCAGCTGAAGTGGAAACCAGAGTGCTGTCAAAATTTGTATTGTGTTCAGTTCTGGGTACCATGTTATAGGAAAAATGTTGTCAAGCTGGAAAGGGTACGGAGAATATTTACAAGGATGTTGCCAGGGCGAGAGGGTTTGAGCTATATTGGAGAGGTCGAGTAGGCTGGGTCTCTATTCCTTGGAGCGCAGGAGGATGAGGGGTGATCTTATTGAGGTGTATAAAATCATGAGAGGAATAGATTGGGTAGACGCACAGATCTCTTGCCCAGAGTAGGTGAATCGAGAACCAGAGGACATAGGTTTAAGGTGAAGGGGAAAACATTTAATAGGAATTTGAGGGGTAACTTTGTTACACAAAGGGTGGAGGGTGTATGGAACAAGCTGCCAGAGGAGGTAGTTGAGGCAGGGAATATCCCAAATTTAAGAAACAGGTACATAGATAGGTTTGGAGGGATATGGACCAAACGCGGGCAGGTGGGACTAGTGTGACTGGGACAAGTTGGCCGGTGTGGGCAAGTTGGGCCGAAGGGCCTGTTTCCACATGGTATCACTCTATGACTTTATGATTCTAAATTATAAATTGCAAGCTTAAATGATTACATGAATGACAGAAGAACAGAAGAACCAGATCAGCAGTAGATGTACTGAACTCAGTCTGCAGAAGGGAACGCAACACAAAATGTCACCGATTCCTTTTCTCCAGAGATGCTGCCTGACCCGATGAGTTACTCCAGTCTCTCTGTGTGTTTATCTCATGAGTAGATGTAGGCAGGTCAGCTTTTTGTACCATTCAGTAGGATCATGACCGATTCAGTCTTGGTCTCAAACACCTCGTTCCCAGCCTGTTCCGTGACTATGGCAAAACACAGCCCCTATACATACGTCCTTGAGTTTAGTTTAGTGTACAGATACAATGTGGAAACAGGCCCTTCAGCCCAACGAGTCCGCACCAATCTGTGTTACATTAACACCACACATTAGGGACAATATTACATTTACACCGAGCCAATTAACCTACAAACCTGTACATCTTTGGAGTGTGGGAGGAAACCAAAGATCTCAGAGAAAACCCACACAGATCACGGGGAGAACGTACAAACTCCGTACAGACAAACACAGACAAGTAGTCAGGATCGAAACCGGGTCTCTGGCGCTGTAAAGCAGCAGTTCTACCGCTATGCCACCGTGCCACCCATTAATGAAAACTTACTTTCACCCCAGGTGGGACTCAAACCCACAATCCCTGGCTTGAGAACCCAGTGCCTTATCCATTGGGCCACCAGGGCTAATCAGAGTTGAAATATTAGCTTTGTTTCACTCTCTCTGTGGATGCCGCCTGAACTGCGAAGTTACTCCAGCGTTTCCCATTTTCGTTCCAGGACTTTTGCTCTGCTCTGCAAAGTGAACAAAAGCTTTTCACTGTACACATGACAATAAACTAAACTAAACTAAATCTTCCTATGGGTCTACCTGTTAACCTCCTTCTCAATTCATGGGGTTATATAGGGGTAAACAACAAATGTTCATCTTTGCAGTGACATTTCCACCCTCTGAATGAATGAATATTAAAAGTGAATGCCAAACATCCGAGATTCAACCATTTCTCAACTTCACTCGTTACCTTTTTTGAAACTCGCTGCATTGGAGAAATTTCCATTCACCGAACTAAAGGTAAAGTAAACATTTTTGCAGTTCTTTACTGCTGGTCCACAAGATTTCCCCAGCCTTAGCTGTGCCCTTTCCACACTAAAGATGAGCCGTATTTCCCTGTAGCTTTCCTGCACTGGGCAACAGTTTACATCCCACGCCCTGGAATATTCCCAACAGAAGTCGTGATCTCAGTAAAGATCACGGAACCAAAGAAAACACTGACTTCATTCAACTTACTCGCGACTGAGATGGAAAAGGGTCTCGACCTGAAACGTCACCCACTCCTTTTCTCCAGAGATGTTGCCTGACCCGCTGAGTTACTCCAGTTTTTTGTGCCTCTCTTTGGTTCAGCCAGCATCAGCGGTTCCTTCCTACGCAACTGAGATTTGTTCTGCAAAAGTAGTCATTGTAAAGATTTATGGTTAACTTGCATCGGGTCAGCACATAACAATATCTTTCATAGATCGTGGTAGAGTGAAGAACTGCAATGGATTATCACCCTTTTATGTTTCATTACTTTTGCTAATTATTAGGGTCTAGTGTCAGCATCTTGTGGTAAATGGGAGTCCACCCTTTGCTGAGTCTTGCAGATGTTCAGATGGAGTGGACAATGCTAGATTTAATGGAGAAAGGAACCCTAGTTAACAGCTGAAATGCACTGTATCTGAAGTTGGTCCTTTTGTGTTGTTGGAGTGCTGATTAGTTCTATTTACACTGTTACAGGGCAAAGGTGCTTCTTGCAAGAGAGTTTGTTCTCCTTCAATAACAAGGAAATCACATCTCTTTCATATCCTTTGACTGCATAATCTACAGTTTAGTTTCGTATAGTTTATTGTCACGGTGGTCCAGTGAAAAGTTTATGTTGCGTGCTAACCAGTCAGCGGAAGGACATTACATGACTACATTACTACATCAAGTCAAGTCAAGTCAATTTTATTTTGTATAGCACATTTAAAAACAACCCACGTTGACCAAAGTGCTGTACATCTGATTAGGAAAAAAAAGAAACATACATTGGCAGGCAGCCAAACACAACGGTGCGGCCATAATAATAATAATAATAATGCATTACATTTATATAGTGCTTTTCATATACTCAAAGACGCTTTACAGGGATTTAGAGAACATAGGGAAGTGAATAAATAGATAAATAAGTAAACGAACAGAGAAAGGAGAAAGGAGAAGGTGAGGTGACCTTCAGTGGTTGAAGGCAGTACTGAACAGGTGAGACTTCAGTGATGTTTTGAATGTGGTGAGTGTGGAGGAGTCTCTGACGGTTTGGGGTAGTGAGTTCCATAGGGTGGGAGCAGCGATGGAGAAAGCCCTGTCCCCCCAGGATCTGAGTTTGGTCCGGATGTGGGGGGATAGGAGATTGGCAGCAGCAGAGCGGAGGGTGCAGGTGGGAGTGTGCCTGTGGAGGCACAGGCACACTCTTGAACATCTTGAACAAAATGTTTAACTAAAGCAGAATGGTGTCCCGCGGCCGCGCCGCACGTGAATTTGTGGAATTCTCTGCCACAGAAGGCAGTGGAGGCCAATTCACTGGACGAATTTAAAAGAGAGTTAGATAGAGCTCTAGGGGCTAGTGGAATCAAGAGATATGGGGAGAAGGCAGGCACAGGTTACTGATTGTGGATGATCAGCCATGATCACAATGAATGGCGGTGCCGGCTCGAAGGGCCTATTGGCCTCCTCTTGCACCTATTTTCTGTGTTTCTATGTTTACAATCATGAAATATTTTTCACAGAGTCATTAGATATGTCGACGTCAACTTCTCACTTGCTTCTGATCTATATTCGCCCCTGGATTGCACCATCTTAACTTGACCCACAACTATTCTGTGACTCTACAACAGCAGCTAACTTTGTAGAAACACGGAACTGCAAATGCTGGTTTACCAAGGAAAGACACAAAATGCTGGAGTAACTCAGCAGATCAGGCAGCATCCCTGCAGAACATGGATAGATAACTTTTCAGGTCGGATCAACTAGGAAACCGGACTGGAGAATGGCAGATGGAACCTCACTGAGAAAAATGTGAATTGATACATTTTGGGAAGGCAAACAGGGTTAGGATATATGCAGTGAATGATGATGTCATGGTAACTAGCTGTATTTAAATGTATCACGTGTTACTATGGGTCAGAAAGGTCAGTGGACACACATATCTGGGATGTAAAATAATGGTGGCTGAATAAAAGCAGTATACAACTATATTTGTACTGGTGTAGTCTAGGCATTCATCTTTCAATCTGGGCTCACGGTTTGGATCGAGGGGAGTAGATTGACTCCAGTGGTTTGTGGTCTGTCCACAACTCAAATTCGAGGCCATACAGGTATGCATGAAAGTGTTCATATGCCCACACCAAAGCAAAGCCTCCTTTTAGATACCTAGATACATAGAGAACAGGTGCAGGAATAGGTAATTCGGCCCTTCGAGAGCACCGCCATTCAATGTGATCATGGCTGATCATCCACAATCCACAATGGTAGGACAAATCAAAATAGGACGTACAGGGTAAATGGTAGGGAATTGAGGAATGCAGTGGAACAGAGGGATCTGGGAATAACTGTGCATTGTTCCCTGAAGGTGGAATCTCATGTGGATAGGGTGGTGAAGAGAGCGTTTGGTATGCTTGCCTTTATAAATCAGAGCATCGAATATAGAAGTTGGGATGTAATGTTAAAATTGTACAGGGCATTGGTGAGGCCGAATCTGGAGTATGGTGTGCAGTTCTGGTCGCCAAATTATAGGAAGGATGTCGACAAAATGGAGAGGGTACAGAGGAGATTTACCAGAATGTTGCCTGGGTTTCAGCACTTAAGCTACAGAGAGAGGTTGAACAGGTTGGGTCTTTATTCTTTGGAGCGTAGAAGGTTGAGGGGGGACTTGATAGAGGTTTTTAAAATTTTAAGAGGGACGGACAGAGTTGACGTGGGTAGGCTTTTCCCCTTGAGAGTGGGGAAGATTCCAACAAGGGGACATAACTTTAGAATTGAGGGACATAAGTTTAGGGGTAACATGAGGGGTAACTTCTTTACTCAGAGGGTGGTGGCTATATGGAATGGGCTTCCGGTGGAAGTGGTCGAGGCAGGCTCGATTTTATTATTTAAGAGTAAGTTGGATAGGTATATGGATGAGAGGGGATTGGAGGGTTATGGTCTGAGAGCAGGTAGATGAGACTAGGTCAGAGAGAGTGGTCGGCGTGGACTGGTAGGGCCGAACGGGCCTGTTTCCGTGCTGTAGTTGTTATATGGTTATATGGTTATATGGTTAATACCCCGTTTCTGCCTTCTCCCCATAACCCTTGATTCCGCTAGCCCGAATAGCTCTATCTAATTCTCTTTTGAATGCATCCAGTGAATCGGCCTCCACTGCCTTCTGAGGCAGAGAATTCCACAAATTCACAACTCTGTGTGAAAAAGTTTTCTTCTCATCTCAGTTCTAAATGGCCTACCCCTTATCCTAAACTGTGGCCTGTCTGGGAGTATCTTCTTTCTTCAATTGCATGCTTGCATACGCTATGACTCTCAATGATCCCGCATGCTTCTGTACAAGTACTCCTTCTAGCCCCACTGGAGTTGCATCTGCAATAACTTGGGTTGGTGCCTTTGGATCATAGTTACCCAAATGGGCACTCATCAAACTCTGTTTCAATGTCTGAAATGCAGTTCTTTGCTCTGGACCAAACACAAAGTGCACATAGGGCCCAAGACAGATAGGGCCCAGTAGAGTGTTGTTGAAGAGAGAATATGGGATACTATTATACCTTCCATCACCACCCTCTGCTTCATTCCATGAATCCAATTTTGTATTCAGGCAGTTAGCTCATCGGAGAACTCGCTGAAGTCCATCGAGACAACATTTACAGCTTTTTCAGTGGTAACCAAACTAAACTCCACAATATTTCTCTTTCATCATGTCTCAACATTTCAAAATCAGGTTAGTTGATCTATTCAAGGACAAGAATCTCTGAGCATTTGATCAGAACGCATATATATGCAATATATGTGGCAATTGGATCTCCATACTGATACCAGAAAAATTGCAATGCTTTTCAATAAGAGCACTTTTGAATAAGAGAAGTAATTTTCACTTGGCAGAGGAATTCAGAACTAAGGGAAACCATTCATGAAATTTGAACTAGAATTCAGAAGTCAATTTAGCAGGACAGTGTCAACTCAGAGATCTTGAAAATCTGCAATACTCTCCCCCAAATTTCAAGGATGGTAGATCAGATAAATAGATTTAGACACAGATCAGCCATTATTTAAGTGAGATCTTATCGAAACGTATAAGATTATTAAGGGGTTGGACACGTTAAAGGCAGGAAACGTGTTCCAAATGTTGGGGGAGTCCAGAACAAGGGGCCACAGTTTAAGAATAAGGGGTAGGCCATTTAGAACTGAGATGAGGAAAAACATTTTCAGTCAGAGAGTTGTGAATCTGTGGAATTCTCTGCCTCAGAAGGCAGTGGAGGCCAATTCTTTGAATGCATTCAAGAGAGAGCTAGATAGAGCTCTTAAGGATAGCGGAGTCAGGGGGTATGGGGAGAAGGCAGGAACGGGGTACTGATTGAGAATGATCAGCCATGATCACATTGAATGGCGGTGCTGGCTCGAAGGGCCGAAAGGCCTCCTCCTGCACCTATTGTCTATTGTCTATTTAAGGGTAGACGGACTGAGTTCCCAATTCTGTTCTTCTGCGTAGGAAGGAACTGCAGACAGACACAAAAAGCTGAATTCATCCCTGGAGAGAAGGAGGAATGGGTGACGTTTCGGCTTGAGACCCTACGTTCTAAATTTTGTAGCTTCCAAATTCGATCCAAAAATATGTATCCAACTTTTCTTCTTTTTGCGAGGAATTCTTGTTAGTGTTAGACGTTCCCGGTAGCCCCTCAGTTTGTAATCGAATTTCATGGTTGTCGAAGATGATCATTAGAAATAACACAAAGGGTAACACTCTTTACCAAGAGCTGTGTGGGTGAACTAACATTTAATTGAATTGTGCCTGAATGCACAGAAGGTCCTTTGCGTCTTTTTTCCACATCAGGACTTTCAAATTGAAGATGCAATAGGAATTGAGAATTTTACAATCAAAAAGAATGAGAGTGGAACATGGTTTATGTTTTGAGGATGGCACACATCTTTAAAATAAATTCAGTGACTCTCACTCCACATGACTGAAGCTTGTTTGAACTTTTCTAATATTCAGCTTCACGAAACTGTGAAAGACAATTTAATTGAAGTGTGATAAAACAGGCTAGGTCTTGAACTTTATTAAAGCCGTTAACCTGGGAGAGTGAGGGCATTCTATTAAACCTATCATAGAGTCATAGAGTGATACAGTGTGGAAGCAGGCCCTTCGGCCCAACATGCCCACACTGGCCAACATGTCCCAGCTACACTACTCCCACCTGCCTGCGTTTGGTCCATATTCTTCCTATCCATGTACCTGTCTATCTGTTTCTTAAACGTTGGGATAGTCCCAGCCTCAACTACCTCCTCTGGCAGCATGTTCCATACACCCATCACCCTTTGCATGATAAAGTAACCCCTCAGATTCCTATTAAATCGTTTCCCCTTCACCTTGAACCTATGTCCTTCGGTCTTCGATTCCCCTACTTTGGGCACGAGATTCTGTGCATCTACCCGATTTATTCCTCTCAATATTTTTTTAGACACTTCTGTAAGATCACCACTCATCCTCCTGCGCTCCAAGGAATAGAGACCCAACCTACTCAACCTCTCCCTATAGCTCAGACATCAGACATCCTCGTAAATCTTTTCTGAACCTTTTCAAGCTTGACCATACCTCTTCCATGCATCCAAGAAAGGCACAAAGTGTGGAGTAGCTCAGCAGGCCAGGCAGCAACTCTGGAGAACATGGACAGGTGATGTTTCGAGTTGGCAGCACAGAGACGTAGCAGTCGAATTGCTATCTTAAAGGGCCAGAGTCCCGGGTTCAATACTGTCTATGGGTGCTGTCTGTACAAAGTTTGTGACTGCGTGGGTTTTCTCCCGGTGCTCCGGTTTCGTCCCACAGTCGAAAGATGTGCAGGTTTGTAGGTTAATTGGCTTCTGCAAATTGTCCCTATGTGTAGGATAGAACTAGTGTATGGGGCGATCACTGAGTGGCACAGACTCGATGGGCCTAAGGTCCTGTTTCCTGCTGTATCTCTAAACTCTAAAAGTCTAAAGAGTCGAGATCCTTCTCTTGCCCATCCATACATCCCTTCAGTCTCTTACTGCGACGTCTGATTACTTAAATGATTCCAGCAAAATTTCCTCCACTAATCACAAGGAAATGCAGTACTTGCATAACAGTCAAAGACTTCCCATCTAGTTTGCCTTCTTCCTTTCAGGGGTGACCACATGGTAGGACAATAGTGAGGCTGCAGCAATCTCTATGCATTGATCCAGACACAGTTCATAAGTTATAGGAACTGACTTAGGCCACTCGGCCCATCAAGTCTACTCCACATTTCAATCGTGACTGATCTATCTTTCCCACTTAACTTCGTTCTCCTGCTTTCTCCCCATAACCCCTGACACCCGTACTAATCAAGAATCCGCCTTAAAAGTATCCATCGACTTGGCCTCCACAGCCGTCTGTGGCAAAGAATTCCCGCAGATTCACCACCCTCTGCCTAGAGAAATTCCTCCTCATCTCCTTTCTAAAGGTACGTCCTTTTATTCTGACGCCATGGCCTCTGGTCCAAGATTCTCCACATCCACTCTATCCAGGTCTTTCACGATTCGGTAAGTTTCAATGAGGTCCCACCATTCACAGGTTGAGAAAATCACACTGTTAAGAAGTTAAGTGCTCTTCCTCGCTGCAATATATCCACCATCTGTTGTGTGAGTACGTGTGTCCCAAATGTCCTTTCCATCTGTTTGGCTGGCATACAAAACAAAGCTTTTCACTGTACCTCGGTACACATGACAAAAGGAAACAAATCTAATGTGAAAGTCGTGATAATTTGCTCTACATTCATCGGTCTACGGCTCTTGCCATAGTCACGTTTCGCTTTGAAACAATGTTTTACCGTACTTATTTCTATCTAATTGCCTTGTGTTATTTCTTCATTCTTTCTTATGCACTTCCATAAGATTATCTCTCAGCAACTTGCTTTCCAAGCCCCAAGCCCTGAGTCAGGAGGTTGTACGTTCAAGTCCCATTCCAGTGAATTAGACACAAAAATCCAGGTCAATGTTCCTCATGATGTATTGAGTGTTACACTGTGGCAAGTGCAATCTCTTGATTAAGATGTTGAACTAAAACATCTCTGCCGTCTCAGGGGGATATAATTGAACCATTGTGCTGCCCCTTTTTGTTCTATACTCATTCCTAGAAATTGGATTCCACCTATCTTGTTGCACTAAACACATGCAATATTTGGTGCTAACTCAAATCAAAAGTCACCAATCACCAACCTGGGTCATCTGTGCTTTAAGAAAACATCAGTTATGTATAGAAAGGAACTGGTTTAGACCAAAGAGAGACACAAAAAAGCTGGAGTAACTCAGCGGGTCAGCCAGGATCTCTGGAGAAAAGGAATAGATGACTTTTCGGGTCGAGACCCATCTTCAGACAAAGACTTACTCCAGCTTTTTGTGTCTAACTTCAGCATGAGTTATATGCATCAAGAGACTTAAAGCCTGATCCTACTGTTTCTTACATCCTGCAACTTGATAGGTGGGCAGATGCAGTGGTATCCAAATGCAGTCGCTTTAGAATTGATTCAATGCTGATACAGTGAGCTGGAGTGAGCGGGGAGGGGGGGGGGGGTGGGAAGGGAGAGAACCCCTTTGCAAAAGCATAAGAGCAGGGGGGTAAAGGCAGCTGAAGAGAAACTCCTCAGCTACATCTCTGCCCAAACATGGAGTGGGCCAATTATATTACCCTCGTGGCCACAAGCCTCCACCGCTTAGAGATACAGCGTGGAAACAGGCCCTTCGGTCCACCGTGTCCGCGCTGACCAATGATAACCTGTACACTAGTTCTATCGTACGCACTAGGGACAAGTTACAGAAGACAATTAACCTACAAACCTGCACCTTTTTGGAATGTGGGAGGAAACCGGAGCACCCGGGAAAAACCTCACGCGGTCACAAGGAGAACGTACAAACTCCGTACAGATAGCACCCATAGTCAGGACAAACCCGTGTCTCTGGCTCTGTAAGGCAGCAAATCTACCACTGCGCCATTGTGCCACAGTAAGTACCACTCTTCATCCATTTTCTCGGCTTAAACCCTACTCTCCCAGAGCCCCAGTTAGGATGTAAACTTGGTAAACCAGAGGGAATTACGATTGTTCACCTGCCATGAAACTCCCTCATGGGATTCAGTCTGAAATCCTGTTGGAAAATTGCCCCCGTGTTTTGTGCAGTGGAGTGGAGGCCAATTCTCTGAATGCATTCAAGAGGGAGCTGGATAGAGCTCTTAAGGATAGCAGAGTCAGGGGGTATGGGGAGAAGGCAGGAACGAGGTACTGATTGAGAATGACCAGCCATGATCACATTGAATGGCGGTGCTGGCTCGAAGGGCCGAATGGCATCCTCCTGCACCTATTGTCTATTGTCTATTGTGTTGGGAATACCTTGTCACTTTTAAGGCTCCATGTGAATATTAATCCACACGCTGAAATAAGTAAATGCGTTCTCCTCGATCATTATGTGGAAGATTCAGTACATTTGTATTTTCCATGTAATGACCAAGAACACATTTACTTAAAAGAAAATGAAGCTTCTTCCATATTTTTTTTTTGTGTAACGTTTCTGTACTTTTCCTCTCTCATCCAATTTAAGAAATGTTCTCGCTTACCACGGTTAATTATTATTTTTCCGAGAAAGCTGATAAGGTTAACGAAAGAAAGCACATAACCATTTGGGCGCCATGGCAACGCACCAAGTCCTGTCCTTTTCTACGTGAATTGCCTGCTGCTGCCGAACAGGAGTTAATGCATAAATATCAGGCAGGAGGATGTAGCAGAGGGGAGATGAAAAGAGTAATAAATACGGTGGAAAATCATAACTCTTCTTCAACACCTTTTCTGTATTCTGGAGTCAAAATCGGGCTGTGGTCTTGCATCCCAGTGCATGCTATGCTGGCTATCAGCTAAAGCCAGTGAACACTTATCAGTCTGTCACTTGGCCAAGGGAGATTGAAGCAGGAAAGTGCACAGCACGATGGATTGTACATAATGTGCCTGAGAACGACCGTGTTAAACAGACACGTTATGTTCCTGTCACTGATGCACCTGAGTGGGCTGAATCTCAAAAGGTAACTCAAATCGATTCATTTATGCAGATCATAAATGAGTCTATTCCGCAATTGGATCTTTTTTTCAAACTTTTTTATTATTTCAGATTCAAATCACCATTAAAAGTACATGATATTTCTATAAAAAGACACGAAGCGCTGGATTGAATCGTGGGCCAGGCAGCATCTCTGGAGAACATGGTTAGCTCACCCTTAATCTCTCACCCTGATCATTTACAAATAGAACAATACTATGGTTAGACTAAGGACTATTATCAATACTAAGGTCTTTCCCCCCTCACCTTAAATTGATGTCCTCTGGTATTTTGCTATCTGTTTGCTATTCCCTTATCAATTTTGAAGGATCTTTATAATTAGGGATAGGCACAAAATGCTGGAGTAACTCAGCGGGTCAGGCACCATCTCAGGAGAAAAGGAACAGGTGACGTTTCGGATTGGAACCTACACTAAGGTTAGCTCTGAAGATAGATACAAAGTACTGGAGTAACTCAGTGGGTAAAGCGGCATCTCTGGAGGAAAATGTTTTAGTCTGAAGAAGGGTTCCGTCCCGAAACGTCACCTATCCTTTTTCTCCAGAGACGCTGCCTGACCCGCTGAGTTACCTCAGCATTTGTGTCTATCTCCAGTTCCTTTGTACATACTAAGATCATAAGATCATAAGTGATAGGAGTAGAATTAGGCCATTCGGTCCATCAAGTGTACTCTGCCATTCAATCATGGCTGATCTATCTCCCCCTCCTAACCCCATTCTCCTTCTTTCTCACCATAACCTCTGACACCCGCGCTAATTAAGAATTTATCGATCTCTGCCTTAAATATATCCACTGATTTGGCCTCCACAGCTTTCCGTGGCAAAGAATTTTACAGATTCACCACCCTCTGACTAAAGAGATTCCTCCTCATCTCCTTCCTAAAAGAACGTCCTTTAATTCCAAGGCTATAACCTCTGGCACTAGACTCTCCCACTAGTGGAAACATCCTCTCCACATCCACGCTATCCAAGCCTTTCACTACATTAGCATTTTCATAAGTGCATCAGTTCCAGGAGCAGAATTAAGCCTTTCGGCCCAACAAGTCCACTGAGCCATTCAATCATGGCTGATCTATCTATCCCTCTCAATCCCATTCTCCTGGCTTCTCCCCATAATCCCTGAAATCCCTGTACTAATCTAGAATCTATCTATCTCTGCCTTTTAAAATATCCATTGACGGCCTCCACGGCTTTCTGTGGCAATGAATTCCACAGATTCATCACCCTCACAAGAAATTGTTCCTCATTTCCTTCCTAAAGGAAGATCCTTCAATTCTGAGGCTATACTCCAAAGACGTACAGGTATGTAGGTTAATTAACTGGGTAAATGTAAAAATTGTCCCTAGTGTGTGTAGGATAGTGTTAATGTGCGGGGATCGCTGGGCCGTGCGGACTTGGTGGGCCGAAAAGGCCTGTTTCCGCGCTGTATCTGAAATATGAAAAAAATATGAAAATAACCTCTGGCACTAGACTCGCCCATTAGTGGAGACATCCTCTCCACATCTACTCTATCCAGGTCTTTCATTATTCAGTAAGTTTCAATGAGGTCCCCCCTCATCCTTCTACACTCTAGCAAGTCGAGGCCCAGTACCATCATACGCTCATCATATGTTAACCCACTCATTCCTGGGATCTATCTTTATCGTTCTTTTGTGTCTATCTTTGGTGTTAACCAGCATCTTCGGTTTCTTCCTACACAATTTTAACACACAATTCCTTCCCCCCTGCCCCCACCATCACCACAATGTCTTCTAGGGTTTTTGGAGTAGAATTTTCTCCCTGATCTTTCGCTGTTGGACAGTCAGGGCCAATGCAGTCAGTTTAAATACAGCTTCTCGAAACTCCAAGGAAGATGTGACTAAAGTTCTGAGTGAAAAATATGCAACAGATAGCATTTTTTATCTTCCAATTTCCTTTCAGAAAGAAGTCCAGAAAGTCTCTCAATCATCCTTAACTACAAAGGAAAAAAAATAATTGCATGTATAGAACAGTTCATAGCATCACACAAGATGAATTACATGTGAGAGGCATTATGAGGCAGTCATCTGTTCCCAGGGAGATTCTCCCAGGCAAGGCTTTCTGTTATTACTCTCATTTACAGGCATCATTGGCAAGACCAGCATTAACTGCAAACTCCAATCCCCAATCTCTGCATGGAAAGGAGTTATTAGTTTCCCGAGGCAGTCCTTTAGGATCAATGATGATGCACTTCCGTTCCAGTTCCATGGGTCTCTGTGGAGGCTGGTGACGCTAATGAGGTAACAGCAGACTCTTCCACAGGTGGGACAGTAGGATTCTGGTGGGTGAGCAGTTTGTGGTGGTATCCACTTCCACTGGGCTCCCAACACCATCCTAAATGATCCTCCTCAACGTTGGCTGGTCCTGGGGCAAAGATCCCCAAGGTCAGCAGAGATTGGGCCGATCTTGACTACGGATGCTGTCTGTACGGAGTTTGTCCATTCTCTTCGTGACCTGCGCGGGTTTTTGCCGGTATCTCCAGTTTCCTTCCACACTCCAAAGTCGTACAGGCCTGTGGGCTAATTGGCTTGGTATAATTGTGAATTCTTCCTAGGTGTGTAGGAGTATGTTAGTGTGTGGGGATCGCTGGTCGGCGCGGGCACAGTGGGCCGAAGGGCCTGTTTCGGCGCTGTATCTCTAAACTAAACTAGAAAGATGCTGTCTGAATGTTTCTTGCAGACTTATTTTTTTGTTTCAGATTTTCAACATCTGCAGTGCTTTTGGTTTTCAGTCACAAGTCTGCTATAAGTCTGGGGATAAATGGGTCCCTTTCAGAATGGCAGGCAGTAACTAGTGGGGTACCGCAAGGCTCGGTGCTGGGACCGCAGCTATTTACAATATACATTAATGACTTGGATGAAGGGATTAAAAGTACCATTAGCAAATTTGCAGATGATACAAAGCTGGGTGGTAGTGTGAACTGTGAGGAAGATGCTATGAGGTTGCAGGGTGACTTGGACAGGTTGTGTGAGTGGGCGGATGCATGGCAGATGCAGTTTAATGTGGATAAGTGTGAGGTTATCCACTTTATTGGTAAGAATAGGAAGGCAGAGTATTATCTGAATGGTGTCAAGTTAGGAACAGGGGACGTACAACGAGATCTGGATGTCCTAGTGCATCAATCACTGAAAGGAAGCATGCAGGTACAGCAGGCAGTGAAGAAAGCCAATGGTATCATCATCATCATATATATACAGCCGGAAACAGGCCTTTTCGGCCCTCCAAGTCCGTGCCGCCCAGTGATCCCCGTACATTAACACTATCCTACACCCACTAGGGACAATTTTTACATTTACCCAGCCAATTAACCTACATACCTGTACGTCTTTGGAGTGTGGGAGGAAACCGAAGATCTCGGAGTAAACCCACGCAGGTCACGGGTAGAACGTACAAACTCCTTACAGTGCAGCACCCGTAGTCAGGATCGAACCTGAGTCTCCGGCGCTGCATTCGCTGTAAAGCAGCAACTCTACCGCTGCGCTACCGTGCCGCCCTTAATAGTTGGCCTTCATAACAAGAGGAGTTGAGTATAGAAGCAAAGAGGTCCTTCTGCAGTTGTAGAGGTCCTAGTGAGACCACACCTGGAGTACTGTGTGCAGTTTTGGTCTCCAAATTTGAGGAAGGATATTCTTGCTATTGAGGGCATGCAGTGTAGGATTATTCAGAATCTGCCTGCTGCATTAAACATTTTGTTTTTGTAATATTGCCGCAGATTGCAAGACTTTAAAGAATACTTATTTCCAATCCATCCTGGTGCCGTTTCCCTTACCCAGGGGCCCATTTCACAACAGGAACTAATTCACTGTTACGACAAAATGATGAGATTTTATAATACGGTTGCAGGTCCTGACGGATAACTAAAAAACCACCACAGTTACACAATTGCCGACAGTTTGCCAACCGAACAAATGTTGAGTCCGCTAGCTGGGAGCCTGAAATATGATTGATACTCGACAAATGCACAGCTGATATTAAAACGACTGTTGGCGAATGACAAGAAATTTAATTCACTCTCGGTCACCTATTGCAGTGGTTAATCCTCAGAAGTGCAGTTCCCATTGAACCAGGTTTTAGGAATGGGCTGCAATGTGCCACAGAAAGCGGTGGAGGCCGTCAATTGATATATTAAGGATACGTTAGAGGCAGGAAACATGTTCCCAATGTTGGGGGAGTCCAGAACAAGGGGCCACAGTTTAAGAATAAGGGGGAGGCCATTTAGAACTGAGATGAGGAAAAACTTTTTCAGTCAGAGTGTTGTGAATCTGTGGAATTCTCTGCCTCAGAAGGCAGCGGAGGCCAATTCTCTGAATGCATTAAAGAGAGAGCTAGATAGAGCTCTTAAGGATAGAGTATTGTCTTAGACACAAACCTCTCAGGGGGTATGGGGAGAAGGCAGGAATGGGGTACTGATTGAGAATGATCAGCCATGATCACATTGAATGGCGGTGCTGGCTCGAAGGGCCGAATGGCCTCGTCCTGCACCTATTGTCTATTGTCTATTGTCTATTGTGACCCCTGGTTCTGGACTCCCCCAACATGGGGAATTTTTTTTGGACAAGGTAACCTATCCAATCCCTTAAGAATTTTATATGTTTCTATAAGATCCCCTCACATCCTTCTAAACCCCACTGAATACAAGCCCAGTCGACCCATTCTTTCATCATATATCATATGGTAAATAAGGATGATAGGTAAGTTGGACAAAGAAAGAAAGTAATGGAAAGGAAAGAGGAATGAAGTGATGTGACTTAACCACCTTCTTGTGAAAGAGTCCACTTGTTTCTGGTTTGTGTTAATGATCGAAAACCCAGCAGGGCCTCTCTTATCTACAGCGCTCAATCGTTCAATAACATGAAGACAAGCTGCAATAGAAACTCTTGAGGAGATGACAGTAATGAGCTTGGAGCTGACGCTTAATCAGCACCGAAATAAGAAAGTACCTCAAAATATCATCATCATATCATATCTATACAGACGGAAACAGGCCTTTTCGGCCCTCCAAGTCCATGCCGCCCAGCGATCCCCGTACATTAACACTATCCTACACCCACTAGGGACAATTTTCACATTTACCCAGCCAATTAACCTACATAACCTGTACGTCTTTGGAGTGTGGGAGGAAACCGAAGTTCTCGGTGAAAACCCACGCAGGTCACGGGGAGAACGTACAAACTCCTTACAGTGCAGCACCCGTAGTCAGGATCGAACCTGAGTCTCCGGCGCTGCATTCGCTGTAAAGCAGCAACTCTACCGCTGCGCTACCGTGCCGCCCAATCTATGCAAGATATTTGTTTCTTCAATGAGGCTTCTCGTTGCTACCTTTAGAATTGGAGTAAACAATATTGGATCATCATTGATTAACTAAAAACATCTGTCACCATCATTTCCACACAGAATCTAATCTACAGCTGTAATCCATTTTATAGTAGATATAACCCAGACCTTTGCAAGGGCAAAGGTTTTCTTTGTCTCTGTTATCAATGGCCATTCTTGATAGAAATGGAGAAGCTCTAATCACAAAAAAATTCTCACAAAATAATATTTTGAGGAAATATCAACAAATTCTTCTGGTGCACAGCAAACTGCAGATATTTGGAAATAACAAGACAATACTGAAGAAGGGTCTCGACCCAAAACGGCACCCATTCCTTCTCTCCAGAGATGCTGCCTGACCAGCTGAATTACTCCAGCACTTTGCGTCTAAGACAATACTCTAATTTGGAACACTTTTAAGGCACCGTTCACAGCCCTGACACAACCCCAAACTGTTAATAGGTCCGAGACCCTTCTTCAGACCCGAAACGTCACCCATTCCTTCTCCCCAGAGATGCTGCCTGTCCCGCTGAGTTACTCCAGATATTTTGTGTCTACCTTCGATTTAAACCAGCATCTGCAGTTCTTTCTTACCCAAGCTGTTAATGCCAATTATGAAGAAGGGTCCTGACCCGTCACCTCCAGAGACGCTGCCCGGCCTGCTAAATTAATCCAGCACTTTGTGTTTTGCTCAAGGTTCCAGTACCTGCAGTTCCTTGTTTCTTCATTCCAATCACTCTCGTAATGTAAGTAATATTATACAAAATGGGACTCTTTCCAGTGAACTCATTGTGCTGCCTATCGGTGAGTGTAGAAAGTGTAGTCTCCATCTGCAGAAGGACGGGGTTACTTATCGACATTGGGTTGAATGGAAACGTAGCCGAATGGAATGGAAAACCAGTGAGGATTGGTGGTGGAGTTACATACGATAGTGGCATTTAAGAGGCTTGTAGATAGGCACTTGGGAGTGCAGGGGATGGAAGGATATGGATCTTGTACTGGCAGATGAGATCAGTTTAACTTGGCATTATGTTCATAATTTCATCATTCGTCAGACTTCTTCAGAGTCTGAAGAAGGGTATTGACCTGAAACGTCACCCGTTCCTTCTCTCCAGAGATGCTGCCTGTTCCGTTGAGTTACTCCAGCATTTTGTGTCTATCTTTGGCATTATGTTCAGCAGAAACATTGTTTTGTTCCGTACCTGCGATGTATTGTTCTATGTTCTATGTTCCATGGATGGCATAGAACTAGTGTGAACAGCTATTGGTGGTTAGCATGGGATCCGTGGACCAAAGGGCCTGTTTCTGCACTGGATCTCTAAACTAAACTAAGCACCTAATCATCTCCATTTTACCATGTTTGTGCATGTCCCTTTGTTCCTACATTAGGAGCCTAAGAAAGTTCAGTTTAGTTTAGTTTAGTTTAGAGATACAGCGCGGAAACAGGCCTTTTGGCCTACCGAGTCCGCACCGACCAGCGATCCCCACATATTAACACTACCCTACACACACTAGGGACAATTTTACATTTCTACCAAGCCAATTAACCCACCAACCTGTATGTCTTTGGAGTGTGGGAGGAATCCGAAGATCTCGGAGAAAACCCACGCATGTCATGTGGAGAACGTACAAACTCCATTCAGACAAGCACCCATAGTCAGGATTAAGCCCGGGTCTCTGGCGCTGTGAGGTAGTAGTTCTACCGCTGCGCCACCGCGCCACACTTCAGCGGGCAAAATGGAGTTCTGTGACTGCCGCACGTTTTCGGCCCTCATTCGTTGTAGACAATTCCACGGCTAAGGGAGAAAGTATCCAGATCGGACTCTTAGTTTCAACAGCAACACAGAAAATTACTCACACATCCCTCCAACTCCCCCCTGCGTGCTGGATCATTTAAACTTAAAACGAGTATAATCCATCTGCAGCTTAATGCTTTGCTGGTGGTAAACGTAATATGATGTATGTAGGAAGGAACTGCAGATGCCGGTTTAAACCGAAGACAGACATTCGGATACTAGGTTAATTCCCGGAATGGCGGGACTGTCATATGTTGAAAGACTGGAGCGACTAGGCTTGTATACACTGGAATTTAGAAGGATGAGAGGGGATCTTATCGAAACGTATAAGATTATTAAGGGTTTGGACACGTTAGAGGCAGGAAACATGTTCCCAATGTTGGGGGAATCCAGAACAAGGGGCCACAGTTTAAGAATAAGGAGTAGGCCATTTAGAACTGAGATGAGGGAAAACTTTTTCAGTCAGAGAGTTGTGAATCTGTGGAATTCTCTGCCTCAGAAGGCAGTGGAGGCCAATTCTCTGAATGCATTCAAGAGAGAGCTAGATAGAGCTCTTAAGGATAGCGGAGTCAGGGGGTATGGGGAGAAGGCAGGAACGGGGTACTGAGAATGATCAGCCATGATCACATTGAATAGTGGTGCTGGCTCGAAGGGCCGAAGGGCCGAATGGCCTCCTCCTGCACCTATTGTCTATTGTCTATTGTCTATAAAAAGCTGGAGTAACTCAGTGGGTCAGACAGCATCTCTGGAGAAAAGGAATACGTGACATTTCGGGTCGAGACCCTTCTTCAGACTGAGAGTTAGGGAATAGGGAAATGAGAGATGTAGACCATGATGTAGAGAGATACAGAACAAATGAATGAAAGATACGCATGATAATGGAAACAGGTCATTGTTAGCTGTGAGATAGGTGCTCCTCTTTAATTCAATCTTATGTCTGACTGTTTGATGCATTTTGCTTTCCGTCAGCCTCGAGTACTTCATTCACAGGTTGTTGTTCATGTGAGAGCCTTTAAGTTTGTCACAGGGCTACGGCATATTGCATTAAGACAGGAGTTGATTTAATTCATAGAACTGCTACTTTGAAAGAGCTATCTAATTAGTCCAACTTTCCAGTTCTTCCCATGCAGCCCTGCAATTTTTACCTCTTCAACTATTTATCTAATTTCCTTTTGAAAATCACGACTGAGTCCGCATCCACCCCCTCTTAGGCTGTGCTCTCCATGGATCACTCAGCCCGTGCGTAAAATAATTCCTTCCTCATTACATCGTGTGCTCTTTAGTCCAATATCTTCCAACCACTGCGTAGGTGGGAACTGCAGATGCTGGTTTAAACTGAAGATAGATACGAAAAGCTGGAGTAACTCAGCGGGACAGGCAGCATCTCTGGAGAGGAGGAATGGGGGACGTTTTGGGTCGAGACCCTTCTTGGGGTCTCGACCCAAAATGTCACCCATTCCTTTTCTCCAGAGATGCTGTTTGACCCGCTGAGTTACTCCAGCTTTTTGTGCCTATCTTCCAACCACTGTTACATTTCTGGTCATAGTCTCTCCGAAGGTCTTGTGACATGTTCGTATGCATATAATAGTAATGGAATCACAAACATGCTGGAGTAACTCGGCGGGTCAGGCAGCATCTCTGGAGAGAAGGAATGGGTGACGTTTCGGGTCGAGACCCGTCTTCAGACTGATACCTTCGATTTGTACCAGCATCTGCAGTTATTTTCCTATGGAAGTTTAGTTTAGTGTCATGTGCACCTAGGTACACCAAAAAGCTTTTTTTAGTATAGCTTAGTTTAGTTTTAGAGATACGGAGTGGAAACAGGCCCTTCGGCCCACCAGGTTTGCACTGACCAGCGATCACCCCATGCTTCACCACTATCCTGCACACTAGGGACAATTTTACAATTTTGCCAAAGCCAATTAACCTACAAACCTGTACGTCTTTGGAGTGTGGGAGGAAACCGGAGCACCCGGGAGACAACCTACACAGTCACGGGGAGAACGTACAAACTCCATGCAGACAGCACCCATAGTCAGGATCAAACCCGGGTCTCTGGCGCTGTGAGGTAGCAACTCTACCACTGTGCCACTGCGCCGTATTTGTTGCCTGCAATCCAGGCAGCAGACAGACTATACGTAACTGATTACTATCAAGCCTTTCATGGAGTGCTCTAGATAGAGCTCTTAAGGATAGCGGAGTCAGGGGGTATGGGGAGAAGGCAGGAACGGAGTACTGATTGAGAATGATCAGCCATGATCACATTGAATGGTGGTGCTGGCTCAAAGGGCCGAATGGCCTCCTCCTGCACCTATTGTCTATTGTCTATTGTCTATTGTGTGCAGATACAAGTTAAAGGGTATAAGAGTACAGAGCAAGATTAGGTCCAGTAACAATACAATACAATATATCTTTATTGTCATTGTACAGGGGTACAACGAGATTGGGAATGCGCCTCCCACACGATGCAATAAATTAATTAACAAGTCAGTATTAATTTAAACAACCCAATGAAACAAATTACAACAGTTTTAAAACACAGTTTTAATGTCTGATTAAAGAGAGTACGAGGATCTCCAATGAGGTAGAAGGTAGAGTCGGAACCGTTCTCTAGTTGGTGACGAGATGGAATTACATAGAAGGAGCATTGGGATGAAATGTGCCTTCCCTTTATCTCCTTCAGGACCTCTTTTCCACCCTTCTTCGTCTCACTTGATCATCATCTTCCTCCACTGAGTACATACCTGGCTTCATTGGTTCCTTCTGTTAGGCAGCTCTATGTTCTGATAACTTCAGCTAGGTAAGCTAATTCCAAAGACTGGTTGTGTCCAATACATCCAATAAAGATGCTTTCATATTTGAAAATTCCCACATTCATTTTGGTCTGAATTAACATTCAAATTATTTTCCCTTGATTCTTACCTTCAAAAGCTCACTCATAGTTTTTGAAAACATTTTTAATTTATGGCCATAAGACGTAGGAGCAGAACTAGGCCACTCAGCCCATCGAGTCTGCTCTGGCATTCTATCATGGCTGATCTATTTTTCCCTCTCAACCCCATTCTCCTGCCTTCTCCCCATAACCTTTGATGCCTTTACTAATCAATGACCCATTAATCTCCGCTTTAAAAATACCTAATGACTTGGCCTCCAGCCCCACCATCTGTGGCAATGAATTCAACAAATTCACCAGCAAAATCATCCTCATCTCCATTTTAAAGGTATGTCCTTTTATTCTGAGGCTGCGTCCTCTGGTTCTAGATTCTCCCACTACTGCAAACATCCTCTCCACATCCACTCAATCTAGGCCTTTCATTATTCGGTAGGTTTCAATGAGATCCTCCCTCGTCTTTTTAACTCCATCTAGTACAGGTCCAGAGAGCCTTCAAACATTCCTCATACATTAACCCAATCATCCCATACTCTAATTTCCATCTTTTATTTCACCCTCAGGGTTCAATGTTGCAGAACTTCAGTCAAAAGCAATTCCCCAATCCAGGAAGGGAGCTCATTCTTCAAAGAATGCTTGCACTTATGCACCCTTCACCAAATCTTCTCAATTGAGTATAGGAGCAAAGAGGCCCTTCTGCAGTTGTACAGGGCCCTAGTGAGACCGCACCTGGAGTACTGTGTGCAGTTTTGGTCTTGAATTTTGAGGAAGGATATTCTTGCTATTGAGGGCGTGCAGCGTAGGTTTACTAGGTTCATTCCCGGCATGGCGGGACTGTCATATGTTGAAAGACTGGATCGACTAGGCTTGTATACACTGGAATTTAGAAGGATGAGAGGAGATCTTATGGAAACGTATAAGATTATTAAGGGGTTGGACACGTTAAAGGCAGGAAACATGTTCCTAATGTTGGGGGAGTCCAGAACAAGGGGCCACAGTTTAAGAATAAGGGGTAGGCCATTTTGAACTGTGATGAGGAAAAACATTTTCAGTCAGAGAGTTGTGAATCTGTGGAATTCTCTGCCTCAGAAGGTAGTGGAGGCCAATTCTCTGAATGCATTCAAGAGAGAGCTAGATAGAGCTCTTAAGGATAGCGGAGTCAGGGGGTATGGGGAGAAGGCAGGAACGGGGCACTGATTGAGAATGATCAGCCATGATCACATTGAATGGCGGTGCTGGCTCAAAGGGCCGAATGGCCTCCTCCTGCACCTATTGTCTATTGTCTAATACATCCACTGGAAGCTGTAGTGATGATGCTCGTCACCCAGGCACTTTTGGGTTAGGACAGGTTTCAAGGCCTTTACATACAGGCCTTAAGTCATAAGATGGCAGCAGCATGGAAGTGCCACTAAATGTGTCAAAATGGCGAACAAAAGATCTGTCATACGATACAATACAATAGAACCTGATTCATTCCAGGAAGGAAATTGGTCTGCCAACAGTCACAACACACAACAAGGTACACGAAAACTTGAAATTAAAATTGAATTAAAAGTGAAAACACAAAGAAAAAGACAGGCGACAGTTGGCTGGCTGACATCATACCATAAGTCAAACCATAACTATTGCCTTTGAGTTTTTATCCCCTTTCCCTTACCTCAATTACATCCACTATGTTTATGTAAGAAAATAACTGCAGATGCTGGTACAAATCGAAGGTATTTATTCACAAAATGCTGGAGTAACTCAGCAGGTCAGGCAGCATCTCAGGAGAGAAGGAATGGGTGACGTTTCGGGTCGAGACCGTTCCTCAGACTGAAGAAGGGTCAACCCGAAACATCACCCATTCCTTCTCTCCTGAGATGCTGCCTGACCTGCTGAGTTACTCTAACATTTTGTGAATAAATACCTTCCACTATGTTTATGGTACATCAGCAATTCTCTGCTCAAGAATACTCTATGACTCTATCAAATGGGACTAGCTCACATGAGCATCCTGGTCGGCATGGACGAGTTGGGCCGAAGGGCCTGATTCCATGTTGTATGACTCTATGATTCTAATACACTGATACATCTGCACAGAAATTGTGTATGTGTTGTGTTCCTTTAGATATCATTTGGGGGTATTATGCAAAAAGCACAAAGGTTCTGAGGAGAACAAAGACCGTTTCCAGCGTTGGCTGTAAAGCTTAAATTAATGCAGTAAGATTCAATATAAGTAATTTCGCCACTTACAGTGCTCCAGTCTTACCATGATTGATGTATATCATTTATCACGGTCTGGTTCTCATTAGAGCTAATCAAATAGTCATTTAGAAAATATCTTTAAAATGATAAGAGTAATTCTAGCTGCAGTATATTACTCTAATCTCATGGTGTTATCTGTGACTCAGTAAATGACACTTCTGTTGCTGCATTAGGAAGTGGTGAATCCAAGCTCCACTTCAGAGACAAATGCAAAGTCTTGCCTGACTCTCCAGTGTAGCACTGAGGAAGAACAGAGCTCAGGTTCGATCCTGACTACGGGTGCTGCACTGTAAGGAGTTTGTACGTTCTCCCCGTGACTTGCGTGGGTTTACTCCGAGATCTTCGGTTTCCTCCCACACTCCAAAGACGTACAGGTATGTAGGTTAATTGGCTGGGTAAATGTAAAAATTGTCCCTAGTGGGTGTAGGATAGTGTTAATGTACGGGGATCACTGGGCGGCACGGACTTGGAGGGCCGAAAAGGCCTGTTTCCGGCTGTATGTATATGATATGATATGATATGTCCCACCTGCCGCTGAGATATTAACCAAGGCTCCATTTGTGGGTGTATGCAAAAGATGCCATGGACCATACCATACAAGAACCATACAAGAATATGATTAGATTGCATCCAGTTAACATATTGGTTCACTTAGATGACAATGTGCAAACATCACTGACATTGTAAGGGATAAATACAACTCCTATTAAAATACCCCAGGTTTATAACACATATCTGCCCATTTGTTCTTTCACAAGTGTATTTTTTCTAAAATAGTTTTACAGTCAGCAATCTTACTTAACAATAGAAAAATACCAAAGGTACCACAGGAAAACCCACTTTAATCCCAAACAACATTGAGACAACATGCATTTGACAACAGCAAAACACTAGAACATGTCTCTGCTATAGAGGGCTGTGGAGACCAAATCACTGGATGAATTTAAGAAAGAGTTAGATAGAACTCTGGGGGGTAGTGGAATCAAGGGATATGGGGAAAAGTTGGGCACAGGTTACTGATTGTGGATGATCAACCATGATCACAATGAATGGTGGTGCTGGCTCAAAGGGCCGAATGGCCTCCTCCTGCACCTATTTTCTATGGTTCTATGGTTCTATGGACCGGTGATGTTTCAGGTCGGTGACCTTCTTCAGTCTGAAGAAAAGCGGGCAACCTGAAACGTCCCCCAAGCGCGGCTCGCTCGGTGAGGGTAGGCCGCCGAGCCCGGCCCACCCCGCTCGCCCTATGGATTGGAAAGGGAGCGGAAGGAGACGGCGACAGTGACGGACGTAGGACAAAGGGTCCGGTAAGAAGAACCGGGTGGTGGTGGTGGGGGGAGGGTCTTACGTTACGGCTACGGGAGGCTCCCCCCAGCCTGGGGAACAAGGGCTGAAGGGGGCCAGGTGTGGAGAGGGACGACGGTTCGCGAGTCAACCAGAATGGAGGCGACGGCTGTGATGGGCCTTCGTGGCCGGCTCCAGCTGGGACTGTAAAATGGCGTCTCTTGCAGATGGACTCGGTGGACAGCTCTGTGCATACCGTTCTGACTGGGCTGATTGTGCTTATGGTACAGGTATAGTCTTGCTGAGCTGTATGCAAAAAAATGTATTTCACTGTACCTGGTACTTGTGACAATAAAGAAACCATTGAATAAGGGGCCTGACCTGAAATGGTTCCTATCTGCTCCCCATAACCCTTGACACCCGTTCTAATCAAGAATTTGTCTATCTCTGCCTTAAAAATATCCACTGACTTGGCCTCCACAGCCCTGTGGCAAGGCGTTCCACAGATTAACTACCTTCTGACTAAAGAAGTTCATGCTCACCTCCTTTCTAAAAGAGCGGCCTTTAATTCTGAGGCTGTGACCTCTGGTCCTAGACTCTCCCACCAATGGAATCGTCCTTTTCACACCCACTCTATCTGTGCCTTTCATTATTCTTTAAGTTTCAATGAGGTCCCCCTTCATCCTTCCAAACTCCAGCGAGTACAGGCCCAGAGCAGTCAAACGCTCATCACATGCTAACCCATTCATTCCTGGAATCGTTCTTATAAACCTCCTCTGGACCCTCTCCAAAGCCAGCACATCCCTTCTCAGATATGGGGCCCAAATTTATTCCCTTATTCCCTTATCATGTATCTGTACGCTGTAAATGGATCAATTGGAATTATGTATTGTCTTTCCTCTGGCTGGTTAGCACATAACAAAAGCTTTTCACTGTACCTCGGTACACGTGACAATCAACTATACTGAAACTGAGACACAGCCAGTTTTCGATACAGCTTCCATTCATCTCTTCAAACAGGACAGCATCAAAGCCACGCCATATTCAGTCGCAGATGGGCGAATGCCAACAACAAAGTTCTCAGCCATTTTCCAATCAGGACTCCATGGTGTTTGTAGACCTTGTCACAAACCAGTTAGTTGCTGCCGATTCTCTCTGCAATACAACTATGCCTGCACTTCATTCAGTTCATTGTCTCTGCCAATTCCATGGCTCACCATACCACGGCGGCGGATTGGCGCAGCGGTAGAGTTGCTGCCTTACAGCGAATGCAGCGCCGGAGACCCGGGTTCGATCCCGACTACGGGTGCTGTCTGTACAGATTTTGTACCTTTTCCCCGTGACCTGCGTGGGTTTTCTCCGAGATCTTTGGATTCCTCCCACACCCCGAAGGCTAATTGGCCTGGAATAAGTGAAAATTGTTCCTGGTGTGTGTAGGATAGTGTTAATGTGCAGGGATCGCTGGACTCAGTGGGCTAAAGAACCTGTTTCCATGCTGCATCTCTAAACTAAGCTAAACTAAACGAAACCTGCTCTTTTGCTTTCAAGATATGTATACCATTTCCTTTTCAAAACTATTAATGAATCTCCTTCCTCGAACATTTCGCAACCTGAATTCCAGATCATAACAATTTCTCTGTGTGAAATATTTCTTCCTATTTTGCACTGGGTCTTTAGTCAATTATTCTGATCGCTTTTTCAGTGCATCAACCTCCACAGCAGTTGAATGAGCCTCTATCACTTTTTTCAAACCGTTTCATAATTAACTTGCGGTGTTCAATCAAAAGCAATCTTTGCCTTCCTGCTATCTCCATGTAATGATAATCCATATGTCTCCTGCTATTCTAACACCATTCCCTCTCCAACATGTTGGGCTGTGACTTAATCTCTCAGTGCATCATTGCAATAGGACATAACCTGTCACTGCAGTCACACAACTAATCTACAGTAATGTTATGATACACTGGTCAACCTGAGGAGCACCTTCAGCCACAGGCTGGTTCCACCAAGATGCAGCACAGAACGCCACAGGAGGTCTTTTTTCCCTGTGGCTGTCAGACTGCACAATCAACTCCACCCCCTTCAGTTATGGGGTAGACTGCCTCCCCACAGAGTGAAGTGCTGCCCATCTTGAGAGATCAAATGGGAGAAGCGTTAGAGGCAGGAAACATGTTCCCAATGTTGGGGGAGTCCAGAACCAGGGGCCACAGTTTAAGAATAAGGGGTAGGCCATTTAGAACGGAGACGACGAAAAACTTTTTCAGTCAGAGAGTTGTGAATCTGTGGAATTCACTGCCTCAGAAGGCAGTGGAGGCCGATTCTCTGGATGCTTTCAAGAGAGAGCTAGATAGAGCTCTTAAGGATAGCGGAGTCAGGGGGTATGGGGAGAAGGCAGGAACGGGGTACTGTTTGAGAATGATCAGCCATGATCACAATGAATGGTGGTGCTGGCTCGAAGGGCCGAATGGCCTACTCCTGCACCTATTGTCTATAGAACAGACCAGTTCTTCCCGCAATTCCCACAGGTGTTCCACAATTCCTCTTCAATGATAGAGTCAAAGGTTCTAGTTCGGTCAAAAAAAGACAGACTCCGGTAACCAGTTCTGCTCTGCACAGTGAAAATCATTTCCACTGTGCCTCTCAATCAACAGAATCTACATTCACATCCACATCCACAAAGATGCAAGGATGGCACACAGGCCATGCATCTCCTCGTGTGCTGCCCACAGAAGTGGATCTGCAATCACACATTGCAATCACTCCACTCTTTTAGATCTCTACTCCAAACTAAACTCATTGAGATTCATCTCAGGATGAATCTGGTAGACACAAGGTGCTGGAATAACTCAGCGGTTCTGGCAGTATCTCCGGAGAAAGATAAAGGCTAGGTGACATTCTGGGTTGGGTAAATGGTAGTTCTCTTTTAGAAACATAGAAAATAGGTGCAGGAGTAGGCCATTCGGCCCTTCGAGCCTGCACCGCCATTCAATATGATCATGGCTGATCATCCAACTCAGTATCCTGGACCTGCCTTCTCTCCATACCCCCTGATCCCTTTAGCCACCAGGGCCACATCTAACTCCCTCTTAAATATAGCCAATGAACTGGCCTCAACTACCTTCTGTGGCAGAGAATTCCACAGACTCACCACTCTCTGTGTGAAAAAAAACTTTCTCATCTCGGTCCTAAAAGACTTCCCCCTTATCCTTAAACTAAGGATAAATTTTGCCCCTGATCCAGGAGCCTATGGTTTTGGACCTGCTCAAAAGACGTGCAACTTCCGCCTGACTTCCTACTGGATCTAGCTTCACCAAAGGGCAGCAGTTGGCCATCAGAAGGTCGACTTCCATCCAGCACCCTATCTGTCCTAGTACATGGATACCCATTATTTCAGAGAAGTTATTAAAAAATAATCTGGCCAATATTCATCATCAACTAACACCTGTTATTCAGTGGTTTAACCATAGATGTTTGCAGGACTTTTCCATGTGCAAGATGATCTGCTGTGTTTCCTGAACAACAACATCAGACTACACTTCACTTTTGAAATGCTGTATCTCTAAAGTAAAGTTTTAAAGTTACTTTAGAGATACAGCACGAAAACAGGCCCTTCAGCCCACCGGGTCCACGCCAACAAGCGATTACCCTGTACACAAACACTATCCTACACACCAGGGACAAATTACTATTTCACCGAAGCCAATTAACCTAAAGACCTGTTAGTCTTTTGAGTGTGGGAGGAAACCGGGAAAAAACCCTGCGATCACAGGGAGAACGTACAAACTCCGTGCTGACAGGACCCGTAGTCAGGATCAAAGCCGGGTCTCTGATCCTGTAAGGCAGCAACTCTATCGCTGCGCCACGGTGCTACCCTTACGACGTTGGCAGTGAGGCATTGCGTATCCAAAATCTTTATTATAAAGATTGTTAAAGATCAACTATTGAATTGGGAACCTTCCTAGACTATTCCACACATCTAAACAAATGTTCTTCAAATGGAACTGAGAGGTTTTGGAATTTAATGGATTTTTGGCTGGGGAACTGTTCAAAAAGCTCTTATTCATGTCAGGAAGTTAAATTGATCCTGGAGCATATAATTAAATTACAAAAGATTTGATCCATTTACTAATTTAAAATTTACTAACATCCAACCAGAGCCACATTTTCTTAATTACTTTTAGGCATGGAAGCGATCGTACTTGTCCAGCTTGACTTAATTCAGAATATAATGAATTCTTCTTAGGCCCTCTCGGTCATGGCTGACCATGGGAGATGCATCCTAGTTGGCTGCTTGCTCCACACCTTGGCTAGAGCAGCGTCGCTTGTGGCTGAAGAGACCAATGCGGGAGTGACAGTCTCTGTCGCAAAGGTCACGTTTGTGGGTGGACTCTGGTCTGTTGAAGTTGCTCCGCTCCTTTCTGCCTGCCCGCTTTTCTGCCGCTGCGTTCATCAGTTTCTCTTACCCCGTTTTGAGATGTTGGTTCAGGGTACCTCTCCATCTCGTGCGGTCAGCTGCAAGGCTCTCCCAGGACTCCACATCGATGTCGAGCGCCTTCAAATCTCTCTTGCCGACATCCTTGTAACGTAGCTGCGGCCGATGGTTCTCCTCCCAGATGTCAGCTCTCCATAGAGGATGTCTTTTGGAATACGGCCATCCTCCATGTGGTGGACATGGCCCATCCACCGCAGCCTGTGCTGCCTGAGTAGAGTGGACATACTCGGAAGGCCAGCGAATATAATGAATAACATCGCGGAAAGGAAACCAAGAATAACGAGCAGATGAGTTCAGCCATCTTGTGGAGAAAATGTTGGTCCAAGCTTTGTAACAATCCTCAGTGTTGGCATCTGGTTAAGACTGTTCTTGAGTTGTTAACATAGCTTTGACTTATTTATCCCATCGCCCACATCACCATGGACATGCTCTCATTTCACCCCTGCCACCAGGAAGAAGACCACTACACAACATTGACCTCAACTGTGAACTATGGACTGTCTTTGATTGCACCAAGGACGTTGGGATTTTTTTATTCGCTAGCATTGAGCTTATTAATTTATTGATTTTTAAAAATTATTATATATTATTTATGTGTATTGTGTTTACAGGCCTGTTATGCCGCTGCAAGTAAAAGAATTTCATTGTTCTCTTGTTGGTATCGATGACAATTAAAGACTCTTGACTTGGCTCTTGATCCATGCGATGTATCCCTCTCCTTTCACCTCATGTCAGCAGCCATTGATATGTCTCATCAATCCATCTATACACTAAAACTCTTGTTTATTTGTTTGTTCCTGAACTTCAGCCAAAAGGGTACACGATAGCGCGACAATTTTAGGCCCACCTTACTCACCGTCGTCCCTTTGGTGCTAATGGAAGAAGTTTAATTGAAACCGGTGTTATATTTTTTAAGTTATTCATATTTTAAAGTTTAAATCTATCTCCTAGGGAGGGAGGGGGGAGGGAGGGAGGGAGGGAGGGGAGGAGGGGAGGAGAGGGTGCTGCACCAATGCAGGAGAGGTTTGGGCCCAACGGGTCCACTTGGTCTAGTCCTTTTTTTAAATTTAGTTTAGTTTAGAGATACAGCGCGGAAACAGGCCCTTTGACACACCGAGTCCACGTCGACCAGTGATCCCCACAATTTAACCCTGTCCTACACACACTAGGGATAATGTTTACATTCACACCAAGCCAATTAACCTACAAACCTGTACGTCTTTGGAGTGTGGGAGAAAACCGGAGCATCCAGAGGTTAAACTCTATGATCACAAAGAGAACGTGCAAACTCCACACAGACAGCACCCGAGGTCAGGATTGAACCTAGGTCTCCGACACTGTGAGGCAGCAGCTTTACCAGCTGCGCCACTGTGCAAGTTTAGTTTAGTTTAGTTTAGAGATACAGCATGGAAACAGGCCCTTCGGCCCACCCAGTCCGCACCGACCAGCGATTCCCGCACATTAACAATATCCTACACACACTAGGGACAATTTACACAAATAACAAGCCAATTAATCTACATACCTGTACGTCTTTGAAGTGTGGGAGGAAACCTAAGATCTCAGAGAAAACCCACGCAGGTCACGGGGAGAACGTATAAAATCTGTACAGGCGGCACCCGTAGTCAGGATCGAACCCCGGTCTCTGGTGCTGTAAGGAAGTAGCTCCACCGCCACGCCACCGTGCCGCCCACTTTCTGAAGAAAGTCCAAAGAATGGACCCGACCCGAAAGGTCATCTGTCCATGTTCTCCAGGGACGCTGCCTGTCCTGCTGAGTTACTCCAGCACTTTGTGTTTTTTTTTAATCATCAAATAGAGGCCAACAGAATTAGAAACACCCCCTCAGTAAACAATGGAAAATTGTTCCCTCTGGCACATCAGGCACACATCGAGAGAAAGACAGGGGACAGATGCAAGGGATTTACTTTCAAGCAGTGATTTGTGGCATTGTGGTGCGTTTTTACCACATGCCGGCACTGAGACAGAGAGTGCAGCATCGTTTCGAAAGTGAATTGAACAGGTATTTAAAAAGGAGAGAAGTGAACGGATACAGGGAAAGGACAGGGAAATGAATCACACTCGTTGGAGAACCGGCACTGGAGACAAGAATAGAAAGCCTCCTTCGACGCTGTAAATTATATGATTCCATATATCCTTCACTCTTGTCAAAACCGCCATATCATATCATATCATATATATACAGCCGGAAACAGGCCTTTTCGGCCCTCCAAGTCCGTGCCGCCCAGCGATCCCCGTACATTAACACTATCCTACACCCACTATCCTACACCCACTAGGGACAATTTTTACATTTACCCAGCCAATTAACCTACATACCTGTACGTCTTTGGAGTACAGACGTACTTCATTCCCCGTCGCTCTGTGAAACTAAACATATTGCGAGCTTCCCTGAACAGATCACACAGCACCACAGAGGAGGGAACAGCGAAACCATGGCACAAACTACATCGTAAATTCAAATTTATTGTTCTGTTCACGGCTGGTTGAGAAAGTCATGCATCAATCCCCCGTGTGTGTTCGGCCAGCTCGTTCCACTCTCCTGTTTGCTATTTCTGGTTTACAAACCAAATCAATACGTGCCTCTTCATTTTGCAAAGTCATTGTTTAAATAGATATCTGAACTGATATAAAAGATCGTTAAGCTATTTCTCGGAGCTGACCAGCTCTGGGTAATTCCATTGTTGTATTAAACACCGGTGACACGGTCATTAATCTTTCACTGGGGTGAGGGGTGAGGGGGCCCCAAGCTTAATTTGATTCTGCCATTGTTTAAAAGAACAGAGTGGAGGTAAGATAAATAACTCCACCGGACAGAAAATAAATTTATACAGGCCCTTCCACAGCCTCTGGGCCTCCCAAACCTCTGAACAGCAAATGAATAATTTCTTGTTTTTGACAGTGTTATGTAGGAAATGTGGCCCTCAAAAGCACACCACTCACTCAAACGCCAACAAGATGAACGATCACGTCGTCTGATTTAATTACATTGTTTAAAACATCGGAATTAGATGAACATTATGGGGGAGGGATGATGGAGGTTGTGTTTGTGTATGTGTGTGTGTATGTGTGTGTGTGTGTATGTGTGTGTGTGTGTGTGTGTGTGTGTGTGTGTGTGTGTGTGTGTGTGTGTGTGTGTGTGTGTGTGTGTGTGTGTGTGTGTGTGTGTGTGTGTGTGTGTGTGTATATGTGTGTATGTTTGTGTTTGTGTATGTATGTGTGCGTGTGTGTGTGTGTGTTTGTGTGTGTGTTTGTGTATGTATGTGTATGTGTGTGTGTATGCGTGTGTGTGTGTGTGTGTGTGTGTGTGTGTGTGTGGGGGGGGAGGGGGGGTGGTGGGGGGGGAGGGGGGGTGGTGGGGGGGTGGGGGGAAGGTGGGGGGTGAAGGGGGGGGCAGGAGGTGAGGGGTAGATAGGAGAGGAATGATCTCACCACAATGGAAGAGAGAGGATCCCCAATAAAGAATTACGTTAAAACTTCCTACTGAAGATCGGAGATAGACACAAAAAGCCGGAGTAACTCAGCGAGTCAGACAGCATCTCTGGAGGAAAAGAATAGGTGCTTTTTGTGTCCATCTTCTGAAGATCAAACTCCACCCCGACTCCTATGCACACAGAAGGCTTCAATACCACTTTATAACTGGTCACCAGGATTCGACTGCAGTAGACTTGTTATTAAGATCATCACTGACTATAAAGTCATTGACCACATCTTTCCTCACACTCAAACTCTGGCTAAACTTGCTAGAGTTCCAATTACATTAATTACTGCTCTTTTAAGTTTAGGTTTATTGTTCTCACATGTGCTAAAGTACAATGAAAAGCTTTGTTTTGTATGCTGTCCACACAGATATACCACATATACATACAATTAAGTCAAACTCAGGAACAATAAATAAAGCAAAGGGGAAGTACAGAGTGCAGAATACAGTTCTCAGCATTGTAGCACATTGTAGCGCTAGATTTCCACAGACAGTTCAGTTTATTGACATGTGTACCGAGGTACAGTGAAAAGCTTTAACCAATGTCCTCAATGGGGTTGAGGTGAATTGGACAGTACCCTAATTTTCTATGGAGTGGTCTGCTGGAGCAGCAGCATCTCAGCGGCGGAAGGGAAGAGACTCGACAAGCTGGTCAGGAAGGCCAGCTCTGTCCTGGGTTGCCCCCTCGACTCAGTGCAGGTGGTGGGAGAGAGGAAGATGATGGCAAAGCTAACATCGCTGCTGGACAATGACTCCCACCCCATGCAGGACACTGTCCCTGCACTGAGTAGCTCCTTCAGTGACAGACTCCTTCACCCCAAGTGCGTGAAGGAGAGATATAGGAGGTCCTTCCTTCCCGCTGCTGTGAGACTGCACAACCAGCATTGCTCCCAGCAGACGAGTCAACAATAACAGCTACGAACACACAGAAAACTGATGACAATTTATGTATCTTTTATTTATAATGAATGATCTCTTGCTATCCACTTTGCTGCTGTAACACTAAATTTCCCCGGTGTGGGACGAATAAAGGAATAAATTATTATTATTATTATTATTAAGAAAAGGCCAACTTAAGAAAAGCCCCCTGCTTACAGAGGGGACAAGCTGTTCCTGAGTCTGGTGGTGCGTGCTTTCAAGCTTCTGTACCTATTGCAGGACCAGGGCACTCAGAAGAATGAATGACTGAAGTGGGACACTGTCATTCATCAGACTGTCCTCTAGTCCCTGGGAGTACTCTTCCATTTCCCAACCCTACCTCTATAATTGAAGCAACCATCCATTGATAACAACCCTCCCTTGTATCAGTAAGAATGTAACATACTTTGTATGACATCTCTTTCAGAGTTGACTGCAAAGATTTACCTAATGTGTCAACTGTGCACAACTGTGCCTTACAGCGCTTGTAACACCGGAGACCCGGGTTCGATCCCGACTACGGGTGCTGTCTGTACATTCTCCCCGTGACCTGCGTGGGTTTTCTCCGAGAACTTCCGTTTCCTCCCACACTCCAAAGACATACAGGTTTGTAGGTTAATTGGCTTGGTACAAATGTAAATTGTCCCCAGTGTGTGTAGGATGGTGTCAATGTGCGGGGATCGCTGGTCGGCGCGGACCTGGTGGGCCGAAGGGCCTGTTTCCGCGCTGAATCTCTAAACTAAACTAAACTGAAGCTGATTATTCCAAGACTCTCAGTGGAGGCAGCTTGAATTTATGGATCTAATTCAGGAGCAAGGCCTCCAAAGAAAACAATGTTAACATCAAAACATGAAAAAAGGAGAATGGACAGGCTTTAACATATATTGTTGAGCGTTTTGATATATTTTGGAAAAAAAAGATTGCATGCTTAGTTGTCTAATTGAGCTTTAATACATTGATTATTTTTTAATGCCCATGTTAATTGATCATGGTTTTTTGCATACAGCTTTTTGTCATTCGAATAAGCATCTTGGGGCCCAGCCAGAGAGCGTTTCATGATGAATTGCACTGTAAACAATGTGCAGCCAGCAGGGAGAACATGCAAATTGCAAACCAATCCATCTTGCTATTACTTTTCTCCAGATATGCTGCCTGACCCACTGAGATACCCCAGCATTTTGTGTCTAACTTCAGTGTAAACCAGAATCTGCAGTTCCTTCCAATAGATAGACAATAGACAATAGGTGCAGGAGGAGGCCATTCGGCCCTTCAAGCCAGCACCGCCATTCAATGTGATCATGGCTGATCATTCTCAATCAGTACCCCGTTCCTGCCTTCTCCCCATACCCCCTGACTCCGCTATCCTTAAGAGCTCTATCCAGCTCTCTCTTGAATGCATTCAGAGAATTGGCCTCCACTTCCTTCTGAGGCAGAGAATTCCACAGATTCACAACTCTCTGACTGAAAAAGTTTTTCCTCATCTCAGTTCTAAATGGCCTACCCCTTATTCTTAAACTGTGGCCCCTTGTTCTGGGCTCCCCCAACATTGGGAACATGTCTCCTGCCTCTAACGTGTCCAACCCCTTAATAATCTTATTAATCTTCCTACAAATTACCATTCAATGCATTCACTGCTACCAACATGAAATTTATTTGTAACCACTATATCTTCCCATCTGGCCTCTCCTAAGAAATATTATACTTAACACTTTCTCTGCCTTTACCTATAACCAGTCAATCTCATGCGTAAACAAATCTTTATCCCCGGTCTCTCCCAATCTTCCCATTCAACTGATTTATAAGGTCATCAGGTTATAAGTGATAGGAGCAGAATTAGGCCATTCGGCCCATCGAGTCTACTCCACCATTCAATCATGGCTGATCTATAATCTCCCTCCTAACCCCATTCTCCTGCCTTCTCCCCATGACCCCTGACATCCGTACTAATCAAGAATCTATCTATCTCTGCCTTAAAAATATCCGTTGACTTGGCCTCCTTAGCCTTCTGTGGCAAAGAATTCCACGGATTCACCACCCTCTGACTAAAGAAATTCCTCCTCATCTCCTTCTTAAAGGAACGTCCTTTAATTCTGAGGTGATGACCTCTAGTCTGAGACTCTCCCACTAGTGGAAACATCCTCTCTACTTCCACGCTATCCACGCCTTTCACGATTTACAGTTTGGCAATCCTTCAAAATTATTCCCTGATACGTCCACCTGTGGGATTATATTATCACCCAGTAATTAGAATTTATATCTTGCTTCCTCAACGATGACTGCAGAATCAATGTGGCTACATGGCATAACATTGCATTCAGATAAATATGGATTAAATGTACACTCTGCAAACTAATAGAGCAATATTCTTGCTATAATCAAGTGAATATGAAGCAGTTATTTATTCAGAGAATTTACCAGAGTTCAAGAATGTTTTAAAACGTTGATCATAATTATAGTCCAGCATCATTTCAGCTGGGATTTGCCAGCAAGGCAGAACTAGGAGCCAGCTCCACACTGAAATTCTTCCCATTGCTTCCAGTGTATGTGGGATGGAGAAGCACATTGATCTGTTTGAATAGCTCACAGCGTCACAACTGTGAAAGGGTATTTGTGAGATTTAGTTAGTTCAAAAATACTTTAATTAATCAAATAACGCTGACTTAAAAAAAAAAAAATCTGCTGTGTCTTGTGAACTAATTCACTGCCAAAGGAACCATTTGGGGAATTAAGTTTTTTTTAATACAATTCCAAACGCTGTGCTTATAAAATAGAAATGGAGATTACTAAAATTGTGCTATATGTAGGAAGGAATTGCAGCTGCTGGTTTAAAACAAAGAGACATGAAAGGCTGGAATAACTCAATGGATCAGACATCATCTCTGAAGAAAAGGAATAGGTGACTCTTTGGGTTGAGATCCTTCTTCTGAAGATGGGTCTCAACCTGAAACGTCACCTATTCCTTTTCTCCAGAGATGCTGTCTGACCCGCTGAGTTATTCCATCTTTGTGTATCTATTGAAAATTACGCAATACTTTTATAAATCATTGGCGAGCTGGATATTATGTTCCATTCAAATTAAAGGAGACAATACAAAGATGGTTTACCTGAAGTTTCATTTAGTTTAGGAAGAGCTCGCATTCCAATCTAATCCTATGTTCTAGATAGCTCACAACAATTGGACAGAAAAAAGCTCATCTAATTTTTTTCTATGATGTCTATCGCCTGTATTTGTGATTATTTGTTTTTAATTAACCCTCTTCAAAATAGACTTTCCTCTCTGACAACTATTTTTCCATTTGCCAGGCAGCCTGGAAAAAATTATTACATGGGGAGAAGGCAGGCACAGGTAATTGATTGTGGATGATCAGCCATGATCACAATGAATGGCGGTGCCGGCTCGAGGGGCCGAATGGCCTCCTCCTGCACCTATTTTCTATGTTTCTATGTTTTTGTCACTATCTTTTCAATGAGGATTTCACAGTAACTCCTGACTGGATGGGGGGGGGGGGGGGTGCATGGGAAACATCATGAGTGCATTTTTAATACTAAATCATTTGCTTTCCTACAAAGAGTGATCTGAATCCTTTTCGGCTTCACCATCCTTTTTCTTCCACCTCTGATCTGGGCCCAATCCCGGAATCAGGACAGTAAACATTCAAAGGTTCCATATCTTGGAATTTGGAACAAAGAACTTGGTGGGAATTGGAACAGGACTTACACCGACCATCAATCACCCATCCCACCAACAACAGATATGGACCCTTTGGATCAAAGATACTAGGGGAACAAGAGAGACCACTCGACCCTAAAAACCGTAGTATGTCATGGCGCCATTTTAGCAGGCAGAAACTTGCAGAAACATTTAAAAAGAAAAATAACAAAAATCTATGAATTGATAGATGAGATATATTCTGCATTTTAATGGTATCATCACACATACTGTTCCCCCAAAACACTGATTACACTGCGAGAGGCGTAACGAACGGCGGGTTTTGCTTACTAAAATGGCTCCTTTGCGTACTACACTTCAGTATAGGCGATTTCAACGGAGTGGTCCATCTTGTTCCTCTAGTATCTTTGCTTTGGATGTTGAGCGAGGGAGATGGAAGCTTCCATCTAAGCCATGTGGCAGCTCAATGTGGCTGCTAATGCTGGAGCAACCTTCAAAAGTTTAACTTTTGTATTTAAACGGTAACTCAGCCTGAGGCCCAAAGCAGGTTTAAATATGAACACTTCCTGGTAATGAAAAGCTCCAGAACTTCCCGGGGTTTCCTTGCTCACTATGTGATTGAGCTGCAAGTGATCAGTTTTCAAATACACAGGACGTGATGTTAAAATCCAAAGTGCCACCTCTTAACTTGCTCCCGGTGGTGATGGAAGGTTTAAGCACTCACCTGCACTCCTCCGATGTTGAGAAAGGCTGGGCAGACACGTCATTGGGCTTATCAAGTGGGCTCCTACTTTCATCAACGTTTCGCTGACTGGGCCCACGACGTCAGGAAGTACATTATGGGGAAAAAACTGCAGCAGCTGAGAAGGAAGGACAAATGAAAGGCGCGTCGTACACAGAGAGTGGAGGAGGAAGGAGCCGCTGGCAACGATGACGGAGTGGGCTGGTAGGAGAGGGTCGGAGAGCCTTCAAGGTCGGCTGCAGGAGGCACTCTCTGGACACGGAGGCGGTCGGGCGAGGAGAGGGATGTCGGTTCGCGGGCAGAGCCGGTCGAGAGTGACGGAGGACGCCCCATAGCAGCCAATGTACAGGAAAGCATGAGGCCGCTGACAGTGGTAGATTTAGCCTGACCATTGCATCCGTTACAACTACAGCCCTCCATCAAAAGCATTAAAGTAAAGCGCTGCCGCAAGGCGGCGGCTGACACACAATGCTGGAGTAACTCAGCGGGACAGGCAGCATCTCTGGAGAGAAGGAATGGGTGACGTTTTGGGTCGAGACCCTTCTTCAGAAGGCGGCATCTGGGCTCCCCACCATCCTGACCATACCCTCTTATCACTGCTACCATAGGGCAGGAGGTACAGAAGCCTGAAGTTTAGGAACAGCTATTTTCCTACAACAATCAGGTTCTTGAACCAATCTACCTCGACACAGAAACACCATGGTTAACCTTTTGCACTACCATCGACTTGTTCTTCCTATTTGTATTCCTGCACTAATGTTTTTTTTGTTGCTATCATTGAGTCATAGATTCTCAGTCGAAACAGGCCCCTCCAGCCAACTTGCCCACACCAGCCAACATGTCCCATCTACACCAGTCCCACCTGCCTGCATTTGGCCTATATCCCTTTAAACCTGTCCTATCCATGTGCCTGTCTAAATGTTTCTTAAACGCTGCGATAGTCCCAGCCTCACCTACCTCCACCGGCAGCTCATTCCAAACCCTGAGGCACACCACTAGTCACAGACCTCCAGTCCGAAAAATAATCAGTCTGAAGAAGGGTCTCGACCCGAAACATCAGATCAGTCTGAAGAAGGATCTTGACACGAAACGTCACCCATTCCCTCTCTCCAGAGATGCTGCCTGTCCCACTGTTACTCCAGCATTTTGTGTCTACCTTCAATTTAAACCAGCATCTGCAGTTCTTTCCTACACAAAAAATAATCTTCCTTCCTTTTTGATATTTAAAGTGTACTAGACCAAGTACATTCTCACTGCCCCGAAAAGACTCGAAACCCTCAGGAATTTAATAACTTGATAAAACACACAGCCAGGCTGAAGAAGGGTCTCGACCAGAAACGTCACCCATTCCTCCGATCCAGAGATGCTGCCTAGTTACTCCAGGAGGATGAGAACAGAGGGTAGGGTTGGTGATTTATAGATTATATGTGTGGAAGACAGGCTATGGTTGAACATACAAAATTCTTACAAAATTCTTAAGGGGTTGGACAGGCTAGATGCAGGAAGATTGTTCCCGATGTTGGGGAAGTCCAGAACAAGGGGTCACAGTTTAAGGATAAGGGGGAAGTCTTTTAGGACCGAGATGAGAACGTTTTTTTTTCACACAGAGAGTGGTGAATCTGTGGAATTCTCTGCCACAGAAGGTAGTTGAGGCCATTTCATTGGCTATATTTAAGAGGGAGTTAGATGTGGCCCTTGTGGCTAAAGGGATCAGGGGGTATGGAGAGAAGGCAGGTACGGGATACTGAGTTGGATGATCAGCCATGATCATATTGAATGGCGGTGCAGGCTCGAAGGGCCGAATGGCCTACTCCTGCACCTATTTTCTATGTTTCTATGTGGGGAAAGGTTAGTGCAATACCGATCCTCCTTCAGTCCCACTGCGAGGCTGCTTTTTAATGGCATTAACAAGTGTATTTGTAATCTTTAAATCAAAGGTCAGAATTGAATCCACAGCAGGCAAAGTAAATACTTTCTACGTTGGAATCTGCATTTTCAGACCTCACAATTAAATAAGTGCTTTTCTTTAAGAAAGCAAATTATCGAATGGCTATTGACTTTCACTCTCCATGCAGCTAGGATCAATTCCTGACAACAACCCTACTCTCTTTTCTCATCCTCCTTGCACACTGAAAACCATCTGCCATTGTTTTATTAAAACCACAATGTCTTATCTTTTTCAGTTATGTTCTACTCATTGAGGCTGAATGGAATCAAAATTACCAGGTTTTCTAAGAGGTTGATGGCTCACTAATTAGACTTTGGAGATACAGTGAGGAAAGAGGCCCTTCGGCCCACTCCAGCATTTAGTGTCTATCGCCAATTTTCATCTATTCCTTATTAAAACATAAAAAGCCAAGCCAATGCTCTGCTTTTGTAAATAGCCAGCAGTTGATTTCTACGTACTGGTCGTGCAGAAATTCTCCTTAATTAAGAGCTTTTAAAATGGTACAGCCATCTATCAGGATGCTCCCGATCATTGGCTTCCATCCTAGTGAATCACTTTCATGTGCAAATGGCTTCTGTTTCATTGCGGCTTCAATCAGTCAGCTTTCCTTTGCGTGGGAGTTATTGCGTGTCCACTGCAGGATTCTGAAACTAAAATATACATAATACAAAAAAGCACGATAAAATAAGATTCATTTTTCCCTACTTGTTAAAGGGGTCGACTTGCTAGGTGCAAAGGAGGTGCTTCTTCGCGCCGATGAATTTAGACCACTCTCACCCTGGTCACTTGCCTTCTTCCCTCTCCCACTCACTCCCCTCTTCTCCCCTCTCCGATCAGGCAAGAGGAACAGAAGTGTGAATACGCACACCTCCAGATTCAGAGACAGTTTCTTCTCCGCTGTCATCAGGCAATTGAACCAAACTATCAACAACTAGAGAGCAGTTCTGAGCTACCAACTACCTCTAAGAGACCCTCAGACTATCTTTAATCAGACTTTATCTTGCACTATATGTTATTCCCTTTATCCTGTATCCTGTGGACAGATCAATTGTAATCATGGTTATTCTATTCGCTGACTGGAGAGCACGCAACAAAAGGCTTTTCACCGTACACGTGAGAATAAACTAGATGAAACTAAACTAGTTGTACAGTTTCAAGAAAAGTGGCAAAATATTTTCATTCAAAGGATGGTGAACCTTCAGAATTCCCTTGCCTGGAGGCCTTTGGAGGCTCAGTCATAGAGATCATTCTAAAGGAATATCAATAGATTTCTGGACACTTTATGCAAGTAGGGTGGCATGGCGGCACAACGATAGAGTTGCTGCCTTACAGCACCTTGAGACTCGGTTCTATCCTGTCCATACTCTGTCTGTACGGAGTTTGTATGTTCTCCCTGTGACGACGTGGGTTTTTCTCCGGGTGCTCCGGTTTCCTCCCACACTCCAAAGACGTGCAGATTTGTAGGTTGATTGGCTTTGGTAAAAAAAATTGTAAATTGTCCCCAGTGTGTAAGATAGTGCTAGTGCATGGGGTAACCGCTAGACGGCACGGACTCGTTGGGCCGAAGGGCCTGTTTCCGCGCTGTGTCTCCAAACTAAAAAAATAAACAATTCAGGGTCACGGGCATAGAGCTAAAAGATGGTGTTGGGGGCTAGAAGGGCAGGCACCACTTTAATAAATGGTGTGGCGGACTTGAAAGTTTGACGTAGGGGTAGGCCAATGAACAAACAATGATCTCACAAAAAACATCATTAGTTTTAGTAATCTTCACTGGGGAATTTTGTATTGGCAGGACATCAGGAACTTATCCTCTAATCTTTTACACCAGTGCTTTTCATTCACATGGGACAGCAGTCAGTTAAATATCTCATCATCTCCAGCAGAACAACACTCCCTTTATCCTGCAATGCATCACCTGATTATTGATTGAATAATACAGCATGGCAACGGGCCCTTCAGCCCACCGAGTCCATGCTGACCAAAGAACCTCCATTCACACCAGTTTTATGTTATCCCTCGTTCTCATTCACCCTTGCAGACTAGGGGGCAATTTACAGTGAACAATTAAGCTGCATACTTGTGAGTCCTTGGGATGTGGAAGGAAACCGGAACATCCAGACGAAAACACTGTGATCACGGGGAGAACATGATAGGGGCGGTCACGGTGGCGCAGCGGTAGAGTTGCTGCCTTACAGCAAATGCAGCGCCAGAGACCCGGGTTCGATCCCTACCGCGGGTGCTGTCTGTACGGAGATTGTACGTTCTCCCCGTGACCTGCTTGTGTTTTCTCCGAGATCTTCGGTTTCCTCCCACGCTCCAACGACGTACAGGTTTGTAGGTTAATTGACTGGGTAATGTGTAATAATTGTCTCTAGTGGATTTAGGATAGTATTAATGTGCGGGGATCACTGGTCGGCACGGACCCGGTGGGCCGAAGGACCTGTTTCCGCGCTGTATCTCTAAACTAAACTAAACTAAACATGCAAAATCCCCACAGACAGCACTCGAGGTCAGGATCGAACCTGGGTCTCCGACGCTGTGAGGCAGCAAGCATTACCTGCTGCGCCACCGTGCAAGTCTTGCGGTCAGTTCCCTGAATCTGCAACCTTCTGATTTTGCTGCAGAAGTGGTCTCCGCTGAGAAACAGTTCACATTGTGCATCAAGCAGAATCCAAAAGCTATTTTGAAAGCAAATTGGACCATTGCTGGAAAGTAATGAACATTAAGGGCATGGGAACGCAAAGACTAATCAGCATTGAAATCCCACATATGTTCTAAAATAATTTATCGATTATATGTGAGGGGAAGACAGGCTCCGGTTGAACATGTGGGGAAAGGTTAGTGCAGTACAGATCCTCCTTCAGTCCCACTGCGAGGCTGCTTTTTAATGGCATTAGCAAGTGTATTTGTAATCTTTAAATCAAAGGTGAGTATTGAATCCACAGCAGGCAAAGTAAATACTTTCTACGTTGGAATCTGCATTTTCAGACCTCACAATTAAATAAGTGCTTTTCTTTAAGAAAGCAAATTATCAAGCGAATGGCTATTAACTTTCACTCTCCATGCAGCTAGGATCAATTCCTGACAACAAACCTACCCTCTTTTCTCATCCTCCTTGAACACCGAAAACCATCTGCCATTGTTTTATTAAAACCACAGTGTTATATCTTTTCAGATATTTTCTACTAATTGAGGCTGAATGGAATCAAAATTACCAGGTTTTCTAACAGGTTGATGGCTCACTCTTTAGACTTTGGAGATACAGTGAGGAAAGAGGCCCTTCGGCCCACTGAGACCGCGCTGACCAGCGATCACTACGTACACTAGCTCTATCCTACACACGAGAGACTATTTTATAACATTACCAAAGTCACTTAACCTACAAACTTGAGCGTCTTTGGAGTGTGGGAGGAAACCGGAGCACCCGGAGAAAACCCACGCTGTCACAGAGAGAACGTACAAACTCCGTACAGACAGCACCCAAGGTCAGGATCGAACCCGGAGCTGTGGCACGGTAAAGAAGCAACTCTACCTCAGCGCCACCATGCCGCCCTAGGAGGGTGTCAATCCTCAACCTTTGTTTCCTCTAGATTATAACAAAGACAACTGACCACATTTAGGACTTCGGAGAGGTCTTACTTCTCTCCAGAGACTCTGCTGCCTGTCCCACTGAGTTACTCCAGCTTGTTGTGTCCATCTTCGGTTTAAACCAGCATCTGCAGTTCCTTCCTACATATACTGTCTATACCTCTTGTAATTTCGTAAATCTTCATCAGGTCATCTGTCAGCCACCTTCACTCCAGGAGCCCAACGTCTGATCTCTCCCCATGACTATCGCCCTCCAATCCAAGGGACACACTGGGGAATCTCCTCTATATTCTCTCCTATGCAATCACATCCCGAGTCAAGGTCACAGCTTCATGCCAGAGAACTGAGCACCTAATTCAAGATGAAACAATCATGTTACATTGAGCTACAACAGCTGCACCAGAATGAGTAATGTCTTTCAGAGGCCATTTAACCCTCGTACTATCTTCTTTTTTTTTTCCTTTTCAAATTTTTTAATTAAATTTCAAAAAATTATAAGCATAACAGTGATATTGATACATAGGGATCAGGATTACATTAACAACAAACGGAACCTAAATATAAATCCAGTTTCAAAATACATATAGGGTATAGACCTCCCAGTCTCTATGTAATTTATAGATAAAAGGTTAAAAGAGAACTTATATATTTTAAAAAAGAGAAAAAGAGAAAAAGACTATCTTTAATCTGAATATCTGGACTTTATCTTGCTCCAAACGTGGTCCCTTTATCCTGTATCTGTACACTGTGGACGGCTTGATTGTAATCGTGTACAGTCTTTCCGCTGACTGGAGAGCATGCAACAAAAAAGCTTTTCACTGTACCTCAGTACGCATGACACTAACAAAGCCCCACATCGTTGGGATGTGGGACTAAAACCAGGGCACGCGGAGGAAATCCACACAGTCACAGGGAGGAGGTGCAAACTCCACACAGACAGCACCCGAGGTCAGGATTGAAGGTGGGTCTCTGGCGCTGAGCGACAGCAGCTCCACCCGCTGCACCACTGTGGTACACCGACACAAATTAATGCAATATCAATTTTATACAGTATTTTTTGTTTTTAACGTTTGGTGCAATATTTTGCAAGCGGTTGATTTGGGAGCCAGACTTCCTTGGAGCCCCTGCCTTCATGACGCCGTGAGGCATCAGCTCTACCAGCTGCGCCACTGTGCCGCCCAGAAAAAGGTTGTTTCGACCCATTCAATGCAAAGATCGATGGGTTAAAAGTTGTTTACATAAAATGGGCACCATGGAACTCTGTTTGAGGTTTTAGGCAACCAGTGCTCTGAGACACTGGAGAAATGTTCAACTTGGAATCGCGACAACTCTAACGCTTAATTCTGCCTCTGGGTCTTTTACATAAATAAACAAAAACCTCCATTGCCTATGCAGCGCTCGATAGTGTACATAGATGTTGTAGGAGCTGGGATGAGTCAAATCAAATTCCTCAGCAGCTGAGAAACTAAAAGGTTAGACTTTTTAAAATATATATATTCGATAAAGTATTGCTGTAAGGCCATAAGAAGGAAACTGCCCACACACCACCCACAAACATCACTGGCATGAGTCCAAGTAGAAACAAAAAATTGGATGAAAGTCCTTAATAATGCAATGCTGTAGCAGACCACATACTTTCTTACGACAAAAACACTGGAATTCATTTAAGAGCAGATTAACTGCTCCGTCCTTTCAGTTTGGCGAGATCAATTGAAATTTAACAATCTCACTTTCAGCATCACAATAAAGTCATGCTGAAACTCGCATTCACTCCAGTTCATGCTGGTCAGAAAAAATTATATCAGGGCCCTGAATTGCAGTTATTTTCCACCTGTCGTTCAATCAGTCACAAGGGGGGGAAAAAAAGACTCTTGGTTTTCAATCTAAACATCCTTGCTTTCGTGATGGATAGGTACTGTCCAAACCAATGGCCAAGAGCGATGGGATAATTGGAGCAGCCCTTCATTTGCCTTTCATTAATGGGCAGAGATTGCCATGAAATGTGGACGCAGCCCAGCCCATCGCACAAACCAGCCTCCCTTCCATTAACTCAGTTTACACCTCACGCTGCCATGGCAAGGCCAGCAGCATAACCAAGGACGAGTCGCACCCCGGCCACTCCCTCCTCTCCCATCGGGCAAAAGGTACAGAAGTGTAAAAACAAACGCACACCACCAGATTCAGGGACAGTTTCTACCCAGCTGTTATCAGGCAACTGAATCATCCCACCACAACCAGAGAGCGGTGCTGAACTACTATCTACCTCCATGATGACCCTCGGACTATCCTTGATCAGACTTTGCTGGCTTTACCTTGCACTAAATGTTATTCCCTTATCGTGTACCAAACACTGCAAATGGAGCGATTGCAATCATGTATTGTCTTTCTGCTGACTGGTTAGCACGCAACAAAAGCTTTTCACTCTGCCTCAGTACACGTGACAATGAACTAAATTGAACTGAAACTGATTATACTAGGTGTCTACTATAGCTGACACATCACTTCATATTTCTGATTGCACTGCCCTGAAAATGAAGTGGGGAGGGTAATCTCGAACTTCACTGCACTAAAGCTCAATTTTGGTGGTGAAAGAAGCTTGCATTGACCTGTGGGATTGCTGTCTTTCTCATCAAGTTAAGATCACCCCATTTGTTTTATTGATCCAGGGATATGGGCATGGCGGCCAAAGATAGCATTTAATGGTCATCCTTAATTGCCGCCGAGAGTCTGGTGGTGTGCCACTAATTTTGAACTGCTTTAATCATTACCCAAAAACCAGTCCACCACACAGAGCAGGCTCCCCGCCACTGACTCCATCTACACTTCACGCTACCTCGGGAAAGCAGCCAACATAATCAAGGATCTTTCACACCCCAGTCATTCTTCTGCTCCCATTGAGTAGAAGATATATAAGCTTGAAAGTGTGCACCATCATACTCTGGAACAACTTCTTCCACCCTATTATCAGACTTCCGAATGGTCCTTCCATAAGCTCGGGCACGGCCCTCATTTTCCTCCCTACCTCATTGCGGACATTGGACTGTTTCTCTGGAATGGTTATGCTACAATGCTGAGATGCGAAATTCTGCACTCTGGTATTCTTTTGCTTTGCACTATCTTTTGTACTTGCCTTTGACTTGTTGTTTTAGTTTAGTTTAATTTGGTTTAGTTTAATTTAGAGATTAAAGCATGGAAACAGGCCCTTTGGCCCACCGACTCTGTGCCAACCAGCGATCCCTGCACACCAACGATGTCCTACACACACTAGGGACAATTTACAATTATACAAAATTAGCCTACAAAACTGTACGTCTTTGGAGTGTGGGAGGAGACCGGGGAGAACGTACAAACTCCGTACAGATAAGCACCCATAGCCAGGATCGAACCCGGCTCCCTTGCGCTGTAAAGCAGCAACTCTACCGCTGTGCCACCGCGCCACCCCAGATTGCAGTCATGTATTGTTAGCTGTTTTGATTAGCGAGCACACAAACAAAGGCTTATCACTGCGCCTGGGGGACACATGACAATAATAAACCTAAACCTAAATCCAAAGAGACCCACGGGGAGAGAAACCATGTCAACATTTCAGATCAAGGACCTTCATCAGTACAGAAAAATCAGAAAACAAGTACGTTTTAAGGTACATAGAAGGGAATGAGTGGAAAGAACAAGGAATATCTACGATCGGGTGACGAGCGAAATTGTCCAACTAATAATTTAAGAATGTTTGCTCCAAATGTTATATATGACATCACTGTCTGTGGAAGCTTGTCCTGCACAATCTCAGTGCCACACTTCCTTTATTGCCAGAGATAAATTCATTTAAAAAATGCATTTCATTGCCTGAGAGACCCCGAAATAATGAAAGGCAATGAAGCAACTCCAGCCTGTGTTCATATGAAAAGAAATCTGTGGATATGACAGTTTATATTAAACCTAATTATCGTCGGCTGTTAAGCTTTAAACATCAAATAATGATATTCTGATATTAAAAAGGATAAGTTACATCAAATAATAAAAAGAGTTCATTACTTTATATAAGGGCTGGATCAGTTATGTAACTTAGCTCATGTAAAACGCCTCTCTCAGGCATTGTTCTTTCAACACATGTTTAAGGAGCCCACATTACGAATGACCCGAAAAGTAGAAAATAATATTGTTCCTCAAGATCTGTAATGAAAGGCATACGTGGAGCATTTGAAGTTGGTATGATTGAGCAGTATGTGCTACTTTTGAAGGGCTTTGAAGCGCATCAAAGGAACAGCTCTTTTTATTTTTCATTTATTGCTCATTCTTGGCTGATCAACCCACAGATAATAATTAGACAATATGGAGATGATTTTCCATATATCTATAAAGATTACATTGGAAAAGACAGATATGATGATGACTAACACGGTTCATTTTGGCGCACAGTCGGTGTGTGCTGTGATACGGAGCAGAGCACAGCCAAAATCAGCATTCAAAAAGACTGTAAGAGGACAAGTTCCTTGAAAATGTGATGGGGATTCATATTTTCAGCAGGGGAATTGTTAACTGCACTTAGTGGAACAAACATGGAGAATCTTTAGAGATAGACGCAACAGGTTAGAATATCTCAGCGGGTCAGGCAGAACCCTGTCTGACCCGTTGAGTTACTCCAGCTTTTTGTGTCCATCTTCGGTTTAAATCAGCATCTGCACTTCCTTCCCACACATGGATAATTTTTAAATCTACCCCACCAAGTGAATGTAAAAGACCATGGCACAAACTATCAAGCCAGTTTAGAGATACAGCGCAGAAACAGGCCCTTCGGCCCACCGGGTCCGTGCCGACCAGCGATCCCCGCACATTAACACTATCCTACACACGCTAGGGACAATTTTACACTTACACCAAGCCAATTAACCTACAAACCTGTACCACTTTGGAGTGGGGGAGGAAACCGAAGATCTCGGAGAAAACCCACGCAGGTCACGGGGAGAACGTACAAACTCCGTACAGACAGCACCCGTAATCGGGATCGAACCTGGGTCTCCGGCGCTGCATTCGCTGTAAGGCAGAAACTTTACCGCTGCGCCACCGTGACCGCCCACGTGAACACAATTTTTCAGAGGCCAGGGCAGATCTCCCCATGACCTGCGTGGCTTTTCTTCGAAATCTTCAGTTTCCTCCCATATGCCCAGGATGTACAGGTTTGTAGGTTAATTGGCGCGATATAAATGTAAATTCTCCCTAGTGGGTGTAGGATAGGGTTAATGTGCGGGGATCGCTGGTCGGTGCGGACTCGGTGGGCCAAAGGGCCTGTTTCCGCGCTGTACCTCTACTAAACTAAACTAAACTAAATTGAAGAGAGACACAAAAAGCTGGAGTAACTCAGCGGAACAGGCAGCATCTCTGGAGAGAAAGAGTGGGCGACGTTTCGGGTCGAGACCCTTTTTCAGACAAAACTAAATTTGTCCTATTCTATGAGTAAGTATGCCCAATTGTTTGAAAGTCCAGGGGTTGTGATAAACCATACCAATGGCTCCTTTTACCCCATTCTGGCTAGAACGCGTTGTAGTTCAATAAAGCATCAGAGTTGACTTTAGAAAAACATTCATTCCACTTCTGGAAAATGTGCAGGATGAATGTAAACACCTCACGCCCAAAGCTAATTAACATTTGTTGTAAAGCAAGCATTAATTAGCTGCACTGAAGCATAAGCACGAAGCCCTGCTGCTGCTAATGGATGGTTTGGAAAAGGGAGTAGATGAAAGTCCAGCTTTTCAAATGCGACACAAAGCCCACTCTTGTTCTCCTGTCTGTTGTCACATAAAATATCTAATAGAGAGCCACTGGTGCAAAATAAAAAAAAATTACGAGCATGGTACTTCAAATGAGAGTTCACATCTTTCAGTCGGAATTGAATAAGCCGAAGAAAAGGCTGAGACTATTTTTTTAGTCAGAGTAACCTTACTGCTATCCTCGATCCTGTCGTAGGTGTAGACTTAGCTCAGTTTAATTTAATTTAGAAATACAGTTTGGAAATGGGCCCTTCCACACCGACCAAAGATCACCCCTACCCCACAAGGGGGCGTGGCTGTGTTCTGCAGCTGCGGCTCACCGGCAGTCTCTCTGTCTTTTTTTTGTTTTTTGTCTATTGTCATCGTTCGTTTTGTTCTATTTTTAACTCTGTGTATGTGGGGGGGTGGTGGGGGGGGTTGGGGGAAACCTTTTTTTCTAATCTCTTCCTCAACGGAGATGCGACCTTTACCGTGTCGCATCTCCGTTCGCGCTACGGCCTAACATCGTGGAGTCGGCGGCCTCCAGCTGGGATCGACCTTGAAGACTCCGGTCGCAGGGCCTGGACTTATCATCTCGGAGGCTTCGGCCGTGGGCCCTGCAGACCGCAACATCGGGAGTTCGCAGGTCCCTGGCTGGCGACCGGTTTTTGGGAGCTCCAGCCGTAGCAGCTTCGACCGCCCCGAAGCGCGAGGTACGATCGACCCGCTCGCAGGCCCTTCATCACCCTGCATGGCTCGGCCGCAGCACTTTCCATCGCCCAGTGGGGGCTCAGGACTTTCATCGGCCTGCTTGGCTCGGCCCTGGGACTTTCCATCGCCCGGTGGGGGCTTCAAAAAGTTGGGAGCCTCGATCACCTCGTGGCACCACGGGAGAAGAATGAGGAGGAGATAAGACTTTGCCTTCCATCACAGTGAGGGTGTGCCTAGAGCAATCACTGTGATGGCTGTTTGTGTAAAAATTGTATCTGTGTGTCCTGTGCTTTTTGTTGTCTACTGCCGGACCCTGACGTGAGAGGACGCTGGCGTTGTTTATTCGCCGCTTTTCCGTTAGGATAGTTTGTCTGTTTGTTTTTATGTTGATTGTTTTTGTAAAGCGCTTTGAGCACCCGATAAGGCGCTATATAAAATAAATGAATTATTATTATTATTATTATAGTTCTATCCCACACACGAGGGACAATTTACAGAAACCAATTAACTATAAACCGGCGAGTCTTTGAGATGTGGGAGAAAACCGGAACACCCAGAGGAAACCCATGTGGTTTCAGGGAGAAGGTCCAAACTCCGCACAGACAGGAATTGACCATTGACCAAATATTACAGGTTGGCACATTCCAAAGTAAAGAACCACACGCTGAGAAGCACATTGAAGTCAAGCACACCCCCTGCAAATGGTCCATGAGGAAAGACCATAGTGTATGGCCCAACCATGAGGGCAGCACGGTGGCGCAGCGGTAGAGTTGCTGCCTTACAGCGAATGCAGCGCCGGAGACTCAGGTTCGATCCTGACTACGGGCGCCGACTGTACGGAGTTTGTACGTTCTCCCCGTGACCTGCGTGGGTTTTCTCCGAGATCTTCGGTTTCCTCCCACACTCCAAAGACGTACAGGTATGTAGGTTAATTGGCTGGGCAAATGTAAAAATTGTCCCTAGTGGGTGTAGGATAGTGTTAATGTGCGGGGATCGCTGGGCGGCGCGGACCCAGTGGGCCGAAGGGCCTGTTTCTGTGCTGTATCTCTAAATCTAAAAATCTAAACCAAACACAGAGGGACTGGAATCAGTGTCAAATTAAATCCTTAGATGGTTTACTCAAGAGGTGTATCTAAAATAAAGTTGATGTCAAATGAAGTCAAGTTGAGTCTGAAGAAGGGTCCCGACCTGAAACGTCACCATCCCTTTTTCGCCAGAGATGCTGCCTGACCCATTGAGTAACCCCAGCACTTTATGTCTTTCTTTGGTATAAACCAGCATCTGCAGTTCTTTGTTTCGACAAGCTGAGTATATTCTTGGCTGACCTTGCACCAGTTTCTCCCCCCTCCCTCCGCCTGCATCTCTTCCATCAGCTACACAATTTGCAACTTTTCTATCCCTGAGCTTCCCAAAGCGAAACTCCATCCTTTTGGGCTCATACCTGTCTTTTCATCCCTGACCTTTGTCCAACAATCACCCTCCCTCACCTGTGTGTAGGAAGGAACTGCAGATGCTGGTTTACACCAAAGATAGACACAAACTGCTGGACTAACTCAGCGGGACAGACAACATCTCTGGTGAGAAGGAATGGGTGAGTTTTCGGGTCAAGACCCTTCTTCAGACTGTCCAGAGATGCTGCCTGTCCCACTGTGTTACTCCAACATTTTGTGTCTATCCCCCCCTCACCTATATTCACCTATTACTGCCCATGCTCGTCCTTTCCCTCCCCTCCTTCAGCTTTTATTCCCTCCCTCTCATCAATCAGTTTGAAGCAAATGGTCCCAACTAGGGTTGCCAACTTTCTAACTCCCAAATAAGGGACAAAAGGTGACGTCACCACCCACGCTCCACATGACCTTGACTCTGAAACTTGTCAGAGAACTAGGGTGGGGGAGAGATTGCTCTCCATCCCTCCCCCACCCTAGTTCTCTGACAAGTTTCTCTGTCCTCCTGATAAAACTTACCGATTGAATGCCTCGTTGTCACCTTCTCCTCAGCTAACAATAGACCATTCCACATTTCCTTGATCAGCGTCTGCTTTGATCTGTTGTTTTCACACCTTACCCTAGTACTCATATCTCTAGTCTCCCACTCCCCGGCTCTGAGTCTGAAGAAGGGTCTCGACTCGAAAAGTCATCCATTCCTTCTCTCAAGAGATGCTGCCTGTCCCGTTGAGTTACTCCAGCATTTTGTGTCTATCTTCAGTGTAAACCAGCATCTGCAGTTCTTTCCTACACAAAGATAGTCAGGGATGAGGGGAACATAGTTGCACATTAGGTACAATTAACAGAAACCAATTCACCTGTACGTCTTTGGAATGTGGGAGGAAACCGGAACACCTGGAGAAAACCCACGAGGTCACATGCCGAGCGTATAAATTCTGTACAGACAGCACCCGTGCTGTATTCCATAGCACCCCACAAAGTGAACGTTGTCTCGGGAACCATTCAACAGATTAGATTCTTATAATCACATTTATTGAGGCAAAGGATTGAAGAATTTAATATGAGTTATTGGCAATGCTTCTGTGCTCCATCATTCACCATCTGCTCTGCAGGTCACACACATTTTGTTGGCATTCAGATGCCTGAATTTCTTATTTCATATTTACATATTCCAATGAATTTTTTTCCTCTTGTTTCTAGTTTAAGAACACCTTGTGCTTACCATCAATTTGTAATGGATCCCCTTTCAACCAAGGTTTGCCAATGCTCGTCTCCTCTTGGGATTAGATTGTGCTGCAGATGAACTGATGGGGAGAGATCAGAACACACATCTGGCAAATGTCCAGACCTGACTTGCCCTTCATGATTCATAAAAATAACCAGGGCTCCAGGCTCTGCAGGCTCACTGAAGGTCCCTGAGGTTCACACTACAAGCACACGCCAGACCTTTGGAAGCTGTGCGTGTGCAAATTGATTTTAGCTTAGTTTAGTTTAGTTTAGAGATACAGCGAGGAAACAGGCCCTTCGGCCCACCGAGTCCGCACCGCCCAGCGATCCCCGCACATTAACACTATCCTACACACACTAGGGACAATTCTTTTCACATTTACCCAGCCAATTAACCTACATACCTGTACGTCTTTGGAGTGTGGGAGGAAACCGAAGATCTCGGAAAAAAACCCACGCAGGCCACAGAGAGAACGTACAAACTCCGTACAGACGGCGCCCGTAGTCGGGATCGAACCCGGGTCGACGGCCCTGCATTCGCTGTAAGGCAGCAACTCTACCGCTGCGCCACCGTGCCGCTCAATATTGGATTCTCGGTCAGTATAGTGCAAGAGTATTAGGGAGTAACCCCCGATTGATGTACCCTGCAAGTACTAAGATGCTAGATGACAAAGCAGATGTACATTGGCCCATCACTGTCTAACAATTCCTATGATGCTACCAGCAAACGTCAATCTGAAAACCACCCTAACGATACGATAGGGTACAATAGAACAATTGGTCTGCCAACGGCCATAAAACACGACAAGATCCATGAAACATGAAATTAAAGTGACGAATGGAAAGTCCAGGATTGGGGATGTGCAAAGATTGGGGCGGTTGGGGGGGGGGGGGGGGGGGGTGTGGGGGGGGGGGGGGAGGGGAGTCAGTCTACCCCATGACAGAAGGGGGAGTTGTACAGTTTGATAGCCAAAGTGAAAAAGGATTCTCTGTGGCGTTCTGTGCTTGTCTGCTTGGATGGGGCCTTCAAAACTCACAACTTCAACCAGCTGGGAACTTCAACAAGGGAAGCAAAAGCCAGGGAATGCCAGCACCCTTGGTGACCCTCGGACTATCCTTGACCGGACTGTGCTGGCTTTACCTTGCACTGAACGCTACTCCCTTATCATGTACCCATACACAGTAAATAGCTCGATTGCCATCGTGTTCTGTCTTTCCGCTGACCGGTTAGCACGCCACGAAAGCTTCTCACTGCACCTCGGTACACGTGACAATAAACGAAACTGAATTGAGTTTGATTATACTTGGTGTCTGCTGCAGCTGACACATGACTTCATATTTCTGATTGTGCTACCTTGCACCAACTGTGGAAATGAAGTGGGGAGGATATTCTGGAACTTCACTGCACTAAGGCTCCATTTTGGCGGTGAAAGAAGCCTGTATCGACCTGTGGGATTGCTGTCTTTCTCAACAAGTTTAGAGCACCCCATTTTGTTTTTTAATGATCCATGGATATGGGCATGGCGGCCAAAAACGGTCATCCCTAATTGCCCCAGAGCAGCGGTAGAGTTGCTGCCTTACAGCGAATGCAGCGCCGGAGACTCAGGTTCGATCCCGACTACGGGCGCCGTCTGTACAGAGTTTGTACGTTCTCCCCGTGACCTGCGTGGGTTTTCTCCGAGATCTTCGGTTTCCTCCCGCACTCCAAAGACGTACAGGTATGTAGGCTAATTGGCTGGGTAAAATGTAAAAATTGTCCCTAGTGTGTGTAGGATAGTGTTAGTGTGCGGGGATCGCTGGGCGGCGCGGACTCGGTGGGCCGAAGGGCCTGTTTCCGCGCTGTATCTCTAAATCTAAAAAAATCTGGTGGAGTGACTCTAATTTTGAACTGCTTTAATCATTGACTACCCAACAACATGACTGGAGGGCAAAGCCATTCCACCACACGGACCAGGCTCCCCACCACAGACACCCTGAAACAGCGAGAACCTGTCCTCCATGCCACCCACTGATTTGGAACCGTCCTGATTTGAAAATATATTGCTGTTGCTTCCCCATCACTCGGCCAAAATCTCCCGAACCGTGTGGTTGGAATAACCACATCCTCAAGGACTGCAGCGTTGCGAGGACTACAACTCACCGACCCCTTGTGAAGGACAAGTTTTAGGGATGTACAATTACATGCTGACTCAGCCTGCAAAGCCACATCACTTTGATGAATTCGAGGTGGTTCATGCTGGTGTACAAATCTTAATTACAAGCCTAATCCTCCAAATATAACTTTGGGGATGTTTCGAAGGATGAGAGGAGATCTTATCGAAACGTATAAGATTATTAAGGGGTTGGACACGTTAGAGGCAGGAAACATGTTCCCAATGTTGGGGGAGTCCAGGACAAGGGGCCACAGTTTAAGAATAAGGGGTAGGCCATTTAGAACTGAGATGAGGAAAAACTTTTTCAGTCAGAGAGTTGTGAATCTGTGGAATTCTCTGCCTCAGAAGGCAGTGGAGGCCAATTCTCTGAATGCATTCAAGAGACAGCTAGATAGAGCTCTTAAGGATAGAGGAGTCAGGGGGTATGGGGAGAAGGCAGGAACGGGGTACTGATTGAGAATGATCAGCCATGATCACATTGAATGGCGGTGCTGGCTCGAAGGGCCGAATGGCCTCCTCCTGCACCTATTGTCTATTGTCTATTGTTTCCTCAGCAAGCCAAGTAATTTATGGAAGATCGACACAAAAAGCTGGAGTAACTCAGGAACCCTAAGGGTCTCGACCCGAAACATCACCCATTCCTTCTCTCCAGAGATGCTGCCCGTCCCGCTGAGATACTCCAGCTTTTTCTGTCTCTCTTCATTTTAAACCAGCATCTGCAGTACCTTCTTTACAGACCTTGGAATCCTTTTTTTTCCTGCAATAATAAAAGAAAATGAATCCTCTCAAAACTTCTGCAAAACATCTCAGATATATTTATATTTATTACAGTCGGATTATTCGGCTTACAATTCTTAATCACACAATATGACATTCGCTCTTGATTGCACAACCACCCGTTTTAAAAAAAAGACCTGCTCTCCAGATCTTTAATTAAATAAGAACTTACTTCCAAATCCCAGAGACTCGCGTCACCAACTGAAAGGTAAGGAGCTCGGAAGGAGACAGTCACTTGCGAGAAAGAGCAGTGGTCCTTGAGTAGCCATGGAAACATGCTCCGTCTTAAAGAATCATTACGTCAATAGGCTGCACCAAGGGAGTTGGAGAGAAAATTGGAGAAGAATTTCTCCAATAAATTGTTCTCTAGAAGAAAATTGAATGCATTGTGGCCGTCTGTTGGAATTTATGTGAGTGGCCAGCCAATCTATATTCACCTGAGCAGAAGAGACTTGCTGGAGCATCAGGAATTCATAACTGTCGTGGCACCATGCAATTCCGTTCACTGGACAATCTCTGGAGATGGAGAAACTAAAACCTGGCTCCCAAAACCCATCAGCAAACTTGTCCCTGCTCCTGTGTCTGTCCGATGTATAAAGTGGCGCAGAGGCAGAGACCCTGCCTTACGGCGCCAGAGATCCCGACTATGGGTACTGTCTGCGTCGAGTTTGTACTCGCTGGAGTTTAGAAGGATGAGGGGGACCTCATTGAATTTTACCGAATAGTGAAAGGCCTGGATAGAGCGGATGTGGCGGGGCTGTTTCCACGAGAGGGAGACTCTAGAACCAGAGGGTGTCGTCTCAGAATAAAAGGACTTACCTTTAGAAAGGAGATGATGAGGAATTTCTTTAGTCAGAGGGTGGTGAATCTGTGGAATTCAATAGACAATAGACAATAGATGCAGGAGTAGGCCATTCAGCCCTTCGAGCCAGCACCGCCATTCAATGTGATCATGGCTGATCATTCACAATCAGTACCCCGTTCCTGCCTTCTCCCCATACCCCCTGACTCTGCTATCCTTAAGAGCTTTATCTAGCTCTCTCTTGAATGCATTTAGAGAATTGGCCTCCACTCCCTTCTGAGGCAGAGAATTCCACAGATTTCCACAGACAATTCATTGCCACAGACGGCTCTGGAGGCCAAGTCATTGGGTATTTTTAAGGCGGTGATTGGCAGATACTTGATTGAAAAGGGCGTCAAGGATTATGGGGAGTAGGAGAAAAGGTTTAACGGGAAAGATAGATCAGCCATTATTGAATGGCGGAGTAGACTTGATGGGCCAAATGGCCTACTTCTGCTCCGTTGACTTAAGAACTATCTGTGACCACGAGGGTTTCCCGGTTTCCCCTTCATTCCAAAGACGTGCAGGTTTGAAGGTTAATTGGCCTCTGTAAATTGTCCTTTGTATGTAGGATTAGAACTGATGATCATTGATCGGTGCAGGCTCAGTGGGCCGAAGAGCCTGTTTCCACACTATATCTTGAAACTTAACTAATCTGGTAGACTTTGGTGTTAAAATTAAAAGATATGATCTTATCCAGTTATTTGGAGCTCAAACTTAGCTTAAGAGAAACCATGTTATGTTGCCGCATCTGAATGGACAGTCAGATACTGGTGGACACAAAATGCTGGAGTAGAAACATAGAAACATAGAAAATAGGTGCAGGAGTAGGCCATTCGGCCCTTCGAGCCTGCACCGCCATTCAATATGATCATGGCTGATCATCCAACTCAGTATCCCGTACCTGCCTTCTCTCCATACCCCCTGATCCCTTTAGCCACAAGGGCCACATCTAACTCCCTCTTAAATATAGCCAATGAAATGGCCTCAACTACCTTCTGTGGCAGAGAATTCCACAGATTCACCACTCTCTGTGTGAAAACAAAACATTCTCATCTCGGTCCTAAAAGACTTCCCCCTTATCCTTAAACTGTGACCCCTTGTTCTGGACTTCCCCAACATCGGGAACAATCTTCCTGCATCTAGCCTGTCCAACCCCTTAAGAATTTTGTAAGTTTCTATAAGATCCCCCCTCAATCTTCTAAATTCCAGCGAGTACAAGCCGAGTCTATCCAGTCTTTCCAGTCTATCAGTCTACGAGTAACTACTTGAACTGCACTTAATCTGTGGTGAGGTTGCCTGGATAAAATGCATATTGCCCTAATTCGCTGGAGGATATATAAATCGAGTTTCACTGTCCGTTAATTGATACATGTGACAATAAACAGACCTTGACCTTGAAACCTTGAAATGAAATATGTGTCCTTTTCATGAGAGAGGGAGGAAGGCAGTCGTGGGAGCCATGAATAAAACATAGCGTAAACGCTGACTGCTGAAACGCACTTCTCAATACAGTCAAGTTCAAACAAAGGGTTCTCAATTTTTCAGAACTCAGAATGAGTTTGACGGAAGCCATGAGAAAGATGCAAACACTGAGCAACGCCAGACTGGACAAATAGTCCAACCAGGATTGCTCAATCAAATGCTGAAATGTTGCAAGGGAAAGGGCTGAAACAACAGCACAGGCGGCAGAGCCCTCGTGGCACCAACGACCCAGGTTCGATCCTCACCACGGCGTCTGTCTGCATTGATTTTGCATGTTCTCCCTGTGTCTGGGTTTTCTCAGTTTCTTCCAGTTTCCTCCCACATCCCAGAGACGTACAGGTTTGTAGGATTATTGACTACGGCGAAATCGTAAATTGTCCCTGGAATGTCGGATAGTGTTAGTGTACCAGGTGATCGCTGGTCGGCGTGGACTTGGCGGGCCGAAGGGCCTGTTTTCACACTGTATCTCTAAAGTCTAAAGATTGTCTCTAAATTTCAGTAAATCACAGATGATAGGTGTCTTAGTTCCATTTACCTATCTGGATTCCATAATCTTCAACACCCGTTTTACACAAAACCTTTCATTCTCAGTTTTTCGATTTCACCCTTAATTTGAACAGTTTCTATTGGAAGAGAGTTGGAAGAGAGTTCTGGATCTCTACCATATTTCCTTTGATAAAGTCCTATAGCTGTTATGTTAATGTTTTGCAGTTTCTTAATCAATGAAGTTGGCCCTATCCCATTTATCTTCATTGCAGCCTTCAGTATCGATTTACTTGAAATGTTTAAAACTGTAGTTTTATGCTCAGCAGACTATCATCTTATTCAAATTTCAGCAGTTGCTATTCAACACTCAGTATTTAGAGATTCATCTCCCAGTGCAGTTGTGGTCTCCACGAAAAAACGTGTTGAATCCACGATATTGTGTCAACAGAACTTGTGGAGAAAGTCAAGAACATAGAACAGCACAGGAACAGTCCCTTCGGCCCACAATGTCTGTGCCGGACATAATGCCAAGACCAATTCTTATCTGCCTGTACATAATCCATATCCCTCCATTGCCTGCATATCAATGTGCCCATCCAAAAGCCTCTTAAATGTCACTGGACTAGTTTACATTATTATTATTGTCACATGTACCGAGGTACAGTGAAAAGCTTTTGTTGCGTGCTATCCAGTCAGTGAAAAGACGATACATGATTACAATCAAGCCATCCACAATGTACAGATACTGGTACAGGGTCTGAAGAAGGGTCTCGAACTGAAACATCACCCATTCCTTCTCTCCAGAGATGCTACCTGTGAGTTACTCCTGCTTTTTGTGTCTATCTTCGTTTTTAACCAGCATCTGCAGTTCCTTCTTACACATTATACAGACACAGGATAAAGGATATAACGTTTAGTGCAAAATACTGTAAAGTCCAGTAAAGCCAGATTAAAGTTAGTTCGAAGGTCTCCAATAAGGTATCGTATCTTATTTGTGCTACTGCAAGTAAGTCTCGACCTGAAACTTCACCCATTCCTTCTCTCCAGAGATGCTGCCTGTCCCGCTGAGTTACTCCAGCATTTTGTGTCTATCTAAGAATTTCATTGTTCCATTTCAGGACATATGATAATAAAACATTCTTGACTCTCTTGTATCAAGAGAGAGCTAGATAGAGCTCTTAAGGATAGCGGAGTCAGGGGGTATGGGGAGAAGGCAGGAACGGGGTACTGATTGAGAATGATCAGCCATGATCACATTGAACGGCGGTGCTGGCTCGAAGGGCCTATTGCCTATTGTCTATCAAGTCATATCTACCCCCACCACTACCCCCAACAGCGCATTACAGGCACCTACCACCGTCTGTATAAAAGAAGTTACCACATACATCTCTTTTAAACTTTGTTCCTCATCTTGTAGTTACGCCCTATAATATTTGATATTTTCATCCTAGGATGAAAATAAGATAGGAATCCATCTTCTGACCGTCTACTGTATCTGTATCCGACATTCCAGGGACAATTTACGATTTCGCCGTAGTCATACATATAGGGTTTATACATTTTGGATACTGGCAAAATACACTGAGGTGGCGCAGCGGTAGAGTTGCTGCCTTGCAGCACCAGAGACCCAGGTTCGATCCTGACCACGGGCGCTGTCTATACAGAGTTTGTTCATTCTCCCCATGACCTGCGTGGGTTTTCCCCGGGTGCTCCGGTTTCCTCCCACACTCCAAAGAAACACAGGTTTGTAGGCTAATCGGCTCGGTAAAATTATAAATTGTCCCTAGTGTGTGTAGGATAGTGTTAGTGTGTGAGGATCACTGGTCGGTGCAGACTCGGTGGGCCGAGGGGCCTATTTCCACTCTGTAACTCTAAACTAAATCAAACTAATCCATGCCCTATAATATTTGATACATCCTGACCGTCTATTCTGTCCGTGCCTCTCATAATCCCCTCACTCTTTGCATAGCGTCGGGTTTAAAACATTTTAGACACCACGTTACCCAGTGTGTCAGTCAGCATACATTAAGGCAGAACAATCTCCCTATCCTTCGGCTGTGATATAGACACAGCATGGCCCAGTTTCTTACCTAGTATATAAAATAACTGTTTCACAGTTGTTATGCTCAACAGCTTCCTCTGTTTCCATTGCAATATTGAGCTGAATTAAATACTCTTGATATGTCTTCAAATCTGACAGCAAACCTCTGGAAATTTCCACCTTTATTATATTACATCACTCATATTGAACCCATACAGAAGTCATTTATTTGTTTTGCCAAAGGCCTATTCAATAACCGGGCGATGCAATTTTGCTTTGAACACATGATATTTAAAATGTAGTTTCAGATTTTTTTAAATTGCTTCTTTGGCATTATTCTTGATCCAGCACAGAAGAATTGGCGAGCAGATGGACTGAACATATTTTCGCCAAATATACTTTGCAACATAAATTGTTTTCCAGCGTGTGCTCCTCTCTATTTAATTCCCCTTTTCTCCACGGGGTATTGGCTTCAACTGGAGCCAAGAACGTGAACTGTCGTATGAGTCTTGCTAAAAAGAACTGTCTTTCAGCTGCACTTCCAAAAGCAATTTTAATTATTGTTTTAGTTTTGGATATACAGCGCACGTGGAAACTGGCCCTTCGGCCCACCGGGTCCGCACCGACCAGCGGTCCCCGAACATTAACACCATCCTCGAAGGTGTCTTATTTACAAGTCATGGTAGTCCGAAGAAGGCCCTCGCAGTCTGAAGAAGGCTCTCGCAGTAAGAACATCTCATGAGGGTCAATTAGGAACATAAAAATAGGGCGGTTGTCTGAGATTTGGCATGGAGGGCCAAGCTGTTCCCCACAGTGGCTGAAGAGCCCTGTTTTTATGCCCACTTTAGTTTGTTGATTATTGTGCAATTTTAAGTCAAATGTCAAATGGAACAGAAAATTACGAACTCTGTCCCGGAATAATAACTTATTCAATGCTGTGCAGCAACAAAGGCAGATTTTTTAATGCAGCCATGTGTGCCTTTTGTAGACATGCATTAATAATAACACCGGAGAATTGTATATTTATGTTTCTCTACTCCCTGATGAATGGTGAGACCTGAGGTGCCCTCACGTTACACTACAATGGAAGCAGCGAGACTGGAGACAGAGGTACTCACGCACAGGCAACGAGACTGACACAGAGATAAAGAGCGAGACGCAGAGGCAGAGACACAGAGAGAAAGACACAGAGACAGAGAGGTAGAGACAGGGTGAGAGAGACACACAGAGGAACAGAGAGAGACACAGAGGCAGAGACAGAGAAAAAGACACACAGAAATGGTGAGAGACACACAGAGACAAAGAGATAGAGACAGGGTGAGAGACACACACAGAGGAACAGAGAGAGACACAGAGGCAGAGACACAGCGACAGAGAGAAAGGCGCAGAGAGAGAGACACACGCACATACACACACGCATACACGCACAGATAGTGACAGGGAGAGGTGATATAGGCACAGAGACGGAAGGACAGTCATAGTCATAGCAAGCACAAAGTCATGGAGAGGGATAGAAAGAGAGAGACAGAGATGGAAAGACAGACAAAGGGAGAGCCTACGATCACTAGTCATAGAGATCAAATGATTGTACCTTCAGAGGAATATTATAACAAGGAACTGCAGGTGCTGGTTTGCAATAAAAAAAAGACAAAGTGCTTGAGTAACTCAACACATCAGGCAGCATCTCTGGAGGACACGGATAAGCAACATTTTGGGTCGGGGCCCTTCTTTTGCGGTGGGGGGTGGTTAGAAAGCTGGGAGAGAGAAGAGGGAGAGAGAGAAGAGGGCCAGGTCAAAGGCTGGTGAGTGATAGGTGGACACAGGTGAGTGGGGGTTTTGATCAACAGTCCAAGACTTGCTGGACCTCGTGGTCACTAACCATTTTAACTCCTCTTCCCATTCCCACACTGAGAAGTTCACAAGTTGTAGAAGTAGAATTAGGCCACTCGGCCCATCTAGTCCACTCCACCATTCAATCATGGCTGACCTCAGACTCCAAATCCCATTTTCCTGCCTTCTCCCCATAACCCTTGATACCCATTCTAGTCTATCTCTGCCTTAAAAATATCCACTGATGGCCTCCAGAGCCCTATATGTATATAAACTAAATATATACTAACTAAACTAAGCTGTAACTACACTTTATACCAGTCCAGCTATTCTCATGCAGCACTATATTGTATTGCAGACCTGGGTGAGAATTGCTACACTAATGAAGAAAACTGTTAGCAAAGACTCTAAACACGTTCAGATTAACAGAGAAAGTGCAAGATTACAACTCTAATGTTGCAAAACAACATCCTAAATGAGAACAGCTCGGATGAAATGAAATTTGGCACTGATGTTCATCATTGTGTGCCTTGTACTGCAAGGATTGCATTAGTAAGAATCTTGTAACCGTGTTTGTTCACGAGTTCAAAGTTATAGAATTAGGCCATTCGGCCCATCGAGTTCGCTCCGCCATTCAATCTGCCACCAAATCCCATTTTCCTGCCTTCTCCCCATAACCCTTGACACCCATCGCGGGTACTGACCTCCCCACCATTGAAGGGAGTTACAGGAGTCGCTGCCTCAAAAAGGCAGCCAGCATCTTCAGAGACCAACACCACCCTGGCCACACTCTCGTTGACCCACACCACCCTGGCCACACTCTCGTTGACCCACAGCACCCTGGCCACACTCTCGTTTCACTCCTGCCATCCGGAACAAGATATAGGACTCTAAAAACTGCATCACCCATGTTCAGGTCCATCATCTTCCCTGCAGCCATTAGGCTATTAAACTCCAAATAAGCTCCAAACTACATCGACGTGGGGGGGGGGGGTGTGTGTGTGTGTGTGTGTGTGTGTGTGTGTGTGTGTGTGTGTGTGTGTGTGTGTGTGTGTGTGTGTGTGTGTGTGTGTGTGTGTGTGTGTGTGTGTGTGTGTGTGTGTGTGTGTGTGTGTTCTGCAAAAAGTGAACACTGCCTAGTTAAAAATATATATATAGTTTTAGATATATAGAGACAGATATATATATCTCTATAATATTTATTTATTTTACATTTATTATATTGTTTACAGAGTACTATGTTTACATATTATCATGTGCTGCTGCAAGTAAGAATTTCATTGTTCCATTTGTATCTCCTGACATTAAAACATTCTTAACTCCTGACTTTCTTCTCCTCATGGGTTTCTCAGAATTATCAGTCTGGTTGTCATTCATGACACTGGCAAATTAATTCAAAATATATCTTGCAGTTCTTTTCTAACCAGCTCCCAGGGATCTTCCTAACAGTCCCTCTTCCCTTCACATAAATCGAGTCTAGACAACACATTTCTGCAGGCACCTTATTAGCGGTTCACAAAGCTTGCATTTGCACTGTATGCCTCTATTTACGAAGCCTTTTTAAATTATTCCTTCATCTTGGAAGACTTGTGCATTCCCGAATAAACAATAGACCAAGCAATAATTCCCTGGGTCAGTTTTGTTCTGTTACCACAACACTCGACAATCTCCTGCACTCTATATATTCCGAAAATAGACACAAAAAGCTGGAGTAACTCAGCGGGACAGGCAGCATCTCTGGACAGAAGGGATGGGTGACGTTTCGGGTCGAGACATTTCAGACCCTATATATTCCCCTTTGCTCTATCTATTGTGTTTGAGTTTGAACCGACTGTATCTACAGTACGTTTAGTTTAATTTAGTTTAGAGATACAGCATGGAAACAGGCCCTTCAGCCCACTGAGTCCACGCCAAACATCGATCACTAGTTCTTTGTTATCCCACTTTCTCCCTACACACCAGGGGCAATTTTACAGACGGCAATTATCCTACAAACCCGCACGTCTCTGAGATGTGGAAAGAAACCGGAGCACCTGGAGGTAACCCACGTGGTCACAGTGGAAACATGCAAACTCACACAAACAGCACCTGAGGTCAGGATTGAACCTGGGGCTCTGGCGCTGTGAGGAAACAGCTCTACCAGCTGAACCACTGTGCCGTATGGTATATGTGATCAGTTTGGATAGGATTTCATGTTACATGTATTTCGTGTGTTTTTATGACTGTTGACAGATCAATTTCCCTCCTGGGATAAATAAAGTTCTATCATATCGCACCGTATTGTATGCAAAACAAGGCTTTTCACTGTACCTCGGTATGTGTGTCAGTAATAAATCTAAATCTTGGTTGAATGCTTTTAGGGTTGTGCTTAATCATGCCATGTGTCTAATTCCACCGTTGCTTTTAAGCTACATGTTTCCCTCCTCTGATTACACATTCAACGAGAAAGAAAATAAGATTGGACAGAACTGGGTTGTTCAGTGAAAGGTACCTGGGAATAGCATGTTGACTTTAAGTGCTCTTCATGAATGATTTGTAAGAAATGAAATCATATACTTTCACTGTATTTCAAGAGAGTCGAATTGAAATGGAAATTTACCCATCGCAATGTTTACTTATTTCAGCTCTCCCTCAAATCACAATCAAATATTTTAGTTTAGTTTAGAGATACAGCGTGGAAACAGGCCCTTCGGCCACTGAGCCCACGTCGATCGATCCCCGTAGGATAGCACTATCCTACACACTAGGGACAATTTACGCCGGAAGCCCGCAGGCCCCTGGATGGGGGCCGACATCGGGAGCTCCGGCAGCGGCAGCGACAGCGTCTTCGCCCGCCCCGAATCGCAGGGCTTGGGTCGGCCCGACACGGACCTTTCACCATCCGGCGCGGCCTGAAATAGGCCACAGGATTTTCTCCGCCCGGCGGGGGCTTCAATGTCGGGAGCCCCAACCACCCCGACGTGGTAACTTCAACAGCCTGACCGCGGGAGAAGACGGCAGGGAAGAGAAAAAGACATTCTGGCCTTCCATCGCAGTGAGGAGGTGACTGGAGGAGACTCACTGTGATGGATGTTTCTTTTGTTTGGTGTTGGTTATGATTGTATGTGTTATTGCATTTTTATTGATTATTCTTATTGGTCTTATTGTTGAACTGCAGGTAATTATTCATTTCACTGCACATTTATGTGTATGTGACAAATAAATTGACTATTGACTATTGATATGCATGGGGCGTGCAATGTAGAGGCAAGTCTGTGAAATGGAACAAAACAGCAGCCGTCTCTACATCACTGCCCTTTGGAGCAGGCAATTGATGATGAGCTTCTAACTTCCCACAATTTATTACATCAAGACCCACCGTTCCACCCAGCTGGTCCCCATCAGTATTCATCCTTCGCAGTTGCTCAAGAATGAGGAGTGTAAGATGTAGACATTCCATATTTCTTTGCAGTATAAAAGGCCATTTGGCCCATCATCTATCCCAACTGATAAAACAATCCTATGAATGTTGAATTCACCAACTTGAGAGAACTGCTACAAACACCTACCTCCCCCCTCCCCTACCTCTTATACCCCCCCCCCCCCCCCCCCCCATCCCTCCTCCACTCTAAAAATCTGTTAACCAGTTCCACAGTTCACAACTAGGTACCACTTTGGGCTCTCTCCCATCTCCAGGCAATAATCGGCCTGTCAGGAAACTGTTGCCGACCCTGATTTGTCCTGCTTTGTTTCTCACTTCCAGTACCCCCCACCCCCCCCCCCCCCTTCCCCAACAATCAGTCCGAAGAAGGGTCTTGACCTGAAACGTCGCCTGTGCATTTTCTCTAGAGATGCTGTCTAATCCGCTGAGTTGCTCCATCATTTTGTGTCTATCTTCAGCAATTTTATTCCCTCACTAAATTTTGAAGCACATTTAAATAGGTAAAGAGTAGATTCTCGGCTGTTGAAATGCAGAGAAAAGGAACTGCAGGTGCTGGTTGACAAAGGGAGACACAAAATGCTGGAGTAACTCAGCAGGTCAGGCAGCATCTTTGGAGAACATGGATGGGTTTGCCTGAAGCCTATTCCACCCCCCCCCCCCCCCTAAATTCCTATCAACTCCGCTCAGATTTCACCACTCAGCACAGGGGCAACATGGAATTAAATAACCATCCCACCGATCATTGAGATGTGGGAGGAAATCTCCTCAGTCAAAGGGAGAATGTGCAAATCCAACACTGACACAGTGCCAGAAGTCAGCATTGAACCTGGGTCATTCACTAGCCTGAAGAAGGGTCTCGACCCAAAACGTCACCCATTCCTTCTCTCCCGAGATGCTGCCTGACCCGCTGAGTTGCTCCAGCATTTTGTGTCTACCTTCATTCACTAGTCCCACCTGCTTGCATTTGGCCCATATCCCTCTAAACCTGTCCTATCCATGTACCTGTCTAAATGTTTCTTAAACATTGCGATAGTGCCTGCAATGTTGTGTGCATGTGATGGGGATATTTATTGGGGTGGCTGGGGACAGGTTTATGTATATATAAATATAGACACAGAAAGCTGGAGTAACACAGGCAGCATCTCTGGAGAAAAGGAATGGGTGATGTTTCGGATCGAGACCCTTCTTCAGACTGTATATATGTATATATGGGTTGGCCTACACTGCTTGGTCCTGGGTCATTCACTAGTCTGAAGAAGGGTCTCGACCCGAAACGTCACCCATCCCTTCTCTCCCGAGATGCTGCCTGACCTGCTGAGTTACTCCAGCATTTTGTGAAATAAATACCTTCGATTTGTAACAGCATCTGCAGTTATTTTCTTACACTGTTTGGTCCTGGAGTTGTTTTTGTCTCATCACCTCTCCCGCCCACCAATATTTGATGACACAGAGCAACAAACCATCACAGCAACCGTTGCCAACGCACAACCGTCAACAAAGGAAAAACAGGGAAAACACAGAGAAAAAATTGACACCCGTGTTAGTTGACTGAACGAGATTGGCCCAAAATTTCCCGGCGATCCTATAGAAATACGAATAAAGTAACATCTCTGAGTATAGAAGTCGGGAGGTCATGTTGCAGTTATAGGGCGGCACGGTGGCGCAGCGGTAGAGTTGCTGTCTTAAAACGCTCGCAGCGCCAGAGAACCGGGTTCAATCCTGACTACGGGTGCTGACTGTACGGAGTTTGTACGTTCTCCCCATGAACGCGTGGGTTTTCTCCAAGATCTTCAGTTTCCTCCCACACTCCAAAGACGTGCAGGTTTGTAGGTAAATTAGCTTGGTGGAAATGTAAAAATTGTCCCTGGTGTGCGTGTTGGGTAGTGTTAATGTGCGAGGATCGCTGATCGGTACAGACTCGGTGGGCCGAAGGGCCTGTTTCCACGCTGTATCTCTAAATTAAACTAAACTAAGACATTGGTGATGCCGCATTTAGAGTATTGTGTTCAGTTCTAGGCACCATGTTATAGGAAAGATGGTGTCCAGCTGGAAAGGGTACAAAGAATATTCACAAAGATGTTGCCCAGACTCAGTCTGAGCTATAGGGAGAGGTTAAGTAGGCTGGGACTCTAGTCCTTGGAGCACAGGAGGATGAGGGGTGATCTTATAAAGGTATATAAAATCATAAGAGAAATAGATCGGGTAGATGCACAGAGTCTCTTGCCCAGAGTAGGGGAAATTGCGGACCAGGGGACATAGTTTTAAAGTGAATGGGAAAAGATTTAATAGGAATCTGAGGGGTAACACAAAGGGTGATGGGTGTATGGAACGAGCTGCCAGAGGAGGTCATTGAGGCAGGGATCATCCCAACGTTTAAGAAACAGTTAGACAGGAACATGGATAGGACAGGTTTGGTGGGAGGTGGGTCAAACACGGGTAGATGGGACTTGTGCAGCTCACCTCTGAAGTTCAGTTCTACCGAATCATAATATCCTTAAAGAATAAATTATGCACACACCAGCGTCATCTTCAGCCTAAATCAAAGTTGACTCACTGAGACTCAGTCTGCTCATCTACAGCTCATTAGTCCCAAGAAAGTAAATTGGAAAAAAGGATGCCGCAAACAAACTAGAACACGTTAAATCAAAGCAGGCCACTGGAGCGTTACCTGATGCCTGGCTTGTTCGCAATGTTGTTGTGATGGATTGAATTCTGGGAAACCGAGCAGGGAAAGATTGGTTTCAAATGTGTGGTTTCGCATTTGATTCCGAACACACAATTCTGATCTCGCACAATCTCTACTGTTATGGCAGCTTGAAATGAAAAGTGGAAGTTTGGATTAATTCGTTTTTAAATGGTAATGCAGAAGGTGTTCTCAGCTGAATCTCCAGTGGGCGGAAAATCTGAGACAAAGGCTCCTGTCGTCAAACTTACAAAATTCTTAAGGGGTTGGACAGGCTAGATGCAGGAAGATTGTTCCCGATGTTGGGGAAGTCCAGAACAAGGGGTCACAGTTTAAGGATAAGAGGGAAGTCTTTTAGGACCCAGATGAGAACGTTTTTTTTCACACAGAGAGTGGTGAATCTGTGGAATTCTCTGCCACAGAAGGTAGTTGAGGCCAGTTCATTGGCTATATTTAAGAGGGAGTTAGATGTGGCCCTTGTGGCTAAAGGGATCAAGGGGTATGGAGAGAAGGCAGGTACGGGATACTGAGTTGGATGATCAGCCATGATCATATTGAATGGCGGTGCAGGCTCGAAGGGCCGAATGGCCTACTCCTGCACCTATTTTCTATGTATCTATGCTGATCCCATTAAACAAAGTCCCACCTGAACCACAAGATTGCTTGCTGGAATAGAAGATTACATTAGCGCAGAAAGCAAGAGATGCAGCGTTTCCGGCGCCACCTTCAGGGCAGCATGGTGGTGCAGCGGTAGAGCTGCTGCCTCATAACGCCAGAGACCCGGGTTCAATCCTGACCTCAGGTGCTGTCTGTACAGAATTTATACGCTCGCACTGTGACCGCGTGGGCTTTCTCCGGGTGCTCCGGTTTCCTCCCACATTCCAAAGACGTGCACAGCGGCACGGTGGCGCAGCGGTAGAGTTGCAGCCTTACAGCGAATGCAATGCTGGAGACTCAGGTTCGATCCTGACTACAGGTGCTGTACTGTACGGAGTTTGTACGTTCTCCCCGTGACCTGCGTGGGTTTTCTCCGAGATCTTCGGTTTCCTCCCACACTCGTACAGGTATGTAGGTTAATTGGCTGGGCAAATGTAAAAATTGTCCCTAGTGTGTGTAGGATAGTGTTAATGTTCGGCGATCGCTGGGCGGCGCGGACCCGGTGGGCCGAAGGGCCTGTTTCTGCGCTGAATCTCTAAATCTAGAAAAATCTAAATTGGTTTCTGTTAATTGTACCTAATGTACAACTATGTTCCCCTCATCCCTGACTATCTTCGTGCAGGAAAGAACTGCAGATGCTGGTTTACAGTAAAGATAGACACAAAATGCTGGAGTAACTGCAGGTCAGGCAGCATCTCTGGAGAGAAGGAATAGCTGGCGTTTCAGGTCGAGACCCATCTTCAGACTGAGAGTCAGGAGAGAGGGAAACTAAAGATGTGAGAGCAGGATTGAACTAATACCCACCTCATCGGGGACCCTCGGACTATCTTCGATTGGACTTTACTGACTTTACATTGCACTAAATGTTATTCCCTTACCATGTATCTGTACACTGTGAATGGCTCTATTGTAATCGTGCATTGCCTTCCGCTGGCTGGTTAGCACGCAATAAAAAGCTTTTCACTGTACCTCGGTACACGTGACAAATAAACATTAAGTTAACAGTTTTTAAACACTTCTGACATTTGGAAGCAAATTCTTCTTTCTTAATTAATCTAATGGTTTGCTTCAAACATTCCCTCTCTCTGTCACTAGTTCTGCATTGTGCGTCCCATTAACAAGATGCCACTGAAACAAACTATCAAACAGCTTTACAACTACTTTACCTCAATGCCTGTGGACTTTAACACCGTGAAGCCCGTGGTCTCCGATAAAAAGAGGCCGACTCGGGAGCTCCATGCCGCGGAGAGTTTTTCAATCCGTCCCGCCACCGGAGTTTCGATCATCGCGACGCGAGGGCCTCGGACATTGGACCGTCGGCAGCGGCGACTGCAGACGGATCAACAGCCCTGACTGTGGGTGAACAAAGAGGAAGATGGTTGAACTTTATTACCTTCCATCACAGTGAGGAATGTGGATTCCGCTGTGGTGGATGTTCATGTTAAATTTCATTTTATGTGGCTGTGTGTCTTGTTGCTTTTTACTTAGTATGGCTGTATGGTAACTAAAATTTCACTGTACCTTAATTGGTACACGTGACAATAAATTGAATCTTGAATCTTGATTTTAATCTCATCCGTCCTTTCCTAGTGGAGATGGGTCACATACTGTGCCGAGTCAGTTAACAAAATACGATACACTGCAATACAATAGAACTTTATTTAAAACCCCAGTTTAAGAATAAGGGGTAGGCCATTTAGAACTGAGATGAGGAAAAACTTTTTCAGTCAGAGAGTTGTGAATCTGTGGAATTCTCTGCCTCAGAAGGCAGCGGAGGCCAATTCTCTGAATGCATTCGAGAGAGAGCTGGATAGAGCTCTTAAGGATAGCGGAGTCAGGGGGTATGGGGAGAAGGCAGGAACGGGGTACTGATTGAGAATGATCAGCCATGATCACATTGAACGGCGGTGCTGGCTCGAAGGGCCGAATGGCCTCCTCCTTCACCTATTGTCTATTGTCTATTGTCTATTGAGGGAAATTGGTCTGCCAACAGTCATAAAACACGACAAGATACCTGAAACATGAAATTTGATGACGAGTGGAAAGTCCAGGATTGGGGATGTGCAAAGATTGGGAAGGTGTGGGGAGGGGGGGAGAGGGAAGGGGAGTCAGACGACCCCATGACAGAAGGGGGAGGAGTTGTACAGTCTAATAGCCACAGGGAAAAAAATATCTCCCGTGGCATTCTGTGCTGCATCTTGGTGGGACCAGTCCATAAAATGTTAAATGAAATGCAATATATAAGATGTCATGTAACATGAACAATAAAATGAAAGGTAATTTAAATTAAAGAGTACAATCTTTGATTCCTGCTCTCATTATGTCAATTAAGCTCCGACATTCAGGGCAAGAAAAGAAAAAGGTTACGTCCACTTGCCTAACTATCGAGTACCTCAAACCCTCCTGCAAACGGGCAAGGAGATTGGAAGATAGATGAGAGGGAGGCAGACCGTCTTAAGTGGTGGGTAACTGCTATAGCAACGTGCACAGCTCGCAGTTGGAAACACAGCCGGGGAGGTTGGAGCCACTGGAAGCAGGTACACAAGTCACCCCTTGGGTATCGACAAGCTCTTTGCCTGAAATTTCAGAACAAGTATCACACTGGGAGAGAATAAGGCACGCAGTAGGAAGCAGCAAGCCCATGCATTGTTCCAAGCGAGGCTGACAAGGCTCATAAATGTCCCACTTATAATCAGCAAACCTGGAAATGGCAGCAAGCATTTCAAAACAGCAGGGTTGGCTTGAGAGGAGATGAATGTTTTTTTTTTAATTCTCATGACACTGTGGGTCCATTCAGCCCACTGAGTCCATACAGCTCACAGGGGGACCAATCCCATGTCTTCTATATCCCCCCCTGTCATTTATTCACAAAATGCTGGAGTAACTCAGCAGGTCAGGCAGCATCTCGGGAGAGAAGGAATGGGTGACGTTTCGGGTCGAGACCCTTCTTCAGACTGATGTCAGGCTGGTTTCCCTACAACTTGTGTCGGAAGCCACTGCAGATGCTGCTTTAAACCGAAGACAGACACAAAAAGCTAGAGTAACTCAGCGGGATAGGCAGCATCTCTGGAGATCCTCTCTCTCCATACTTCCCACACCCGAGTTCACCGACTACTCTGTCTATGTTTGGAACTTTGGTGTTGGTACTAATTTACTGTCACATGTATCCAAGTGTAATTTTGTTTTGCATGCTACCTAGTCAATTCATACTACATGTAAAATTGAGCCATGGAACTGAACAGCACAAGAATAGGCCCTTCGGCCCACATTGCCTGTGCCGAATATGATGCCACGCCATCACTGATCAGTCTGCGCACAACCCAATATCCCTCCATATCCATATGCCCATTCAAAAGTCTTTTGAATGCCACTATCACACCTGTTTCAACCATCACCTCCCCCAAAGCACGTTGCAGGCACTCTGTGTAAAAGACTTGCTCTGCACAAGTCCTCCACCTTGCAGGATCCCTGGGCTTCACCCTGCAGGATCGGGGACTGCTGCAAAAGGCCGAGTGAGAGGCCAGGCCAGACTTTGAACTCGTGGAAATGGCGCCAAAACATGGCGTTGCCCGCATGTGGAAACATGCAAGAGGTATTTCACTGTGCAGTGGCACATGTGACAAATTAACCACCATTGAACCATTGAATTGAACCATTGCCCCTCTCACCCCTAGTATTTAAATTTTCCATCCTGGGGAAAAAGATGCCTACAACTTGCCCTATCTCTGCCTCTCATAATTTTATATACTATCACATTTCCCTGCAGCCTCCAACGATCCAGAGAAATTCACAGGTAGCAGAGGTATTGTACAGCGAAAAAATAATACCAGAGTGCAGGCTTTGGCCACGTTTCTGTTGGTTGACCGGCTTTCTGTCGGTTTCTAGTGTTCAGCCGGCAGTGAGATCACCGGCGGTGGGCGGCACGGTGGCACAGCGGTAGAGCTGCTGCCTTACAGCACCAGAGACCCAGGTTCGATTCTGACCGCGGGTGCAGTCTGTACGGAGTTTGCACGTTCTCCCCGTGACCTGGCTGTGTGGGTTTCCTCCCACACTCCAAAGACGCGCAGGTTTGTAGGTTAATTGGACTGCTGCAAATTGTAAATTTGTCCCTAGTGTGTGGGATAGTGCTAGTGTACGGGGTGATCGCCGGTCGGCACGGACTAGGTGAGCCGAAGGGCTTGTATCCTCGCGCTCTCTCTCTCTCTCTCTCTCTCTAAACTAAACTAAACTAAACTCCTCCATCTTTAGTCCAGTTGAATCGAAGCCAGAATCCCGGCCATTGGGCTCAAGCCAGTCAACTCTTCACACAGCCCTCCTCCCACCCCACTTCAATCGCTTTTAAAATTCATTTACACGTTTGTTGTCTCAACTCTTTCATTACCTTAAGTGATTTTTCTCTCTTTGATGTGTTTCATTGTAAACCCTGTGTCTGTGACGCGATTGGCAACAATAAATTATTGAATGACAATTGACACGGACAGATTGAAGGAACCTATATTAATGGAAAGAACTCCCCATGATGGTAAATTCATGTTTTAAAGAAAGTGCTGACTGCCGGGTAAAATTAAGTTTGATAGAAGCAATAAAGTGCGGCTGCTGGCTTCAGAATTGCCTCCCTAAACTCTCCATCCATATGACTCTCTTCTCCTTCAAGTTGTTTATTAAACTCCACTTTGCTAGCAATAAAAGGCACAAAGTTTAACTAATACCAAATGGCGCTGCTAGTTTAGTTTAGAGACACAGCTTGGAAACAGACCCTTTGGCCCACCGAATCCATGCCAACCATCGATCACCTGTACACTAGTTCTATTATCCCATGTTCACATCCTACACTCTAGGGGCAATTTACAGAAGCCAATTAACCTACAAACCTGCACTTCTTTGGAGTGTGGGAGGAAACTGGTTTGCAGAAAAGGACACAAAGTGCTGGAGTAACTCAGCAGGACGGACAGCATCTCTGGAGAACATGGTAGGTGGCGTTTTGGGTGGGGATCCCTCTTCTTCAGTCTGAAGAACGGTCCCAACATGAAATATCACTTATCCGTGTTCTCCAGAGATGCTGCCTGACTCGCTGAGTTACTCCTGCACTCTGCGTCCAACTTACGCACATTGCCAGTTGTTTGCCAAGAACATCGAGCCGAGGCTCTTAGGCATTGGTCAGGCTGTATTTGGAGTACTGTGAGCAAATTTGGGCCCCTTATCTGAGGAAGGATGTGCTGGCTCTGGAGAGGGTCCAGAGGAGGTTTACAAGAATGATCCCAGGACTGAGTGGGTTGGCATATGATGAGCTAGATAGAGCTCTTAAGGAAAACAGAGTCAGGGGGTATGGGGAGAAGGCAGGAACGGGGTACTGATTGAGAATGATCAGCCATGATCACATTGAATGGCGGTGCTGGCTCGAAGGGCCGAATGGCCTCCTCCTGCACCTATTGTCTATTGTCTTATGTCTATTGTCTATTGAGCGTTTGACAGCACTGGACCGGTACTAGCTTGAGTTTAGAAGGTTGTTGGGGGACCTCATTGAAACTTACAGAATAATGAAAGGCACAGATAGAGTGTATGTGGAAAGGATGTTTCCACTGCTGGGAGAGTCTAGGACCAGAGGTCACAGCCTCAGAATTAAAAGGCGCTCTTTTAGAAAGGAGGTGAGGAGGAACTTCTTTAGTCAGTGGGTAATTAATCAGTGGAACTTATTGCCACAGAGGGCTGTGTAGGCCTTGTCAGTGGATATTTTTAAGGCGGAGATAGACAAATTCTTGATTAGAACGGGTTTCAAGGGTTATGGGGAGAAGGCAGGAAAATGGGGTTGAGAGCGATAGATAGATTAGCCATGATTGAATGGCAGAGTAGACTCGAATGCCCTAATTCTACTCCTATAAATTGTGAACTTGTGAACAAACGCGGTTACAAGATTCTTACTAATACAATCCTTGCAGTACAAGGCACACAATGATGAACATCAGTGCCAAATTTCATTTCATCCGAGATGTTCTCATTGAGGATGTTGTTTTGCAACATTAGAGTTGTAATCTTGCACATTCTCTGGTCATCTGAACGTGTTTAGAGCCTTTGCTAACAGTTTTCTTCATTAGTGTAGCAATTCTCACCCAGGTCTACAATGCAATATAGTGCTGCATGAGAATAGCTGGACTAGTATAAAGTGTAGTTACAGCTTAGTTTAGTTAGTATATATTTTGTTTATACTATATATATATATATATATATATATATATATATATATATATATTTATATTTAGTTTGGCTATAATATAGTTTATAGTCTGGAAAGATATCACTTTTGTTGTGGTAGGAAAACCAAAGTCTTAGGTGACATCTCATGATAGTTCCGTTTCAGTTTTAATTTATTGTCACGTGTACCGAGGTACAGTGAAAAGCTTTTGTTGCGTGCTAGCCAGACAGCAGAAAGACTGCACATGATTACAATCAAGCCATTCACAGCGTCGAGATACATGAGAAGGGAATAACATTTAGTCCAAGGTAAAGCCAGTAAAGACCAATCAAAGATAGTCCGAGGGTCTCCGATGAGGTAGATAGTAGTTCAGGACCGCTCTCTGGATGTGGTAGGATGGTTCAGTTGCCTGATAACAGCTGGGAAGAAACTGTCACTGAATCAGCAGGTGAGAGTCCCACAAGGCAGAGTCTTCCCTCATTATAAATGACTGCATCCCTGAGGAAAATTATTTCTCTGTCTAACTTGACGCTAACTTAGTGCACATATAAAAAACAGGCGTGCTCTATATCGTCCCTCAACCCTGCGTCTGCTGTAAAACTTCCACCAGTGGAAGCATTGCAATGGAACAAATATATTTCAATTCATTATTTGTAATTCATAGCAATAATGAAATTCTGTCAGCTAAAAAATCACTTTCAGTAAAATGCTTCACTAAAATAGAGACTGAACCATTACATCCATCCACTGATAAAATAACCGTAGATTCCTTTCAGCGTTCAAAAATCTATCACTCCCAATCTTAAACTTACTCACTCAACATCCTCTGCTCCCTGAAGTAAAGAATTCCAATTTTGAGAAGAGGTATTTTACCTGATCTCGATTTCAGGTTGTTATAAAAAGAACTGCAGGTTTTGGTTTATTCCAAAGATGGACACAAAATGGTGGAGTAACTCAGCGGGTCTGGCAGCATCCCTGGAGAGAAGGTACAGGTGACTTTGTGGCTCCTGGCCCAAAACTTCGCCTATCCATTTTCCCCTAAGATGCTGCCTGGCCCGCTTAGTTATTCGGGCATCTTTGTGTCTATCCCTCTTATAGGTTGTTGGATTATTGCATCGTATGGGAGGCGCATTCCCAATCTCGTTGTACCCCTGTACAATGACAATAAAGATATATTGTATTGTATTGAATTGTAAGTGGGGTAGAGCAAAGCCAGGAGAAAATGTAGCTCTGTCATCAACTTGTGCATTGAACTTTCAGCAAACTCAATGCATGTGTGGATCAATTGATCGAACATCCTGAAATGCACAATGTATAAGCTTCACAGAGTCATAGAATCATAGTCATATAGTGTGGAAACAGGCCCTTTGGCCCAACTTTCCCACACTGACCAACATGTCCCATCTGCACTAGTCCCACCTGCCTGCATTTGGCCCATTTCCCTCTGAACCTGTCCTATTCAAGATTCAAGATTCAAGATAGCTTTATTTGTCATCCAATATTGGACGAAATTCAGTCACCCACAGTCCAACAATAAAAGCATTAAATAGGCATTAAAATTACACAACCCCAAAAACACACAAAAAAAGAAACATCCATCAAAGAAACATCCATCACAGTGAGTCTCCTCCAGTCCTCTCCTCACTGTGATGGAAGGCCACAATGTATTTCCCTTCTCCTGCCGTCCTCTCCCGCGGTCAGGTTGTTGTGGTTGCAGGCCGCGCCGGACGGTCCGCAGCGGCCGGAGCCTAAGGCGAGTCCCAGCCGCTCCCGCAGCCTCCGAAGATGGCCGGCTCCGCCGATGATAAGTCCGATCCGGGGCGGGCGAACACGCTGCCGCTGCCGCTGCTGCTGCACGTCGGGGTGGTCGTGGCTCCCGACATTGAAGCCCCCGCCCAGCAGAGAAATATCCCACGGCATATCTTAGGCCGCGCCGGACGGTGAAATGTCCGCGACCCAAGCCCCGCGATCCGGGGCGGGCGAACCCGCTGCCGCTGCCGGAGCTCCCGATGTCGGCATCCACGCAGCCCGAGCCTAAGGCAAGTCGCAGCTGCTCCCGCAGCCTCCGAGGACGGCCGGCTCCGGTGATGTTAAGTCCGATCCGCGGGCTCTGCGAACCAGAGCCCTGGAGGCAGCCAGCTCCAGGAGTTGGGCCGATGGTAGGCCGCAGCAGGAACGGAGACACGGCCCAGAAACCAAAGGTCGGGTCTCCGTTCGGAAGGGACACCTATTTACAATTTTACAGTTCCCCCCCTCCCCCCCACATACACACATAGTACACAAACACAAAAACACGACATCACAACTACAATTAAGACAAAAAAACAACAAAAACACAAAGACAAATGGACCGCAGGTAAGCCGCAGCTGCTATGGCAGCGCCGCCGCCACTTGTCCAAATGTTTCTTAAACATTGCGATAGTTCCTGCCTCAACTACCTCCTCCAGCAACTCGTTCCATACACCCACATACACCTTCAAGAGAAAGTTCATCAGCATAGTGCTTAAAAGCATTGTATTGAAAGTGAATTTCTAGCCTACAGAATTTCATTATTGTTATAAATTTCAATGAATGAATTCAAATATACTTGCTACGTTGCTATACCTCCACTGATGGAAAAGTTTTATAGCACAGCAATTTGATATTGGCTTTTTTTTCCATTTCATTGGCATTCATTGGTATTTCTGAAGGTAAAAGTTGATAGGTAATGCGCATTGATGTGAGAATTTGAATAGATTAGCATAAACACTATCTGAATTGGAAAGTACTTTCGAAACCAGGCAAAGGAATTCATGATGGACAACTCCGTAAAAAGAAGTATAATGAAACTATTAAAATTCATTTGCCTGGCAATGTTACAGAATAACAACTAGGCATAATTTGACTTTGTTTAGAAATTTGTTCGAGCACTATGGAAGCAGAAACTGCAACATTCATAACAATACTGAGGTAATGATGGCCGCTGCAAGTGCTGCAATATAAATCCAGCTGTGTGCTTTGTTAAACATGTTGGCCTGAGACCCAAAGCTTTTCGTGCGGCACGGTGGCGCAGCAGTAGAGTTGCTGCCTTACAGCGCCGGAGACCCGGGTTCGATCCCGACTCAGGGTGCTGCCTGTATGGAGTTTGTACCTTCTCCCCGTGACCTGTGTGGGTTTTCTTCGAAATCTTTGGTTTCCTCCCATACTCCAAAGACGTACAGGTTTGTAGGTTAATTGGCATAATGTACATCGTCCCCGGTGTGTGTAGGGTAGCGTTAGTGTGTGGGGATCGCTGGTCGGTGCGGACTCGGTGGGCCGAAGGGCATGTTTCCACGCTGTATCTCTAAACTAAACTAAACTAAATCTAAATGCTCAAGCCAGCTGCATTGAGAGTTTTATAGGCATACTGCTTGTCCAATGTCTGATAAAGGGTCTCGACCCAAAACGTCACTTATTCCATCTCCCCAGAGATGCTGCCCGACCCAGCATTTTGTGTCTATCTTTGGTGTAAACCAGCATCTGCAGTTCCCTCCACTGCTTGTCCAACATCGTGACTTCCAGTCTTCAGCTGTTGCCATCATTTCCGTTCCCTCACTGCTGATTAAACTTTGGTCCCAGACTACTGCCTCAGGTTTAACTGAAGATCTCTCTAACTTCAAGTAACTCTTGCATCCCCTCTCTCTCCAGAAGAGAAAGGGGTGGAGATGGGAAGATGTGACGAGTGGTGGGATCCCACTGGAGGATTATGGAGGATTATGTGTTGTATGCGACGGCTGATGGGATGGAAGGTGAGGACTAGGGGGCCTCTGTCTCTGTTGCGACTAGGGAGAGGGGGAGCAAGGGCAGAGCTGCGGGGTACCCAGGCGACACCTGTGAGGGCCCCATCTATAATGGGAGAGGGGAACCCCTGTTTCCTGAAGAATCAGGGCATCTCGGATGTACCTCTATTTCTCAGTACTTCTGAGGTCCCACTGTTCATTGTCTCTATCTCAGCCTTATTAATATTTTTTAAATAGGTCGTCACGGTGGCGCAGCGGTAGAGTTGCTGCGTTGCAGCGAATGCAGCGCCAGAGACCCGGGTTCGATCCCGACTATGGGTGCTGCCTGTACAGAGTTTGTACGTTCTCCCCCTGACCCCTGCGTGGGTTTTCTCCCAAGATCTTCGGTTTCCTCCCGCACTCCAAAGACGTACAGGTTTGGAGGTTAATTGGCTTGGTAAATGTAAAAATTGTCCCCAGTGGGTATAGGATAGTGTTTGTGTGTGGGGATCACTGGTCAGCGCAGACCCGGTGGGCCGAAAGGGCCTGTTTCCGCACTGTATCTCTAAACTAAACTCTAAACTAATATCTTCTTCAGTGGGGAATAAAACCTTCTCACCGTTTTCCGTGATGGTGTTCTCTCTACCCCAGTAGTCATTTTATTGAAACATTCAGATTCTAAAAGTGCTTTCATGTTTAGTTGAGAGATAATTTAGAAATTACAGCAGTGACTACATTTCGGAAGTACTTCATTAGTTGCATTATGTGAGAGGGCCAAAGGGCCTGTTTCCGTGCTGTGCTTCCAAACTAAAGTAAATAAAAGTCACATTACATTTGATGATCACAGTTTTTTCCCCCCATCTTACCAACTCATCAATTTCAGTTTTGGTCTCCTAATCTGAGGAAAGACATTCTAGCCTTAGAGGGAGTACAGAGAAGGTTCACCAGATTGATCCCTGGGATGGCAGGACTTTCATATGAAGAAAGACTGGATAGACTAGGCTTATACTCGCTAGAATTTAGAAGACTGAGGTGGGATCTTATAGAAACATATAAAATTCTTAAGGGGTTGGAGAGGCTAGATGCGGGAAGACTGTTCCCGATGTTGGGGAAGTCCAGAACCAGGGGTCACAGCTTAAGGATAAGGGGGAAGTCTTTTAGGACTGAGATAAGAAAACATTTCTTCACACAGAGAGTGGTGAGTCTGTGGAATTCTCTGCCACAGAAGGTAGTTGAGGCCAGTTCATTGGCTATATTTAAGAGGGAGTTAGATGTGGCCCTTGTGGCTAAAGGGATCAGGGGGTATGGAGAGAAGGCAGGTACAGGTTACTGAGTTGGATGATCAGCCATGATCATATTGAATGGCGGTGCAGGCTCGAAGGGCCGAATGGCCTACTCCTGCACCTATTTTCTATGTTTCTATGTTTCATTCTGCAGCCAAAGACTCCCTTGCTCATGATCAACAATGCCACTAATTGTTATGGCATCTGCAAACTTACTAATCATACACTACCTCCAAAAATGGCATCGCCTTCATCAACGTATAATAACATATAGCAAGGCTCTCAGCACTGCTCACAGTGGTACACTGCTGGTTGGAGGCTTCCAACCGTAAACTGATTTTCTGCCCCATTGCTTCTCTGCTGCAGAGACGTGAGTCAGAAGCTAACTTCATTATTTCAATGTGTATGAAGGAGCTGCAGATGCTGTTTTAAAACGAAGATAGGCACAGAAAGCTGGAGTAACTCAGCGGGACAGGCAGCATCTCTGGAGAGAAGGAATGGGCGAGGTTTCAGGTCGAGACCCTTCTTCAGACTGGTTAGGGATAAGGGAACTGAGAGAAATATGCGATGGTGTAAAAGGGATAAAGAGCAATATGCATATTTGTCACTCATTGTTCTTTAACTCTTTACATCATCACTTGTTTACCTTATCCCTAATCAGTCTGAAGAAGGGTCTCAACCCAAAACATCACCCATTCCTTCTCCAGAGATGTTGCCTGTCCCGCTGAGTTACTCCAGAGTTTTGTGTCTACCTTCACTATTTCAATGCTCTCCTAGTTTCCAGCCTCCATTAATATTATTAGATCCAACACTCTTAATTTACTATTGTACACCCAGCATCCACTCACCCAGCACCCTTGACCTCATTATCTCTTAATCTTGCATTGTCACAAGTTTTAAAATCCTTGTCCTTTAACCCTTTCATGACCTTCTTTACCTTAGTGGCCTTCTGCCCTCCAGCCCTCTGTTGCCCTCCTCTGTTTTGGCATTTAGCCAATTATTCCTCTTTGGCCCCAACTCCGGGGGCTTTGCTTTTTGCTCTATCGGAAACTAAAATATAGACAAAACAGAATTGAAATTCCTACATAGCAAGACTCAGGCCTGGCCTCCAAGGATATATGAGGAGGATGATGTTGCCAGAACTCGAGGGTCTGAGCTATAGGGAGAGGTTGCGAATGCTGAGATTCTATCCCTTAGAGCGCAGGAGGATGAGGGGTGTTAAAGGTGTACAAATTCATGAGAGGAATAGATCGGTTAGCCGCACAGAGTCTCTTGCCCAGAGTGGGGGAATCGAGGACCAGAGGACATAGGTTTAAGGTGAGGGGGGACAGATTTAATATGAACCTGAGGGACAATCTTTTCTACTTAAAGGGTGGTGGGTATATGGATCGAGCTGCTGGAGGAGGTAGTTGAGGCAGGTACTATCACAACAGATAAAAAACATTTTGACAGGTACATGGATAGGACAGGTTTGGAGGGATATGGGCCAAAAGCAGGCAGGTGGGAGTAGTGTAGATGGGACATGTTGGTCAGTGTGGGCAAGTAGGGCTGAAGGGCCTATTTCTACACTGTATGACTCTGAGACTAAATGCCATCAGATTCAGGTAGCATTCTGGAGCTAAATTGCTGGACAGATAATCCAGATATGGCAAATGCAAATTCCATTTCCAGCTGAATGAGAAAAAATTCAGAGAGAAATCATAATGTCCCCAACTGTAATGTTTACTCCTAATCATCCATCTTGATGGGTTGAGCTTTTCATAGAGGCATAGATACAGAGAAAATAGGTGCAGAAGGAGGCCATTCGGTCCTTCGAGCCAGCACCGCCATTTAACGTGATCATGGCCAATCATTCTCAATCAGTACCCCGTTCCTGCCTTCTCCCCATATCCCTTGACTCCGCTAGCCCCAAGAGCTCTATCTAACTCTCTTTTTAATGCATCCAGTGAGTTGGCCTCCACTGCCTTCTGAGGCAGAGAATTCCACAGATTCACAACTCTCTGGGTGAATTTTTTTTTCCCCATCTCAGTTCTAAATTACCTACCCCTTATTCTTAAACTGTGGCCCCTGGTTCTGGACTCCCCCAACATCGGGAACATTTTCCCTGCATCCAGTGTGTCCAATCCCTTAATAATTTTATATGTTTCTATAAGATCCCCTCTCATCCTAAATTCCAGTGTATACAAGCCCAGTCATTCCATTCTTTCATCAGATGACAGTCCCGCCATCCCGGGAATTAACCTCGCGAACCTACGCTGCACTCCCTCAATAGCAAAAATGTCCTTCCTCAAATTAGGAAAATTTTGTCAAAAGAAATCTTTAAATCTTTGTTTACACAAACACAAGCAGTCCTACTGCATCCCTGCTATGTGACAAGTCGCACGTCCCTACATAACTAGAGAGCTCCAGTGTGGCGGAATCTCTTCTCCACTGGTGTTTAAATGTGCAAGCATCAGGGGGGAAATGCTCATTAGCAACTTTCAGAATGATAATCAACTTGACTTTTTTCTCACCATCAAAGCAACTCTAAGATGCTAATGCATGGACATCAAGCATTGGACAACTTATGATCCCAGGAATGATTGGGTTAACACATGATGACCGTTTGAGGGCACTGGGCCTGCACTCGCTGGAGTTTAGAAGGATGAGGGGAGACCTCATTGAAATTTACCGAATAGTGAAAGGCCTAGGTAGAGTGAATGTGGAGAGGATGTTTCCACTAGTGGGAGAGTCTAGGACCAGAGGTTACAGCCTAGAGAATGAAAGGACCTACCTTTGGAAAGGAGGTGAGAAGAAGGGGTCTCGACCCGAAACGTCACCCATTCCTTCTCTCCAGAGATGCTGCCTGTCCCTCTGAGTTACTCCAGCTTTTTGTGTCTATCTACAAATTTCTTTAGTCAGAGGGTGATGAATCTGTAGAATTCATTGCCACAGATAGCTGTGGAGACCAATGGAGATTGACAGATTTTTGATTTGTACGGGTGTCAGGGGTGATGGGGTGATGACAGGGAAAGATAGATCAGCCATGATTGAATGGCAGGGGAGGCATGAGGGGCCGAATGGCCTTATTGTGCTCCTAGAACTCGTGGTCTTGGTCACAAGAGGTGAGTTTAGTTATTGTCAAGGTAATCTACTCATTTTAGGACATAACAGGGGTTATAGAAACTAACAGATCCTTTTAACCTAATTTCCTTTCATTCATCAAGGGAGTCAAGATCTCTCCAAGTCCACATTTGAGTTTCAACTCACCCACTTTAATTTCTCATTCAGTGCAACTAAAATTTGTACCCAGGCAAATTCTGTTATATGCTTAGTTCCTGTGACAGCAATATCTGTTGTAAACATGCAGAGATGTCAAAGACTTAATCAGAGGTGATGATGATGGTTTAAAATTTCAGTTTCCTTCCTCAGACTAGCCTTCACGCCCTATCATGGGATTTCCCAAGTTGGAGAAAACAGTATTTACACGCCATTGATTCCAAATGACTCCTTCCTTCCAGTCTCCTGCAAGCCTCCTTTTTTAGTTTAGAGCGCGGAAACAGGCCCTTCAGCCCACTGAGTCTGCACCGACCAGCGATCCCCACACACTAATGCTATCCTACACACACTGGGGACAATTTACATTTACATCAAGCCAATTAACCTACAAACCTGTACGTCTTTGGAGTGTGGGAGGAAACCGGAGTACCCTTGAGAAAACCCACAGAGGTCACGGGGAGAACGTACAAACTCCGTACAGACAGCACCTAAGGTCGGTATTGTAACCGGGTCTCTGGCGCTGTAAGGCAGCAACTCTACCTCTGCCCCACCATGCCTCGGTTGTTGATGAATTTGTTTCCATTACCCTTTATGGCAGCTCCTTTTAGATCACAAGACAAAATACTTCCCATACATTCCCATTACCCATTTTGCCAATTATCTTATATTTATATTCTCCCATTATGGATTGTCTGAAAACAGTTTTCACCCTTTTCATTCTCTCAAAATCCATCATGGTTTTGGATATCTCCATCATATTTTCCTACCTCCCAATTTTTTGGTCCAAGGAGCTGAAACCCCAACTCTGGTAACATTCCAGCCAACCCACCTGGACCCAGTTCCATCCCCACCACTCCTTCTCCTAAAGATTGCTTAAAATTGTTTGCATTGCTCCAGCTGAGACCCAGATTTAAAAACAACTCTTTCCTATAATAACCTGAAATTTTTCAAAGCATTGTTTTTGAAAGCGCAGGTATAAAATATTTAGGGCCAAACTTTCCACCTTCACTGCGTTTACCCACAGGGACGGAAATCCTCAATGCAACAATGACAAAGGGGCTAAATGAACACACATTACTTTGCACTTGGCTGAAACTCCCTACTGCATTCTCATATTGTAAAGAAACGAAAAGAAAATTATTAATTTAGTCGCAAAAGAAAGCAGTGGGAACTAAGAGTCTGAAATCTAAAAATATTCAAAACATTAACCATTCTCACCAACTAACCCGCTGCAGGTTTCAACATTTTGTGGAGATGGTAAGAGATTACATTTCAAAATAATATTTCCAGATAAAATCTGTGCTTCTGCTTTATAGCATCAAGTATTGCACACGTGCTGAACTCTGCAAAACCTTCCTCAATGCTGCCCTTAGATTAGCACGGAAAAAAGGCCCTTCGGCCCACTGAGTCCACACCGACCAGCGATCTCTGCACATTAACACTACCCTACACACACTAGGGATAATTTACAGGTATCACAAAATGCTGGAGTAACTCAGCAGGTCAGGCAGCATCTCAGGAGAGAAGGAATGGGTGCCGTTTCGGGTCGAGACCCTTCTTCAGACTGAAGAAGGTTCTTGACCCGAAACGTCACCCATTCCTTCTCTCCTGTGATGCTGCCTGACCTGCTGAGTTACTCCAGCATTTTGTGATACCTTCGATTTGTACCAGTATCTGCAGTTATTTTCCTACAGGGATAATTTACACATAAACCAAGCTAATTAACGTACAAACCTGCACGTCTTCGGAGTGTGGGGGGAAACTGAAGATCTCAGAGAAAACCCACGCAGGTCACGGGGAGAACATACAAACTCCATATAGACAGCACCCGTAGTCGGGGTCGAACCCAGGCTTTGGCGCTGCAAGCGCTGTAAAGCAGCAATATCGCTGCGCCATCATGCCACCCTGCCAACAATTTATCATTGTTTTCAGGCCATGAATTACAAATCGCCTTGGCCCTTTTCCACAAGGTCATGTCACCAATTACTTCAAATTTGAGCAGGTTCTCAGAATACATACAGACAATGCCCTTCAGTTCATTGAGAAAAGGAGAAGAACCGTTTGTTCTCACTATCCAGCAGCCCTTTTCCCTTCCACACTGTCTGAAGAAGAGCCGCGACCCGAAATGTCACCCATTCCTTCTCTCCAGAGATGCTGCCTGTCCCGCTGAGTTACTCCAGCTTTTTGTGTCTATCTTCCGTTTAAACCAGCATCTGCAGTTCCTTCCTACATCACTAATCTTGAATGAGCTCCAATCCGCTTCTCAAGCAATAATTTAAGACAGGAATTATTTCAATGTCACTCTGGCACCTCATCATATGGTACGGGGAGAAGGCAGGAACGGGGTACTGATTGAGAATGATCAGCCATGATCACATTGAATGGTGGTGCTGGCTCGAAGAGCCGAATGGCCTACTCGTGCACCTATTGTCTATTGTCTATTGCTATCTGCTTTGGATACCCACTCCTTGAAGTGTACGCAAATTGCTATCAGCGAAAGGAATGTGTCAAGTTTGAATTTGGTGTAATTGGACATAATAAATCATTAAGTATTTATTTTTAAATAATTTTCTCAGTCATGTAAGGACCTCCGATATTCTTATAATGAAGTGTCAAACTCTGGCATAAAAGTCATCATTGGTGTTGTTGGTCTCACTGGTATTATGCCTGGGAATGCAAGTATTTTATACACAGGCTACGGACCCAAGGACCCAAGTCTTGCTCCAGTCTTGTCATTTAAAAATTCCAATGCCATTGGGAAATTTAAATAGATAAAGAGTGGATTCTCGACTGTTGAAATGCAGAAACAAACAACTGGAGATGTTGGTTTACAAAATAAAATGGCACAAATTGCTGGAGTAACTCAGTGGGTCAGGCAACATCTCTAGAGAACATGGTATAGGTGATGTTTTGGGTCGATACCCTTCTACAGACACCTCTTCTTGAGTCTGAAGAAGGGTATCGACCCAAAACATCACCTATACCATGTTCTCTAGAGATGTTGCCTGATCCGCTGAGTTACTCCAGCACTTTGTGTCTTTTCTTGGCTGTTAACTTTTAGTGACTCTCAGAGACTATTTTTAATTTGTAGAAAGGAACCAATCTGAAGAAGGGTCCTGACCTGAAAGGGTCCTCGCCCATCCCTGTTCTCCGAAGATGCTGCCTCACTCGTTGAGTTACTCCAGCATTTTGTGTCTAAACCCGCGGTCAGGATGGAACCTGGGTCTCTGATGCTGTATGGCAGCAACTCTTGCGCTGCGCCACTAGGCATTTATCACTTACTCCATAAAAACCCAAACCAATTGGCTCTGAGAGGCAGCCATTGTGCTTTAATTGAACAATACACTTTAAGTATGAGCAGTTGGACAAATGTTTGCATCTGCCTTTCTTGGAGAGATGGGTCACAGGGCTCCAACCTTTCATTTAAGCTGCATAATGTTTTTTGGATTTCTAGTTTTAGTTTGTAGTTTTAGAGATACAGCAGGAACCAGTCCCTTCGCCCCATCGAGTCTGCACCAACCAGCGATCCCCGCAAACTAACATTATCCTGTATCATATCATATCATATCATATATATATACAGCCGGAAACAGGCCTTTTCAGCCCTCCAAGTCCGTGCCGCCCAGCGATCCCCGTACATTAACACTATCCTACACCCACTAGGGACAATTTTTTTAACATTTACCCAGCCAATTAACCTACATACCTGTACGTCTTTGGAGTGTGGGAGGAAACCGAAGATCTCGGAGAAAACCCACGCAGGTCACGGGGAGAACGTACAAACTCCTTACAGTGCAGCACCCGTAGTCAGGGTCGAACCTGAGTCTCCGGCGCTGCATTCGCTGTAAAGCAGCAACTCTACCGCTGCGCTACACTAGGGACAATTGTTGTTGGACTGTGGGTGACTGAATTTCGTCCAATTTGGATGACAATAAAGCTATCTTGAATCTTGAATCTTGAATCTTGAATCTTGAATTTAGAATTTTGACCAAAGCCGATTAACCTACCAACCTATACATCTTTCGAATGTGGGAGGGAAGCGGAACACTATTATCAAACTATTTTCTCTGCTCCAACTCAATATAATTAATACTGTTGGTAATATAATTAATACTGTTCATGATATAATTAATACTGCAGGTAGTATGATTAATACCAGTGGCAGCACGCCAGCTTTTTGAGCTCAGCAAGGTTTCTTTTGTTGGACGCGAGGGCTTTAATTCAAAGATCAACGCTTTCTAAAATGACCCTTTACTGGCTGAGCTGAACTACTGATGCATACATTTCCAGTGGAGCATTCAAATTCCAATTTTCCACAGATTCCACTTATTCATGCAAGAGTTTATTATTGTGGTCAAAAGGTTGCCAATGGAGATACTTCGATTCCACTTGATAAGTCAAGCACATTAGCCTCACACATAATGGAAGGCATTGCAAGTCGAACCTTTGCAGGAAGAGTATTCATTTTTTAAACACCAATCCTTCATTGATGCAACAAATCTTTAAAATCATAGCTTTGCCTCATTAAATAAGGCCATGAGAAATAATACGGTATTAACTGCAGTGCTGCCAAATGTGAAATTATGCACAGAGTCTTTTACCCAGGGTAGGGGAATCAAGGTTTAAGGTGAAAGGGACAAGATTTAATGGGTACCCAAGGGTCAACTTTTTCATGCAGAAGATGGTGGGTATATGGAACGAGCTGTGGGAGGAGGTCATTGAGGCAAGTACTATAACAGCATTTAAAAGATACTTGGACAGGCACATGGATAGGAAAGGTTTAGAGGGATATAGGCCAAACCCCACAGGCACAAATGGGATTAGTTTAGATGGGGCATCTTGGTCGGCATGGACGAATTGGGCCGAATGGCCTATTTCCATGTTGTAAGATTCCATCTCTACCTCTATAAAGCGTGATGAATAACAATAGCAATAGTTTAGTGTAATGGATATTTTAGTGTAAATTGGTTATGAACCATTTTTGGCTGAAGACCCACCTGAGAATTGGGCCATAGACCTCAATTTAATCATCTTTGCAATTTCAAAAGAGGCGTAAAGGACTGAATAGCCTACATTCTGCATTGATCTGCAATTCTACACTCGCCTCTGCAGCTTAAGAAATCAAAATGGTGTCTCTTCACCTGAAACAGTTCAAGCAATGTCCAATACCGGGCGGCACGGTAGCGCAGCGGTAGAGTTGCTGCTTTACAGCGAATGCAGCGCCGGAGACTCAGGTTCGATCCTGACTACGGGTGCTGCACTGTAAGGAGTTTGTACGTTCTCCCCGTGACCTGCGTGGGTTTTCTCCGAGATCTTCGGTTTCCTCCCACACTCCAAAGACGTACAGGTATGTAGGTTAATTGGCTGGGTAAATGTAAAAATTGTCCCTAGTGGGTGTAGGATAGTGTTAATGTACGGGGATCACTGGGCGGCACGGACTTGGAGGGCCGAAAAGGCCTGTTTCCGGCTGTATATATATGATAAAAATAGCTGGTGTATTGGAGTTGGGAGAACATCAACTTCACCTAGGGGGAGCAGAGTCCGAAGAAGGGTCTCGACCCGAAACGCCACCTATTCCTTTTCTCCAGAGAGACTGTATGACCTGCTGAGTTACTCCAGCTTTTTGTGTCTATCATCAGCTCCACCTAGTTTTCCAATCCTTCATCGGTGCTGGCTCGAAGGGCCGAATGGCCTATTTCTGCCGAATGGCCTATTGTCTATTGTCAGTTCACCCTCATCTTTCCCTGTCACCACCTCATCCCAAAAGCTCTCAGCTCCTCCATTTTGGCTTCTTGCATATTCCCAATCTTCAATGTGTGGCCATTGGCAGGCGTATCTTCAGTTGCGTAGCTCCTAATCTCTGGATCACCCTCCCCCAACCTCTCCCACTCCTTTAAGAAATACTCTTATTCTATTTTTACAACCAAGGCTTTCAGTGATCTGCCAAGCCTCAATAAGTAGTTTTGGGTATCATATGTTTATTTGACAAACATGCCTGTGATTTGGACTTTTTGGACTTTTCTAGTATATTAAGGGTAACTATTCTGTAACTATTATAGAAAACTATAATAGTTAGGGCGGCACGGTGGCGCAGCGGTAGAGTTGCTGCCTTACAGCGAATGCAGCGCCGGAGACTCAGGTTCGATCCTGACCACGGGTGCTGCACTGTAAGGAGTTTGTACGTTCTCCCCGTGACCTGCGTGGGTTTTCTCCGAGATCTTCGGTTTCCTCCCACACTCCAAAGACGTACAGGTATGTAGGTTAATTGGCTGGGCAAATGTAAAAATTGTCCCTAGTGGGTGTAGGATAGTGTTAATGTGCGGGGATCGCTGGGCGGCGCGGACCCAGTGGGCCGAAGGGCCTGTTTCTGCGCTGTATCTCTAAATCTAAAAAATATATATATTTGACAAACATGCCTGTGATTTGGACTTTTTGGACTTTTCTAGTATATTAAGGGTAACTATTCTGTAACTATTATAGAAAACTATACTAATTCTAGTACATTAAGGTCAACTATTGGTATACTTCAAAAATACCACTCACATTTTTATTTGTCATGAGTTATCCTCGGCAGACAAGCAAACCCAGCACCTTTTCCACTGACTGGTAAGGAATCCAAAATAGCCCACAAAACCCTTATGTACTCCAAAGCCTTTTATATTTATGATTACAAACTCACTGTCCAGCACCATGCAACCAGTGGCTCATTTTCTTTGTTACTAAAATACTGGGTGTGCTCAGAACTAACTATACTTGTTCTTAAAGAGGAAATGCACACAATGTTGTTAAGAAGGAAATGTTTAAGTGCGCTATAATTCAAGATTCAAGATTCAAGATAGCTTTATTTGTCATCCAATATTGGACGAAATTCAGTCACCCACAGTCCAACAATAAAAGCATTAAATAGGCATTAAAATTACACAACCCCAAAAACACACAAAAAAAGAAACATCCATCAAAGAAACATCCATCACAGTGAGTCTCCTCCAGTCCTCTCCTCACTGTGATGGAAGGCCACAATGTCTTTCCCTTCTCCTGCTGTCCTCTCCCGCGGTCAGGTTGTTGTGGTTGCAGGCCGCGCCGGACGGTCCGCAGCGGCCCGAGCCTAAGGCGAGTCCCAGCCGCTCCCGCAGCCTCCGAAGACGGCCGGCTCCGCTGATGATAAGTCCGATCCGGGGCGGGCGAACACGCTGCCGCTGTTGCTGCATGTCGGGGCGGTTGTGGCTCCCGACACTGAAGCCCCCGCCCAGCAGAGAAAAATCCCGCGGCCTATCTTAGGCCGCGCCGGACGGTGAAATGTCCGCGACCCAAGCCCCGCGATCCGGGGCGGGCGAACCCGCTGCCGCTGCCGGAGCTCCCGATGTCGGCATCCACGCGGCCCGAGCCTAAGGCGAGTCGCAGCCGCTCCAGCAGCCTCCAAGGCGGCTGGCTCCGCTGATGGTAAGTCCGATCCGCGGGCTCTGCGAACCAGAGCCCTGGAGGCCGCCAGCTCCAGGAGTTGGGCCGATGGTAGGCCGCAGCGGGAACGGAGACAACACCCAGAAAACAAAGGTCGGGTCTCCGTTCGGAAGGGACACCTATTTACAATTTTACAGTTCCCCCCCTCCCCCCCACATACACACATAGTTACCAAACACAAAAACACCACATCACAACTACAATTAAGACCAAAAAAAACAACAAAAACACAAAGACAAATGGACCGCAGGTAAGCCGCAGCTGCTAGGGCAGCGCCGCCATTTAACATAATATAATAACATTCTAGCCATCTACACCATCTACACCAATATGGGAGTATCCATAATGGAAATGCTGTCTTGGAATGGAACCCAGCATGGGTGGTACACATTTTGAAAAGGTAGTGGGAGGATATAGCCGTGGCAATCACTGTGAGGCATTAAGCACAGAGGATACGATGTAGTGTCTCAAAAACCTCAAATGACCTCATTCATCTGAAGGTCAGTAAACACACTCCCAAACGTCACGCCCCATCAACTACCTCAGAAGCCAACAGACTCTTTAATGGACCCATCCACTCACCTCCCAGCAATCGTGATCAAGGAGTACTCGGTCATGTCTAGCCTAGTGCATCTTCTTGTAACAGCGAAGTGGACTCTCAGAGTCCACCACACACCACTGTCACAAGGCAAACAGCATCATCTGTAGAAAGAAAAAGAAAACATTGCCAACATTTGAGATTGATGACTCATCGACGGACATAAGAAATGTCGGAGAGCAGGTATTAAGTTGCAGAACTCGGGTTGAACACAAGGAATACGAGACAGGGTGGAGATCAAGAGAAACCGACTGTTGCAAGGCGGCACAGTGGCACAGCGGACGAGGTGCTGCCTTAACACACCAGGGACTCGATTTTGATCCTGGCTACAGGTGCTGTCTGGACGGAGTTTGTACGTTCTCCCCCTGACCTGCGTGGGTTTTCTCCGGGTGCTTCAATTTCCCCCCACACTCCAAAGACATACAGGTTTGTAGGTTGTGTGGGAACTGAAGAAGGGGGTCTCGACCCGAAACATCACCCATTCCTTCTCTCCAGCGATGCTGCCTGTCCCGCTGAGTTACTCCAGCATTTTGTGTCTATCTTAGGTTTATAGGTTGATTGGCTTGGTAAAATTGTAAATTGTCCCCAGTATGTGTAGGATAGTGTTAGCGTGGGTGATCGCTGGTCGTCACGCACTCGGTTGGCCGAAAGGCCTGTTTCCTCACTGTGTCCCTAAACTAAACTAAAAAAGTGCCAAGTGAGGGAGAGAGGACGATGAAAGCTTGTCAATTGCCCTATGAGAATTTTTTGTTGGAATCTCCAATAGTCTTCGTGGTGACTGAATTTAATTAACTGACTTCTTCGCCCCCAACTACTGCAGTGAAATGGAATTCAAGGCACTCTTCTACGTATCCAGTCGGGCTAATTGTTTTGTAAGAAAACTACTATATCACAACTCCGCTGAGTATATATAGAATGGGCTTCACTTTAGGGTTGCAGCAGGATTCAACACACAAAATGCCTGAAACCCACTTCCAGTTAGAATCTACCGTCAGAATGTGTGTTCTCCATTTTAAAGCAATTCCAGTGGATAAGCCAGTTCCAATATCAACATCAATATCAATATCCTCTATTGTAATTTTAATTGATTATAAATTTCTACCCCAGTATACCCAACTACGTAAATGTGTCTGCACAAAGGAGCCAAAATTAGCTTGCACTGTAATATACTTTTGAACAATTAAAAATGAGCCAAATGAAAGCTTAATTGAAACAATGAGGTAGCCAAAGGTATCGAGACAGGAGTCACAGAATGAGATAGAGAGAGATAAACAGTCATTCATCTTCAGTCCAGGTGCTAACTGTGCAGTCTAACAGTGATGGCACGTTTTCTATTTTGCTGCTGAAATTCAGTTCCATTGAAGTCGCAGGAACTAGATTCATAATGTGGAGCCACAGTGACTGTAACTGAAGAAATGTAGGACAGAGAGAGAGGGAGAGGGAGAGGGAGAGGGAGGGAGAGGGAGGGAGAGGGAGAGGGAGGGAGAGGGAGGGAGAGGGAGAGAGAGAAAACATGGAGAGAGAGAAAACGGGAGAGGGAAAATGGGGTAGAGAGAGTGAGAAAGTGAAAGAGTGAGAAAGTGAAAGAGTGAGAATGAGAGAAAGTGAGAATGAAAGAGAGAGAAAGAGTGTGACTGAGAAAGAGATAGAGAGAAGAGAATAAGAGAGAGAGGGAGAGAGAGAGAGAAAGAGAGAGAAAGAGAGAGAGAAAGAGAGAGAGAGAGAGAGAGAGAGAGAGAGAGAGAGAGAGAGAGAGAGAGAGAGGGGGGAGGGAGGGGGGAGGAGGGAGAGAGAGAGAGAGAGAGAGAGGGAGAGAGAGAGAGAGAGAGAGAGAGAGAGCAGAGATAACAAAAAAGTTAATTGAACAAAACAGGAAAAGGAAAAGACAAGATTAAGATTACAAAAGACAATGTAAGCAGGTCATTCAACCTGTCCATATAGCCACTTGCTCTCTATTTCAGCAAATTATTCTTTACAAAAATCTGCACTGAAGTAAGTGCACTCCCTACAAACCAATAAACAATGAGGCCAGCTACAGTTTAAATACCTTTCTGTAAGTGTGTCATTTTACAAGCATTCTGTACAGTGAACTCCATTCTGTGTCTGTACGTGGTGAAAGGTTTACTGACTGTCATCGTGGCTTTTTTTCCCAAGCTATCAACTATAAAGCTGCAGAACGCATTTGTCGAGATCGTGCAGATAAGTGCTCAATTTTAAAAGCCAAGAGCCATGTTGAACTTTACTTTTCCAACCACCCATGATGATAATGCAGCTTAATGGGCCGATCATTTTCCCAACCCATTCATTTGGTAAGAATTTGCGCTCAGAATGTGGTCATCACTGACAAGGCCAAGATTCATTGCCTTTTTTCTCGTAGATTGAGTGATTCACTTCAAAGGGCAATTAAGGATTGGCATTGTGTGAGCCACACACAGAGCAAAGGGAAGTAAAGGCAGGAGATTGCCTTCCTTGTAGTAGTGAACCATTTAGGGGTTCATAGCAATCCAACAGTTCACTTTCTCTGTTACTGACAGCAGCTCTTTAACTTCAGGATTGAAGTATTAGAGATACCTTTTGGAGACACCGCGTGGAAACAGGCCCTTCAGCCCAGTTTAAGGATAAGGGGGATGTCTTTTAGGACCGAGATGAGAAAGTTTTTTTTCACACAGAGAGTGGTGAATCTGTGGAATTCTCTGCCACAGAAGGTAGTTGAGGCCAGTTCATTGGCTATATTTAAGAGGGAGTTAGATGTGGCCCTTGTGGCTAAAGGGATCAGGGGGTATGGAGAGAAGGCAGGTACGGGATACTGAGTTGGATGATCAGCCATGATTATAGTGAATGGCGGTGCAGGCTCGAAGGGCCGAATGGCCTACTCCTGCACCTATTTTCTATGTTTCTATGTTTCTATGCACGGCTTCAGGATGTGGGAGGAGACCGGAGCACAGAGAGAAAACCCACTCGGTCACAGGGAAAATGTACAAACTCTGTATTCAGCCCCCGCTCTCCACCAACACCGCAAACAACTCCTTGAGAGAAGGCCAAACTTGTTCAATTAAGGCAACTGCTCTGCAATACCAAGGCATAGATGTAAGAATAGACTGACGTAATGACCTGTAGTGTGTGTTATAACAGAACTCAAGCACACGTTGTTTATTACCCTGGCATTCCAGCAGGTCAATAATTTGCTTTGATAATGAGAATATTTTTGTTGTTTAGTTTAGAAATATAGCATGGAAACAGGCCCTTTGGCCTACCAGGTCCATGCTGACCAGCGATCACCTGTTCACACTAGCTCTTTGTTATCCCACTTTCCCATCCACTGGGGGTTATTTACAGTGGTCAATTTTCCTACAAACCCGGCCGTCCAGTGAGTACCCAAAGGAAGCCCACACAGTCACATGGAGAACGTGCAAACTCCACACAGACAACACCTGATGTCAGGATTGAAACCGGGCCTCTGGCGCTGTGAGGCAGTGGCTCCACCAACTGCGCCACCGTGCCATTGAATGGTGTGTGGCATGGGAATTTTATTTTAACTGGAAGCTGGATCTATTGAGTAGACATACGCTTGATCAAAGGGTTAAATATGAATGACTTCTGTTTGATACCAGCATATGTAACTGCTGAGAAGTTCATAAGCTTATAAGTTATAGGAGCAATATTAGGCCATTCGGCCCATCAGGTCTACTCCGCCATTCCATCATGGCTGATCTATCTCTCCCTCCAAAACCCATTCTCCTGCCTTCTCCCCGTAATACCTGGTACCTGCCCTTATCAAGAAGCAAGGATTATCAAGATCAAGATGAACTACTTGTACAATGAAGGCCACATATCATTCTGTTTGGAAATAGAAGACTTTTAGTTACTACCTGGAAATGTTCCAAACTGCAACCCTGGCAACCAAATTGAGATCTTTGTAATCAAAGGTGTTAATACATACATATCATCTTTAACTAGCAGATGTTTTTATGGAAATATAATGGAGTGAATATAAAAATTGCACCATGAAGATCACATCCTCAAAATTGTTGAACATGGTTGCTATTGTTCATAAGTTCATAAGTGATAGAAGCAGAATTAGGCCATTCGGCCCATCAAGTCTACTCTGCCATTCAACCATGGCTGATCTATCTTTCCCTCTTAACCCCATTCTCCTGTCTTCTCCCCATAGCCCCTGCCACCCGCATTAATCAAGAATCTATCTATCTCTGCATTAAAAATATCCACAAAGGTTGCTTTTTACTAATGTGAGTGATAGGTGGTGCCCTGGTGGGTATTAAGTCAGCCTCAATTTGTGTGAAGACCTCGTGGCATGAGCTAAGAGATACAGTACGGAAACAGGCCCTTCGGCCCACCAACCATGCCGACCATTTGTCACCTCTACACTAGATCCATGTCTTACACACAAAGGGCAAATTTACAGAGGCCAATTAACCTACAAACCTGCACGTCTTTGGGATGTGGGAGGAAACCAGAGGACCTGGAGAAAACCCACGCGATTACAGGGAGAATGTGCAAACTCCGTACAGACAGCATCCGTAGTCAGGATCGAACCTGGGACTCAGGCGCTGTGAGGCAGTAGTTCTACTGCTGTTTCATTGGGCCGCCCGAAATCTGAAGGGAATTTCTTTTTGAAAAGAGTTGACATCCAGAACCCATTGATTTTCTAAGCATTCAAAATAAAGGTTAAACAGCATCGCCTGAAATAACTCCATGTTTTTTTTCCCATTTCTTATGTTAGCAGTGGACTTGGCTCCGTATACTGACGTTCCCAGTGGAGATCTCTATTCCAAGTGTTTTTGTGTTCTCCAGAAACTCAGTGAAGGAGGCAGAGTGGGAATTTGGATTTTTTATATTTGATGTCTCAATGCTCTGGATGGGAGATAATGGGCATAAATCAAAGCCTGGTAGGGAAAATGAAGGCTAACATTGCAGCTCAGCCCGGTCCATCACAGGCTCAGCAGTCACCACCATCAAGGGCATCTACATGAGGCCTGAAGAATAGAGCACGTACCATCGAAGATCCCCACCATCCGGGCGATGCCCCCTTCTCGCTGTCCCGCTGGGCAGGCACTAGAGAAGCCCAAGGCCCCGCAGCACCAGGTTTTGGAACAGTTGCTTTCCTACAACTGGCAGGTTCTTGAACCAACTTGCACAACCCTAGTCCTACCTCAGCAATCGAAGACTGCAAACCACTTCTTGCATGACTATGGACTTGTTTCAGATACAGATGCAGATAGGGAGATACAGCGCAGAAACCGGCCCTTCGGCCCACTGAACCCACGCCGACCAACGACCTCCACTACACTACACGCCAGGGACAATTTACAATTTTTAGCAAAGCCAATTAGCCCACGAACCTGCACGTCTTTGGAATGTCGGAGGAAACCGGAGCAGCCGGGGAAACCTCACACGGTCACAGGGAGAACGTACAAACTCCATACAGTTGGGATGGAACCAGGGTCTCTGGCGCTGTAAGTCAGCAACTCTACCGCTGCGCCACCGTGCCCGCCCGCCCACCTTTTCTCATTGTGAATATTTGCACTGATATCATGTTTTTTTGTACAATCTTTTTCTTTACACCGTCTTGTAGAACTTCTGTGCAAATGTATACATATTTTATGATTCCACGGGTTGTCTAATGCGCCCGTGAAACTGCTGCAAACAAGAATTTCATTTTACCTGTACCTCACTGCACAGATGCACGTGACAATAATGTTTTATTGACTTGAAACAGGCTTGGCCAATGATGAATGCTGGCCTAGTTGATTATAGAATAGAGACTTAACTAAAGGTAAAAAGAGTAATGCCTCTATTAATAATTCTGACAAAGGAACACATGCAATACAATGTTATTGTATTATAACAATGTTATTGTATTGTATTATAAGCATACAATACGGAGGGAGAGAGTAAAATACTGTACATTAAACTAATAATTACTGAAATTAAAAGCAATGCATATCTGAATGCTAAACAAAAAATGATTAGCAGGCTGGCCAGTATCTTAGTTTTAGTTTAGCTTAGAGATACAGCATGGAAGCAGGCCCTTCGGCCCGCTGAGTCCGTGCTGACCAACGATCACCCGTGCACACTAGTTCTACCCCACACACCAGGAACAAATTACAGAAGCTAATTAACCTACAAACCTGCACGCCTTTGGAATGTGGGTGGAAACCGGAGCGAACGGAGAAAACCCACGCGAAAACCCACAGGGAGAACAGAACGTACAAACTCTGTAAAGGCAGCACTAGTAGTCAGGATGGAACCCGGGCCATTGGCGCTGTAAGGCAGCAACTCTACCACTGTGCCGCATTTAACATAAATGCATCTGTCACACCAGAATGGTATTTTTCCTGCAGTATTTCCTTGACCAACGTGACGTTAAGTAAAACCTGTGGAGATGCCAGGGATTGAACCCGGGACCTCATACATGCGAAGCATGCGCTCTACCACTGAGCTACATCCCCTACATCTGAGAGAGAGGGAAGCAGAATTAACAATACCATCCTAACAAAAGATCACGGATCTATAGCAGAACCACATTTTCCATTTTACTCTATTTCTAATTTTCTCTGCAAATCCAAAATTGTAGACCGTTTTCCAAAGGCCTATCCCACCTAAGCAAACCTTCTACTGTGCCACGAGGCAACTTCTCCAGAAATACAGCCAATTCCATTTTAAATCCATTTATGCTGTCAGTGTCAGAGTATAAAACCTTACACAATTTCCCCAGTTTGGGAAATAGTCGCTTGGCTCTCTGCATCAAAGTCATTTCGGACTCTTTAAAACTCAGACTAATACAAGACTAGCCTGTGCTAAGATTAGAAAGAAGGAACTGCAGGTGCTGGTTTACACAAAAGGACACAAAGTACTGGAGGAGTTCAAGTAGGTCCAGCAGCATCTCTGGAGGACATGGATGGGTGAGGCGAACTTAGCTCCACATGGTGGCGCAGCGGTAGAGTTGCTGCCTTACAGCGCCAGAGACCCCGGTCTGATCCTGACTACGGGTGCTGTCTGTATGGAGTTTGTACGTTCTCCCTGTGATCGCATGAGTTTTCTCCAGCTGCCCCGGTTTCCTTCCACCACTCTATTGCTGTGCCACCATGCCGACTTAGTAGTACTTTGCAGGTTATTTGATTCCATGGAAGGTGAGTGGGTGGGGGGATTTAATAGGAACCAGAGAGGCAACCTTGTCACACGGAGAGTGGTGAGTATATGGAATGAGCTGCCAGAGGAGGTCATTGAGGCAGGTACTATCACAACATTTAAAAGACATTTGGACAGGTACATGGATAGGAGAGGTGGAAAAGAATATGGGCCAAACACAGGCAGGCGGGACTGATGTAGATGGGGCATCTTGGTCAGCGTGGGCTAGTTGGGCTGAAGGGCCTGTTTCCACGCTGTATGACTCTATGACACTAATGCTCTCATAATTCCCTACGAGAGTTCAGCACTAACTTCAGATAGTCCCTGCTTTCCCTCTCTATCCCCTCCCCCTTCCCAGCTCTCCCACTAGTCATTCTGTCTCCGACTACATTCTATCTTTGTCCCGCCCCCTCCCCTGTCATCAGTCTGAAGGAGGGTCTCGACCCGAAACGTCACCCATTCCTTCTCTCCCGAGAGGCTGCCTGACCCGCTGAGTTACTCCAGCATTTTGTGTCTACTCTCATAATTCACATGAATGTTCTCTTGAATGTACCTTTGATCTTTTGAGATCTATATTATGTTTGTATAGCTGTTCAAACACTTCAATGTTTAAAGATTTTCTTTGTTACCTTTTGTGGCATCATTTTGTTTGAATAGATAATATTCTCATCCAATTGTATTAGGTGCAGCTCTTCAACTATAATTTCACAATTACTCTATGATTGTAAACTGCCATTGTATTTGTACCTTGCACTGAATGAAATTCTTTAGCTTTCCTCTAAGCCATTTCCACAGTGGGCACAATTGTACACACAAGGTCGAATGTGAGATTCTATGTGCTTAGTAACTCCAATTGAATTGTTCATCAGCTAAACTATAAATCTTCCACATAGATCATCCAAGTTGCAGGTCCAAGCCAATGAGATGACATATTTACCTGCAGTCTCATCTGGTTCCTGACTCCACAATTAATGATTTTTTTCTGTTAATATTACCCTTTAACTTTGCATTAAACAAAACATTCTTTACCTTCTGCGGCGTTAGATATACGGAAGTGGCGGCGCCTAACGGCTGCGGCTCGCTAGCAGTCTGTTCGTCTTTTTTCCTTTTTTTTTTGTTGTGTGTCGGTGTTGGGATGGTTTTTGTTTTTTTTTGGTTGTGTATGTGTGGGGGGGGTGGTGTGGGTGGTGTGGGTGGGGGGGTGGGGGAAACCTTTCTCTTTTAGGTCTCTTCCTCACGGCGCGGGGTGCGGCTCGGCCGCGGGGCCTAACATCGCCCGGTGCTGCTCAGCCGCTGGACTTAATAGTGCCCGGTGCGGCTCGGCCGCGGGACTTTTCATCGCCCGGTGCGGCTCGGCCGCGGGACTTTTCATCGCCCGGTGCGGCTCGGCCGCGGGACTTTACATCGCTGGTGCGGCTCGGCCGCTGGACTTAACAGTGCCCGGTGCGGCTCGGCCGCGGGGCCTAACATCGCCCGGTGCGGCTCGGCCGCGGGGCTTTACATCGCCCGGTGCAGCTCAGCCGCGGGACTTTTCATCGCTGGTGCGGCTCGGCCGCGGGACTTAACATCGCCCGGTGCGGCTCGGCCGCGGGGCTTTACATCGCTGGTGCGGCTCGGCCGCGGGACTTTTCATCGCTGGTGCTGCTCGGCCGCTGGACTTAACATCACCCGGTGCGGCTCGGCCGTGGGACTTAGCTGCGGAAGGCTCGGTCGCGGAGCCTTCCATCGCCCGGCTCGGCCGCGAGACGTTTCAGCGCCCGGTGCGACTCGGCCGCGGGGACTTCCACCCCCTTGCGGGGACTGTGCGGGTCGGTCGGGGACGAGCTGTCTGTCCGTGGGCGTGGGGAAGAGAGTGGAAGTTTTGTTGCCTCCATCACAGTGAGGGGGTGTTTGTGAGTCACTGTGATGGACGTTTGTGTTGGGGCTATGTGTCTTGTGTTCTTTTTTGTGTGACTGCTATGTAGTTTCGTTCGGTACCTTGGTACCGAATGACAAATAAAGCTCTGTTATACTGTTGAACTGTTGAAATAATTTGTTTCTGAATCTAGTTCAGATCTCACAAGAACTTACTTTGAATTCATGTGTAGAAATTACTTTTGAGTTGGCACACTTCCAACATTACCCTCTATTTTCAATATGTTATTTGCTCTTAAAAACAAAATTAAGCATGAAATACGTGTAAATTGAAAGAGTCAGACACCATTCCTAACAGGACTTACATTGTGACCAGCCATTCTGAGCAGCCATTTTGTTTTCTTCATCTACTGATGCTATTCCCACCAAGACAGATGATGTATGTGACACCAGAATGGATGGTTTTCCACTGTTGCCAATGGCAGCACTATCTAATTCATTAAACCACAATGCTTCCTCAAACTAATCCCTACATAAACGACAAGAGCTCTCCCAGGCCAATCCATCTACACATCTACACACCTAAAGTCACTCCACTAGTCACACTATATCTGTATTACATATCTCTGCAAGAATGGTGCCTGTTCTCAACCAAAGCTTCTCATATCTGTTGGGTCTCATTCTAAGGTAGAGTTTGGCCAGTGTTCTCTCTTGCTGGTACTCAGTCAGTCAGTTATTGCCCTGCTCTGCTCAGCAATGGAGCAAGTGCCTCATCTTGCTGTTGTAGTAACCAATGCTGCCATTCTGCTGGCACATCTTCTTGCTTCACTCAAAGCTGTTTTTTTTAACCTCTTTACAAGAGACCCGTTCTTTCCTCATCATGCAAGATCCATCTTTGTTGAGCAATTTTTAATGGATGTGTTTCAGTTTAGTTTAGTTTAGTTTCATTTACTTTCTTATTGTTACGTGTACCCGCGCGAGGTACAATGAAAAGCTTTTTGTTGCGTGCTACCCAGTCAGCGAAAAGACTATACATGATTACAAGGAGTGTAGGAAAAAAAACTGTAGGTTAAAATCGAAGGTAGACACAAAATGCTGGAGTAACTCAGTGAGTCAGGCAGCTTCTCGGGAGAGAAGGAATGGGTGACGTTTCGGGTCTCGCAGCTAACTGTACCTGGGGCGAGAGGGTTTCCAATGAAATATAGAGGGTGATTAAAAGAAAGGCAGGTGACAACGTTGATTCAAGAAACAATCGCAGCTGTGAGAAGGGATGATCACTCATTTTGTGAGCGTGTACTGCAGGAAATCAGAGGAACATAATTTTTATTAATCACAGGCTGGACATAACAGTAAAACCCCATGGGATCCAAGGGGAGAGCATCCAAAATTGGCTCTGCTCTGTGGCAGGAAGCAAAGATGAATGGTTGATGTGTGTTGTTGTGATGGGATTGTGTTATCAATGAAGTTCCAGGAGGCTCAGTAATGCCATCCTCTGCTTAGAATATATTATGTCGATCGAACTGTTGTTGGGGGATGCCGAGGTTTGCAGATGATACAAAGATTAGATATGAGGGAGAAAGCTTTAGACTGCAGGGAGTTATAGATGGAGGCACAAGGAATTGCAGGTGCTGGAATCTTGAGCCAAGCACAAAGTGCTGGAGGAACTCAGCGGGTCAAGCTGCAGCTGTGGAGAGACTGGAGAGGCGGCATTTCAGGTCGGGACTCTTCATCTGAAGAAGGCTCTGTATCGAAAAGACCACCTGTCCATCCCCATCACGGATACTGCCTGACCCGCTGAGTTCCTCCGACATTTTGTGCTTTGCTTGCTGAGCAAGTTATAGATAAATCTGGCCACTTGGGCCGAAAAATCAGAAAATGAGAATTTAATCCAGGAAAGAGTGAGGTAATACATTTGGGGAAGGTGCAATTGGGCAAGAGAAATTATTATATAAATGAAAAGCTATTGAGCTGTGTAGAAGAACTGATAACAATGCATGGATGCTCAATGAATGTGAAGGCATTATATTTCTAAAGAGCAATAAATGTTATCATGGTATGTTTCAAACAGCAGCCTCTGCAAAGTTCTCCCCATTCTCACTGGCAGGGGAATAGCTTTTCAATCCAAAGATAGATATAACTTTAGAAATAGGCCGCGGGATTTTTCTCTGCTGGGCGGGGGCTTCAATGCCGGGAGCCACGACCGCCCCGACGTGCAGCAACAGCGGCAGCGTGTTCGCCCGCCCCGGATCGTGGGGCTTGGGTCGGCCCGCTGCGGACCGTCCGGCGGGGCCTGCAACCACAACAACCTGACCACCTGTTTTTGGGGTTGTGTAATCTGCCTATTTTAATGCTTTTATTGTTGGACTGTGGGTGACTGAATTTCGTCCAAAAAAATCGTTTGTTTGGATGACAAATAAAGCTATCTTGAATCTTGATACTGTACAAAAACGTAAGAATAGGCTCTTTGACTCACTAAAAGTTAACTGCCAAGAAAAGATACAAGGTGCTGCAGTAACTCAGCGGGTCAGGCAGCACCTCCGGAGAAAAGGATGGGTGACGTTTTGGGTTTGGGGACCCTTCTTCCAACTGGTTCCTTTCTACACATTAAAAGTAGCCTCTTTGACTCACTAAAAATCGACAGCCAAGAAAAGACACAACGTGCTGGAGTAACTCAACGGGTCAAGCAGCATTTCTGGAGAAGGTGACGTTTCGGGTCGGAACCCTTCTTCAGACTTTCCGACCCGAAAGGTCACCTATACCTTTTCTCGAGAGACGCTGCCTGACCCGTTGAGTTATTCCAGCATCTTGTGTCCATCTTCGGTATAAACCAGCATCTGCAGTTCCTTCCCACACAAACTTTAAACCCGATATACTTATCGTTCTCATAACCAATTGTCCAGCAATTTCAGTTTAATATCTGCAGAAAACTCGATACGATTTGATCACTGATACTGGATACTGGCAAAGTTATTTTTCACATTTGCATTGCTGCAGTGGCATTGCCATGGGAAGTGTACCAAACATAAGGTGTATTGTACGCTGGGGAAAGCAAGAGGTCTCGGGGAATTAAGCATTAATCTCCCAACTGTTACTGGGGACAACTGGCCACAAAAACTGTGTGTTTAGTTTATTGCCCTTTAGTTAAAAATGGAGAGAAAAGGTGTTCTTTCTTTTTCGTTCCATGTTATCTTTCACCACATCTGCCAATACCAAATAGATCTGATGGCCTGAGGGGTAAATACCATCTCTGTATTCAGCTGAATTATACTTTAGCACATCCTATTCCTCATCTCTGGTGTTATTCTACAAACAATTTTCAACACTTTGCTCTCATCTGTTTCTGTCTCATCCCTTGCCAAAAAAACAAGTTAGCCTCTCTGGTAGCCAAAATCTTAGTGGTTACAGTCTGTTTGGCCTCATAATTGAATTTGGTCATATTACATTTACTATTGGATAAATTTCCCTTACAATTACGATTACAAATTCAGCCTGACAAATTAATTAGAACTGATTGAGCACAGAAGCATGGAGGTTATTTTCCTGAGGTAGTAATTTGTAAACCTGAACTTAAAAAAAAAATGTTTTATGAATCCAGATTAGTTTAGTTTGGAGATTCAGTGCGGAAACAAGTCCTTCGGCCTACCGAGTCCACAATGATCAGCGATCCCTGCACAATAACACTATCCTACATACACTAGGACCAATTTACATTTATACCAAGCCAATTAACCTACAAACCTGAACGTCTTTGGAGTGTGGGAGGAAATTCCTCTTATTGCTTTATACAGATGACTCTATAAGGTCATCCCTCAGCCTCATGTGCTCCTAAGAATAAATTCTTAGCTTGCCCAATCTCTTCCAATAGCTCAGTCTCTCGAGTCCTGTTAACACCCTTGTAAATCTTCTCTGCACTCCGTCCAGCTTCATGACATCCTTCCTACAGCAGGGTGACAAAAGCTGAACACAATACAGCCTCATTAATGTCTTGCACAAATGAAATGCGGTCTCACCAACATCTTGTACAGCTTTCTATGTGAAACAATATATATCTTTAAAATATTTTGTCTTTTCTCAAAGTCAATCACACAATTAGATGGCTTTGCCTGATCGAGCAACTTTTTTTTTCTTTCAGAGCTAATGACAACCAGTTTTTTTGGCAGGTATATATATATATATATTAATGACCTTCCTTAGTCATGACAGAAGGGTAGAAATCTTTGGAGTGTTTCTTCAAGCTAATTTTACAACTTCAGCAGAAAATCGCAGGGGATTGCAAGGTATTCCACAAATGGCTCACGGCATCAAATGCAAGCACCTGCAGTAAAAAAACTACTCTGGACAGTGAAACATTTTGCAGCAAATGAGGGAATTAATGGACCAGCTTGCAGTTAATAAATTCATGGGAAGCGAACATGCCAACAAGTAAATAAATGGATGAAATAATGGGGCCTGGTGAATTAATAACCACAAATCAAGATGTAACGGAACAAATACGCACATTAAAACATTAATGTTTCATTGGGCATGAGTGAATAATAGCCATTGAGTCATACAGCACAGTAAAAGGTCCTTCAGCCCACGATAGATGCCAAACATCCATACTTATCAGATTTACAACACTTGGTCCCAGGTATTCTCTACTTTGATGATGCAAGTGCTCATTTTGACACTTCTCAAATGTCGTGAGAATGTATGCCTTCTCCACCCACTCAGGCAGTGCATTCCAGATTCTAATCACTCTTGAGGAGAAACAGCTTTCTCAAATAAACTCATGGGAAACGCACCAGCCAACAAGCAAATAAATGGATGAAAAAATGGGAACCAGCAAATTTATAACCACACATCAAGATATAATGGTGAGGGCATGGCGGTAGAGCTACTGCCTTACAGCGCCAGAGACCCGGGTTCAATCCTGATTACGGGTGCTTGGCTGTATGGAGTCTGTAGGTTCTCTCCGTGACCTGTGCGGGTTTTTTCCGGGTGTTCCGGATTCCTCCCACACTCCAAAGACGTACAGGATTGTTGGTTTATTGGCATGGTACATATGTTAAAAATGTCCTTTGTATGTGTAGGGTAGTGTTGATGTGGGGGATTGCTGGTCGGTGTGCACTCGGTGGGCCAACATGACTGCTTCCACGCTGTATCTCTAAACCAAACTAAATCTCCTCTAAATTTACTTTCCTTTGTCCCAAACTTCTGCCCTCAAGTTTTAGACATCTCGGCCATGGATAATGTATTTTTGGGTAAAATTGTACTATAACTCTATGTTTGCCAATGAGGTTAGTTTGATAAGCAATTTCTTTTGCATATTTCACACGCTGACTGTGAAGATTAGATTTTTTTAAAACAATCAGGATGCCTTTAATTTTAAAAAATGTGTTTTTTTTAAGCACACATTAAAAAATGGGGGGTGGGGGGGGGAGAAGGAATGCAGGAGTTGAAATTACAGAAATCAATGTTCATACCACTGGGTTGTCGTGGAAGAAATTAACTCAGAGGGAAATTAAAGGAAAATAAAAAGTGGAGATTTTGAGGTTTGCTTCAAGAGACTTTATTACATGATATCATGGAGATAGTGGCAGTTAACTGCTCACTGGTTCTCTGACTTCACTGCAGAAGAAGGGTCTCGACCCGAAACGTCACCCATTCCTTCTCTCCCGAGATGCTGCCTGACCCGCTGAGTTACTCCAGCATTTTGTGTCTACTAGCCGACAGTTATACTGTGTAGGTAAACAACTTTTATTTTTTGTTAGGTACAACTATATGAAAATATACTTTGTCCTTGGTTATATGTTTTCCTATAACTACCAACTACTACATGGGTACCAATTATTTCATTAGTCATAACATACTTTTTGTTTATGTCAATCTTATTCAGCTATAGATGGTTAATACACGTCAAACATAATACAAGGGCATGATCTCCCTCTATCTTCCTGTCTCCACCTATATCCTTCCTTTGTCCCACCCCCTGACATCAGTCTGAAGAAGGGTCTCGACCCGAAACTTCACCCATTTCTTCTCTCCCGAGATGCTGCCTGACCTGCTGAGTTACTCCAGCATTTTGTGAATAAAAACCTTCGATTTGTACCAGCATCTGCAGTTATCTTCTTATAATACAAGGGCATTTCAAGTCAAGTCAAGTCAAATTTATTTGTCACATACACATACACGATGTGCAGTGAAATGAAAGTGGCAATGCCTGCGGATTGTGCACAAAAAAGAATTACAGTTACAGCATATAAATAAAGTTAATAAGTTACTATAGTGTAGACAAAAATTTAGTCTCTGGGGTTATAAAAGTTGACAGTCCTGATGGCCTGTGGGAAGAAACTCCGTCTCATCCTCTCCGTTTTTACAGCGTGACAGCAGAGGCGTTTGCCTGATTGTAGCATCTGGAACAGTCCGTTACTGGGGTGGCAGGGGTCCCTCATGATCTTGCTTGCTCTGGATCTGCACCTCCTGATGTATAGGTCCTGCAGGGGGACGAGTGTAATTCCCATGGTGCGTTCTGCGGAACGCACTACTCTCTGCAGGGCCATCCTGTCCTGGGCAGAGCTGTTCCCAAACCAGACTGTAATGTTCCCGGACAGGATGCTCTCTACAGCCCCAGAGTAGAAGCAATGAAGGATCCTCAGAGACACTCTGAATTTCCTCAGTTGTCTAAGGTGGTAAAGGCGCTGCTTTGCCTTACCCACCAGTGCGGCAATGTGCGTTGCCCACGTCAGATCCTCTGTGATGCGGACTCCCAAGTATTTAAAACTGCTCACCCTATCCACAATAGACCCATTTATCTCCAGTGGCGTGTACGTCCTTGGATGTTTAGCCCTTCTGAAGTCCACAACCAGCTCCTTCGTTTTAGTGACATTCAAGAGGAGGCAATTGTCCTGACACCAGAGTGCCAGATCAGCCACCTCCTCCCGGTAGGCCTTGTCATCGTTGTTGGAGATCCGGCCCACCACCACAGTGTCATCAGCAAACTTGATGATGGAGTTTGAGCTGAACCTGGCCCCACAGTCATGTGTGTACAGGGAGTACAGTAGGGGGCTAAGGACGCAGCCCTGGGGGGATCCTATGTTCAGGGTGAGGGAGCTGGATGTGTGTTCCCCCATCCTGACCACTTGGGGCCTGGCGGTGAGAAAGTCCAGGACCCAGGCACACAGAGGGGTGCTAAGCCCCAGTTCCAGAAACTTCTCAACCAGTCTGCTGGGGACTATTGTGTTGAATGCTGAACTAAAGTCAATGAACAGCATCCTCACATAGCCCCCCTGGTTGTCCAGATGAGAGAGAGCGGTGTGCAGAACCTGGGAGACCGCATCATCCATGGACCTGTTCGGACGGTATGCGAACTGTAGTGGGTCCATGTTGCGAGGAAGGAGGGCACAGATATGCTTCTTGACTAGCCTCTCAAAGCATTTCATGACAACCGAGGTGAGGGCCACCGGTCGGTAGTCATTTAAACACGCTGGAGAGGCATTCTTTGGCACCGGTACAATGATGGATCTTTTGAAGCATGCAGGGACCACGGACTTGGCCAAGGAGAGGTTGAATATTGTGGTGAGCACTGGAGCAAGCTGAGTAGCACAAGACTTTAGCACTCGCCCAGATATACCATCTTGACATTATTCTATCTTATCTTTCAAGCAGACTGCGCCACTGTCCCGTCTCCAAGCCAATCTTATGCCCCCATTTACTGCAACGTTTCTACGTTACTAGTGGTAGGGGGCCCGGATGATCTCCCTAGAATTGCTGTTGGTGTTTTTGATCACAATAGCCACTGACGTTCCAGAGTTAACTATTATGATCCAGCATTCAGTAACTTTCCAAAAGAAACAGGCTTATCTCTTCCTCATCTCTGTCGCATTCCCAGACACGAGAAAAACAGGTACAATGTCAATTCTAGAAGGGACAATGCGTCTGAAACCTATTTTGCCAAATTCCCAAGACCCTCTTCCACGCCTGGTCAACGAGAGATGCCAATTGCCACATCCGCACACCCTTTCATTACTTTGTTTAATTCCGATCAAAATTAAGTAAAGTAAGATTTTAATTTTTTCTTCTACAGTTGTAAGCTGTCCTAGCAAAATATGAGGTGCTGTGCAATTCTTACCTTCTCACCATTTTAGGTTACATTAATTGATTGAGTCAGTACATTTCCCATCATTTGTCTTTGAATTAAAATTAATATCAAAATTGCTGCAAATATATCGACAGGGCATATAATTAATAGATCTCATTCGCATCCTTGAATCACTTTGGCTAAACACCTCTTGATATGTCGTTGATTAACCATCTGGGAACCATGAGCGCCTAATTTGGAATACTGCCATTGTCACCATGAAGTTAATGTTTGTGTTACACAAGATCACACTCATCCATCTGTCTTTCACACCTCTCACTTTGTTAATCATTTTTTTATTCTCATGATTTTCATGAATGCCAAAATTAAACGAAAATGAAACAAACTGCGGATTCTGAAAAACTAAAATAACGAAGGGCGACACGGTTTTCTCCGGGTGCTCCAGTTTCATTCCACACTCCAAAGACGTACAACTTTGCACGTCAATTGGCTTGGTAACATTGTAAATTGTCTCTAATGTGTGCAGAATAGTGTCAGAGTGCTGGGTTCGGTGGTCAGTGCGGACTCGGTGGGTCCAAGGGCCTGTTTCTATGCTATATCTCTAAACTAATCTAAACCAAAAAATACAAGAAAATGCTGGAAATTCTCAGATGGTCAGGCTGCATCTGTGGGAAGAGAACCAAGGATAAAGTTTCAGGTTGGAGACCTTCTGTCAGTACTGCAAAGAAGTGAGGCTTGTTCAGCTGCAGGGAGAGTGGGAGAAGGGGACCTCCATGAATGGGTGAATACTGGGATGACCATGGGATAAACTGTTGACAAGGTTATCTGGCCAGTGAGTGAAGAATGGGAACAGTTAGAGAGTGAGAACATAGACCAGAGAATGCAGCAATTGCTAATTGCAGATTTTTTTTTTAGTTAGACATAGATTTTTTAGTCAGTTTAGTTTATTGTCACACGTACCGAGATAGTGAAAAGCTTTCGTTATGTGCTATCCAGATTTAGTTTAGACTTTAGAGATACAGCGCAGAAACAGGGCCTATGGTCCACCAAGTCCGTGCCGACCAGCGATCAGCCCGTACACTATACTATACTATACAATACAATATCCTTTATGTCCATTGTACAAGTACAACGAGATTTTGATTGTCGCTTCCATATCGATGCTATCAAGTCAAATATTAAATAAATCACGGCGAACATGTAAACAACAAGAATGGGGGGGGGGGGGGGAGAGAAAGGAAAAAGAAAAGGTGGGAACAAGGTAAAGTGCAAAAAAAAGGTTCATTCAGGGGTCAGTTGTGCCAGATGACCCCGGGGGCAGAGACAGATCATGGCAGGCTCTCAACAGTTCCGATTCAGAGCAGCTATAGCTCCAGGGATGAAGCTGTTCCTTAGTCTGGAGGTGCGGGCGTAGAAGGCTTTGTAACAATAGACAATAGACAATAGACAATAGGTGCAGGAGTAGGCCATTCAGCCCTTCGAGCCAGCACCGCCATTCAATGCGATCATGGCTGATCACTCTCAATCAGTACCCCGTTCCTGCCTTCTCCCCATACCCCCTCACTCCGCTATCCTTAAGAGCTCTATCCAGCTCTCTCTTGAAAGCATCCAACGAACTGGCCTCCACTGCCTTCTGAGGCAGAGAATTCCACACCTTCACCACCCTCTGACTGAAAAAGTTCTTCCTCATCTCCGTTCTAAATGGCCTACCCTTTATTCTTAAACTGTGGCCCCTTGTTCTGGACTCCCCCAACATTGGGAACATGTTATCTGCCTCTAATGTGTCCAATCCCCTAATTATCTTATATGTTTCAATGAGATCCCCCCGCATCCTTCTAAATTCCAGTGTATACAAGCCCAATCGCTCCAGCCTTTCAACATACGACAGTCCCGCCATTCCGGGAATTAACCTAGTGAACCTACGCTGCACACCCTCCATAGCAAGAATATCCTTCCTCAAATTTGGAGACCAAAACTGCACACAGTACTCCAGGTGCGGTCTCACCAGGGCCCGGTACAACTGTAGAAGGACCTCTTTGCTCCTATACTCAACTCCTCTTGTTACGAAGGCCAACATTCCATTGGCTTTCTTCACTGCCTGCTGTACCTGCATGCTTCCTTTCATTGACTGATGCACTAGGACACCCAGATCTCGTTGTACTCCCCCTCCTCCTAACTTGACACCATTCAGATAATAATCTGCCTTTCTATTCTTACTTCCAAAGTGAATAACCTCACACTTATCTACATTAAACTGCATCTGCCATGTATCCGCCCACTCACACAACCTGTCCAAGTCACCCTGCAGCCTTATTGCATCTTCCTCACAATTCACACTACCCCCCAACTTAGTATCATCTGCAAATTTGCTAATGGTACTTTTAATCCCTTCGTCTAAGTCATTAATGTATATCGTAAATAGCTGGGGTCCCAGCTGGGGTAACGTAGGGATGGTCTTTGCCGAGCCCTCCGTAGCCTTGCCTGAACCCCCGCGCGCCGTCCACGTGTTTGCTTTCTCTCCCGGCGCTGCCTCCGTCTCCGTCTCCATCCCGCCGGTGTGGTGATCCCCGGAGCCGCTGTGCTCCGACCAGCTCTGCCGTGATGTTGCAGAAGCCGCCGAGGCTTTTAAAAACCCGCTGTTCCCGGCCGCGTCCGATGTGGAGTGGGTCCGAGCGGCTCAATGAGTAACCCGTCCCGTGAGTATAACATCGGTATGGAGAGCGCAAAGCCGCTGCGTCTGGACGTGCCGCCATCTTAAGATAGCACTGTCCCACACACTAGGGACCATTTAGAATTTACAGAAGCCAATCGGCCTACAAACCTGTACGTCTTTGGAGTGTGGGAGGAAACCGGAGCACCCAGAGAAACCCCACGCGGTCACTGAGAGAACGTGCAAACTCCGTACAGACAAACAAAATACTTAAACATTGTCGGTGAGGTTGAGGTCGGATCACTATTCATGTAAATAAACTCAAAAGCTCGCAAATATCAAAGAACTACTTGGACATTCTCTGCCACAGAGGGCAGTGGCGGCCAATTCACTGGATGAATTTAAAAGAGAGTTAGATAGGGCAAGTGGAATCAAGGGATATGGGGAGAAGGCAGGCATGGGTTACTGATTGTTGATGATCAGCCATGATCACAATGAATGGCGGTGCTGGCTCGAAGGGTGCCTCCTGCACCTATTTTCTATGTTTCTATGCTGACAAGAGCAACCCAGGATAGGATGCGCAAGTGGAAGGGATTACAAACTCAGGTCAGGAGTTTTGTTGAGGATTTACCAAGTGGTGCACCCTGCTGTCTGAAGAAGGGTCTCGACCCGAAAGGTCACCCATTCCCTTTCTCCTAGATGCTGCCTGACCTGCTGAGTTACTCCAGCATTTCGTGATACCTTGCTGTCTTCACCATCAGTTTCATTTAGTTTAGCTTAGTTTAGTTGAGTTTAATTTTGTTGAGTTGAGTTTAATTTTGTTGAGTTGAGTTTAATTTTGTTGAGTTGAATCTAATTTTGTTGAGTTGAGTTTAATTTTGTTGAGTTGAGTTTAATTTTGTTGAGTTGAGTTTAATTTTGTTGAGTTGAGTTTAATTTTGTTGAGTTGAGTTTAATTTTGTTGAGTTGAGTTTAATTTTGTTGAGTTGAGTTTAATTTTGTTGAGTTGAGTTTAATTTTGTTGAGTTGAGTTTAATTTTGTTGAGTTGAGTTTAAATTTGTTGAGTTGAGTTTAATTTTGTTGAGTTGAGTTTAATTTTGTTGAGTTGAGTTTAATTTTGTTGAGTTGAGTTGAGTTGAGTTGATTTGAGTTTAATTTTGTTGAGTGGAGTTTAATTTAGTTGAGTTGAGTTGAGTTGAGTTGAGTTGAGTTGAGTTGAGTTGAGTTGAGTTGAGTTGAGTTGAGTGTCGTTCAGTGAAAAGCTTTTTGTTAATCGAGTTCAGAAATCAAGTGAGCTGAAGGTGTGGAATTCAGTGTTAAATCCGGGAGGCTGCAGAACAAGAATTGTCAGGCAGCAATCTCAACGTTCAGTTTTAATAACTTCAAATGAACGTTTCATACTTAACAATGATCCACTGTTGACAACCCTCATGAAGTTTCGACTGCCAAACGGAAACCATGCATCTGAACCAAGAGACTGAACAATTTATTTTACTGAAATAAAAAATTACTATTATAATAAAGATCTGATTAATTTATCATCAGCACAAGTTCTAAATAAGTTAATAACGTAGAATTAAGATTATTATTCTAATGGATTATTCCACTTTATTCTAGTGGATAATCTTACTATCATTACACTAATTGAACATTAGATTAGAGTTTTATTTTAAATTGTTATAAATCATGATGACTGAGGAGAGCTGTTTACAAGACTGCTGATGGTGAGTCTGAAGAGAGAAATGACACAAAGTGTTGGAGGAACTTAAAAGGTCAGGCAGCATCTCTGGAGAACATGGATAGGTGACATTTCGGGTCAAGTACCTTCTTCAGACTGATTGTGCGGGCTGGGGGGGGGGAAAGAAAGCTGGAAAAGGGGAGAGGCAGGACAAAGCGAGGCAGGACAAAGGTGGACATAGGTAAGGGGGGAGGGGGTTGATAAGCTGATGATTGGAACAAATGTCAGAGATAAGAGCAGAACGTGCGAGACAGGTTTGAAGAGTTACGGGGGGAAGTAGCAGGGGAGAGGGAGGGGAGCAGTAGGTGAGAGTCCAGGCAGGGCACATGGAAAGGAAGGCAAAGGGGGGGGGGGGGGGAGAGGGATGTGCAGGAGAAAGGAGGGGGTATTGAGGGCCCTTCTTCAGACTATAGAGCAGCGGGCATCACGGAGGGGGAGCAGTGAGAAAGAGAGGGTCTCGCAAAACCCTCTTTCCCATCGGAGAGAGGAGGAGGAGAACTTCTTCAGAAACACCATGAGGAGTTTTTTGCAGTGGAGCAATCAACATGTAGAAACAAAGAACTGGAGATGCTGGGTGAAATATTGCATTATTATCAGAATCTTCTTACAATAATCCAAACAAGAAGCAACCTCTTCATAAATGGCAGAGGACCCATCAGCCTTTGACCCATGTTGACATCTTCCTAATTCAAATATATATCCAATTGCTTTGGAAAATCACCATAGCTTTGCAGCACGAATCAAATGTTTTCTCATGCCGTATGTGATTCCTTTCCAAAGGCCTTCAACCTCTCTCCTCCAGTTATTGATCCTCTGGTTTCTCCCTCTGTGGAAATCTGTGGAATTCTCTGCCTCAGAAGGCAGTGGAGGCCAATTCTCTGAATGCATTCAAGAGAGAGTTAGATAGAGCTCTTAAGGATAGCGGAGTCAGGGGGTATGGGGAGAAGGCAGGAACGGGGTACTGATTGAGAATGATCAGCCATGATCACATTGAATGGCGGTGCTGGCTCAAAGGGGCGAATGGCCTCCTCCTGCACCTATTGTCCATTGTCCCTGTTTAGTTTAAAACCCGTCATGATTCTGAACATCACAATCAAATCAATCTTCAATATTCTCTGCACAAAAAAGAATCACTCCAGCCTCACAATTCTCACCAAATACCCAAAGCCTTGAATTCCTGATAACATAAATCTTTTCTGCAGCCTTTCTGTAGCATTGATCCTGCTGAAACTGTGCTCAGAATGCGACACGGAACTCCCTGAGGTTTGATAAAATATTTAGAAGGCAGTAACATTTGACAACAGTACAGAGTAACACATGTCATAGGGTCATAGAGTGAAACAATGTGGGAAACAGGCCCTTCGGCCCAACTTGCCTACAACGACCAACATGTCCCATCTACCTTATAGATGTCCCATCCCACTTGCCTGCATTTGGCCTATATCCCTCTAAACCTGTCCTATCCATGTACTTATCTAATTGCTTCTTGCACGTTGTGATAGAACCTGCCTCAACTACCTCCTCCGGCAGCTCGTTCCATACACCCGCCACCTTTTGTGTGAAATCCAACGCTGGTACCATGAAAGGTGATCTACCTGAAAGTTTAACTGTTTCTCTCTCCACCTGGTCTTCTGAATGTTTCCAACATTTTTCTGCGTTTATTCCAACACAGTTTCTGTAAAACATCAGGAGACATTATCAATGTGGAAGAACTCTATTAATGCCACAGATACATAAATAAATATGAGAAACTTCAGATAGAAAGCAGGCAGCCTCTTGTGTAGCTCATGTCCAGTGAGTAAACCAGAGCATCAGTGAACAGTCAAGTCTGGGTAAATAAACAGTTATGGCAATTGAGAGTGAAACTAAAATGATTGCTGGAAATGGTGGAAATTGTTGAGACAGCATCTATAGATGACAAAGGCCTTCGACACTGTCAGCAGAGATGGCTTGTGGAAGATAATGCTGACGTTTGGCTGTCCCAGCAAGTTCATCACGATTGTCCGGCAGTTCCATAACAGCATGATGGTGAAATTGCTAGATGATGGAGACAAGTCGGAAGCCTTTCCAGTGACAAACGGCGTGAAGCAAGGTTGTGTTCTTGCCCCTACACTCTTCAGCATGGTCTTCTCTGCCATGCTGACTGATGCCTTTCGTGACTGCCAGGATGGAATACACATCAGGTATAGGACTGACAGCAGGCTGTTCAACCTCAGGCGCCTGCAAGCTGTTACAAAGGTGAAGGAGACCATCATCAGAGATTTCTTGTTTGCTGATGACTGCGCCCTCAACGCCAGCACAGAGCAGAAGATGCAGCATGAAATGGACTGCTTCTCACAGGCCTGTGACAACTTTGGTCTCTCCATTAACACCAAAAAGTCTGAAGTTATGTACCAGCCCACGCCTGGAAAGCCCTATCAGGAACCACACATCACATTGAAGGGGCAGAATCTACAGGCAGTCGACAGCTTTACCTATCTGGGTAGTACACTCTCACGAGTGGTGAACATTGACGCTGAGGTCAACAGCAGGATTGCCAAGGCCAGCCCTGCCTTTGGGCGACTCCGTGGGAATGTTTGGGAGCAGAGAGGACTCAGCCTTACCACCAAGCTGAAGGTCTACCGTGCAGTGGTACTCACCACTCTTCTCTATGCCAGTGAGACCTGGACTGTCTACAGCAGACATGCCAAACAGCTCAAACACTTTCACTTGAGCTGCCTACGCAGACTCCTTCTCCTGACAGAAACCTGGCAACAACCTCTGGATTACCTCCCACTCAACCTCACTACACCCAACGGATACTCCTACATCAATAAACCACGCTCGGAAGGCCGAGGTGGTGGGATTGCCGTAATTCACCGACAGGACTTCAAGATCAACCTCATCTCCATCTCATCTGCTCCTTCATTTGAACACCTGGCTTTCAAACTCTCTGGCCACACAAAATTAGTCATGGCAGTTGTCTACCGCCCTCCCAAACCACACCCATCATTCCTTTCTGACTTCTCCGACTTTCTGACCCAGTTCTGTTCTCTCTCCCCCTCAATCCTCCTCCTCGGTGATTTCAACATCCATATGGACTCCACTGACTCCACAATAACCGCTGACTTCACTGAAATACTCAACTGCTTTAACCTCACTCAACACGTCAATTTTCCCACCCATAACCGTGGGCACATTCTGGACCTTGTCTGCTCCACTGGACTAAATCTACATCACCTCTCTGGCTCCGACCCCACCCTCTCTGATCACTTAGCCATCACCATGTCTGTCAACATTCCCACCCCAGCTCCAAAGCAAAAACGCAAAATCAACTTCCGTAAGCTGAACTCTGTTTCACCTACCTCGCTCTCATCCTCCCTCTCTGAAATAATGTCCGCCTCTCCCTTCGTTGACCTCCACAGCCCCTCTGACCTCACTGACTACTACAACCGCACTCTCTCCTCCTGCCTCGACCAGCTTGCACCTATAAAAACCAAAACAGTTTCCTTCACCCACTCTGCTCCCTGGTTTACCCCTGAACTCCGCGTGATGAAAACTCATGCCCGCCAACTTGAAAGACTCCGCAACAAAACAGGTCTCACAATTCACTCCCAAGCCTACAAAGACCACATGCAGCACTACAAAGATGCCCTCTCCCGCGCCCACTCCACCTACTACTCTCAAATAATTCACTCTGGCTCCGGAAACCCAAAAACACTCTTCTCTACAATAAACAAACTCCTCAGCCCCCTGGACACCATCTCCCAATCATTCACAGTTGACAAATGCACCACTTTCCTTTCATTCTTCCAAAGCAAAATAGACAACATCTACAGCACCTTAACCACCAACGCACCTGCTCCCCCTCAAACCACCTGCCCCCCCCTTATCCTGTCAGCCCCTGCCTCAGTTCTCCCCAATCTCCACCACCGACCTCTCTGACTTCTTCACAGGAATAAAAACTGCCACCTGCTCTCTGGACCCCATCCCCTCCAGCTTTGTCAAGGCCTGCCTTCCTGCTCTCTCTCCACTTATCACTGCAACAATAAACTCCTCCCTGTCCACTGGCATCGTCCCGCCATCCCTCAAAATCGCTGCTGTCACCCCCATTCTGAAAAAACCTGGTCTAAACCCTGACACCCCAAACAACTTCAGACCAATCTCCAACCTACCCTTTCTGTCCAAAGTTTTGGAACGTGCTGTAGCTTCCCAACTCAAATACCACCTCTCTACCAATAACCTGTATGAAACTTTCCAATCCGGATTCCGCTCAAACCACTGTACTGAAACTGCGCTCCTCAAAATCACAAACGACATTCTCCTCTCCTCCGACGCTGGCAACCTCAACATCCTCATCCTACTTGACCTCAGCGCCGCCTTTGACACCATAAATCACTCCATTCTCCTCACCCGACTTGAAACCTCCCTTAACATCACGCGCACAGCCCTATCCTGGTTCAAATCTTACCTCTCTGACAGACACCAGTTCATCTCCATTAACAACTGTAAATCCCCCACCGCTCCCCTCCCCCAAGGTGTCCCCCAAGGCTCAGTCCTTGGCCCCCTCCTCTTCATCCTCTACCTGTTCCCCCTTGGTCAATTAATCCGCCGTCATGGTCTCAACTTCCACTGCTTAGCCGATGATATCCAGCTCCTCATCTCCACCAAGTCAATCTCCCCCACCACACACTCTACACTGACAAACTGCATCACTGAAATAAAATCTTGGCTTCAATCAAATTTCCTCAAACTCAATTGCAACAAATCTGAAATCATCATCATTGGTCCAAAAACGCTCACCAAATCCACCCAAAACTTCATCCTCAACATTGATGGTCTCCCAGTATCCACCTCACCTCACATCCTGAATCTTGGAATCATCTTTGATCAAACCCTCTCCTTCGACAAACACATCAAACACATCACAAAGACAGCCTTCTTCCACCTCAAAAACATTGCCCGTCTCCGTCCATCCCTCTCCTCCACAGCTGCAGAAACCCTCATCCACGCCTTCACCACCTCCCGTCTGAACTACTGCAACAGCCTCCTCTATGGCGCACCCTCAAAAATCATCAGTAAACTTCAATACATTCAAAACTCCGCTGCCCGTCTACTCACCCACACCCCGATCCGTGACCATATCACCCCCGTCCTTTATAAACTCCACTGGCTCCCCATCCCCCAGAGAATCCAGTACAAAATCCTCCTCATAACCTACAAAGCCCTCCATAACCTGGCCCCATCCTACCTGACCGACCTCCTCCACAGGCACACTCCCACCTGCACCCTCCGCTCTGCTGCTGCCAATCTCCTATCCCCCCACATCCGGACCAAACTCAGATCCTGGGGGGACAGGGCTTTCTCCATCGCTGCTCCCACCCTATGGAACTCACTACCCCAAAACATTAGAGACTCCTCCACACTCACCACATTCAAAACATCGCTGAAGTCTCACCTGTTCAGTACTGCCTTCAACCACTGAAGGTCACCTCACCTTCTGTCTCCTTTCTCTGTTCGTTTATTTATTTACTTATTTATCTATTTATTCATTTCCCTATGTTCTCTAAATCTCTGTAAAGCGTCTTTGAGTATATGAAAAGCGCTATATAAATAAAATACATTATTATTATTATTATTATCAGGTGGCAGGACAAAATTCCCGACACAGAGGTCTTGGAACAGGCCGGAATCCCCAGCGTCCACACCCTCCTACGGAAAGCCCAAGCCAGATGGGCAGGCCATGTCGTCAGAATGCCCAAGAGTCGACTGCCTAAAACAGCTTCTGTATGGAGAGCTGTGTCAGGACAAGCACTCAGTAGGAGGACAGAAGAAACGGTTTAAGGTCTGCCTCAAAGTGTCCCTCAAAGACTTGAACATCAACCTCAGCACTTGGGAGTCTCTTGCTCTGGACCGTCCAACCTGGCGTAGCAAGCTCACCACAGGAGCCCGTGCAACAGAGAACAGACGCACTGCAGAGGCCCAGAGGACACGCACCGCGCGCAAGGCCCGGGCTACCTCCACTTCCACTGCAGCACCCATCCACTTGTGTCCTACGTGTGGGCGTGCCTTCCGGGCCCGGATTGGCCTCACCAGTCACTTCCGGACCCACAGTCACCAATCCTCCAACTGAAAGTGAAGCCATGGTCATCTTCCAACCCGAAGGACGAACAACAGATGGAGAATTAGCATTTACATTTCTGGTCCCTTGCCTTTCATCTTTTGTATCAACCCTATCCAGTGCTTTGGATCAGTGAAGGATACTTTAATAAGTGCAAGTCTTACTTTCATTTCACTCCTTATTCAGAACTAACTTTGATCAAGGAAGACATTTCTGGAATCTTGAGAATATAACTATCCAATTCCAGTCAGTTGTCAGGCTAAGTTTATTAGTAGAACGGAATGCATGAATACCTTCAAACATTTCATCGAGTTCTTTGAATTTTTTTCCAACACAGGTGTCATTCTAGCTTAGACAGACACAAAATGCTGGAGTAACTCGGCGGGACAGGTGGCATATCTGGAGAGAAGGATTGGGTGATGTTTGGGGTCAAGACTCTTCTTCAGACTGCAGCTTAGTAAGTTTCAGACTTCAGAGATACAACATGGAAACAGGCACTTTGGCCCACCGAGTCCACGCCGACCAGCGATCACCTCATACACTTGCACTATCCTACACACGAGGGACAATTTTACAACTTATCGAAGCCAATTAGCCTACAAACCTGTACATCTTTCGAGTATGGGAGGAAACCGGAGCACCTGGAGAAAATCCACATGGTCACAGGGAGAACGTACAAGCTCTGCACAGATAGCACCCGTAGTCAGGTTCGAAGCCGGGTGTCTGGCGCTGTAAGGCAACAACTCTACCGCTGCGCCACCGTGCCGCCCCTAAAGGTTATTTCGTAGTATTGTCATAAGTGGAGGAAAAGCAGCATCCACATTGTTTATAACACGTTCACAAGAACAGAAATAGCCAAGCCAACCAGAGGGGTTTTTTTTTCATGGTTTTGGTTAAGTAAATGTTGATCACACTATTCACTGCATCTTCCTTCCACTGTTTTACTGTCTGTGTAATGTTGTACTGTTTCCTTCAGAAATTACTATTCATATTAAAAAAAGAAGAGAAGGTTCATGTTTATAACTCAAGGCAGCGGTTAAAGTTGTCAAATCCTACTTACTAGATTTACGAGGATGTTGCCAGGACTTGAGGGCCTAAGCCGTAGAGAGAGCAGGTTAAGACTTTAGTATAAGAAAATAACTGCAGATGCTGGTACAAATCGATTTATTCACAAAATGCTGGAGTAACTCAGCAGGTCAGGCAGCATCTCGGGAGAGATGCTGCCTGACCTGCTGAGTTACTCCAGCATTTTGTGAATAAGCAGGTTAAGACTTTATTGCTTGGAGCACAGGATAAGGGGTGATCTGACAGAGGTGAATAAGATCATGAGGGGAATAGATCGGGTAAATGCAGAGTGTAGGAAGGACTGGCAGATGCTGGTTTGCTTCGAAGCTAGACACAAAATGCTGAAGTAACTCAGTGGGACGGGCAGCATTTCTGGAGAGAAGGAATGAGTGAGGTTTCGGGTTGATTCTGAAGAAGGGTCTTGACCCGAATCGTCACCCATTCCTTCTCTCCGGAGATGCTGCCCGTCCCGCTGAGTTACTCCAGCATTTTGTGTCTATCTTCGGGTAAATGCACAGGGTCTTTTACCCAGAGTAGGGGAATCAAGAACCTGGGGACATAGGCTTAAGGTGAGAGGGGAAAATATTAATAGGAACGTGAGGGGCAACATTTTCACACAGAGGGTAATGAGAATGTGGAACGAGCTGCCGGTGGAGATAGTTGAACCAGGTACTATAACAACATTTAAAAGACATTTGGGCAGCTACATGGATAGCAAAGATTTAGAGGGATATGGGTCAAACGCAGGCAGGTGGGACTAGTGCAGATGGGGCATCTTGATCTGCATGGGCAAGGTGGACCAAAGGGTTTGTTTCCATGCTGTATGACTCGATTACTCTGTGACTATGAATTTAAGTTATGTATTAATTTTGCTGGTGTTAATGGTCTCTTAGCATAAGTGATCTATTCTCTGTCTGTTGTAATTAGCAAATCAGTCGGTAATATTACTAACAACCATGTTTCTGCAAACATAGACGGATGTTTTAATTATTCATCCAGAACCTTGCATTATCTTACTTTGTTCCAGAGCACTTTACAGCAACAAAAGACATTGGAGCATTATCATCGTTGTGGGGAAATGAGGCATCCAGTGTGCGCTTAGCAATGTCTTACAGCAAGAGATTAGTAAGGGTGTCAGGGGTTTTGGGGAGAAGGCAGGAGAATGGGGTTGAGAGGGAAAAATAGATCAGTCATGATTGAATGGCGGAGTAGACAGAGTAAATGGGCCGAATGGCTTTATTCTGCTCCTAGAACTTATGAAGAAACAGCCAGATACCCCTGTCGAACATTGGGCCTGACCACAGTCTTTCCAGGTGAGACCTGCACCTCCTCCAACCTCATCTATTGTATCCACTGCTCTAGATGTCAACTTCGTTACATCGGCGAAACCAAACACAGGCTCGGCGATCGCTTCGCTCAACACCTTCACTCAGTCCGCCTTAAACAACCTGATCTCCCGATGGCTGAGCACTTCAACTCCCCCTCCCACTCCCAGTCTGACCTTTCTGTCATGGGCCTCCTCCAGTGCCACCGGAAATTGGAGGAACAGCACCTCATATTTCTCTTGGGCAGCTTGCAGCCCAGCGGTATGAACATCGACTTCTCCAACTTTAGATAGTTCCTCTGTCCCTCTCTTCCCCTCCCCTTCCCAGTTCTCCCTCTATCTTCCTGTCTCCACCTATATCCTTCCTTTGTCCCGCCCCCCTGACATCAGTCTGAAGAAGGGTATCGACCCGAAACGTCACCCATTCCTTCTCTCCTGAGACCTGCCTGTCTGACCTGCTGAGTTACTCCATTTTGTGAAATAAATACCTTCGATTTGTACCAGCATCTGCAGTTATTTTCTTACACCTCTCAGTAAGACTTATGCTTGCAGGTCTGATAATAATTTCTACGTGGAACTCTTGTTATGAGACATAATTCCTGTAGCAAAATTCCTTCTATAGCATTCAGGATAAGTTGAGACTCCATTTTTTCTAATAGCAGCCATCCCTGGATAATCTTGGGCCAACCAGGCTTACATTATACTATTCAGGAATTGACTCTTGGTATTGATGCTGGTTTATTATTGTCAAGAGGTACAGTGAAAACCTTTGCTTTGTGGATTATCCTTTGCTTTGCTTGTGTATTATACAGGCAAATCATATCTTACATGTATACATCAAGTAGTGCTACAGAGAAAGTACAGTTTTTAAAAAGTGCAATGGCCGCAAAGTGGTAGATTAGAAGATGGAGAATTCAGTCTAATCAAGAGTGTTTTATTGTCGTATGTCCCAGATGAGAATACTTAAACTTCAGAGACGATACAAGGCAGGTACAGCAGGCAGTGAAGAAAGCCAATGGAATGTTGGCCTTCATAACAAGAGGAGTTGAGTATAGGAGCAAAGAGGTCCTTCTGCAGTTGTACAGGGCCCTAGTGAGACCGCACCTGGAGTACTGTGTGCAGTTTTGGTCTCCAAATTTGAGGAAGGATATTCTTGCTATTGAGGGCGTGCAGCATAGGTTTACTAGGTTAATTCCCGGAATGGCGGGACTGTCATATGTTGAAAGACTGGAGCGACTAGGGTTGTATACACTGGAATTTAGAAGGATGAGAGGGGATCTTATCGAAACGTATAAGATTATTAAGGGGTTGGACACGTTAGAGGCAGGAAACATGTTCCCAATGTTGGGGGAGTCCAGAACCAGGGGCCACAGTTTAAGAATAAGGAGTAGGCCATTTAGAACAGAGATGAGGAAAAACTTTTTCAGTCAGAGAGTTGTGAATCTGTGGAATTCTCTGCCTCATAGGGCAGTGGAGGCCAATTCTCTGAATACATTCAAGAGAGAGCTAGATAGAGCTCTTAAGGATAGCGGAGTCAGTGGGTATGGGTAGAAAGCAGGAACGGGGTACTGATTGAGAATGATCAGCCATGATCACATTGAATGGCAGTGCTGGCTCGAAGGGCCGAATGGCCTACTCCTGCACCTATTGTAAAAAAAATTAAAAAAATTAAGTCCTTCTACGCCCGCACCTCCAGACTCAGGAACAGCTTCATCCCCAGGGCCATAGCTGCTATGAACCGGGCCTGCTGAGCCGGATGGTCACATCACACAGTGATCCGGCACAGATCTACTTGCACTTTATTCTGTTTTAAAACTGTTACAATTTGTTTCATTGGGTTGTTTAAATTAATACTGACTAACTAATTAAATTATTGCATCGTATGGGAGGCGCATTCCCAATCTCGTTGTACCCCTGTACAATGACAATAAAGATATATTGTATTGTATTGTATTGTGTGGGCGGCACGGTAGCGCAGTGGTAGAGTTGCTGCTTTACAGCGAATGCAGCGCCGGAGACTCAGGTTCGATCCTGACTACGGGTGCTGCACTGTAAGGAGTTTGTACGTTCTCCCCGTGACCTGCGTGGGTGTTCTCCGAGATCTTCGGTTTCCTCCCACACTCCAAAGACGTACAGGTATGTAGGTTAATTGGCTGAGTAAATGTAAAAATTGTCCCTAGTGGGTGTAGGATAGTGTTAGTGTGCGGGGATCATTGGGCGGCACGGACTTGGTGGGCCGAAAAGGCCTGTTTCCGGCTGTATATATATGATATGATATGTATCTTGGTCAATACAGCTCACCCCCTCCATGACACGCTGGTCAACCTGAGGAGCACCTTCAGCAACAGACTGGTTCCACCAAGATCCAGCACAGAACGAACGCCACAGGACATCCTTCTTCCCTGTGGCTATAAAACTGTACAACTACTCCCCCTTCTGTCGTGGGGTAGGCTGAGACTGAGAATGACCCCCCCTCCGCCTCCCCCTCCACCCCCCCTCCCCCCCTCCCCCCCCCCCCTCCCCCCTCCACCCACATCCCCAATCCTTTCCACTCACCACTTGCTTGTGTATTATACAGGCAAATCATATCTTACATGTGTACATCAAGTAGTGCTACAGAGAAAGTACAGTTTTTAAAAAGTGCAATGGCCGCAAAGTGGTAGATTTGAAGATGGAGAATTCTGTCTAATCAAGAGTGTTTATATTGTCATATGTCCCAGATGAGTATGTCCCAGATGTTTCATGTATTTTGTGTTTTTATGTCTATGGGCACATCAATGCCCCTCCTGGGATACATAAAGTTCATCGTAGAACAATGAAATTCTTACATGCAACAGCACAACAGAATATGTAGCCTACTACACTGTAAATAATATAATAAACAAGAAAAATGTCAGTGTGTGCGTATATGTAGTATGTTACATATTCTGTTGTGCTGAATCTATATATTTTTTTTTAAATATTCACACACATATATATACACAGTGTAAGAAAATAACTGCAGATCGAAGGTATTTATTTCACAAAATGCTGGAGTAACTCAGCAGGTCAGGCAGCGTCTCAAGAGAGAAGGAATGGGTGACGTTTCTGGTCGAGACCCTTCTCTTTTTTTTTTAGGAGGTAAAATCGGGCCGTGCGGGGCTGGAGAACGATAAGTTTGGAGGCATTAGAGGGTAGAGCACCGGAAATGGTGAGGTCCGTGATGGTGCTTTTTTTTGTATACACATATATATACACATATGTATATATATACATACACACACACACATACACACATGCACACATACACGCGTGGTGCGAACCCTTGGCTCGGAGGGGGGGGTCACGGAACTTGGATTGGGGAGGAGCGGCAGTTGGGAGTGGAGCTCCAGGAGGAATTGAACTGGTTGGGGGGGGTTGGGGAACTGTATGGTGCTTGAGGAATAAAGAAAACTTCGCTTGACACGTGTCCCGTTTCATTGGCTTCGCTTGACACTCGTGTCCCACTTCAATACAGCCCAGGTATATGGAAGGCTTTTTATTAATCGTTTGGATCCCCCAACGTGATATAAAAAAACTTCTGATCATTCCCTTCCAATCATCAGTCTCCCACCCCACCTCCCTCCCTTCAATCCCATTAGTACAGCTCGTCTTTCCCTGACCATTGTTGCAGGCCATATTATCCATTGGATATGATGCAAGATAAAAATCCTACCCCGATAAATATTCCCCCACAATGTAATGATTCAAAGCACATAGAATGGCATAGAAATGCTGACTAATCTTTGTGAGTGCGTTCCATTTGACTTTAGTGCAGTCAGGCTGGAGGCCAGTGGAGGCTGCTGACTTTTAGTGGAGGAGAATACAAATGGGCTTAGAGGATGACATGGAACTGCTGTGGGGCAGCGGTAGAGTTGCTGCCTTACAGCACTTGCAGCGCCGGAGACCCGGGTTCGATCTCGACTACGGGTGCTGTCTGCATGGGGTTTGTACGCTCGCCCCGTGACCTGCATGGGATTTCTCCAAGATCTTCGGTTTCCTCCCACACTCCAAACACGTGTAGGTTTGGAGGTTAATTGGCTTGGTATGAGGGTAAATTGTCCCTAGTGTGTGCAGGATTGTATTAATGTGTGGGGATTGCTGGTCGGTACGGAGTCAGTGTGCTGAAGGGCCTATTTCCGACCTGTAAACTAAACTAAACTAAACTAATGCTGTGGACACCGAGCCAAGCCTTGAACTGCACCTTGTCCAGGCTGGCAAGTTGACCTGTGACAGCTTGACTCTGGCAGAGAGGCTGTGTTGGATAAGCCCCAGGATGAATATCTGGCCTGACACAGTCTCCGATGCTGCATTCAGTGCGGTTGGTATCTTAACATTTAGTCTATGACCATGACCTCTAATCTTATGGCTTTGTAGTTCTTGACTTCTCACATTGACTGGCAAAGCTTTTCGCTTGGGCAGCTCACAACCCAGCAGTATGAATACTGATTTCTCTAACTGCAAGTAACCCTTGCATCCCCTCTCTCCCCGTCCCTCCCACACTATTCATTGTTCTAGTTTTACTTTCATCCTGTTGAGTTCCGCTGTCGGTATTAACTCGTTATCACCTACCCCACAGCCAGCAATGGACCATTGTGGGCTTCATACGTCCTTGATTATCGGTGCTTTCTGCATATCTTCTGTTCACTTGTACTAAGCGCCATCTTTACCTCTCGTTCCCCTTTCCCCTGCCTCTCAGTCTGAAGAAGGGTCTCGATCCGAAACGTTGCCTATTCCTTTCCTCCAGACCTGACCAGCTGAGTTACAGTAGCTTTTTGTGTCCATCTTCGGTTGAAACCAGCATCTGCAGTTCCTTCTCACATATTTAGTCCCTCCTCCCAATACCTGTTTAGTGCGTGCTTCACACTCCTCAATGCAAATGCCCCACATCTCCTCACCAATTTGGGCGGCACGGTGGCGCAGCAGTAGAGTTGTTTCCTTACAACGAATGCAGCGACGGAGACCCAGGTTTGATCCCGACTATGGGGTGCTTGTCTGTATGGAGTTTGTACGTTCTCCCCGTGACCTGCGTGGGTTTTCTACGAGATCTTCAGTTTCCTCCCACACGCCAAAGACGTACAGGTTTGTAGGTTAATTTGCTTGGTAAATGTAAAAATTGTCCCTAGTTTGTGCAGGATAGTGTTAATGTGCGGGGATTGCTGGTCGGCGCGGACCTGGTGGCCCGAAGGGCCTATTTCCGTGCTGTATCTCTAAACTAAACTCTCAGTGCAGAGAGGAAAACACCTTAGAACACACTCTGTTTTATATAACAAGATTCTTCAAGGATTTCTAGTCAAAACTGGAGTCCAGAAGACCTGAAAAAACCACAAAGTGCTTCCATTTGTAAAGGTGCAGGGTAGCCTGGGGTATCATTGGTCACTGGCATCGCTGGAGTTAAAAAATGTACACATTATCACTAAAAATTGACTGCAACAATCACACATATAGGCAGACAGCAGAGAGTTAACTTACATTGAATCAAACAGGCACAGGTTGATCACTGTGGGAGCCATTTTCAAGGGCTAAAAAACTAGGCCCCAATCAAGAAATAGTTTTTGTAATCTTCAGTCCTTTGGAAGCCGATCTTTGAAAGTTAAGAGAGAGGACTCTGAAAAGTAACGGGCTGGACCTTTTTAAAAATGTACAGGAGGTGAAGTGAATTTAAAGGAGAGTTCAGATCTATGGTTAAAAGGAAAGGAAACTTGAAACAGAAATGCCAGTCACTTGAGAGATGTCACAAAGATTAACTCAAAAGCATTCAAAGAAAGATGCGTCTATTTATGACTTTCTCTGTACAAAGTAACTGCAATCTTCTGAGAGTTTGTGTCTGGAATGGCAGTAGGTTTTACTCAATCATTTTGAACTACATACTAAATAGGCTTTAATTAAATACTAAAAGACTTTAAACAACTAAGCTGGAAGAATGCTAATTAGTTCATTGACATTAATTCTTAACATATATATTTATTTATTTATGCTATATAATAAAATATATGCCCATATGAATTTCCTGGCAGTAAAACTTTATTTCCAGTTTAGTTTAGTTTAGTTAGTTTGGAGATACAGCATGGAAACAGGCCCTTCGGCCCACTCTGTCCATGCTGACCAGCGATCCCCTATACACTAGCACTACCCTGCACACTAGGGCCAATTTACAATTTTTACCCAAGCCAATTAACCTACATGTTGTAATATCTCTACCAAATATTTGTCTCAAATTGTAAGTTGATCTAAAATAGGACAAAAGTTTAACAGCCAAAAGTAAGATGAAGCAAAAGTTTATAAACCTCAGGCTACATCTGCAGAAAAAGAAATTGAGTTCATATTTCAGGCTGGAGACCTTTTACCAGACAGAATATGTACAGAAATCACATGCACAGATATAATGTCCCACTGTGAATTTCTAATTATAATTGAATATGCCTATGTAAACATTACACTGTAGACATATACTTGCCCCAAAGGTGGCTAAGAACAACTGCAATTGTTTGTTTCTGTTCGGTGCTTGGCAGAAATGTTCTTCTGCTCCAATACATCCTACTTGTCTATTTCCCGATTTGCCATGTTTCATTATATGACTAATGTAAGATTAAAATACCAAAATATATGAAAGGATTGATATAATTCTGTGCATTTTTACCCAATTATTCTCTGATTCCAATTTTGAAAAGAGATAACCTTTGGGCTTGAACATCTGTCTGTGAGATACAGAATCCAGCTGTTGTGGCTGTCAATGTTTCAAGCTGAGAAGATACAGTGTATCATAGAGTCATACAGTATGGAAACAGGCCCTTCAGCTCAACTTGCCCATGCAGGTCCAGATGCCCCATCAACACTAGTTCCACCTGCCCACATTTGGTTGATATCCCTTTAAACATTTCCTATCCAGTCCAAATGCATTTTAAACATAGTTATAATACCTGCCTCAACTACCTCTTCTATCAGTTTGTTCGATATATATCCAACACCCTCTGTGTGAAAAAATTACCCCTCAGGTTCCTATTGAATTTTCCCCCTCTCACCTTAAACATATGTCCCCTGGTTCTTGATTCCCCTATTCTGGGTAAAAGACTGTGCATTAACACTATCTATTTCCAACGTGATTGTATACACCTCTATAAGATCACCCCTCATCCTCCTGCACTCCGAGGAATAATGTTCTAGCCTGCCTAACTATCTCCACAGCTCAGGCCCTCAAGTCCTGGTGACATCCTCATAGATCTTCTCTATAAAAGGGTGATAAAAACTGAACACAACACCCCAAATGCAGCCTCACCAACATCTTCTACAACTATAACATAAAATGTTCTGAACTTTGGTCCAACACATCTTTCAGTATCATACCAGTATTTATCCAGAATAAAGATTAAATCAATATTTAATTATAGGGTAAATCAATTCTTTTTTTTTTTTTTGAGGAGGTTGTTATCTTATAGCTATTAAACAATGCTTTAAAGAGAAACACACACAAACAGCAGATGCCAGAATCTTGAGCAAAGAACAAACTGTTGGAGGAACTCAGTGGGTCAAGCAGCATCTGTGGAGGAGATGGACAGAAGACATTTCTTCAAATTGAACTGTCTGAAGACTGGTCCCGACCCGAAACATGGTCTGTCGATTCCCTCCACAGACCATGGACCCACTGAGCACTTTGTCTTTTGCTGAATACTTGGACAATGTTGGACAATGTGCACACATGCCCCAACCAGCAGCCCAATCATTCAGCAGGCGTTAAAATGTGATCAAAACGATGCCATATTTTAACTATAAAAAACAGAACCTAGACTTTGAATCAAAACACGATCTACAGCATTTTGAAACAAGTGGACACATGAGAGGACGGCAAAGAGAAATGGTAAGAACTCTTTGAAACTTCCACCCATTCATTTAAATGGAGAAAGAGGAAGGTGAGTGTTGTGATATGGTAGGGACTACTTTGTTGTATCACAAGGACTACTTTGTTTGCCTGTGTAGTAACATGTATATAAGAGAATGAGGTGAGTAGGTGGCCACTCTGGTTCCAGATGGCCGTGGTATAAACAGCCTGGATTTAATCTCCAGCATTATAACCTTTTAAACACGTGTACTTGTGGTCCGTCCAGGGTCATAACAAAGGTACAACAGATACCGGACCACGAAGTACAACCGTGAGTACATGGAATAAGCTGCCAGAGGGGGTAGTTAGTAGAAACTATAACACCATTTAAAACACATTTGGACAGATACATTGATAGAAAAGATTTATAGGAATATGGGCCAAACGTAGACAGGTGGGATTAATGCAGATGGGGCACCTTGGTCAGCATGGGCAAGCTGGGCCGAAGGGCCTGTTGCCGTGCTGTATGACTCTATGACTCTAAAGAGTGAATACCACTTTTTTCCTGACCGGCATATCTTCTCCAACTATCCCCTCCTTTGGTCATCATCTCCCTCTCTGGAAAACCGCATTTGTTTCTGTTTCCAAACCATTAACATAAAATTGCCATAAATAATTTCATGCGGAAATGCGCTGGAAACCTCTTTAGCCATGGAATGGTTCAGCTGCAGAATTGACTTCCACAGGGAGTTACTGAGGCAGATAGCATAAATACATTGAAGGGGAAATGAAGCAAATGAGATATTGTCTGCTTTAACTTACAGAGTTATGTGCTGCATCTCACATTCTTCCCATTGTCACAGCCACTGAGATTGTAGCCTCTGAACTTGTTTCACTGCCAACACAATTTATTGTCTTCTGCTCGAAAAGAGGCATTGTTTCCCCTCCTGGCTGTCCCGTCATCCTCACTCCAATCTTTCTGCCCACAATTGCCTTCCTTCGTAAGACAGAGCCGGTTTAGCTGCTTGAAATTAGGGAGCTCATGCAAAAAGTCAGAGCATAACACTCAAGAGAACGTTGTGGGCATGTGCCTCAAAATTCTGAGGCAGGACTTGCTCAGCGTTGCAGAATTGGGCATCAAGTCTTCACCAATGGCCATTTCCAGGTCACACCGAAGTTCAACCCATCCGTGTCCCACCTCACGTGACAGTGATGTCTGGGGAGCTGGAGATGACGTCAGGATGTTCGAGTCAAGCCACACGCAAACTGTGAGGAACAGCACTTCAGATTCTGCTGGGGTAGCCCACAACCCAAACTGCAGAAACAGCACTTCATCACAGTGATGCTCAACTCACCCTCGTCCCACCTAGCGTGATTTCAATTTTCATAGAGCTGGAGATAACACAGTAGATGTCACAGTAAAGCCAAACTGGAGGAACACCACCCCATATTCCATTTGGGTAGCTTACAATTCCAATTTTAAAAGACACCTCTACCTTCTCGCCCTCTCTCTTTCATGACCCCCCACCCCAGTGCATGTCCCCTTCTCCCCATAGCTTTTCCCCCCTCACACTCTTCCTGTCCTTTTCCACCTCTATCCCTCCCTCAGGCTTTACATTTCACTCCCTTTTGCAGCACTGAAGCAGGTCATTCGGGCCCCAAACGGCCAATGCCAGTCTCTATGTTCCATGCGTCACTTCTCCCAATAACCTTTACTCCATTCCTTCGGAAAAGCAAAGCTTCCATTCACATAGAGTCAAGAAAGTACCAAAACACTTCCACAAGCAAGGGGACCAACTGGCAGAGCAGTCACTGCTGTATTCCAGGGGATGTACAGCTAACTTATGCACAGCAAGTTCCTATATCTGGATACCTTCCATCACTTTGTCCTGAAGCACCAAGATTTGATCCCCTTTTAAATGCATCAATATTATCCACCCGAGTTCAGTTTAGTTTAGAGATACAGCGCAAAAGCAGGCCCTTCGGCCCACCAAGTCCACGCCGACCTACGGTCCCTGCACACTAACACTATCCTACACACACTAAGGACAATTTACAATTTTACCGAAGCTTATGACCACCAAGTCGGGAACAGCTTCTTCCCAACAATAAACAGGCTCTTGAACACCACACGATACTAACCTCAACCATGAACACCTATGGACTGTCTTCGGTCGCACTAAGGACTTGCAGTAGGTGGAGTTTTTTGCACTAGTATTGTGGTTATTGATTTCTTTGTTTATTGCATATTGTCTGTACATACTGCGTTTGCAGATCTGTTATGCTGCTGCGAGCAAGAATTCCATTGTCCCATTGTTGGTACACGTGACAATTAAACCCTCTTGACACTTTCCGTTAAGTTGCTGCCCTTGCCCTTCTTGGCGGTAGAGGTTGCTGGCGAGGTAAATGTTGCCGGAGCAAACAGAACACAAAGTCCTTCACTTATCAGTCAGCCACTCAGTGGAAAAGGCAAATAAACAACGTAGAATGAATGCAGGGCATCGGAAAATAAAAGCAGCAAAATCACAGATTGATTTCTTGATTTGTGTGAGATTTGAAAGCTCTATAGATTCTGAGTGCTTTAGATTACAAACACTTTTGTAAATGCATGTATTAAGTAACGGTTTTCAGTTAAAAGTTTAGGATGCAATTGACTTTCAGAGCCATACATTTTAACTGTTTTGCAATAATCCATTAACCGATAACCCTTGCTTTGTTGCCATGGATCGGGGGCAGTCTCCAAATACAGTAGCTGCCTGCAAAGCAGGGCTGCAGCAGTAAAGGACAAAGCGTGCTGAAGTAACTCATCAGGTCAGACAGCATCTCTGGAGAACATAGATGGGTGACGTTTGGGGTCGAGACCCTTCTTTAGACTCGGAAGGGACTCAACCCAAATCGTCACCTATACACGAGAAGGGTCTCGACCCGAAACGTCACCTATCCATGTTCTCCAGAGAGGCTGCCTGACATGCTCAGTTACTCCAGCACTTTATGTCCTTCTGCGTATTAACCAGCATCTGTAGTTCCTTGTTTCTGCCATATTAAATGATCAGTAGTGAAATCTTGGATAGACACAAAAAGCTGGAGTAACTCAGCGGGTCAGACAGCATCTCTGGGGAAAAAGGAATAGGTGACTTTTCAGGTCGAGACCCTTCTTCAGACTGAGAGTCGGGGGAAAGAGAAACAAGAGATACAGACGGTCATATGTTTCAGTGAAATCTTTCTGTATATAAAATGTATACAAATGGAAATATATTCAAATAACAAACAGTTTGATCTGCAGTATTATTACTGAATGAATGTTACTAGAGAAGTCATTAGGTTAGTTAAGAGATACAGCATGGAAACAGGCCCTTCAGCCCACTGAGTCCACGCCGGCCATCAATCACCCATTCACATTAGTTCATTTATCCAACTTTCTCATCCACTTCCTACACGCCATGGGCAATTTACAGAGGCCAATTAACCTACAAACCTGCACATCTTTGAGATGTGGAAATGTGTCTGAGCTGAATATAAAATACCTACATTTCATTTCAAAGGAAAAAAAGTGCCTTGCTTTTGACGATTTTAACCATTCAAACAACATCAGTGAAAAAAACCCACAGATTATCCTTTCAGTCATAATGCTACTTGCCAGATTTTAATGTGCTTCAAAATGATGTTTGCTTAGAAATCATTTCCAGTCTGTAATACTGAACATGGTGTGTGGTCACAGGGAATAAAGTGCAGAGGCAGAGTGTAGACTCTGACATAGGTAATGGAGCACTTTAGGCAATTCCAGGGATGGGTTTCGAGATAATAACGTTTCTCATATTGTAGCAAAGACCATTCTTCTGAACTACATAATTTAAAAAAATTTTTTAATCTAAATAAACTTTATTCTGAATAAAAAATATATATGATACAAGAATCGTAAACAAATCTTGTACAAAATCATGAGAGGAATACCTCGGGGTAGATGCACAGAGTCTCTTGCCCAGAGTAGGGGAATTGAGGACATAGGTTCAAGGTGAAGGGGAAAAGATTTAATAGGAATCTGAAAGGTAACCTTTTCACTCAAAGGGTGGTGGGAGGGAACACACAGTGTCCAAGGGGACTCTGGAGGCCTTCCGTCAACGCTGGTCGCCGCGGGGGGTCGTCGAGTGCATTGTAGATAAAGATGCCACTATTGTATTATAATGATTACCTGATGCAATATGCGACTATTGAACATTTTTGTACCTTCTGGTACACTGTAATATGCAATTATTGAATAAAGTCCTTGGAAGGAAAAAAAGGATGGTGGCCATTTAGAACAGAGATGAGGAAAAGCTTTTTTAGTCAGAGAGTTGTGAATCTGTGGAATTCTCTGCCTCAGAGGGCAGTGGAGGCCAATTCTCTGAATACATTCAAGAGAGAGCTAGATAGAGCTCTTAAGGATAGCAGAGTCAGTGGGTATGGGGAGAAAGCAGGAACGGGGTACTGATTGAGAATGATCAGCCATGATCACATTGAATGGTGGTGCTGGCTCGAAGGGCCGAATGGCCTACTCCTGCACCTATTGTCTATTGTCTATTGTCTATTGAGTGTATGGAACGAGCTGCCAGATGATGTAGTTGAGTCTGGGACTATCCAGACGTTTAAGAAATAGTTAGACAGGTACAAGGATAGGACAGATCTGTAGGGATATGATCCAAGTGCAGGCAGGAGGGACTAGTATAGCTGGGACATGTTGGCCGGTGTGGGCAAGTTGGGCCGAAGGGCCTGCTTCCACACTGCATCACTCTATGACTCTTAAGAACTGTGTAACATTTCTTCTGACATTCTTAGCAGTCATACATACATTCATCAGCATTGCATTTGGTAGTGTTTACAGAAACATCATTAAACCCGGCACCCTTTCCACTGATGTGCCCTCCTGGGTTGAGATCCCGGCATTTGTCGGCACTGGGCCTGTACTCACTGGAGTTTAGAAGAATGAGGAGGGATCTCATTGAAACATACAGAATAGTGAAAGGCTTGGATGGAGTGGATGTGGGGAGTGGGAAAGTCTAGGGCTAGAGGTCATAGCCTCAGAATTAAAGGACGTCCTTTTAGGAAGGAGATGAGGAGAAATTTTGTTAGTCAGAGGGTGGTGAATCTGTGGAATCCTTTGCCACAGAAGGCTGCGGAGGCCAAGTCAGTCGATATTTTTAAGGCAGAGATAGATAGATTCTTTTTCAGACTACTTCTTCTACTTCGTCTGAAGAAGGGTATTGACCCGAAACGTCACCCATTCCTTCTCTCTCAGCTGTCCCGCTGAGTTACTCCAGCATTTTGTGCCTACCTTCGATTTAAACCAGCATCTGCAGTTCCTTCCTAAACCAGATAGATTCTTGATTAGTACAGGTGTCAGAGGTCATGGCGAGAAGGCAGGAGAATAGGGTTAGGATGGAGAAACAGATAAGACAATAGACAATAGACAATAGGTGCAGGAGTAGGCCATTCAGCCCTTCGAGCCAGCACCACCATTCAATGCGATCATGGCTGATCACTCTCAATCAGTACCCCGTTCCTGCCTTCTCCCCATACCCCCTCACTCCGCTATCCTTAAGAGCTCTATCCAGCTCTCTCTTGAAAGCATCCAACGAACTGGCCTCCACTGCCTTCTGAGGCAGAGAATTCCACACCTTCGCCACTCTCTGACTGAAAAAGTTCTTCCTCATCTCCGTTCTAAATGGCCTACCCCTTATTCTTAAACTGTGGCAGCTTGTTCTGGACTCCCCCAACATTGGGAACATGTTTCCTGCCTCTAATGTGTCCAATCCCCTAATTATCTTATATGTTTCAATAAGATCCCACCTCATCCTTCTAAATTCCAGTGTATACGAGCCTAATTGCTCCAGCCTTTCAACATACGACAGTCCCGCCATTCCGGGAATTAACCTAGATCAGCCATGATTGAATGGCGGAGTAGACTTGATGGGTTGAATAGCTTGATTCTACTATTCCTTATGATCAGCCCTTGTTTGAGGGGTGTCCCCCCCAGACCCTGTCCCCCCCAATGTGCAGCAACAGAAGGATCTTTTGACTGTAGTCCTCCCCCACAGGGTCTTGGTGTTGGCTTCACCTTTACATGCAAGGCACTTGAACAGGTGCTGAGGTTGTGAATGACGCTACATCGAGCAACTCTCCCTTGTAAACCTTTACAAAGTCTAAACCAGTGCTTCTTAAACTGATGAATGGTTCACCCAAGGGTGAATGAATTTTTTTGGGGGTGAATGAAACTAGAAGGGTAAATGAAGGGTGAATTACTTAAAATATATAAAATTATACACACGGGCGAATAAGACAAAAATTACCAAAAAAACATAAGAATATGTAGCCGAGGGTGAATGAAATTTTGTGATAAAGACTCAAGGGTGAATGACACTGAAATAGTTTAAGAAGCACAGGTCTAGATAATTGCAATAAAAGAGGATGCTAGAGGCAAGAGTATTTAGGTAACCCGGTCACTAATTGCTTCTGTGATGGCGTGATGTTTTTTTAACCGCTGCCCAGAAGCTGTAGCTTAGACAAAAGGAATGGTCCACAGACAAGAGCTCTCAGGAGACATCTCTTCATCTGTGCAGTGCCAACTGTGGGACATAGCTCAGAAATGTAACAGATTCCGTGTCAGAGATGTAACCCACATGAAATGGGTAGTGGCAGAGTGAGCCCCACAGCAAATTGGGGGAACAGCATTGCATGTTTCACTTGGGCAGCTTCAAACCAGCGATATGAATATTGACCTCTCCCTTCAAGTAATCCTTGCTTTCCCTCTCTCTCCATCCCTTCCCCACCCGAGTTCTCCGACTAGTTTGATTGTCTTTCTGATTAGATTGTCTCCATTTAGAACGGAGATGAGGAAGAACTTTTTCAGTCAGAGAGTGGTGAAGGTGTGGAATTCTCTGCCTCGGAAGGCAGTGGAGGCCAGTTCGTTGGATGCTTTCAAGAGAGAGCTGGATAGAGCTCTTAAGGATAGCGGAGTGAGGGGGTATGGGGAGAAGGCAGGAATGGGGTACTGATTGAGTGTGATCAGCCATGATCGTATTGAATGGCGGTGCTGGCTCGAAGGGCTGAATGGCCTACTCCTGCACCTATTGTCTATTGTCTATTGTCTATTACATTTTACTTTGCATGCCTCGTTGTCACCTTCCCCTAGCTAACAATGATCTATTCTACATTTTCCTTGAGCTTCGTCACCTTTGATCTCCCTTTTTCACACCTTACCCTTCCACATCTCTTGGTTTCCTCCCCCCAGACTCTCAGTCTGAAGAAGGGTCTCAACCTGAAACAACGCCCATTCCTTCTCTCCAGAGATGCTGCCTGTCTCCTCCAGCAGTTTGTGTCTATTAACACACATGAAAGTCCCGCTTCTCTGTTATGTGACTCCATAATTCTGAAAGTGCTTATGTGTTTCAAAGGCATTTGTCATTAGTCAATTCACTTTATCACCTCTGCTGTTATCTCCAGTTCTCCCTTTATCACATTGCACCACACTATTGATTATTTATCAAGCTTGTTCATCGAGCTATTGTGGACATCATATTGCCGTGTAAATTCCCACCTCTGCACAGAATACCTCTGTTAACAGTTTTCTTCCAGTGTAAACTACAAATTGTTTGTCCGCCACTGCCAAAAATATACTGATTTTAAAAATTGGTAGTACTGGAAAGATTACAGAATTAGCTAAAAGCACACAAAAATCCCCAATAGGTTGGTAAGACTAAAGGAGAGTACAGGGGGGAGCAAGGGGGGAGCAAGGGGGGAGCAAGGGGGGAGGCCACAGAAGGAATGCAAAGCACGAGTGTTTATTTTAAAAAGTCAACTTATTTACATCGGCGAGACCAAACGCAGGCTCGGCGATCGCTTCGCTCAACACCTGCGCTCGGTCCGCGTTGGCCAATCTGATCTCCCGGTGGCCGAGCACATCAACTCCCCCTCACATTCCCAGTCTGACCTTTCCGTCATGGGCCTCCTCCAGAGCCATAGTGAGGCCCACCGGAAATTGGAGGAACAGCACCTCATATTTCGCTTGGGCAGCTTGCAGCCCAGCGGTATGAACATTGACTTCTCCAACCTTAGATAGTTCCTCTGTCCCTCTCTTCCCCTCCCCCTTCCCAGTTCTCTCTCTATCTTCCTGTCTCCACCTATATCCTTCCTTTGTCCCGCCCCCCCTGACATCAGTCTGAAGAAGGGTCTCGACCCGAAACGTCGCCCATTCCTTCTCTCCCGAGATGCTGCCTGACCTGCTGAGTTATTCCAGCATTTTGTGAATAAATACCTTCGATTTGTACCAGCATCTGCAGTTATTTTCATACACTACAAATTACCTCTAGTGTGTGTAGGTGGTTGGAAAATTGGGGTGAACTTTAAGGGCATGTGAAGTAAGTAGGGAAGATGAGGTTGGCAGGATTACTACAAGAGCTAGTATAGACTCAATGGCTGAATGGCCCCATGCTATGTGGTACGAAAGATGAGAAACAATACTGATTATTGATAGAAGCTTGGATTTTAGCAACTGATATTTTAAACCATAATAAAATGTTTATTTAAGATCAATTGCAACTAAACTGGAGATTAAATTATAATTCAGTCATTTAGAATAGCAAATAACAAACTAAACAAACCATTCATATGTTGTAAGATCATAAAGATAGGAGCAGAATTAGGCCATTCGGCCCATCAAGTCTACTCCGCCATTCAATCATAACTGATCTATCTCTCCCTCCTCACCCCATAACCACTGACCCCCGTATTGATCAATAATCTATCTATCTCGGCCTTAAATATATCCACTGACTTGCACTCCACAGGCTTCTGGGGCAAAGAATTCCACAGATTCACTCCCCTTTGACTAATAGACAATAGGTGCAGGAGGAGGCCATTCGGCCCTTTGAGTCAGCACCGCCATTCAATGTGATCATGGCTGATCATTCTCAATCAGTACCCCGTTCCTGCCTTCTCCCCATACCCCCTGAATCCGCTATCCTTAAGAGCTCTATCTAGCTCTCTCTTGAATGCATTCAGAGAATTGGCCTCCACTGCCTTCTGAGGCAGAATTCCACAGATTCACAACTCTCTGACTGAAAAAAGTTCTTCCTCATCTCCGTTCTAAATGGCCTACCCCTTATTCTTAAACTGTGGCCCCTTGTTCTGGACTCCCCCAACATTGGGAACATGTTTCCTGCCTCTAACGTGTCCAACCCCTTAATAATCTGAAGAAGGGTCTCGACCCGAAACGTCACCCATTCCTTCTCTCCTGAGATGCTGCCTGACCTGCTGAGTTACTCCAGCATTTTGTGAATAAATACCCTTAATAATCTTATACGTTTCGATAAGATCTCCTCTCATCCTTCTAAATTCCAAAGTATACAAGAAATTCCTCCTCGCACCTTCCTAAAAGAATGCCCTTTTATTCTAGTGGAAACATCCTCTCCACATCCACTCAATCCAGGCATTCATCTCAGTTTCACCGGAGGTGCATATCAGTGTTAATACCAACTTGATTTTTACTAATCTGATTACTTCTGAAGAATCTCATACCCATGGGCATGGCTCTCTCAGTATAAATGAAATACATTTTTTGAATAATTTGCAATTTTGCAAGAGGCCTTACTTAGTGCATCGAAGTCTGAACACTGCAATTTGGTTTCAATTTAATTTAAGAAACATTTTCTTCCATGAGGGGCAAGTGAAATGTATGACACTTCCAACCAGTTTAATATTCACAGACCAAGGCGAAACAAAATCGAGTGGCGCTGTGAGTGGAATGGAAATCTAGTAATAATCTTCAGAAGGTGATTAGAATCCACCGTAACAATCTCTAAGAAGTTGATTTGAGTGATTAATTGAAAGATGCATGGAAACAGCCGCTGAGACCATGACGACTATTGATCACTGGTGGAAACACTAGTTCAATGTTATCCCACTTTTGCATCCACTCCATGCATGCTAGAGGCAGTTTACAGAGGCCCAATTAACATACAGACTCGCACGGCTTTGGGTTGTGTGAGGAGACCAGAGCACAGAGGAAATCCACAGGGAGAACGTACTTACTCCATACAGACAGCGCCCAAGGTCAGGATTGAACACAAGTCTCCAGTGCTGTCAGACAGCTGTCATAGACTCATACATAGAAACATAGACATAGAAAATAGGTGCAGGAGGAGGCTATTCGGCCCTTCAAGCCAGCACCGTCACTCATTGTGATCATGGCTGATCGTCCACAATCAATAACCCGTGCCTATCTTCTCCCCATATCCCTTGATTCCACTAGCCCTTAGAGCTCTATCTAACTCTCTTTTAAATTCATCCAGTGATTTGGCCTCCACTGCCCTCTGTGGCAGAGAATTCCACAAACTCACAACTCTCTGGGTGAAAGTTCCTTCTCACCTCAGTTTTAAATGGCCTCCCCTTTATTCTAAGACTGTGGCCCCTGTTTCTGGACTCGCCCAACATTGGGAACATTTTTCCTGCATCTAGCCTGTCCAGTCCTTTTATAATTTTATATGTTTCTATAAGATCCCCTCTCATCCTTCTAAACTCCAGTGAATACAAGCCTAGTCTTTTCAATCTTTCCTCACATGACAGTCCTGCCACCCAGGGATCAATCTCGTAAACCTACGCTGCACTGCCTCAATTACAAGGATGTCCTTCCTCAAATTAGGAGACCAAAACTGTACACAATACTCCAGATGTGATCTTACCAGGGCCCTATACAACTGGAGAAGAACCTCTTTACTCCTATACTGAAATCCTCTCGTTATGAAGGCCAACATGCCATTAGCTTTCTTCACTGCCTGCTGTACCTGCACGCCAACTTTCAGTGACTGGTGTACAAGGACACCCAGGTCTCGCTGCACTTCCCACTTACCTCACCTAACACCATTAAGATAATAATCTGCCTCCTTGTTTTTGCCGCCAAAGTGAATAACCTCACATTTATCTATATTATACTGCACCTTCCATGCATCTGCCTACTCACTCAACCTGTTCAGGTCACCCTGCAACCTCCTAACATCCTCTTCACAGTTCACACTGCCACCCAGCTTTGTGTCATCCACAAACCTGCTAGTGTTGCTTCTACAGCATGGAAACAATTTTCCCACACACAACCAACATGGCCCATCTACCCTAGTCCCACCTCCCTGCGTATGGCCCATATCCCTCTAAACCGACTCTATGCATCTACCTCAACAAGGCAAGGGCCCAACCACACTTCCTCATCGACAATTAAGACAATTTGGATATTTTTAAGGCAGAGATAGATAAATCCTTGATGGTATGGGTGTCAGGGTTTATCGGGAAGAGGTAGGATAATGTGGTTAAGAGGGAAAGATAGATTAGCCATGATTGAATGGTGGACTAGACTTGATGGGCCAAATGGCCCAATTCTGAATGGCCAAATGGCCCACTTATGAATTTATGAAGGACAATAAATGTTGCTCTTACCAGTTTCACTCACATCCCAAAGGATGAACACAATTCAGTCTCTTTGTGTTTCTGGCACTCAGATTACTCTTGTGTTTGTTATTTACAGCACCCAAACCCGTGTTCGCGCCTGACTAGGGGTGCTGCCTACATGGAGTTTTGTACGTTCTCCTCGTGGGTTTTCTCCGGGTACTCCGGTTTCCGCCCAGGTTAATTGTGTAGGTTAATTGGCTTGGTAACATTGTAAATTGGCCCTAGTGCGTGTAGGACCGTGTTATTGTGCGGGGATCGCTGGTCGGCATGAACTAGGTGGGCCGAAGGGCCTGTTTCCGCGCTGTATCTCAAAATTAAACTAAAACTGAACACCATTCGTTCCAGAAATATGACATTAATTCAAGAACCACTAATTTGAAATAAACCAGTCAATGGTAGAAATGAACAGCAGGTCCTTTAAGCGTGTTAATAGGTTGGAATTGTTCTAAAATGTAGTTTAGTTTAGTTTAAAGATACAGCGCGGAAACAGGCCCTTCGGCCCACCGAGTCCGCGTCGACACTAACACTATCCCACACACAATTTATGGACTATTTACATTTTTATCCAAAAAAACTACAAATCTGTACGTCTTTGGAGTGTGGGAGGAAACCGTAGCACCCGGAGAAAACCCACGCGGTCACTGGGAGAATGCACAAACTCCGTACAGACAGCAGCCGTAGTCAGGATCGAACCCGGGTCTCCGGCGCTGTAAGGCAGCAACTATATCACTGTGCCACCGTGCCACCCTAAAATTGTTTCAAAATAGGAAGCTAAAACAACCCCTTTGGAAAAATAATATAAACCATTCTCACTGAGAAACTCTCCACCCCTCTCCTCCCTGCGACCCTGGATCGGTTGGACAATACATCAGCCGGTTTTCCTGTTACGATCTTGGCAAAAGTCCCATGGATTTCCAACACCAACTCCAAGCAAATGTGAAAAATAAAGTTTTCATTTGTACAGTGTTCAAATCACAGTGTATCTCTGATGCCCCTTACTGGAAACCAGACAGAAACCAACATGTGTATCAGAGAGAGGGAGAGAGAGGGGGAGAGAGAGAGAGAGAGAGAGAGAGAGGGAGAGAGAGAGAGAGAGAGAGAGAGAGAGAGAACTTTGCGTGGCTTTGAATGATGGGACGATGTTGACACACTTTTCCCAATCTACTTGGAATGCAAATTTCGGGATAGCTGAATCATATTGCAAGTTGGATATCATTTAAAAAAATAATATGAATGAAAATAAAACTGTGAATAAATCTCAGTTGTGAATAATCATATTGTTTCCTTTGTAGCCCTTGCACCGGCTTGGGTGTGTCGGTGTGTCGGTGTGTCGTTGTGTCGGTGTGTCGGTGTGTCGGTGTGTCGGTGTGTCGTTGTGTCGGTGTGTCGGTGTGCCGGTGTGTCGTTGTGTCGGTGTGTCGGTGTGTCGTTGTGTCGGTGTGTCGGTGTGCCGGTGTGTCGTTGTGTCGGTGTGTCGGTGTGTCGTTGTGTCGGTGTGTCGGTGTGTCGGTGTGTCGTTGTGTCGGTGTGTCGGTGTGTCGTTGTGTCGGTGTGTCGGTGTGTCGGTGTGTCGTTGTGTCGGTGTGTCGGTGTGTCGGTGTGTCGTTGTGTCGGTGTGTCGGTGTGTCGGTGTGTCGTTGTGTCGGTGTGTCCGTGTGCTTGAGAACCGAACCCTTCTGACTGCCCATGAGAGCGTTGATCATGAGAGTCCACATCTCTGGTGTGAAGTGAGTGTCGGGTGCCAATCCCCATGTAAGGGCCGTGTCAGCATCCACCCGGAGGTTTACAAGACAATACTCGAACTCACCCATTTCCAGAGCTTGTGTAAGAAAATAACAGCAGTTGCTGGTACAAATCGAAGGTATTTATTCACAAAATGCTGGAGTAACTCAGCAGGTCAGGCAGCATCTCAGGAGACAAGGAAGCTTTTCCAGAGCTTGGTGCGATCTGCAGGCTCTGTTTTGTAGTCGCTCAATTTTGTAGATCTGGCCTCATTTATAGAACAGATGGGTCCATTACAACCTTGGAAGTGGGATTGGAGATCCATCTAAAGTCACCACATTCATGGCAGGTGACCTTGGAGAGAAGGTTATGGGCGGGAGGGACTATTTAGATGACACTTTCCAACATTGTTGAGACTTGGATCCTAGGATTAAAACATGTTTTTAAAAACTCTCTAGGTGGAGGGGCGGGGGGTGTTTAAAGCATATTTGCATTTATATATAGATCTCTTCACAATCACAAGGTGCCCTGTAGTCCTCGACAGCGGTGACATAGTTTCCGAGAAATGTACTGATGTTGGAAACAACGCAGCCGGTACATATAAGAAAATAACTGCAGATTCGAGACCCTTCAGCAGTCTGAAGAAGCGTCTCGACCTGAAACGTCACCCATTCCTTCATCTCCCGAGATGCTGCCTGACCTGCTGAGTTACTCCAGCAGCCGGTACATACACAGCAAACCCCCAGAGACATCAATGGACAAGTCTCAATTTTATGGCGTTAATTAGGGAGAGATAAGATGGACGAGGACACTGGTCTCTGAAGAAATCCATTGAAGGTATCCCCAGAGAGCCAACGTTGGTTGTGGGAAGGAACTGCAGATGCTGGTTCAACACCATTGTGTGAATAGATCCAAGATGCTGGAGTAACTCAGCGGGACAGAAGTCTCCAGTCTTCTGGAGAGAAGGAATGGGTGACGTTTCGGGTCGAGACCCTTCTAATCTCTGGCTAACGTTTCACTTGCTCGACGACACCACCGAGCAGAGCGGCAACCCCCTGCAGGTTTCCACTGGAACCAGCCCGAATTCCTCTCCCTGAAGTGAGTGAGTGAGACTCGAGCCACCATCAGAGACGAGAGTATAAAGTCTGCAACGACTCAAGCCAACACGTTGAAAAGATCTTTCTAAACAAAGTGCCCTTAATAAACCAGGAACACTGGTATCGTTCTTAGCACCGGTCTTTGAGAGTTAAACCACAACATTATGGCATTAATTATTTATGTACAGCGCACAGCTATTTAGGAAGTGATCTAGCCCAGGCTGGGAAATTAAATCCACTTAAAACCTCCATTTCCTGATTTTGAGAAAGGGTTTATACTTGCATCTTATAATTCCGCAGATGGACACAAAATGCTGGAGGAACTCGGCGGGACAGGCAGCATCTCCGGAGAGAAGGGTCCCCTCTCCCCACAGATGCTGCCCGTCCCGCTGAGTTACTCCAGTGTTTCGGGTCCATCTTCGACGTAAACCAGTATCTGCGGGTCTTCCCTGTAATTTCGCCCTGGTCTAACATTTCTAAACATGCCGCATTTCAGAGACTTTATGCTGATTCCGTGGTCACGGATCTTGACCAGGACTTTGGAGCCACAGAGGGGGGATGCTGTGTATTTTGATTTGCAATTTCGCGGACTGCGAAGAGTTGGTTAATTTCTGCATGGTTGATTGACAACCGGGACTTGGCCAACACGTGGGCTTGACGTCGGTGGAGGTGTTACATTTTATAAGAAATCATCGGAGCTGCGAATCCCTGATCTCGATTCCAACGCCACGAAGCCACTTCGCCTTATCCCACTGCAACTATCAGGGTGCGTCGTCGGTGATCATCGTCGGGGGGAGCAGGAAATCAGAAACCACAGGTGCAAAGTGCGGGGTCCCGTTGTCCAAGGGGCTGAACGACCATTCTGAGCCAGTTACTTGGTCGCTCTAGACTGGACCAAGGTGCGATGGAGCTGTCCACTGAACCCAACGCTGAGCGGGAGCTGTTCACAGACTATAGTGCTGAAGTGTACTGGGGTCTGGCGCTCAACGCCACCTGGGAGGGTTCGCAGAACGGCTTTGGAAACAATATTAGCGTGGATAACAGCACAAGTTTGAACCCAACCAAGGGATCCGCGACCTCGGTCTACGCTATCGCCATCACGGCGCTCTACTCGGTAGTGTGTGTGGTTGGGCTGGTTGGCAATTTCCTGGTCATGTATGTCATTGTCAGGTAAGGAACTATCCCGTTGTGTAAAAGTAGGGGTTGTTTTTTTTGTTGTTTGTTTGGTTTGTTTAGCCGGGTGATTCTCCTCCCCCCGACCTCACAACACGGCGGCGAAGCTGGTGGCCGAGTTAGAGAGGAAGATCCCATGGCGGCTGTGAATGTCGTCGCGTTGGCCCGGTGTTGCAGCAATAACCAAGGAGCCTCTGGAAAAGCAAAAGAAAAAAAATGCAAACATTCTAGACTGCTGGAAATCCGAAAGTTGAGGAAGTGTCCGTGGTCAAAGGCTGGAAGGCATAGATTGTGGGCAAGAGGGGCAACGTTTAAAGGAGATTGTGCACGACCAGTATTTTTTTTACACACACATACAGGGTCTATCAGAGTGAAGCAAGACATACCTTGAGGAGAAATCGCAGTGGAGCACTCTATCAGAGTGCCTGGCACCCATTGCCTTAGGTACAGGTGGCGGTGGAGGCAGATACCATAATGGCATTTAAGAGGCTTTTAAACGGACACACGGGTAGGCAGTTAATGGAGCGATATGGGTCATGTGCAGGTAGAGGAGAATATTGTAACTTGGCTTCATGTTCTGCACAGACGTTGTGGGCCGAAGGGCCTGTTCGGGAGAAGGCAGGAACGGGGTACTGATTGAGAATGATCAGCCATGATCACATTGAATGGCGGTGCTGGCTCGGAGGGCTGAATGGCCTCCTCCTGCACCTATTGTCTATTGTCTATTGTCTATTGTCTATTGTCTATGGTCTATTGTCTATTCCTGTGCTGTGCTGTTCTGTGTTCTTATGCTCTAACTGAGTTTCTCTCCCCGCCGAGGCCACAAGGCACGTTCAGACGCTGTCGGGTTTTTTTTTAATTAAAAGAGAGCCCTCTAATTAAAGGAAACTGAATGTGCTGAGATTGGATAAAGCAAGAGAGATGGACATAAATCGCGCCTGAGAGTTGAGGCATACCCTGGAGATCAATCGTCAGTTAATTCAACAAAGTAAATCAAAATCGCATTCCTCAAGAAATGCAATGCTGAAAATCTAATATACGAACGGTAAAAAACTGGGGAAAACCCAGCTGGGTAGGCAGCATCTGTGGGGAGAGAGAGGCAGACCAAACGTTTGTATGTTAAAGGGTTACCTTTGTCCTGATTCCCACGGGTGCAGCCTGACCCGACGCCTAAGTCCCAGCATGTTCTGTTTTTATTGCCGAATTCCAGCATTTGCAGGGTTAATTTGTTTAGGGAGGAACTGCAGATGCCGGTTTACACCGAAGATGGACACAAAAAGCTGGAGTGAGCGCAGCATCTCTGGAGAAAAAAGGAATATGTGATGTTGGAAGAGTCTCGACCCGAAACGTCACCTATTCCCTTTTTCTCCAGAGATGTTGCCTGACCCGTTGAGTTACTCCAGCTTTCTGCAGGGAAAACAACTGCAGATGCTGGTACAAATCGAAGGCGTCACAAAATCCTGGAGTAACGCCTAAGATAGACACGAAATGCTGGAGTAACTCAGCGGGTCAGGCAGCATCTCAGGAGAGAAGGAATGGGTGACGTTTCGGGTCGAGACCCTTCTTCAGTCTGACCCCCATTCCTTCTATCCTGAGATGCTGCCTGACCCGCTGAGTTACTCCAGCATTTTGTGATACCAGCTTTCTGTGACTGCCTGTATGTTTATTTCGCAGCTCTCTGCCTAATCGCCCGTTTCAGCCACCCTGTTTTCTCTGGACCTACACTTCCCCATTCCCACTTCCATCGCTTTATGTGGGGTTTTTTTTTTGATTTTGAGATACAGCGCGGAAACAGGCCCTTCGGCCCACCGAGTCCGCGGCCGCCCAGCGATCCCCGCACACTAACACTATCCTACTCACACTAGGGACAATTTTTACATTTACCCAGTCAATTAATTACCCTGTACGTCTTTGGAGTGTGGGAGGAAACCGAAGATCTCGGAGAAAACCCCACGCAGGTCACGGGGAGAACGTACAAACTCCGTACAGACAGCGCCCGTAGTCAGGATCGAACCTGAGTCTCCGGCGCTGCATTCGCTGTAAGGCAGCAACTCTACCGCTACCGTGCCGCCTACTCTGGTCTCTGGAAACGCGAACTGCTGAGGGCAGGAGTTCTTGCTGGTTCAAGGCAAATCCATTGAACTAACGCGGCGAATGGCCGCTGTTCAGGGAACAACAGGCTGGAGAAACACGGAGGGTCACTCAGCATCTGTAGAGGGGACAGACACTGACCCGCCGAGGTCCAGCAGCCTTTTGTATTTGGCTCCAGGTTTCGGTGTAGTATTTGCAGCGTCTCCTGTCCCCAGTTCTCCCCTCCGTTGCGCGGGATCGGTCTCTCATTGAAGCTGAAACAAACTGAACTGGACAAGGAAATGAAAAACAATGTGCACATTTTGATAATGAACGCGTGGGGATTAACACCATTCTGGGGTGTGGAGAAAGGTTTTACCTTTTTGTTATTAAAGAAACAAATTTCAAATAATTGCCCTTCAAATGCAGATCACGTCATCGATTCTACACAAGATCAAGGAGCCACCTTATAACTTACTTCATACTGGGACCATTCTTCATAACAATGTACCATTCTACAATTCTTTGAACAACGTCCCCTTTGACGTGTTTTCACGCCTTGCCCTTCCATATCTCTGCAACCCCCTCTCCCCTTGACCCTCAGTCTGAAGAAGGGTCTCGACCCGAAGCGTCACCCATTCCTTTTCTCCAGAGATGCTGCCCGTCCCGCTGAGTTACTCCAGCATTTCGTGTTTATCTTCAGTGTAAAACCAGCATCTGCAGTTCCTTCCTACATATAAGCCAACTTAATGGAATTATCAGAAATGCCGATTAAAATGTTGAGGGAAAGATGCCTTTACTTCAGCAGTTTACGGATCCCTTTAACACCAGGGCGATATTGGGTCCCAGGTGTTTAGTTGCTGTCTCGCTGCGCATCTGGTCTGTAGGTGTTGAACAGTGCCCACACTGAGAGGGTCTGGTCGCAGCAAATACCAGTGTTGTCAAACAAGGGCCACCGCCTACTATCACAACACAGCTAAAATCCCAGTCTGTGTACAGAAATAATAACCTCTAATACATCCTAGGTTAAAATATCTGAAATAGGTTCTGGTCTCGACCCGAAATGTCACCCATCCATGTTCATCAGAAATGCCGCTGAGTTACTCCAGCACTTTGTGTCCTTTTTTTGTGTAAACTAGCATCTGCAGTTCCTTCCCCCCCCCTATAAACGGAGGCTCCTTTTGTTCCCTTTAGCAACCCCCCCTTTACACAATTAATCCAAAGCCAAGTCTTTTACGAATAAGAAATTGTTTCAGAATGAGAAAAATCATGCCCACAGGAAGGCAATCACACACACACATACAATACTCACACACACACACACAATATATACTCACACATACACACACACACACACACACACACACACACACAATATACTCGCACATACACACACACACACACACAATATATTCACACACACACACAATATATACTCACACATACACACACACACACACACACAATATACTCACACATACACACACACACACACACACAATATACTCACACACACACACAATATACTCACACACACACACACACACAATATATACTCACACATACACACACACACACACACACACACACACACACAATATACTCACACATACACACACACACACACACACACAATATACTCACACATACACACACACACACACACACACACAATATACTCACACACACACACAATATACTCACACACACACACACACACACACACAATATACTCACACACACACACACACACACACAATATACTCACGCATACACACACTCACACACACACTCACAGTTACAGGCTAAAGGGAACAAAAGGAGCCTCCGTTTATAGGGGGGTGGGGGGCGCAAGGAACTGCAGATGCTGGTTTACACAAAAAAGGACACAAAGTGCTGGAATAACAGCGGCATTTCGATCGATCGCACCCACAATCACACACACATAAATATACTCGCACACAAACAATCACTCACACACACACACCTGCGCCCACACACAGTTACAGCCGGAGACAGGCGATCGCACCCACGTAATTCACTCAGGCACACACCATTACACTCACATAAACACAACCCGCACAAGCGGACCTGCAGTAAACACACAGTTTTATAGGTTTTCGCACAGAACCACAGATGATCACCTGAACACAGCATACAGAACATGCCATAAATATAACAATTGTAAACAGAGTCGCCTGCACCAGCCGTGTCTCTACAAACAAAATACATCCAATAACAAATAACAAGGAGTGTGGGGAGGAACTGCAGATGGTGACTGACACCGAAAATAGACACAAAGTGCTGGAGTAACTCCGCGGGACAGGTAACTCACCAGAGAGTGGTGAATCTGTAGAATTCTCTGCCACAGAAGGTAGTTGAGGCCAGTTCATTGGCTATATTTAAGAGGGAGTTAGATGTGGCCCTTGTGGCTAAAGGGATCAGGGGGTATGGAGAGAAGGCAGGTACAGGTTACTGAGTTGGATGATCAGCCATGATCATATTGAATGGCGGTGCAGGCTCGAAGGGCCGAATGGTCTACTCCTGCACCTATTTTCTATGTTTCTATGTTTTTTCTATGTTTTCAGACTGATTGTAGTGGGGGGTGGAGGGGGGATAAACCTCTTTCCAGGAATACTTAAATCATTGCAAGACAACATTTCGATACTTTGCTTTAGGTATTATGAAATATGAGTTTGTGCAAAACAGCCTCTAATTTATCTTTACCCGGGATAAGCACATGAACGTTGCACCGCAGTCAGACCGATTAGTTTGTAGGATGTCGGTTGTTGTAATGATTCGCCACAGTCTAGACATCAGTAATATCGCTGCCCGAGGTGTCGTTTTAATCGACTGGACTGGATCAGCAGTGGAATCGCCATTTCTAACATCTACAAGAATGTCGGGCTTTACAATACATCCCGCAAGACATTGTGGCCTTCCGTCACAGCGAGGAGGTGACTGGAGGAGACTCACTGTGATGGATGTTTCTTTTTGTTTGTTTTGTGTGTTGGTTTGTGGTTTGTGTGTGTAATTGCTTATTTTTTTGCTCTTGTTGTTGGACTGTGGGTGAAGAAATCTCGTCCAAAAGACTTGGGGTTTTTTTGGGATGACAATAAAGGTAATTCTGATTCTGATGACAGCTCCACAATTTACCTTTACTAAATGTGCAGGAGCTTTGCAGTTGTAGTAGGCAGTGTGTACAGACGTGGAAATGGCACCGCCTAGCGCCCAAAGCAGCCTCGGAAAAACAGGAATCCCTCTCACTGTCGATGGACACAGAATGCTGGAGTAACTCAGCGGCACAGGCAGCATCTCTGGAGAGAAAGAATGGGCGAGGTTTCGGGTCGAGAGTCAGAGGAGGGGGGGGGGGACACAGAGATAAGGAAGTGAAAGGTGTGAAAACGAGACATCAAAAGAGACGCGGTCCAAGGAAAACGTTGTTAGCTGGGGGAAGGTGACAACGGAGCAAACAGAGATACAAATTTAATAAGGGGGTCAGTCGGACTGGTCGGAGAACAAGGAAGGGGGGGGGGTGGAGAGAGGGGGAAAGCAAGGTTTACTTGAGGTTAGAGAAGTGTCACGACCCCAAAACGTCACCTATTCCCGCTGAGTTACTCCAGCATTTTGTGTCTATCTTCGGTGTAAACCAGCATCTGCAGTTCCTTCTTACATAATGAGATACGACTATTCTTGGTGATAAACATTGAGAGAAACAAAAGGAATATAATTGCTTTAGTAAGTCTCTTGCTGAAACTAAGATCCATCGGAAATTCTCAATGGCTTTGGAAATGATTCCCTTGTACTGGGGCAGGGAGGTGACTTCATATCCCTGCTTTCCAAACAACTGCATGACTCTGCTTTCTTTTGTGTCGTGACTGGGTCCGGTCACGATTTGAGCACTGACACAAAATGCTGGAGTAACTCAGCAGGACAGGCAGCATCTCTGGAAAGGAGGAATGGGTGACGTTTCGGGTCGAGACCCTTCTTCAGACTGAAAGTCATGGGAAGGGAAACGAGAGATATAGACGATGATGTAGAGTGATATCGAACAATGAATGAAAGATAATCAAAAGAGTAACGGTGATAAAGGAAACTGGCCATTGTTTGCTGTTTGTTGGGTGAAAACGAGAAGCTGGTGCGACTTGGGTGGGGGAGGGATAGAGAGAGAGGGAATGCCGGGGTTACTTGAAGTTAGAGAAATCAATAATCATACCACTGGGTTGTAAGCTGCCCAAGCGAAATATGAGATGCTGTTTCTCCAATTTGTGTTTAGCCTCACTCTGACAATGGAGGAAGCCTAGGACAGAAAGGTCAGTGTGGGAATGGGAAGGGAAATTAAAATGTTTAGCCACCGGGAGATCAGGTAGGTCCAGGCGGACTGAGCGAAGGTGTTCCGCGAAACGATCGCCCAGTCTGCGTTTGGTCTCGCCGATGTACGAGTCCACATCCTGAACAACGGATACAGTAGATGAGGTCGGAGGAAGTGCCACATCCTGAACAATGGATAGAGTAGTTCACATCTTGAACTATGGAGTGGTCTGCTGGAGCACCAGCATCTCAGCGGCGGAAGGGAAAAGACTTGACAAGCTGGTCAGGAAGGCCAGCTCTGTCCTGGGTTGCCCCCTCGACTCAGTGCAGGCGGTGGGAGAGAGGAGGATGATGGCAAAGTTAACATCGCTGCTGGACAACGACTCCCACCCCATGCAGGACACTGTCCCTGCATTGAGTAGCTCCTTCAGTGATAGACTCCTTCACCCCAAGTGCGAGGAGAGGAGAGATATAGGAGGTCCTTCCTTCCTGCTGCTGTGAGACTGCACAACCAGCACTGCTCCCAGCAGACGAGTCAACAGTAACAGTTAAGGAATACACAGCAAACTGATGACAATTTATCCTTGCCTTTACTTTTATTTATAATGAATGCTGTCTTGCTATGCACTTTGCTGCTGTAACACTGTAAATTTCCCCGGTGTGGGACAAATAAAGGAATATATATATATAGTAGATTGATGGGTTTTGGCCTTTGTTAATCGAGTCATTCAAATGAAACACAGCCTTTTGTTAGAAAAGATAACAGGGCAGCTGAACAACAAGTTCCCACCTTCCACAAATGAATTCAACGGCTGTCACCGATAAAAACACTAAAATTGCTGGAAATATTCAGCTAGTCAGGTAGCACCCATAAAGAGAGAAACTGATTTAACATTGTATGTTGATCATTCATTGAAATAATTCTGAAGAAAGGCCATTAGCCAGAAACATAAATTCTATTTTCATAAAGATGTTGCTTCACCCAACGAGTTCTTCCAGCATTTTCTGATTTCATTGCCAGTCTCTTCAGCATTTAGATTTTACATCGACTACCAAATTATTGATTTTTGGCAGTGCTGATCGAGGAAGAAATATGGACCCAGTCTCCATTAAACCTCTTTGCTTTCTGTCTTATACCATGGATTTTTTTTAAGCCGTCAGGAAAAATAAATCAGAGTTTTCATTCAATATCTCACTGACGAGTTATAGAGAGGTTAGATAGGCTGAGCCTCCCTTTATTTGGAGCTCAGGAGGTTGAGATGATCTTGTGGAGGTGTATAAAGTCATGAGAAGCATGGATAAAAATGCTCACAACCATTTCCCCAGGGTAGAAGATTCTAAAACTACAGGGCCTAGGCTTAAGGTGAGAGGTGATAGATTTAAGACAAACCTCTTCATTCAGAGGGTCATCCATATCTGGAATGAGTTTCCAGAAGAAGTGATGGAAGCTGATACAATTATGATTTTTGTAAGATATTTTTACAGGTATATGGATAGGAAGGTTTTAAAAGACAATGGGCCAAATGCAAGCAAATGAGACTAATCCAATATGCCAATTTGGTCAAAATGGACAAGATGGCCAAGGGGCCTGTTTCCCTACTGTACCAGTCTATGACTCTTTGAATGGCAGTGCATCACCCCCTTAGCAATGCAATAAAATGTAAACTCCTGGAATGTGGCTTGATCGTATAGACTGGGTGTTAAGAGTGGAGAAAGTGATCTGGAACAGAGAGCCACTGCATATGCAAAACAACAATCTGCCAGGCGGACTCAGCAGGCCAGGCAATTTCTGAGGAAGGAAATGGACAGATGCCATTTTAGGGCAGAATCCTTCTTGAAGACTCCTGACCCGAGAGGTGTTTCATTTAATTTACTCCCTCATGAAAAAGAACACTATATATCGAAAATAGCCATAAGGTTAAACCTTTGCTATTTTAGTATAATGATATCATGGTGATACAAGGATGGACCATAATACAATGACACTGAAAATACATGCAAGTTGGGTCAATAAATATTTTGTCCTAGTCAATTACACAGCAAAGAGTCGATAAGTGTTCAAGATGTTCTACTTGCACTTTATTCTGTCTTAAAACTGTTACAATTTGTTTCGTTGGGTTGTTGTTGTTTAAATTAATTAAATTATTGCATCGTATGGGAGGCGCATTCCCAATCTCGTTGTACCCCTGTACAATGACAATAAAGATATATTGTATTGTATTGTATTGTATGAAATGGACATTAAAATCGTCTGGCATCAACAAGCTAGACAAAGTGGTTTACCGTGCAGGAAGGAACTGCAGATGGTTTACACCGAAGATAGACACAAAATGCTCAGCAGGTTAGGCAGCAACTCCGGAGAAAGAAGTAGGTAACGTTTTGGGTCGAGACCCTTCTTCAGACTGAGAGACTGAAACTTCACCTATTCCTTTTCTCCAGAGATGCTACCTGAGTAACTCCAGCATTTTGTGTCTGTAACTGGCCCTAATTCTGTCCTGGTCTGACCTCTGTCTTTCTGCCCTTGAAAAGTGTAGTCAATGGGACCCAACAGCAAGAACCATGGATTCATTAGTCCAGGGGGGGTTATTGACACAGTGCTGAAGCAACAGCGACCAAACCCAGAGAGAGCCAGGTGTCAATTTGGTAAATAAACACCCTGGAAGATTCACTGTTAAATCGGACATTATATTCCCTCAAAGATAAACACAAAATGCTGGAGTAACTCCACGGTTTCGGCAGCATCTCTAGGTAGAAGGAATGGGTGACGTCTCAGGTCGAGATCCTTCTTCAGACAGAATCAGGAGAGAGGGAAAGGAGAGAATCAACCCAGCAGTATGAATATTGACTTCTCTAACTTCAATAACCCTTGCTTTCCCTCTCTGTCCATCCCTCCCCCAACCTAGTTCTCTGACCAGTCTGACTATCCTCCTGATTACATTTTACATCATATGCCTCGTTGTCACCTTCCCCTAGCTAGCAATCATCTAATCCACAAATTTTCCATGGAGCAGCATCCCCTTTGATCTCTCGTTTCCACACCTTACCCTTCCATATCTCTAATTTCTATTTTATTGAAACATATAAAGATTATGAGGGGATTGGACACATTAGAGGCAGGAAACATGTTTGGGGAGTCCAGAACCAGGGGCCACAGTTTAAGAATAAGGGGTAGGCCATTTGGAACGGAGATGAGGAAAAACTTTTTCAGTCAGAGAGTTGTAAATCTGTGGAATTCTCTGCCTCAGTGGAGGCCAATTCTCTGGATGCTTTCAAGAGAGAGCTAGATAGAGCTCTTAAGGATAGAGGAGTCAGGGGGTATGGGGAGAAGGCAGGAATGGGATACTGATTGTGAATGATCAGCCATGATCACATTGAATGGCGGTGCTGGTTCGAAGGGCCGAATGGCCTCCTCCTGCACCTATTGTCTATTGTCTATTACCCTTCCATATGTCTCATTTCCCTCTCCCCTGACTCTCAGTTTGAAGAAGGGTCTCGACCCGAAACATCACCCATCCCGTCTATGCTGAGATGCTGCCTGTCCCGCTGAGTTACTCCAGCATTTTGCGTCTATCTTCACAGAGGAAATTGAGCCGAAGTGGTTTTGTTCTGCTTGTTTTGTCGGTGTCATTGTGCATTCAGGCAAACATCAACAGACCATCATAAATGAATCTGCAGTATAAACCAATACAGGCAATTCAGGCTACTGCTTCACTGGAGCATGGAAACAGATGAAAAAGGAAGAAATATTTACATAATGCCTTTTTATAACCCGAGCACATCTCAAAGCAATTTGACATACAGGGTACTCAGCGAGTATAAGTTGGAAGGTGTGATGTCGAACCAGTGAGGTGAAATGCAATAAAGCAGCTTTCATCTACTGCAATTGAAACATCAAAGAAACGCTCAGACGAAATAAATAATTAATTCAGGACAAAAGAAAGGGAGAGACAATCAACCATCATAGGAACTGAACTTTCTAAACGACTTTTCATCCACTCCTGTGCTGTTAGATGTACAGATGTATATATTGATGAGGCGATTGGGATTAGACTCACTAGGCATGACAGGGTAACAACTGTCCAGCTTTGCCATTGCAGGACGGATCCATCTATATTTAAAATAGTATAAGAAAATAACTGCAGATGCTGGTACAAATCAAAGGTATTTATTCACAAAGTGCTGGAGTAACTCAGCAGCATCTCGGGAGAGAAGGAATGGGTGACGTTTCGGGTCAAGACCCTTCTTCAGACTGTATTCATCCATCTGTATTTAATCAGCTGCTGTGAAAGCAATCTTTCTACATCAATTATTCCAGGAAATATTGGCATAACCCAGTGTTGTTTATAATCACCCCGTTTAGAATTTGAATCTTATTCCTCATCCATTTAACACTTTAGCGACATAACCAGAAAGCCAAAGGCCAAGAGGAACCTCAGAGGATAACATAAAAGCAAATCTAATATAAATCCACAATGGTGCCTGGACCAGGGTGTGATCGCTAAAGGGAGAGCATGGACAGACTTGGACTGTTTTCTCCAGAGTGCCAGAGGTTACGGTGCGACTTGATAGAAGTATATAAAATTACAAGAGGCATAGATAGGGTAGACAGTCAGAACCTGAATCTGAATCTGAATTACCTTTATTGTCATTCAAAATGAATTGAACGAAAATCATTTGCCACGCAGTGACAACAGTACAGAGTAAAAGACACAAGACACACAATTTTAATATAAACATCCATCACAGTGACTCCTCCAGACACCCCTTCACTGTGATGGAAGGCAAAAAAAATTATTCTCTCCTCTCCCATGTTTCTCCCACGGACAGATAGTTCGACTTCTGCCGAGGCGCTCGAGCCTCCCTACTCGCGCAGGGAGATGAAAGGTCCCGCGGCCGAGCCGTACCAGGCGATGGAAGGCCCCGCGGCCGAGCCGCGCCAGGCGATGGAAAGTCCCGAGGCCGAGCCGCGCCGGGCGATGGAAGGCCCCGCGGCCGAGCCTTTCTCACCGGGTGGAAAAAATATTAGAGGGCATGACTTTAAGGTGAGAGGGGCAAAGTTTAAAGGAGTTGTGCAGGGCCAGTTTTATTTTGACAGAGAGAGCAGTGCCTGGTATGCGTTGCCAGGGGTGGTGGTCGAAGCAGATTCGTTAATGCATTTAAAGGACTGTTGGATAGGTATATGGATATGCAGTGAATGGAAGGATATGGTTAAAAAACACAAAAGGGCACAAAGTAACTCAGCAGGTCAGGCAGGATCTCTGGAGCACATGGATAGGTGACGTTTCAGGTCAAGATCCTCCTTCAGAGTTATGTGCAGGTAGGTAAGCGAAGGCCTTGGGCATCATGTTCGGCACAACATTGAGGGCTAGGGGCCTTTTCTTGTGCTAGACTGTTCTATGATCGATGTAAAAGCAAAGGGGGAAGAGTGGTGCAGCTACAGAGTTGCTGCCTTACAGCGCCAGAGACCCAGGTTCGATCCCGACTATGGGTGCTGTCTGTATGGAGTTTGTACGTTCTCCCCATGACCGGTGAGTTTTCTTCGGGTGCTCTAGTTTCCTCCCACACTCCAAAGACAAAGGTCGAAAGGTATTTTCTTGTCACGTGTACCAATTCAGGTACAGTGAAACTCGATTTACCATACAGCCATACTGAAAAAAGCAGCAAGACACACAACTACAGAAAAGTTAACATAAACATCCACCACAGCGGATTCCACATTCCTCACAGTGATGGAAGGCAATAAAGTCTAACCTTCACTCTTGATTCTCTCACGGTCGGGGCAGTCGAACCATTCGCAGTCGGGGCGATCGGAGGCCCCACGTTGGGGCGGTTGAAGCTCCCGCAATCGGAGCGGTCGGAGCTCCCGAAGTCAATCCCTAACCAGGGACCGCGAGCTCCACGATGTTAAGTCTGGCAGGCTCCTGGTGGGAGCTCCTAAAGTCGATCCCCAGCAAGAGGCCGCCAGCTCCTCAATGTTAGGCCGCAGTGCGGGCGGAGATACGATACCATCGAGGTAAGAGATTAAAAAAAAGTTTCCCACAACATACAGTTTTGCAGGTTAATTGGCCTCTGTAAATTGTAAATTGTCCCTAGTGCGCAGGATCGTGCTGGTGTATAGGGTGATCATTGGTTGGCGGGGTCTTGGTGGGCTGAAGGACCTGTTTCCATGCATTATCTCTAAAGTCTAAAAGTGACTGGAAGTGCTCAACAGGTCAGACCGCATCTGTGGAGAATGAAACAATTAGAATATCAGATCAATAACTTTCTATAATATGAGTATCACCAAAAGCCATTTGCAATACAGATGGTCAGTAAGTCTAATCTTAAGTGTGTGATAGAGCACTAGTGGGATTTATTGCCGATGCTGGTTTAAATCGAAGGTAGACACAAAATGCTGGAGTACCTCTGCGGGTCAGGCAGCATCTCTGGAGAGAAGAAATGGGTGATGTTTCGGTTCTGAAGAAGGGTCTCGACCCGAAACGTCACCCATTCCTTCTCTTCCAAGATGCTGCCTGTCCCTCTCCACAGATGCTTCCTCCCCCATTGAGTATCTTGCGCATGTTTTATTCCTTTCCCCTTCAGAAGGTAGACTTTGGAATAAATGTTTGTGGTAAATATAGAAGAAATATCTAAACGCTGAGTTTTATATTTAGATCAAAGGCTTTTTGAAACCATTGCTACTTATTTCAGTCAGCTGTCCTGTAAGGAATTGGGTAGATCACAAAGTGCTGGAGTACTCAATAGGTCAGACAGCATCTCTGGAGGGCATGGATAGGCGCCATTTTGGGTCAGGACCCCTCTTCAGATCCTCAACCAGAAATGCAGCCCGACCCGCTGAGTTATTTCAGCACTTTGTGTTCAATGTAAGATTCCAGCATCTGCAGTTCCTTCTGCTCATATCCAGTAGAGAATTGTTGTTTCCAATTGTTGACCCCCCACATGAGATGCACAAAGTGAAAGGTGTATGGAAGCACAAACAAACAAGTCCACGAGTCAGAGGAGCAGAATTAGGCCATTCAGCCCATCGAGTCTACTCTGCCATTCAATCATGGCTGATCGATCTTGAGAATTTTCAACTTTCTAAATGTTCTGTGCCACGAAACAGTTTGGGCTAAAAAGTCAGGTCGAGGGCATGGGGAAGAGAGAGGTCCCAAATTAAAGTAGAACATGTTAGGAAGCATTTGTGTGGAAAAGAAATAGAGTCAATGTTTCAGATCGATGATTTTTGATCAATCTGGACATCAAGCTGAAATATTAAATTGATTTCTCCCTTCTGTAGATGCTGCCAGACCTTCTGATTGTTTGCAACTTTCATTTCAGATTTACGCCATCTGCAATATTTTGCTCTCGTTGCATAATGACTGATAGTGCACTTGCTTACAGAAGAGTAGAAAAGCAGCTCCTTCAAATGGAGAATTCCAGAGATGTTTTATCATCAAGATAGTGGTAAAGTTTGCTTCAGAGACAAGTGTTTACAGTAAAAAGCATCGATGCTTGACATGCACACGAGGGGATAAAGCATTTAAAGTGTAGGTCGGAACTGCAGATGCTGGTTTAAACCGAAGATAGACACCAAAAAGCTGGAGTAACTCAGCGGGACAGGCAGCGTCTCTGGAGGAAAGGAATAGGTGATATTTCGGGTCGAGACCCTTCTTCAGACTGAGAGTCAGGGGCAAAAAACAGTTACAGTTTGAGTTAGAAGCGGTGAGAAAAGGCATGTAAAACTTAACAACAGAACGAAGGTTTGGCTGGATAACCAGCTTCTGAAGAAGGGTCTCGACCCGAAACGTCTCCTATTCCTTTCCTCCAGAGATGCTGCCTGGCACGCCGTGTTATTCCAGCATTTTGTGTCTGTCTTCAGCGTCCATACCATGGCTCAGTATAGTTTCACACTTTTAGATCAGCCCAGTTCCTGCTTTTGTTCAGAGTGTTATCTGGGGCACCAAATTAAAATAAAATGAAGATAGACACAAAAAGCTGGAGCAACTCAGTCTGAAGAAGAGACTCGACCCGAAACGTCACCTATTCCTTCTCTCCAGAGATGCTGCCTGTCCCGCTGAGTTACTCCAGCTTTTTGTGTCCACCTTCGGTTTAAACCAGCATCTGAAGGTTCCTTCCCACTAAAATAAAATGAAAACTGTTCTCCAAAGCAAAATACATTCTACTTGTGAGAAGAGGGGGACGGAGAAAGTGAAAAGTTTACTTCTTCTTCATCTTTCGAATGTCAACTACAACAATCAAAAGTGGCAATTGGTGCTTCAGGGTATCGTAGTTGACGCTTTGGTGCAAGTTTTGCCAGTTCCGTAGAACCACCCACGGTGGACGAGGAGGTAAAGCAGCTCCCACCCCCAGAAAGTTTACTGAACTATTAGCACTGACACCGTTTTCATGAGAACAATCTAGATAATTATAGCTTGGCTCGGTGGCCGAGCACTTCAACTCCCCCTCCCACTGCCAGTCTGACCTTTCTGTCATGGGCCTCCTCCAGTGCCATAGTGAGGCACCTCATATTTTGCCTGGGCAGCTTGCAGCCCAGCGGTATGAACATCGACTTCTCCAACTTTAGATAGTTCCTCTGTCCCTCTCTTCCCCTCCCCCTTTCCCAGATCTCCCTCTATCTTCCTGTCTCCACCTATATCCTTCCTTTGTCCCGCCCCCATGACATCAGTCTGAAGAAGGGTCTCGACCCGAAACGTCACCCATTCCTTCTCTCCTGAGATGCTGCCTGACCTGCTGAGTTACTCCAGCATTTTGTGAATAGATAATTATATTGAACCGTCTGTCGCAAGAATTGTGCTAACCTCAGAGTCTGAAAATGCCAAGTGCAGCATGAGGAAGTTGTAAGATTGATTGGGTAGGACATCTAAAGCTTGCTTCATTGCGCACTCTTTGAAGCACAACGTATGAATTAATCTACCTCAGGAATCGGAATTGCAGCTGTTTCTAGGACAACTTTTCCGACTGAAAATTAACCTTTTCAGCACCATGATACAATGGGTAGTCTACCAATGCAATTATCCACCAACGCAATTAACCACCAGCCCATTTGCAACACCATAAGTTGTTCTACTCAACATTCATATCCCCCAAGGTATGATTTCAATGCACTGAGAAGAAGGACACAAAATGCTGGAGTACCTCAGTGGGTCAGGCAGCATCTCTGGAGAAAAGGAATAGGTGACGTCTCGGGTCGAGACCCTTCTTCAGATTGAGTCTGGGGAAAGGAAAACAAGAGATATAGATGGTGATATAGAGAGATATAGAACAAATGAATGAAAGATATGCAAATAAGTAACGCTGATAAAGGAAACCGGCCTTTGTTAGCTGTGGGCTAGGTGCAAACGAGTTACAGACAATGAGACTCAACAAGACGACTTTGCAACTAGCACAATGGTTCAAACCAGCATCTGCAGTTCCTTCGTACACATTGAGAGGAAGGATACCTATTTATCAGGCAGACAATGGGAGAGAGAATGGACAGGCAATGTTTCAGGTCGGGACCCTTCTTCAGTCTGAAGGAGTGTCCCGAACCGAAACGTTACCTGGCCACGTTCTCCAGAGATGGTGCTTGATCCAACGAGTTACTCCAGCATTTTATGGTCTCTTTTACATGGGAGAAGCCACACATAGATTGAATTCAGTCTGTAGGGGAATCCAATGTGCGTTTGGCTTCTCCGCACTGTTCCTCAGTACAGGTGACAATAAACTAAACTGAACTAAATTAAACCTGTGCAGAAGAGACTACATTGACTGAGCTTCATGTGGCTGTATCTCTAATTGTGCATCCCACTCCTGCACTGACCTGTCAGTCTGTGACCACCAGCACTGTGGCAATGATGCCCAAGGCAAGTCAGAGGAATGGCAACCAGTCACAATGTACCCTTCTGGATTCCAGATCAAAGTCAGCAATCGTATGCAAGTCACTTACTGTGTTTGTATCAGAATAAGCCACTCCTCCAATAATGATAGTTAATCTCACTCTAGATCAGTTTAGTTTATTGTCACGTGCATCGAGGTACAGTGAAAAGCTTTCGCTGCGTGCTAAACAGTCAGTGGAAAGACAATACATGATTACAATCGAGCCATTTACCATGTATAAACCAAATGTTGCTGCATGAATAGAGATTGCACACAGAGGGTGGTGGGTGTGTGGAACGAGCTGCCAGAGGAGGTAGTTGAGGCAGGGACAATCCCAACATTTAAGAAACAGTTAGACAGGTACATGGATAGGACAGGTTTGGAGGGATATGGAGCAAATGCGGGCAGGTGGAACTAGTGTAGTTGGGACAGTTTTGCCGGTGTGGGAAAGTTGGGCCGAAGGGCCTGTTTTCACACAGTATCACTCTATGACTCCACGACTCTATTTAAAAGTGTGGAGGGATTGTAATAGGTGATTGTAGATCTGCATCTGTGGCAAGCACACAAATAGCCTAGGTTGTATGCCATCGTGAAAGCACAATATAGCAATGCCTCATCTGTGAGTTCCCTACATCCATGACCTGCAATTCACAGCTTTGATATATTCCTTTGCATTTTCTCTCTCCGACTATCAATCAGATGGCTCAGGTAACAACTGATCAGGATGTCAACCTCACCCCATCAGAAACATTCCCTTGGACCTGTCCATCATTTCCCTTTCTCTTTCTCTTTCCCAGTGACGATGAACGCTCTTCAAACTGAATCTTTAATTGCGTCTCTCCTTCCACAGATGCTGCCTGACCTACTAAGTGTTTTCAGCATTTTGTGTTTTAAGTGATGAAGTTAGGATTGTTCTCCTTGGAACAGAGAAGGTTAATAGGTGGGCAAACAGAGACAGAGACATACAGTGTGGAAACAGGCTCTCCAGCAAAACTTGCCCACACCCAGCCACACTCGTTCCACTTGCCTGCATTTGGCCCATATCCCTCTAAACCTGTCCTATCCATGAACCTGTCTAATTACTTCTTAAACGTCATGATAGTCTCTGCCTCAACTACCTCCTCTGGCAGCTTGATCCACACACCCACCACCCTTTGTTTGAAAATGTTAGACAATAGACAATAGGTGCAGGAGGATGCCATTCGGCCCTTCGAGCCAGCACCGCCATTCAATGTGATCATGGCTGATCATTCTCAATCAGTACCCCATTCCTGCCTTCTCCCCATACCCCCTGACTCCGCTATCCTTAAGAGCTCTATCTAGCTCTCTCTTGAATGCATTCAGAGAATTGGCATCCAATGCCTTCTGAGGCAGAGAATTCCACAGATTCACAACTCTCTGACTGAAAAGGTGTTTCCTCTCAGATTCCTATAAAATCCCTGCTGTCCCTCAGATTCCTATAAAATCTTTTCCCCCTTCACAAATCCATGCCCTCTGATTCTCGATTCCCCTACTCTGGGCAAGAGACTCTGCGTGTCTACCAGATCTATTCCTCTCATGATTTTATACACCTCCATAAGATCACCCGTCATCCTCCTGCGCTCCAGGGAATAGAGTCCCAGCCTACTCAACCTCTCCCTACAGCTCAGGCCCTCGAGTCCTGGCAACATCCTCGTAAATCTTCTCTGCACCCTTTCCAGCTGGACTGATATTTTAAACGCAGATGGGCTCTAACTGTGCAGATGCGAAGGGTGAATGGATGAACAGTGGAGAGATAAGCAGGGGGACACAGATTCAAAAGAATGAGAATATTTTCCAATCAGAGTGGGATCTGGAGCACTTGTCAGGAAAATGTGTTAATTCAATAACCGCTCTCAAATCCTGAGAACATTAATGGTTGCAGACAAAAATTTGAGCCCCATTCAAATGTTATTGAAAATCCTCACCCAAAGATAAAATGAAAGATCAGAGCCCTGCATTGGCAACATTTATTTGGAAATGGAATGTGGCATCAGTTTTATTTTGTAATTAGATTTCATTTGTTTCGTTTTGAAGTAATAATTAGCACAGCATAGTTTATTGCAAAGGTGGAACATAAAACTAACTGGAACTTGGCATTTTTAGTGATCTGCTTCAGTTTTATATGGAAATTGTGCTGAAGTAATCTAACAGGGGTATTTAAAACATTTAACAGTTTTGCCTTAGATTGGAATGCAAAGTAAGAGATACACATTCAAAATTAATCTTGACTGCTCAGGAATTAAACAAGAAAACACCCTTTTTCCCTCCCACAGTGGAGTTTTGCAATCCACTTCCAAAAAAAGCATAGATATTGGAGTGAACTGATTTTTTTGTTGTCTGTCCTCATTAAATTTTACTTTGTATGCCTCACCATCATCTTCCCCATGCTAACAATGATATATTCTACATTCTCCTTGAACTCTGTCCCCTTTGATCTCTTGTTTTCACACCTTATCCTTCCACATCTCTTGTTTCCCTCCCAGTCTGAAGAATAAGAAAATAACATCAGATGCTGGTACAAATCGAAGGTATTTATTCACAAAATGCTGGAGTAACTCAGCAGGTCAGGCAGCATCTCAGGAGAGAAGGAATGGGTGTCGTTTCGGGTCGAAAGGTCTCGACCCGAAACATCACCCATTCCTTCTCTCCTGAGATGCTGCCTGACCTGCTGAGTTACTCCAGCATTTTGTGAATAAAAATCCAGTCTGAAGAAGGGTCTCGACCCGAAACGTCACCCATTCCTTCTGTCCAGAGACGCTGCCTGGCCCGATGAGTTACTCCAACATTTTGTGTCTATCATTGGAGCGATTTGATACTTTTTTTTAAATATTGACAAATGATGGATATTAATGAGATAGGAATATTGAGCAAGGTTCAGGAGAGGTGGGTCAATTAAATTGAAACAATGGTCAAGTACAATCTGATTGACTGGCAGAACAGTCTAGTCTCTTTGTCCTTATGATTCTTAGTGCTTTTAGGCCTCAGGATAAAAGATAGATGATATTCAGCTGGTGGAGCGACATAGTCTAGTTTCAATCCATAATTGAACAGACCAGATCAATCAGAGTGCTGTTCAACATGGGAGAATGTTTTCAATATTCTTAGTTTAGTTTAGTTTGGAGATACAGCGCAGAAACAAGCCTTTGGCCCACCGAGATCACGCCGCCGACCAGCGATCCCCGCACGCTTGCACACTAGGGACAATTTACAATTATACCAAGGCAATTAACCTACAAACCTATGGGCCTTTAGAGTGTGGAAATCCCAGAGAAAACCCACGCAGGTCACGGAAAAAACGTACACCCGTAGTCAGGATCGAACCCGGGTCTCTGGTGCTGTGAGGCAGCAACTCTACCGCTGTGCCACAGTGCTGCCTTTCTTCTCCAATAAAGGCATCATCAGACCATAAGACATAGGGCTAGAATTAGGTCATTCAGCCCGTCGAGTTTACTCTGCCATCAATCAACATCAGAAGAGATTCAGCACTGCATCGGAACAACCTCGGCACAGTCCTCTGGTAGGCTTCTTGAGTGAAATAGGAATTATTTTCATTCCATTAACAATACACAGAAAACAAAATGTGGAATCTTGGGCTGACTTTAGAACACAGCGCAGGCCCTTCGGCCCACAATGTCTGTGCCAGCCTGTACAGACTTTGACCACAAAACCCAGAAATAAACGGCCAGCATTAAAATCCTGCCATCATCTATTGTGTTGTGTTAATTATGCATTGTTAGTGACCTATGGAATCAGATTTTACAAAGGCAGAAGTTGTAAGCCGACTACTTTAGTCACAGTTTAGAGATACAGCATTGAAATTAAGATGTCCTTTATTCACTGGAATTTAGAAGGATGAGAGGGAATCTTATAGAAACATATAAAATTATTAAGGGATTGGACAGGCTAGATGCGGGAAAAATGTTCCCGATGTTGGGGGAGGCCAGAACCAGGGGTCACAGTTTAAGGATAAGCGAAAGACCATTTAGGACTGAGATGAGGTCAAAGAAAATCACCCAGAGAGTTGTGAATGGCCAGGGGATAGCTCTGGCAGATAGCATTAAGGATAATCCCAAGAGGTTTTTTTAAGCATATAAAGGGGAAAAGGGGAACAATTACATTCATGCAAAGGGTGGTGGGTGTATGGAACGAGCTGCCAGAGGAGGTAGTTGAGGCAGGTACTATCACAACATTTAAGAAACTTTTAGATAGGTTCATGGATAGGACAGGTTTAGAGGGATACAGGCCAAAGGTGGGACTAGTGTAGATGGAACATGTTGGCAGTTGTGGGCAAGTTGGGCCAAAGGGCCTGTCTCCACATTGTAAGACTCTTTGAGTCTATTTCCTGCTCTTACTGACTGAGATAAACTGTAATGCAATTTTCAAATAATTTCTTGGCAGTGAACAGGGTCCAATCTTCCTCAAACATACCACTGCTGACAGATTTCCAAGCTTGGTTGAAGCTAATATATATTCAATCATTCACCTCCCATATCACCACTCTCAATCCCCTCAGGGTGAAGAGACATTAGCACTAATGCATGCTAAACAACATTCAAAGCCTCAGATGCGGCAAGATTGATGAGTTGGTGACCAACAACATGAGCTAGGTGAACAATTCTCCAACAAGGAGAATTTCAATGGAAAATGAAACGGATATCTGGAAAATGCAACTTGAAACAGTTGTGATAAACTACTGCTGGGAACCAAGGGACACAAGCTGGGAAGAGTTATACAGCACAAAAACAAACACTTCATGGAAAAATAGGTGCGCAAGTAGGCCATTCCGCCCTTCGAGTCAATATGATCATGGCTGATCATCCAAAATCAGTACCCCGTTCCTGCTTTTTCCTCATATCCCTTGATTCCTTTCGCCCGAAGAGCTAAATCTATAAATAATATGCATATCAACTCAAGCATGCCCAAGTCATCCAGCACTGTTTCATCTACAGAAAATTAAATGTATCTGCACCGGAGTGACACAGGTTAATTAAACAATGCAAATTTCGTTAGTCAGAGGGTGGTGAATCAGTTGAATTCACTGCCGCAGACGGCTGTGGAGGCTGAGGCTGAGGCTATTTTTAAGGCGGAGATTGACAGATTCTTGATTAGTACGGGTGTCACGAGGCATGGGGAGAAGGCTGGAGAATGGGGTTGGGAGGGAAAAATAGATCAGCCACGATTGAATGGCGGAGTAGACTTGATGGACTGAATGGTCTATTTCTGGTACGATTTATACAGTTATGAATTTGTTGTACACAATGTCATAGCTCAGCCCTTGTAATAAAATGCACTTTCCCATCTGGGAAATGGAAAGGATAATTATGTGAGAATGTGATAATTATCATTCTTAAAGTGCAAGTTTAATTCATTGAGACTCGCTCTGACCATTATTTTCCCACTAACCTCTGGAGCTGAGAGAATTAAGGCCATTAGGGTTATTGCAGTCTACGATGTATTGTGCCAGAATTTTTATTTTAATCTGATGCAGAACTTTTTAAAAGTACAAGTACTCAAGGTTTGTGCACTATTAGTTTAGCTTATTATCACGTGTACTGAGGTACAGTGAAAAGCTTTTGTTGCGTGCTGACCAAGATGAGATCATATAAAATCATGAGAGGAATAAATTGGGGAGATGAACAGAGCCTCTTGCCAATTATCTGCTAAACGTGACTCCATCTTACCTCTGCAAACCTCTTAGATGGTCATATTTTGTTCTTGATCACAATCTTCCTTTGTAGACTTTGGACTTTTATAAATGGCGCCAAAATATGGGGGCTCGTGCATGGGGGATCGATGCAAAAAGGATTTCACTGTGCAGTCACGCAACAGTAGAGCACCATTGAGCCATTGATAGATTAACATGAAGTGGACAAGAAGTCCACGGTAGCGCAGCGGTAGAGTTGCTGCTTTACAGCGAATGCAGCGCCGGAGACTCAGGTTCGATCCTGACTACGGGTGCTGCACTGTAAGGAGTTTGTACGTTCTCCCCGTGACCTGCGTGGGTTTACTCCGAGATCTTCGGTTTCCTCCCACACTCCAAAGACGTACAGGTATGTAGGTTAATTGGCTGGGTAAATGTAAAAAAAAAATTGTCCCTAGTGGGTGTAGGATAGTGTTAATGTATGGGGATCACTGGGCGGCACGGACTTGGAGGGCCGAAAAGGCCTGTTTCCGGCTGTATATATATGATATGATATGATACAGCATGGAAAGAGGCCCTTCAGCCCAACGAGTCCACATCAACTATCAATAACATGTTCACACGAGTTCTATATTTTCGCACTTATGTATCCACTCCCTACACATTCGGGGGCATAATGCATTGGTTTCCTTCGGGTCTACCGGTCTCCTCCCACATCCCAAAGACGTGCAGGTTTTGAGGTTTATTGGCCTCTGCCGACAAGTAGGGAAATAGCTGTTTCTTAACTTAACTCGGGCTCACTGGTGGTGCAGCGGTAGAGTTGCTGCCTTGCAGCACCAGACAACCGGGTTCAATCCTGACCACGGGTGCTGTCTGTACGGAGTTTGTATGTTCTCCCCGTGACCTGCTTAGGTTTGCTCCGAGATCTTCGGTTTCCTCCCACACTCCAAAGACGTACAGGTTTGTAGGTTAATGGGCTTGGTATAGATGTAAAATTGTCCCGAGTGTGTGTAGGATAACGTTAATGTGCGGGGATCGCTGGGCGGCACGGATTCATTGGGCCGAAGGGCCTGTTTCTGCGCTGTATCTCTAAACTAAACCAAACCAAGCATTTTATTTCTAGAATTTTTCCTCCATTTTAGTGCTCCTTCATTTGCAGCAGCTTCTACTCTGAAACTTACCTTCACTTACAAGATCTGCAATGCTAATCTTCCCACAAGTACACCACAAAAAAACTAAGCAAGAGAGCCTTCCTGTTCCCAAGAGAGCCTGTCCCCAAACAGCTGGCATCTTGTGAACAATTGCCAAGTTACCCTAGGAAAAGACAAAGTGCAATTAATGATGCAGTAGCAGTTCATCTTATTTTAGTTTAGAGATACAGCACAGAAACAGGCCCTTCGGCCCACCGAGACCGCACCGACCGACGATCCCCGCACATTAACACTATCTTGCACTCACTAGCGACCATTCACGTTTATACCAAGCCAATTAACCTACAAACCTGTACATCTTTGGAGTGTGGGAGAAAACGCACGCGTTCACCTGGAGAAGGTACAAACTCTGTAGACAGCACCCGTAGTAGGGATCGAACCCAGGTCTCCGGCACTGCGAGGCAGCAACTCTACCGCTGCGCCACCATTATTACACCACAAAAACATGAAAAAATGCACTGTTTATCCACACAAGCTGCTTATAACTGGCTAATTGCTGTACTTGTTTTTACAGTTGGTTTAACATTTTTATTACCGCAATTTGACAAAGCAAAGATAATTTTAAAACTGTTCCATACATGCCAGGTTAACAGAGCTGGTTTAGAGATACAGCATTGAAACAGGACCTTCGGCCCACTGAGCCCACGCTGACTATCGATCATCCATTCATACTAGCTTCTTCGTTATCCCTCTTTCCCATCTCCTCCCGACACACTAGGGGCAATTTACAGAGGCCAATTAAGCTGCACACCTGCATGTCTTTGGAATGTGGGATGAAACCGGAGCACCCGGAAACCCACATGGACACAGACACCACCCGAGTTCAGGATCGAACCTAGGTCACTGGTGCCGTGAGGCAGCAGCTCTACCAGCTGCGCCACTGTGTAACACCAATGCTTGGAGATTAAATATCTTCACAACATAAATGATTTCACTGAAGACAAGTCATAGGGGTTCCATTCGCCTTCACATGTAACCTGCAAGCCCAATGTTCAAACAGTGGATGACATTCTCGTCACATGTAATGTCTTTGGTGGATAATATAGACTGACACTGAGGGAGTCTTTTGGTTTCGCTTAGAGATATATCGTGGAAACAGGCCCTTCGGCCCACCGAGTCCACACCGCCCAGCGATCCCCGCACATTAACGCTATCCTACGCACGCTAGGGACAATTTACCTTTATACCAAGCCAATTAACCTACAAACCTGTCCGTCTTTGGAGTGTGGGAGGAAACCGAAGATCTCGGAGAAAACCCACATACTGTAGGTCACGGGGCGAACGTACAAACTCCGTACAGACAGCACCCGTTGTCAGGATCGAACCCGGTTCTCTGGCACTGTAAGGCAGCAACTCTACCACTGCATCACTGTGCCGCCCTAACAGTGCTGCATAGTCAAGTTCCACATTTCTATACATTGTAGGATGAGATCATTCTTCCCATTGAATCAATGCCAGGTCACAGAGCAATCCCACTCCCCCACTGAGCTTCCCTGGAACTTATTCTCTCCCGATTCCCATCAAGGATACCACCCACCTGCACTAGGCAGCCAATGAATCTCGCCACCTACACACCAGCCCGTAAGTTTAAGGTGAAGGGGGAAAGATTTTATGGGAATCTGAGGGATAACTTTTTCACACATGTAATGGAAGGAACTGCCGGAGGGGGGGGGGGGGGGGGAAGAGTTGAGTTAAGAAGCAATTAGACAGGAGAGGTTGAGAGGGATATGTGCCAAACGCAAGCAGATGGCACATGTTGGTCGGTGTGGGCAAGTTGGGCCTAAGGCCCTGATCCCATTCTGTATGATTCTATGACCTTTGGGATGTGCAGCAAAGCGCCCAGAGGAAACATGAGGACCATGCAAGCTCCACACAAACAGTACCGGTGTCAGGATTAAACCCAGGCAGCTGGAGCTGTGAGGTTGAAGCTGTGCCATCTGTGCCACCGTGCAGCACCTCCGTACCAACTTGTAAATGAAATGGCCCCTCCTGCCCATTACAATGCATGTCAATATTTGGCTGCATATTGTCCCTCGATATCCTTCACACAGCAACTCTGCTGCCAGTGGAATTTACTCATTTGGTGCTTGATTTAATGGACTCCTATTTATCCATTTAAAATGGCAGTAATATAAAAAAAGGGGTGAATCTTAATGCAGCCATTCACCTACTTTTATTTGAAGTGGATGAAGTAGAGTTCCAGCAAAATACCAGAAATCTGATGTAAAACTTGCAAAAGACAACTTTGGATATGAGATGTCACTGTAACTCTACAGATGGTGCCTCTGTTGGGAATTTACTGCGCTTCAGAAAACATTATAAAGTAGACTTTAAGCTCATCATGTTTGGCGCAGGAAGTTAGACCAGACAGAGAACAGTTGTGATCTGACAATATTTTCAGCTAGCCAATTCAAACACAAACAGACCATAACATCCTAGACAAGGATGTGTAGGAAGGAACTGCAGATGCCGCTTTAAACCGAAGATGGACACAAAATGCTGGAGTAACTCGGCGGGACAGGCAGCATCTCTGGTGAGAAAGAATGGAATGATGTTTCGAGTCGAGACCCTTCTGCAGACTTCACTTTCTAGGTGTCTGAAGAAGGGTCTCGAGCTGAAACGTCACCCATTCCTTCTCTCCAGAGATGCTGCCTGCCCCACTGAATTACAGCAGCATTTTAGACAATAGACAATAGGTGCAGGAGGAGACCATTCGGCCCTTCGAGCCATTCAATGTGATCATGGCTGATCATTCTCAATCAGCACCCCGTTCCTGCCTTCTCCCCATACCCCCTGACTCCGCTATCCTTAAGAGCTCTGTCTTAAGTATCTGTCCTAGACAAGAAGTGACTTAGTTCCCATCCATCCGCCACCACTGAGGTCTAGACAATGATTTTTTATTCAGCATGAACACGAAAACGGAGACGCAATTTCACATACAATGCTCCACTTGGGTTAAGCCTGGTGATATTGCCATTTCCTGTTCTGTTGTAGTTGAACCAACCATGCATGGAACTAGGACACAAGGGAACAGTGAAACCTATAGTCATGTCAGACACCATCAACAACCATTGATAGGATCAGTCAAGCAGAATTGGCTGTAGCCTTGTACTACTGCATCATAAATGTGCAGATTTCCTTTGGAGTCAATTGTGTCTGAGGAATACATTTGAAATCACGAGAAGTGCTTTCCCAATTCATTAGTGTGCATTAGTGGCACGATGTTTCAAATCAAAAAGGTTGCGGCTTTAAGTTTCATTCCGTGCTGATACAGAGGAGCTCTCTGTGCTGGCTGTGGGAACAATGCATCAATAGAGGTTAAACCATGATCCCATCCACCTGCCCATTATCACAATGCTTCTTAAGCAATCTTACGATACAATACGATGCATTAGAACTTTATTTATCCCAGGAGGGAAATTGGTCTGCCAACAGTCATACAACACAAGATACATGAAACATGAAATTAAAGTAACGAGTGGAAAGGATTTTGGGTGTGCAAAGATTGGGGAGGGGGGGGGGTCAGTCTACCCCATGACAGAAGGGGGAGGAGTTGTACAGTTTGATAGCCACAGGGAAGAAGGATCTCCTGTGGCGTTCTGTGCTGCATCTTGGTGGAACCAGTCTGTTGCCATAGAGGGAGTACAGAGAAGGTTCACCAGATTGATTCCTGGGATGGCAGGACTTTCATATGAAGAATGACTGGATAGACTCGGCTTGTACTCGCTGGAATTTAGAAGATTGAGGGGGGATCTTATAGAAACTTACAAAATTCTTAAGGGGTTGGACAGGCTAGATGCAGGAAGATTGTTCCCGATTTTGGGGAAGTCCAGAACAAGGGGTCACAGTTTAAGGATAAGGGGGAAGTCTTTTAGGACCGAGATGAGAACGTTTTTTTTTCACACAGAGAGTGGTGAATCTGTGGAATTCTCTGCCACAGAAAGTAGTTGAGGCCAGTTCATTGGCTATATTTAAGAGGGAGTTAGATGTGGCCATTGTGGCTAAAGGGATCAGGGGGTATGGAGAGAAGGCAGGTACGGGATACTGAGTTGGATGATCAGCCATGATCATATTGAATGGCGGTGCAGACTCGAAGGGCCGAATGGCCTACTCCTGCACCTATTTTCTATGTTTCTATGTTGCTGAAGGTGCTCCTCAGGTTGACCAGTGTGTCATGGAGGGGGTGAGCTGCATTGTCCGAGATGCTCCACAGTTTGAGGAGCATCCTCCCCTCCAAGACCACTGACCACCTCCCATGAATCCAACTCTGCCCCCAGGACAGAGCCAGCCAGCCTTCCTGACTTCACACAAGTCAGCTCCAGGTTCCAACATTGCCTCAGACCTGAAACGTTAACTCGGTTTCTCTTTCCACAGATGCTATCTCATCTGCTCGACATCTCCAGCATTTTCAGTTTCTATATGTACTGTTTATTTCCCCCCCCATTTACCGCATCGTGTCATTCCTATCATGACTTCAGGATGTTCCAAAATGCTTTTGAACCTACAAAGCACTTTTTTTGAAAGATACTCACCGTTGTAATGCAGTAGATCCAGCAATTAGTTCACACATCAACTCCCACACACAGCTAATTGATAATGATTAGGTCACCTCTGGTTTTATTGATGCTGATTAAGGCCTAAATATCTGCCAGCACTCTGGTGAGAATTGGCCCTTTGGAAGTAATTCAGTTGACTGCCATGGGTCAGATAGCAAAGAAGAGTGGGAAGACGGAGGATTGGGACTCTTTTAAAGAGCAACAAAAGTTAACTAAAAAGGCAATACGGGGAGAAAAGATGAGGTACGAGGGTAAACTAGCCAATAATATAAAGGAGGATAGCAAAAGTTTTTTTAGGTACGTGAAGAGGAAAAAAATAGTCAAGGCAAATGTGGGTCCCTTGAAGACAGAAGCAGGGTAATTTATTATGGGGAACAAAGAAATGGCAGACGAGTTAAACCATTACTTTGGATCTGTCTTCACTGAGGAAGATACACACAATCTCCCAAATGTTCTAGGGGCCGGAGAACCTAGGGTGATGGAGGAACTGAAGGAAATCCACATTAGGCAGGAAATGGTTTTGGGTAGACTGATGGGACTGAAGGCTGATAAATCCCCAGGACCTGATGGTCTGCATTCCAGGGTACTTAAGGAGGTGGCTCTAGAAATAGTGGAAGCATTGGAGATCATTTTTCAATGTTCTATAGATTCAGAATCAGTTCCTGTGGATTGGAGGATAGCAAATGTTATCCCACTTTTTAAGAAAGGAGGGAGAGAGAAAACGGGTAATTATAGACCAGTTAGTCTGACATCAGTGGTGGGGAAGATGCTGGAGTCAATTATAAAAGACGAAATTGCTGAGCATTTGGATAGCAGTAACAGGATCATTCCGAGTCAGCATGGATTTACGAAGGGGAAATCATGCTTGACAAATCTACTGGAATTTTTTCAGGATGTAACTAGGAAAATTGACAGGGGAGAGTCAGTGGATGTGGTGTACCTCGACTTTCAGAAAGCCTTCGACAAGGTCCCACATAGGAGATTAGTGGGCAAAATTAGGGCACATGGTATTGGGGGTAGGGTACTGACATGGATAGAAAATTGGTTGACAGACAGAAAGCAAAGAGTGGGGATAAATGGGTCCCTTTCGGAATGGCAGGCAGTGACCAATGGGGTACCGCAAGGTTCGGTGCTGGGACCCCAGCTATTTACGATATACATTAATGACTTAGACGAAGGGATTAAAAGTACCATTAGCAAATTTGCAGATGATACTAAGTTGGGGGGTAGTGTGAATTGTGAGGAAGATGCAATAAGGCTGCAGGGTGACTTGGACAGGTTGTGTGAGTGGGCGGATACATGGCAGATGCAGTTTAATGTAGATAAGTGTGAGGTTATTCACTTTGGAAGTAAGAATAGAAAGGCAGATTATTATCTGAATGGTGTCAAGTTAGGAGGAGGGGGAGTTCAACGAGATCTGGGTGTCCTAGTGCATCAGTCAATGAAAGGAAGCATGCAGGTACAGCAGGCAGTGAAGAACGCCAATGGAATGTTGGCCTTCATAACAAGAGGAGTTGAGTATAGGAGCAAAGAGGTCCTTCTACAGTTGTACCGGGCCCTGGTGAGACCGCACCTGGAGTACTGTGTGCAGTTTTGGTCTCCAAATTTGAGGAAGGATATTCTTGCTATGGAGAGCGTGCAGCGTAGGTTCACTAGGTTAATTCCCGGAATGGCGGGACTGTCGTATGTTGAAAGGCTGGAGCGATTGGGCTTGTATACACTGGAATTTAGAAGGATGAGGGGGGATCTTATTGAAACATATAAGATAATTAGGGGATTGGACACATTAGAGGCAGGAAACATGTTCCCAATGTTGGGGGAGTCCAGAACAAGGGGCCACAGTTTAAGAATAAGGGGTAGGCCATTTAGAACGGAGATGAGGAAAAACTTTTTCAGTCAGAGAGTGGTGAAGGTGTGGAATTCTCTGCCTCAGAAGGCAGTGGAGGCCAGTTCGTTGGATGCTTTCAGGAGAGAGCTGGATAGAGCTCTTAAGGATAGCGGAGTGAGGGGGTATGGGGAGAAGGCAGGAACGGGGTACTGATTGAGAGTGATCAGCCATGATCACATTGAATGGCGGTGCTGGCTCGAAGGGCTGAATGGCCTACTCCTGCACCTATTGTCTATTGTCTATATCAAGGCAAGGGAATGAATAGGTTTAAGGCGAAGGGGAAATGAGGGGTAACTTTTTCACACAAAGGGAGGTGGGTGTATGGAACAAGCTGCCAGAGGTGGTAGTTGAGGCTGGGACTATCCCAATATTTAAGAAACAGTTAGGCAGGTACATGGATAGGACAGGTTTGGAGGAATATGGACCAAACGCAGGCAGGTGGGACTAGTGCAGCTGGGACAAGTCGGCTGTGCGGGCAAGTTGGGCCGAAGGGCCTGTTTCCACACTGTATCACTCTATGACTCAATTAATGAGTAATAGAGACTTGCTCTAAACCTTCATTTGGATTGAGTTAACTGATCTCAGCCCTTGGGTCATCACCGTATCATTGTATTTTGGTCTTGAGGGTGAGGAGGAAGGAAAATGTGTGGCCATCTTTCTTGTAGGAACAAGAAACTGAAGGTGCTGGTTTATACACAAAAGAACACAAAGTGTGGGAGTAACTCAACAGTCAGGTAGCATCTCTGGAGAACATAGAAAGGGACCCAAAACATCAGCTAGCCAAGTGTCAAGTGTTTTATTGTCTTATGTCCCGAAACGGAACAATGAAATTCTTACTTGCAGCAGCACAACAGATATGTAAATATAGTACTCTGTAAAACCTGTAATAAACAACAAAAAAGTTAAATATATATATATAAAACTTTTATTTTATTTTATATATATATATAAATATATATATAAATGCAAGCAAACAAATGAACAAACAATCAAAGTGCATCATTCCATCTTTTACATATATATCCATGTTCTCCAGAGATGCTGCCTGACCTGCTGTTCCTCCAGCATTTTGTGTCCTTATCTTGATTAATAAGGGTGTCAGGGGTTATGGGGCGAAGGCAAGAGAACGGGGTTGAGAGGGAAAGATAAGCCACGATTGAATGGCAGAATAGACTCAATGGGCCGAATGGCCTAATTCTGCTCCTAGAAAATTATGGCCAGCTTTCTTCCCTGAGTGGCATCCGGTGCACCAGAGAGTCCAGGGCTGTAAAGCTGAAGGCAACTTGACACAGGGCAACATAGTGTTAGTGTGCGGGGATCGCTGGGTGGCATGGACCCGCTGGGCCTGTTTCTGCGCTGTATCTCTAAATCTAAAATCTAAATCTGTGGATGTCACCTGTGGAATTCGGCGAAGGGTTCCGACCCCGAAACGTCATCCGTTCCCTTTCTCCAGAGATGCTGCCCAACCCACTGAGGTACTCCAGCATTTTTGTGTCTGTCCGCTGAGGCCATCTCTGCACAAATCGGTCCCTGTGGAATTATTCCACCAAAGATCACAACTGCAATCATTGATTTTTGTTGCTTTCTTTCTTTTTTTTGCAGGTACACAAAAATGAAAACGGCCACCAATATTTACATCTTCAATCTTGCCCTGGCTGATGCCCTGGCCACAAGCACGCTGCCATTCCAGAGCGCCAAATATCTGATGCACACTTGGCCCTTTGGGGAGCTGTTGTGCAAGATCATTATATCGATCGATTACTACAATATGTTCACCAGCATCTTCACCCTGACAATGATGAGCGTCGATCGCTACATCGCTGTCTGCCACCCCGTGAAGGCGCTGGACTTCCGCACGCCCACCAACGCCAAGATCGTCAATGTCTGCATGTGGCTCCTGTCATCAACCATCGGGGTGCCGGTGATGGTCATGGCTATCACCAGGCCTGATGGCAAGGGTAAGTGCAACCACACCAGAACATGGTGGTCACCTCAGCACACAGATGGTGAAGAGGTTTCATGTGAAAAATCATATCGGCTTTTGATAGATCAAGGAGGGGAAAAAATATCCCCGCTGGAAAGGGGAGGCACTAAACATAGAAATAGGTGCAGGAATAGGCCATTCGACCATTCGAGCCAGCACCGCCATTGAATATGATCATGCCTGATCATCCAATATCAGTACCCCGTTCCTGCTTTCTCCCCATATCCCATGATTCTCTTAGCCCGAAGAGCTATATCCAACTCTCTCTTGAACAGAGGCCACATAGATTTAATGGTCCACTGTTACTTTGTGTACAAAGTAGGTACAGTGAAAAGCTTTTGTTGTGTGCTAACCAGTCAGTGGAAAGACAATACATGATTACAATCAGGTAATTCGCATTGTACAGATACATGAAAAAGGGAATAACGTTTAGTGCAGGATAAAGCCAGTAACGTCTGATCAAAGATAGTCCGATGGTCTCCAATGAGGGGTAGATAGTAGTTCGGGACTGCTCTCTAGTTGTTGGTAGGATGGTTCAGTTGCCAGATAACAGCCGGGAAGAAACTGTCCCTGAATCTGGAGGTGTGTGTTTTCACGCTTCTGTGCCTTTTGCCCGAAGGGAGAGGGGAGAACTGTCCTTGCACCAGAAGAACAAAGCAATTCAACAAGGCTGTTTGTCATTAGCTTCTCGAGGGTAATTAGAGATGGCCAATAAACATTGGGATTATCAGCATCGCACTGATTCCAGTTCATGAATAGATAAATAAAAGAATTGTAGAGAAGTCAAGATGAAGAAGCCCCTTGACAAGGATCCATGTCCCTTGTCCATTTCCAAGAGTCAAGCCTGTTCCGTGCACTTGAGTGCTCTTAGCTTCCCTGGTCCCTGCACACTGGTCATTTAAAATGTTTTGATAGGGAAAATTAGAACACCGCACCTTCACTGCAGCAACGCGATCCATGGCACAAATAGCAGTCAGATTATTCACCATCTTTGTAACGGTCTGGCCATTCCCATATTGGTCAGGGTCTTCCGTAGGAGAGGTTCATAGAGCCATACAGCACAGAAGCAGGCCCTTCAGCCCAATTCATCCATGCCACCCCAAATTGCCCATGGCTGAAGCTCTCTCTGTTTCAAGTGGGAGATTGCTTTTAAGATACATCGAAAATAGGTGCAGGAGTAAGCCATTCGGCCCTTCGAACCAGCACCGCCATTTAATATGATCATGGCTGATCATCCAAAATCAGTACCCCGTTCCTGATTTTTCCCCCATATCCCTTGATTCCGTTAGCCCGAAGAGCTATACCTAACTCTCTCTTGAAATACACATTGGGGAACTACACTTTATGTCTTTCCTTCACCAGTCTAACATTTTATTCAAGGGTTGTAAATTCCATTGCTCTATCTTGAGCTCATGAAAAGGTTATCTAAATCTAAGTCTATTCCCTTTCATTTTGAATATCCCTAACCTTTAATAAAAGCCCTCTGGGAAAACTTTCACAATATCTGCAATGGTTTCAAGAAATAAGAAGCCCATTTCATATTTTCAAGGGCATTGAAGTTGTGAAGAATAAGGAATATTCTTGCCTACAATACCACATTCTCATGGAGTGAGTGCATTTAATAACTTTTACTTTTCATGTGCATTTATCTTTCTTCACTTCTAGGCAGTGTGATGTGTCTCATTCAATTCCCAGAGCCCAAAACATACTGGGAAAACGTAACAAAGATTTGCGTCTTCATATTTGCCTTTGTCATACCGGTGTTAGTGATCACCATCTGCTACAGCCTGATGATTCTACGTCTGAGAAGTGTCCGCCTCCTCTCTGGCTCCAAAGAGAAGGACAGGAACCTGCGGAGGATCACCCGGATGGTCCTCATTGTGGTGGCCATCTTCATCATCTGCTGGACGCCCATCCACATCTTTGTCATGGTCAAGGCGCTGGTGAAAGTCAGCGACAGTCCCTTGATGTCCGTCAGCTGGCACTTCTGCATTGCCCTTGGGTACACCAACAGCTGCCTCAACCCCGTGCTCTACGCCTTCCTGGACGAGAACTTCAAGCGCTACTTCCGTGATTTCTGCCTGCCCCTGCGGACCAGGCTGGAGGAGAACAGCTTCACTCGAGCCAGGAAGACCACCAGGGAATCGGTTTGTGCCTGCACCCCTTCCGACGTCGCCAACAAGCCGGTATGACTAGGCGTGAGCAAGCCCGCCAAGGGCTCGTACTCTCGGAGAGAACAGGACCTGAATTCTGAAGTCACGCAAATTACAACCGAGTTTTAACTATTGATATTTCAAATAAAGTCTGATTGATTGTAAATCTTTAGGAAGGGGAAAAAAACACAAAGCATTAACTTACTTGCCTCAGTTTACCAGGGAGTTTAGATCACACTGTAATCTTGTTAAATTTTCATTTAACCATTTTAAGTGATTGCTTGTAACAAGGAAAAATAACAGCAATTATTTTTACATAGGAAGCTTATGTGTGTGTATATATATATATATATATATATATATATATATATATATATATATATATATATATATATATGTATATATATAAACACTATATATATAAACACTATATATATAGCCTTTGGCACAAAGGTCTACTTTTTTTGAAGAAGTTGCCTTGTTTCAATGTGTCAAGGTTGTTGACTTGATGTTAAAGTTTTCTAACTTTTGTTGGAAAAATGGAACTAAACATCATTTACTTGCAATTATCACGATTACACAAGTCATTAAACGTTGGTTAAATGTATCTCCCTGCATTGAGTTATGTATATGTTTTCATGCAGTTACTGCAGAGATTTGATTATCTTCTTAAAGGAATGTAGGCAGTTCTGATATCTCTATTGTTGCTGATGACGCTTTTATGAAACAATGGCCTTGTTTCCTTAGAATCATTCCCAAACATAAAAGGATATGAAAGTGCATCACTTAACGGCAAAGACTAAAAATGATTTGCTTCTATCTCTCTGTAGTAGTATGCAAACATGGGACATTGAAATTCAGCAGCCGGACTGATGTCAAGGAGAAATTTATTTGTTAATATTTTATAACGCTATAAATGTGTCTGAAGTTATTGCTGTAAAATACGAGTTGAGATATGTATCTTATTTCTGGCATTGTAAACACATTGATTAAAGAGTTGATCACATTTTCTCCTGCCAAGCTTTATTCCTCTCCAGTAACAGATCATCCTGGCCTGTGAGTGCAAGAAAATAACTGCAGATGCTGGTACAAATCAAAGGTATTTATTTCACAAAATGCCGGAGTAACTCAGCAGGTCAGGCAGCATCTCAGGAGAGAAGGAATGGGTGACGTTTCGGGTCGAGACCCTTCTTCAGACTGATGTCAGGGGGGCGGGACAAAGGAAGGGTATAGGTGGAGACAGGAAGATAGAGGGAGAACTGGGAAGGAATCCTGGCCTGTGACGTTCGACCATAGACCTGAAACTACAACAGTGTGCTTTGATTACAGACATTAGTCCTTTGCTTAGTGCTATCTTGCAGAGTGAGTGCTGTTGTAGTACTCTTTGCCCATGGGGAAAAATATTTGAAAATATTTTGAAATCAAAAGCACAAGTTTCCAGATTACAAGGTTAAGTTTAGAGATACAGCGTGGAAATGGGCTCTTCGGCCCACCGAATCCACGCCGACCATCAATCACTCGTGCACTAGTTCTAAGTTATCCCACTTTTGGATCCTACACACTAGGGGCAATTTATAGAAGCCAATCATCCTACAAACCTGTACGTCTTTGGAATGTGGGAAGGAAACTGGAGCACCTGGAGAAAACCCCCAGTCACACGGAGAACGTATAAACTCTGCACAGGCAGTAACTATAGTCAGGACCGTTCCCTGGTCTGTGGTACTTACTGTAAGGCAGCAGCCTTACGGCTGTGCTACTGTACCGCAAATGCAAGCAAGGTTGCCAATCGTAGTTGTGCTGTTTGCGTGAGTTTGGCAAGTGAGAATCAACGTCAATGCTGGTGCTCCGTCAATGGGAGCAGAGTGTATTATGCAGTCAGAAAAAAGGTCACCCATCCTTTCTCTCCAGAGATGCTGCCTGCCCCGCTGAGTTACTCCAGCGCTTTGTGTCTATCTTCGGTATATTCCAGCATCTGCAGGTGCCTTCTACGTATTATTGCCACTTTTGGAGCTGTGCCCAGTCTGCGCTCTGATTCCCGGCAAGGCATTGTGAGTGCTAAGTGAGATACCACTGGAATAGTGAACCAAAGAAAGCTGATCAAATGTTCGGTCAATAAAATGTATTGTAAGGAGCATCATCAAAGCCGGCAACCAAGTCAGGCAGTGGTACAAACATCAAGAAACCGCAGATGCCAACAAATTGAAATAAAAACAGAAAATGCTGGAAACAGTCAGCAGTTCGGGCAGAATCTGAGGAAAAGGAGAGCGTTTATGCCTCAACGGGACGCTTTGTCAGAACCAGCAGAGAGAAAAAGGTGGTGCAGCGGTAGAGTTGCTGCCTTACAAAGCCCATAGTGCCAGAGACCCGGGTTCGGTCCAGACTATGGGTGCTGTCTGTAAGGAGTTTGTACGTTCGCATGGGTTTTCTCAGAGATCTTTGGATTCCTCCCTCACTCTAAAAGATGAACAGGGGCTCGTAGGTTAATTGGCTTGGTATAAACGTAAAAATATTGTCCCTAGTGTGCTAGGATAGTGTTAATGTACGGGGATGGCTGGTCAGTGCAGATTCTGGGCCAAAGGGCCTATTTACAAAAATAACTTAGTTTTCAGAAGAGAAGATGGTGGAGGGATGGATAGAACAGAAGGGAACAACTCTGATAGAGTCCCAATGGGGTTATGACAGCGTTAGAAGTGGGAGTTAGAAGTATATTACATTATTATTGTGTGCATGTGAAGTATTGTAATATCGAGACTCTGGGACATGCCCAATCAGGAGAAATAAAAGCTGGACCAAAATGAAGCCAGAAATTAAGACAGCTGATGCATATGGAGCTGTCTAAAGTTGAAGAATTCAACCCCGAATCCAGAAGGTTGCAACATACCCTGGCAGAAGATGAAGTATTGTCCTTCGTTGTATCAGCGTAGGAGACAACCGACAGGTTAGAGTGGAGTGGATGGTGAAATGTAGAGGGGAGCGTAGTTATATTTAACTTCAATCTCAGTCAGTTAGAGCAAACTTTGACAAGGGAATTACAGTCACCTCAATTCTGCCTGGCTAGTGTTACTAGGTACAGCCTTTTTTGAAATGTAATCACTTCCATTCAAAGAAGCATTAGTCCATACCGACCAAGATCCCCTTCCACTGTAGTCCCACTGCCCACGTTTGGGCCGTATCCCTCTAAACCTTTCCCATCTATGCTCCTGTCCAAAAGTCTTTTAAATATTGTTATAGTACCTGCCTCAACTAACTCCTATGGCAGCTTGTTCCATATACCCACCACCATCTGTGACAAAAAGGTGACCCTTAGATTCCTGTTAAATCTTTCCCCTCTCACCATAAACCGATGTCCTCTGGTGCTTGATTCTTGTTACTCTGGGTAAAAGACTCTGTGCATTTACCCTATCTTTTCCTCTCATGGTCATATACATGTATAAGATTACCCCTCGTCCTCCTGCACTCCAAGGAATAAAGTCTTATCCTGCCCAACCTCTTCAAAAGGACACAGAGCTGGAGTAACTCAGTAGGTCAGTTGGCATCTCTAGAGAACATGAATAGATTATGTTTAGGCTTGGGATCCTTCTTCAGACATTATCTTCAATGTGTAAGAAGAATAACTCAATACCCTGACTGATGAAGGCCAATGTGCCCAAAGCTTTCTTGACCACCCGATCTACCTGTGATGCCATTTTTAAGGAACTATTTAATTACACTTCTGGAGCCCGCTGCTCTACAACACTTCCCAAAACCCTGCCATTCACAATGAAAGTCCTTCCCTGGTTTGACTTTCCATTTATGCTCATTTATATACAGTAAAATACCATAAATAGCAATGAGATTAAACGACACTTAATTCATTCATAAGAATGTCAATTCTGGGATAAATAGTTGCCAGTGGCCCGGGGAGTAATCACACATATTCCTTCCTTGTGCATTATTTCATCATACAACAAATGAAAACTGATAGTATCTCCCATGCACACAGATCCCCAAGCTGAATCAACCTGCTCTATTTTACCCACCTGATAGGAGCAGCCAAACCATAATGAGTATGCTGTTGAGCTCATAAGCCTTCACTAAGCTGCTAGACTCACTAGCATTACTCTTCAGACGAGGAACAATGTGGCTATTACATGGATCTTTTGAGCACATAGGTTCTGGATTCAAGTATCATTCCACAGAAAATAACTTAATCTAGGCTGACACGCGCAATACTGAAGGAGCACTGCGCCATCAGAGTTAATAACTTATGAATGATACATTAAATTATGGTGCGATAGCTCTCTCAGACTAATGCAAGTGCCCTCATGACACAATTCCAAAGATCAGTCAAGCTTTCCTGTATAATATTTATGCCTCAACCAACACTAAGAACAGTTATTACTGCTTCTGTGATCATGCACTGTGCAACAGACAGCGGCCTTTCCTACACTCAGTGATATTTTGAAGGCAGATATAGATTCTTGATTAGTACGGATGTCAAGGGCGATGGGGAGAAGGCAGGAGAATGGGGTTCAGAGGGAAAGATATATCAGCCATGATTGAATGGCAGAGTAGACTTGACAGACGGAATGGCCTAATTCTGCTATCACTTCTGAGCCAAACCTCTATTTAAAAATGTTTTTAATTCCATCCAAGGCTCCTTAACCATGACGAGATTGAGAAAACCATCTATAAATGAAAGCTACCATCTTTATTTCAATGGAACTTTCCTGTTTTTGTACATCTTCACACCGAGTGACCTAAATGGTCAGATACCATGGACATAGAGTGGTCGTGTGGAAACAGGCCCTTCGGCCCAACTTTCCCACACCGGCCAACATGTCCCACCTGCCAGCATTTGGTCCACATTCCTCCAAACCTGTCCTTTCCATGTACGAGATCCATCATGGTCTCTCTATAATCAGTCTATACCTAATGCAGCATTAGGTATACTTGTTAAAGAAATTCTTGAACTGACAAATGCCAGAGTCTCGCTAGTCATTGAATCAAATGTAGTGCACAAGTTGGAAAAGGATTGAAGAAGAGATAACTCCTCCTCAGTTCTAACTCAGGAGTAGACAGGTTGCACTAAATGCAGTTTAGTAATTGTTGCATAGCCTGACCTCAAAACAGAAACTAGTGGGAGAAATACAGGGAGGTTATTTTGCACCTGTGCCCTCCTGCCAATGTACGGGTCTACGTTGTTGTGTGGTACTGAGCCAGGAAGGCTGGAATAGTCTGTGCCGCCTACAAGGAACAAGCCAAGTAATTACCAGCAGGGCTTGAATTCCTGCATGCTCCTTCAACTCTGCAACACGACACTCATGCTGATCAACATGAAGGGAAAGAATATGGATATTCTCTAACTATGTACCAGCGACACTTTTACACCCACCCATCTATAAAGCAATTCGGATGTAGGAAATTACCAAATCAGGCAGGGTCGTTGTCCGGTTGCATATGTTTACAGACCCGTTTGCTGTTGCAAGAAATTAATGGTTGCACTTTCAGTGCATATGACAATTAACCATCAATTAACCATGAGTCGATGCTGGAATCTTCTGCAAGGAACAAAGTGCCGGAGGAACTCAGCAGGTCAGACAGCATACGTGAAGGGAACAGCAGACGATGTTTCAGGTTGGGGCCCTTCAGAGTCCTGCTGAAAACATACTGTTGAGGCATTATCTGTGGAGAGTAAAAGTGTTGCTATTTAAGCTTGATGGTGACAAGAGTGTTTGGTACAAAGTCATCACCCCGAGACACTAAATCTATTTTCTCGCTACTTATACAGCTTGCCTGCTTTTACGACATTTTGTTTTCTTTTAAAATTACTGACTGCTTCTCGATTCAGAACAGACATTAAAAGTGCTCCTGCCTGTATTAATTCTGACAGCAGATGGCAATATTTAGATTATTAAAGATTTATTTCAAAACTGATGCAGGATCACCATCTCCTGGTGGTAGATGGTAGTGCAGCAACAATGTACAAGCCAATTTCAAGAATTAATTGTCATATGATCCGGCAACAGAACAATGAAATTCTTACTTGCTGCAGCTTTGCAGGCCCATTAATGCAATAGACTGAAATATAATAAACAATAATACAATAAATTAGTAATTAATGGTACTGGGTAACCAGACTATAAAAGTGCTGAACCAAAGTACAGAGTGCGATCACAAATCAACACCCAAGGTAGATCGTTGCTGAGGTTGGGCTGTGCAGTGTAGTTCAAAAAGCCGTGCATCGCTAGGAAGCATCTGTTCTTCAACCTGGATGTTATGCTTCTCTGGCTCTGGTATCTTCTTCCTGATGGTAGCAGCAAGATGACAGGGCAGCCAGGGCTGTGTCGGTCTTTGATATTAACCTCGTTGTGGCAGCTTCTCCGGTAAATCCCTTTGATGGCTGGAAGGACAATACTCATCACTGACCAGGCAATGTCTGCCACTTCTTGGAGCTTATTCATTCTTAGGCATTCGAGTTACTGAACCACTCAGTAGGCTCTCTACCCTACACCAGATCCATAAAGTATTTGGTGATGTGCCGAATCTCTTCAATCATCTAAGGAAGCAGAGGTATCGATGAGCTATCTTTGTGATTGCTGGGCACAGGACAGATCTTCAGAGATATGCACATCCAGGAAATTGAGTTGAAAGCTGTTGACTCTCTCCATCGTCGTCCTGTTGAAGAAAGATTCTTGGATCCTCAGATTTCCCTTCCTAAAATTTCAATTTAGTTTAGACATACAGCGCAGAAACAGGCCCTTTGGCCCACCGAGTCCACACCGACCAGTGATCCCCACACATTAACACTATCCTACAGACACTAGGAACAATTTTACATTTATACCAAGCCAATTAACTTACAAACCGGTACATTTTTGGAGTGTGGGAGAAAACCGAAGATCTCGGCGAAAAACCATGCAAATCACAGGGAGAACATACAGACTCCGTACAGACAAGCACCCAGTCTGGTTCGAACCCAGGTCTCTGGCGCTGTAAGGCAGTAGCTCCACTCCTACCATGCCACCCACAATCTTGCTTCTAATGCCAGTGTATTGGTTTGCTAATATTGAGAGCTAGATTTTTGTTGACAGCAAAATTGACATTGTTGTCAATCTCCCTCCGGCACTCTGACCTTTCGTTCGTTGCCTGTTGTTAGTCCAATGGTGTGATTGTCAACAAATTTAAAGATGGCTTTGGATATAGAGCGAGTAGAACACAAAAGACTGAGCACACAACGTTGAGGTGTGCCTGGGCTCATTGCAAATTCATACAGATTGAGGTCTGTATATCTCGGCACTCAGGTACCGGAATGGGAATTAAATGGTTAGCAACAGAGCTCCAGCTGGCCCTGGCAGACAGAGCACATGTTCAGCAAAGCAATCACCTTATCTACTCTTAGTAGGAGACCACATCAAGAGCTGAGTCAGCGCCTCAAAGGAATTTATTTGTGACTTAGCAAAACTTTGATAACCCACCATCCAAATGTTCAAGATTCCTGATGGCACAGCAATTGGCTCATAGACTGCTGCTTCACGCGCTTCCTACAATAGAGGCCCTCGTTCCAATACGTCTTTTAAACTTAATGGGCTCAGTGAAAATCTTACCATTGCATAACAGCCAGAAAAAAAGGATTAAATACGTGTTAAGAGTATTACTTGGAAAATCATCTAATAGACTAGAAAATCTCCCACACCTCCCGAGTCCCAAGTGTGCCAGATTAATGGTGTTTTATGGTAATGGGTGGAACAGTAGAGACGATAACATCACAACTTAGGGAACTCCTGGTTATTTCCCGCTACATGCACACTACATCTCACACTAACCTGCTCACATCGGGCAGAACAACTCCACAGAGACTGCAGGATCTGGGCATCAATGAGTGCCCTGCACACCCCCCTCCTCGTGTTTTCTAGATTGAATGATACTTTATTATCGGTGACATTTTTTGGTTTGCACACCGTACACAAAGTGTGCAAAGAGTCACCATGTGCAGGACACCAAAGTGCCCAGGGTAGGGCAGCTACCCCACGTCGGGTCCTCTTTGCTCTCCGAGGGGGCCGCCCCACGCCTGGTCCCACTTTGCTCACTCGATGGCACGCCCTCAACCGACCTGCGGCTCTCCGTCCTCAGCAGCCGCGCCTTTTGTTGACGCTCGCCGGGAGCTTCCAACGGTCTCTGCTCACTCTTGTGCCTCGGGGCCTCTGTTGGCAGTGGGCTCGCCGGGCATACTGAAGGGCGTGGCCCCAGAACAATCTCAGCCCCACTGCTCGCTGCAAATGTGACACCACGAATGATAGAACACCTGGAATCCACATACCTTCTCAGCAATGGAGGCCATTCTGCCGCTCGTTCCCTTTTGTTTGAAAAATAATTTCACTGTCACTACATTGCAATCACTAACTTTTTATCCAATTTCTGTTTGAACATTACAGCTAAATCTGCTTGTGTCGTCTTATATGTTCTTTCATACAACCTAGGATCTAAAATGTGCCCTTCCTGGTTTGACCCCTGCCATTGGAAAATTTATCTTACTACCAACCGAGCGCCTCAAGCAAAAGTTGCAACAGATGAGAACACAATTGTGGCATCCTAACTAAAGGGGCCACACGTGAAGCACCACACACAAACATTCAAGCTACCAAAATATGTCGGATTACAAAAGGATTAGAAATACAAAAATCTTATAGAAAACTATCACAAAAAGATTTATTAGATTTTAAAAGAATATTTTTTTTTTCCTTTTCTACTTGCCTGCCCGGCCATTCCCCCCCCCCCCCAAAAAAAACTTGGGAGATTTAACATAAAATAATGGCTCTCACAATAATGAAATTCAATTCTTATCAAAGTGAAGACTTAACGACAGGAACAAAACAATAAAATGACACGGCAGAGTACACAGGTTCCAGGTCCGGATGGGATGTGTACTCCATGGGGGTTATAGAAAACAAACAAATGAACAAGATAAAATCAGTTCCTGTAATAACAAAACATTGCATTCAGGGTTGGGGGGAAAGTGGAGGGCTCAGTCTTTACGAAGGTCGAGGTTTGTTTCGGCAGTAGGTTTTGTGTGGAGTGGCCGGATATATCAGCTCTCTCCGCCTTCTGCTGCAAGTAACACAGTGTGCTGGCCTCCGCTGGAGATGGAGAGGACTATTCTGTTCTCCAGCTGCTGACCGATCATCTGGAAGGGGCTCCACACATCCTCCTCGGTGCCTGTGCTCAGCTGAAAATTTGTCCCCATGCCCCAGGCAAAGGCTCGACCTGGGAGAACAGGGAAAAGCCAAAGTGCATCAGGGCCAAAGGTGCACTCAATTCTTGGATTTGTGCAGCAAGTTTCATGAACAGAGAATGCCCATGCGTTTCACGGCTAATGAAGCAGACACCATGATATTAAAAGAATTTCAGCAGCCACACTTAAATATTGCAGCAAAAAAAAACAATGTGCAGGAGGAACCCATTGGGTCAGGCAGCATCTGTGGAGGGAAGTGATGCCCATTTCCCTCCCCTGATGCTGCCTGACCCACTCAGTTCCTCCGGCTACATGTTTTTGCTTAACATTCCTGCATCTGCAAGTCTCCTGTAAATCCATAAATACTGCAGGTTGAATTAAAGTCAGGAAACTCTCATTGGGTTATAAATTGTCAACAAGTGTTGCTACTAATTGATATTAAGGCTTTTTTTTACTCAAGTTTGAATGTATGAGGCAGAGTCTGGGGAACATTAGGACCAAGTTTGGATGATTTTTAAAAGTGCTTTTATGCAGCTAAACCTTTGCAGCTCCTGAACTCTTGATACACTCAGTATAATCAAGGCTGAGATGTGTGAATGGTCTGAGAATGTGAAGGTCAGTGTATGGGGCAAAATTATGGATGCAGCCATTATCATTGAATAATGGAAAAATTCTGCGGCTATATGATCTTATCTTGCTTCTGTTTGTTCTTACAGATGCTGCAGGCAATAACAATGCAGTAATGATATTCCATTCTATGTGTTAATAGGGTTGGTAGGATGTCAGGGAGGCTTGAGCAGAGAATAAATCCAATGGACCTGCTACCGGGCTTAAATTCAATGCAGTTTTATTACCAGATACATTGAATGGGAGGATTCTCCCACAGACTGCGCTGTGGAAATCTGTTGTATCCGTCTGACCTGGATAAACTCCCAATTCACGCAAAGCTTCCACTGCTGGAAAAGTATAGTTTAGACAATAGATAATAGACAATAGGTGCAGGAGGAGGCCATTCAGCCCTTCGAGCCAGCACCGCCATTCAATGTGATCATGGCTGATCATTCTCAATCAGTACCCCGTTCCTGCCTTCTCCCCATACCCCCTGACCCCGCTATCCTTAAGAGCTCTATCTAGCTCTCTCTTGAATGCTTAGTTTAGAGATACAGTGTAGAAACAGGGCCTTCAGCCCACCGAGTCCTCACTGACCAGCAAGCCCCACACATTAACACTATTCTACACTAGGAACAATTTACTTTTTAAAAATATTTTTTGTAATAATTTTTTTTGCCTAAATCTCAAAATCTGTTTTTGTGCATCTTAATTCACCTGCGAGTCATCTGTGAATTACAATTTGATTAATTACATTGAAGTGGGGAGCAGACCTGACGATTAAGAGGAAAGATAAATCCTTACCGTCCTTGCTGATGGCATAACTAACAGAAGCTCCACAAGCCACTTCAGCGATAACAGGGAGTCCTTGGATGGCAGTCGGCGTACTCATCTCTGCGGCACGTTCTCCCAACCCTAGGCGTCCATACTCAGCTCGACCCAAGCTGTATGCTTTACCTTTAACATTAAAAAAAGCAAGTTCGAAATTTAAGATGACAAGAGGGAAACACCATAAAACACCACATGTCTAACTCTGAAGAAATAAAAGCCAAGGAGAAATTGTGAGACTTCGCCACCCTTGCCAACTGTTGTAAAGGCTTCGAGAAAGGGCAGTACAAAGTTGCTGCCTCGGAGTGCCAGAGACTGACTACAGGTGCTGCCTGTAGAGTTTACACATTCCAACTGTGACCACGAGGGTTTTCTGTGGACGTTCTGGTTTCCTCCCATGTCCCTAAGCAGGCTTGTAGGTTAATTGGCTTCTGTAAATTGCCCCTAGTGTGCAGGATGCAAAGCTGGGATAACATAGAATTATTATACGAGTGATCGTTGGTGGAGGCGGACTCAGTGGGCCAAAGGCCCTGTTATCACACTATCTGTAAATTAAACTGAAATGGAAACCGATTCCCATTACAAGCCCTCTTTTCCCTCTGCTGTGATACCTACCATCAGAGTCCAAGCACAAGGTATGATGTTGTCCACCAGAGAATTTGACCCAAGACTTGACCGAGTTCTTGAATGCACTTAGTTTATGTGCCGAGAAACACGGGGATGTGCCTGGTGTCCCTGTGGTAGAAACAAGACAGCACAGTTTACATATACCTTCCATTCTCTCTACACCTTGCAAAATTCCCTCTGTACGTATTGGTGGCATATCACCCCTGAAAGCAGTCACTCCTGGATGGTTCGATCCACCAATTTCTGGAATATCATCCAATCTGCCATTCTAGAAATATAGCCTTAATAATGAGCACCAACAAAACCATTCAACAACTGCGATTAGCATTTGTGAGCCGAGTTTATGCTTGATGTTGACCACGCACAAAAACGTTCCGAAGGCAAGTCTATTTTCCTTGCTGAATTACAGTAACAGCACTGGTAAGGATGTTGGGAGTATTAAACATGATGCCCTTACATATTCAACTTTCAATAATCACAACAGAAACTAGAATATTGTATCTAATTCTGGTCATATTTTGGAAGGGACATCAAGATCAGTGTACAAAGGAAGAATGATACTTTGGATGATATTTCAGTCACGGGGAGAAGCTGGGATCATTTTCCTTACGGTGGGCAAAACGATTTGTTATATAACAAGAGTCCGTTTATTTATTTAAATCCCCGTGGCAGCGTGGATGCGAAATAAGGCTCGATGGCAGGCGAATATCGAGACGGCTGTTTAATAATGACTGCTCCGCACGCCACAAGACAGACAAAGGACTGTCCAAAACCCCTCCACGGAAACCCCGTAGCCTGGGGCCGTCCCAGCCCTGTCCATTCCAGGGCCGAGGGGTTCCAACCAGGGAGTGGCCTAATTCATACTGTGCAGGGCAAGTGGACATGTGGTGAATGACAACATAGGATTTCCACGAGTGAATCATGAACTTCCAAGCCATCTAATTCCCACCATTTCACATTCACCCATTATTGTTTTATTCACTGACCAATGTTGCCGCTTTTTTTTCCTGCAACCTTCAATAGACATCCAAATCACTTCAACCCTCCAATCCCACCTCTTATGTATTCTTGATTTTTAAAATCACTCCACTGCTGGCAGCTGAGTTTTCCGTGTCAAGGTCCTAAACTCAAACATCCTCCACAGTCACCTCTGCTTAAAATGACCTCATAACCAAGCCGTTAGTCACCTATTCCAATTTACTCCACTGTGCCGCAAAGTTATTTTTGGATGATAATGCTCCTGGGAAACACTTGATGACATTTTACTTTATCACAAAATGCTGGAGTAACTCAGCAGGTCAGGCAGCATCTCAGGAGAGAAGGAATGGGTGACGTTTCGGGTCGAGACCCTTCTTCAGACTGATGTCAGGGGAGGGACAAAGATAGGATGCAGTAGGAGACAGGGAGACAGTGGGAGAACTGGGAAGGGGAGGGGAAGAAGAGGGAAAGAGGAGCTATCTGAAGTTAAAGAAATCAATGTTCATACCGCTGGGCTGCAAGCTGCCCAAGCGAAATATGAGGGGCTATTCCTCCAATTTGCGGTGGGCCTCACTATGACAATGGAGGAGGCCCATGACAGAAAGGTCAGACTGGGAGTGGGAGGGGGAGTTGAAGTGCTGTGCCACCGGGAGATCAGGTTGGTTAAGGCGGACTGAGCGAAGGTGTTGAGCCTGCTTTTGGTCTCGCCGATGTAGAGAAGTTGACATCTGGAACAGTGGATACAATAGATGAGGTTGGAGGAGGTGCAGGTGAACCTCTGCCTCATCTGGAAAGACTGTTTGGGTCCTTGGATGGAGTCGAGGGGGGAGGTAAGGGACAGGTGTTGCATCTCCTGCGGTTGCAGGGGAAAGTACCTGGGACGAGTGGACCAGGGAGTTACGGAGGGAATGGGATCTGCGGAAAGCAGAAAGGGGAAGAGATGGGAAGATGTGGCCAGTAGTGGGATCCCGTTGGAGGTGACGGAAATGTTGGAGGATAATTTGTTGTACACTCTGGCTGATGGGGTGGAATGTGAGGACAAAGGGGACTCTATTCTTGTTACGAATGGGGAGAGGGGGAGCAAGAACAGAGCTGCGGGATATAGAGGAGACCCTAATGAGACCCTCATCTATAATGGAAGAAGGGAAGCCCCGTTTCCTAAAGAATGAGGACATCTCTGACGCCCTCGTATGAAACAACCCATCCTGGGCGCAGACAGAGGAATTGGGAGTGGGCGACTTTACTTTATTAAAGTTTTGACAAGCCTCTGATACCAAAGGCTGAGTTATTTCCCAGTCAGGTATGTCAAGAATAAGGGCTCACATTCTCCAAATAAACAGTCTGCTACTTAGGAGAGCAACGAGAAGACATTTCTTCAGTTAGTGGGTATAGAATGGTTGAAATTATTCAAGAGGTTTGTGGAGGCCAGGTCACAGGTTATATTCAAGGGAGATTGAAAGAATTTTAGATTTAAAAAGAAATACTGAGACCAAAAAATAAATTAAAATCGTTGGTCAAATTTAGTTGTAGAGCCGACACAAGAGACAGATTCTAAGACACTACATAAATGCTAATTCCTATTGGTATTTAGGCAGAAAGGATAACAATGTTCAGGTTTGCTTAGTTTTGGTGCACATCTACATAATGAGTGGTAAAAACGTTTCAATTCTGCTCACCTAGCTGATGGTAGTTGGAGAGTCCAAAACCATAGATGTGGCCTTCCTTCGAAATTGCAAATGTGCTATAGGAACCACTGAAAACATCACAAAATTTCACCTTCCCACTCCCTTTGGATCGGAGGCGAACGTTCTTGGGAATCAGCAGTCGCTCTGAACAAATTAAGCAAAAATAGATATTGTAAAATACTACGGCACATAAGACAACTATTTGGGCCATCATGACACATCAGCACAATAGGTCAATCTTTATTTTCCAGCTGTACATCCACTGCCCGCAAGTTACAGCTCTTTTGAGTGTTCACCCATGTACTTTGTAAATGAGTGTCTTCACCGCTCTTTCACACAGTGAGCTCCAGACTCTCACCATTCATTGTATAAAACACCGTCTCATTGTATAAAACAAGTCTCCTTTCCCATCACCCTATCTCCCCCCCCTGAAGAAAACAACCCCAGCCTGGATAACCAATGAGCTTGACAACAGAACTTACAGTAAATGACAACAATTAACCTTAAAAGGGGGATTACCAAATAATTTGGTTACAGATTTTGTACTGTTAAGTACCAAATTGTTCCAACATCACGGATAAGAAGCACCTGAGGAAGAGGTGCAAGTGTACTGAGATCAAACAGAGCGGCAGAGCAAGTCCAAGAAGATACATGACCTCTTTCTGACGTATCCCTATTGTAACTTAAATTTGGTATTTACCTAGACCTCTCCGTCCTCCTCGGTTTGTGAAACATTCTGCAAGTCTTCCGAGTTGTCCCTGCTCACCACAGCCAGAAGTGAAAATCTCACCGTCAAGAGACAGCATTGCCAAGTGATCATTCCCTAAAAGGAACAACGATATATTTTCCATTCACCAAGGTGAGCAAATGGCTCGCTTCGAGCAAGCAGTAGGGCGGACATTTCTAGAACTTCACAACCCTAATACAGTTTCCTCATTAGAGAGGTTTGCATTCATATAACTCCTGAGACATCCCAAAACCTGCAGACCCAATGATATAGTTAATGTTGCAATTTAGGATATGGCAGGCTCCAAAAGTAGCTAACGCCCACAAGATGTGTAATCGTTTAATTTTGTTGGTTGATATTTATACACTGACAGTACCCAAGGAACTTGGGTTTTTTTAATGTGTGCTACTAGATCTGTTGGATTTACTCCATCGTATAGATGGCCTATCAGATAGCGGGGGACATCCTCAAAAGTGAACTGGAGTGTTGGCTGTTAAGTTTCTAGACTGGGCATACAACTCTCAGACTTCACATTAACAATTTGGCCGGAAAGTAGTTGATTCTTGCAGTAAGGCAACTGAGATCTGTCATGTGCTAGGTTGTGTTATCAAGAGCACTATTTATTTGCTAGGGGAGAGATTCTAATCGTAACATGCTACTGGGTCTGTGCTATCTTGGGAGCACCACCTCTTTGTGAATATGGCCCCAACGGCAATCAATTTGGTCAGGCGGTAGCACTAACTGTTCCACTGGCCTGAATATTCTGCTTCTAGAAAACACTTTCACCAATACCTATGTCACGGTTGTTGTGGGTGGGGTGGTTCACCCCCAAAGCAGACATTATATGCTGAATTACTCCCCTTTGACTCATCAGCAAGTATACCCTGCTCTCTCATAGCTTCCACTGCTGCTGCCAGCAGGTTATTCTGGGCAGTGACTTCAAATGCATCAATGCAGATGGATGATCCATAGACAGCAGCAAGCTTAATACCACATTCAAACCCCTTATTGGGAGTATGCAATGCTGTGTGATGCCTTTAGCAACCCTGTAGATGTAGCCCTACTAGATATACCTGGGCTCAAACAAATTGGTCAATCCAGCTCAAAAGAGACTTGTTTAATGTCCAAGGAACAGTTAAATGCAGCAAAAATATCATTCTGTATCCAAGGAACAAATATCATTTGTATCGTTCTTCTCTGACTATTACCTCCTTCTGGATGATTCATTTCCAGAAAGACTTTATTTATTTATTTTTTATGTGCCATTCAGCCCGAGCCAGCACCGCCATTCAATGTGATCATGGCTGATCATTCTCAATCAGTACCCCGTTCCTGCCTTCTCCCCATACCCCCTGACTCCGCTATCCTTAAGAGCTCTACCCAGCTCTCTCTTGAATGCATTCAGAGAATTGGCCTCCACTGCCTTCTGAGGCAGAGAATTCCACAGATTCACAACTCTCTGATTGAAAAAGTTTTTCCTCATCTCAGTTCTTGTGGGTTGGCAGTGGGATAGGGAAGTTGTGCTCATTATATCAGAAACAGAAAGGTCTTGTGGGCCTGAATTAACTACGCTGTACATTAAGTAAAACCTCTTCTCACCTGAGACAATTTTAACAATTGGAACATCAACGGGCACCTGCTTTGGTGAGAGGCTGGTCTTCAGGGGTTCCAACAGTCCAATAACTCCATTGTTATCCTGCAAAATTTCAAATTTAAACACATCAAGTACAGTCCTCAAAACCAAGCAAGTTTTTGAAAATATACGAGGCCTCAAGGAGAGAATACTTTGAAGGATGAAAAATTCCAATTAGGAGGAAAGGTTTGAATGTGCCTGAAGAATAAAAGGATGTCAATTTTGGCACGGTCGACAGCATTTTCATCCAAATATGAAGAGGTTCAACCTTATCTTAGAGGCGAGAGTGCAAAATTTAGCCTGTCTTGTACAGCACCAAAGGAGTGCAAAATATTTGAGGTGCCATCTTCCCAATGAAAAGCCTTACAGGCAGACCATAAATACTCGGTGGCAATATGCTGAGAAAACAGGGGAACCCTACAAGTGACATTTCTGGCTAATAATGGCCATTTACCTCAGTTGTTTGCTCCAGTTTACTGCATGGAAATCTACTGATTAAAACCATGACTACATTTGAAAAGTACTTAATTTTCTGCAAAGTCTTTACCAGTGGCCCGATGTTATGAAAAGGACTGTATTTAAGTAATCATTTATTTCTAAGACAGTTAACTCCCAGGTAGTTTGGACAGAGTAAACACTACAATTGGCAACATACCCGAAGGGTTAACAATGAGTCAGACTGGTTCGACATACCAGGTAGGAATTTGATCGCATTTGTATTCATTGTATCTGGTTCTCAAACCTGATCTCACCATTCAGTTTGATTATGGTTACAACTTAGCTTTTAATTGTTGAATAAGGAGAGCTAGGTAAAATAGAGAACTAAGTCCTGAAAGTTTTTACTGATCCACAGTGTGTGTCAAAAGGGAGCTGATGAATTTGAGAGAATACATTGAAGGGCTCCAGAGGATTAAGTAAACAAGACTGCTGTCTTAGACAATAGACGCAGGAGTAGGCCATTCGGCCCTTCGAGCCAGTACCACCATTCAAAGTGATCATGGCTGATCAATCTCAATCAGTACCCTGTTCCTGCCTTCTCCCCATACCCCTGACTCCGCTATCCTTAAGAGCTCTATCTAGCTCTCCCTTGAATGCATTCAGAGAATTGGCCTCCACTGCCTTCTGAGGCAGAGAATTCCACAGATTTCCAACTCTCTGACTGAAAAAGTTTTTCCTCAACTCCGTTCTAAATGGCCTACCCCTTATTCTTAAACTGTGGCCCCTGCTTCTGGACTCCCCCATCATTGGGAACACGTTTCCTGCCTCTAACGTGTCCAACCCCTTAATAATCTTATATGTTTCGATAAGATCCCCTCTCATCCTTCTAAATTCCAGTGTATACAAGCCTAGTCGCTCCAATCTTTCAACATATGACAGTCCTGCCATTCCGGGAATTAACCTAGTAAACCTACGCTGCACGCCCTCCATAGCAAGAATATCTTTCCTCAAATTTGGAGACCAAAACTGTACAGTACTCCAGGTGCGGTCTCACTAGGGCCCTGTACAACTGTAGAAGGACCTCTTTGCTCCTGTACTCAACTCCTCTTGTTATGAAGGACAACATTCCATTGGCTTTCTTCACTGCCTGCTGTACCTGCATGCTTCCTTTCAGTGACTGATGCACTAGGACACCCAGATCTCGTTGTCCCCTTTTCCTAACTTGACACCATTCAGATAATATGCCTTCCTTTTCTTACCACCAAAGTGGATAATCTCACACTTATCCACATTAAACTGCATATGCCATGCATCCGCCCACTCACACAACCTGTCCAAGTCACCCTGCAACCTCATAGCATTTTCCTCACAGTTCACGCTACCATCCAGCTTTGTATCATCTGCAAATTTGCTAATGGTTCTTTTAATCCCTTCATTCAAGTAATTAATGTATATTGTAACTAGCTGCGGTCCCAGCACCGAGCCTTGCGGTACCCCACTAGTCACTGCCTGCCATTCTGAAAGGGACCCATTTATCCCCACTGTTTGCTTTCTGCCTGCCAACCAATTTTCTATCCATGTCAGTACCTTACCCCCAATACCACGTGCTCTAATTTTGGCCACTAATCTCCTATGTGGGACCTTGTCGAAGGCTGTCTGAAAGTCGAGGTACACCACATCCACCGGCTATCCCCTGTCAATTTTCCTAGTTACATCCTCAAAAAATTCCAGAAGATTAGTCAAGCATGATTTCCCCTTCGTAAATCCATTCTGACTCGGAACGATCCTGTTACTGCTATCCAAATGCTCCGCAATTTCGTCTTTTATAATTGACTCCAGCGTCTTCCCCACCACTGATGTCAGACTGAGTGGCTTTCTGCGGCGTAATAATTAAGCATGCAGCCACAGTACTTTTCTTGTTTGGTGAAAGAGGGAGGGTGATGGAAGAGTAAGCAGGTGTAAAATAAATGAACATTTCCACGTTATACTGTCCTTTGTGTGAACAAAACATTCACTGACTTCCTCCGAACAAATGTGTGAAGCAGCTGGCTGTCACCCTTCCAATAACCACTCCTTAAGATTGACAGGCACTGGTGCCTAACATAAGACTCAATGCCTGAAAATGAACTAGAATCACAAAGCACAGAAGTAAGCCATTCAGCCCATAGAATCTAGGATGGATTTTTGAAAAACATTGTTAAAAGTAGAAAACAGCAGAAATATTCTGGTCAGGCACCAACTACGGAGAGTAAAATAATCAGCAGTTCAAATCATTGCCTGAGAATATGAGGTAGATGGAAATACAAAACTTTTAAATGGCAAAGAACTTCTGAAATGTCACACAGATGTGAAGAAAATGAACCAAGACGAGAACTATAGAGTCGATAGGAAGAACTGAATTCTGGAGATCAAGTCCTCAGGCAGTTGGGTCTAGTGTAGATGGAGTATGTTAGTCAGCATGGGCAAGTTGGACCAAAGGACCTATTTCCATGCTGCATGACTCGAAGAAAAGACGGAGACAATATGTTTAACAAAATGATCCTACGTGTCAACAGGTGCTGACTGACCCATTCACAATTACACTCAGAAGAGATTTCCAATTATTCCCCAGTGTTTTGCAAATTTTGCAAAATGTATTTATACAACTACTAAAAGATTCAATATATAAGTTGTCCCTATTATGGAAGTTTCAATGTGAATAAAACACCGAGTTTAAAATATAATTTAGCTTTTCCAGTGTGATCTTCAGGCCAACACTAGTTTAAAAAGATCAATTCAAATTTTGAAACCTATCTGCTTTCATTGATAATGTATTGCTGTGCTTTACAATTTCACTATTTTCAGTAGAACATGAACTTGGAATTATAGACATCAATAAGCAATATCTTGAGAAATAAACACTGGATTCTATCTAGCCTAATTTTATTGGACAGATAGTTCTTTGGAATTTGTTTACATTGCTCTGATCCTAATGACCGGTTATATTTTTTTAAAGTACCCATCACTGGCTTTTCATCAAGTGCCTAAACCTATATATTTTGGACACAGACCCAGCTTTTCTACGGTCTCGAAATTGAACAAAATTTTAGATAACTCCAACAAATGTTTGGGCGGCATGGTGGCGCAGCGGTAAAGGTGCTGCCTTACAGTGCCGGAGACCCGGGTTCGATCCCGACTGCGGGTGCTGTCTGTATGGAGTTTGTATGTTCTCCCCGTGACCTGCGTGTGTTTTCTCTCTGAGACTTTCGGTTTCCTCCCACACTCCAAAGACGTATAGGTTTGTTGGTCAATTGGCTTGGTATGGTGTAAATTGTCCCTAGTGTGTGTAGTAGGATAGTGTTCATATGCAGGGATCGCTGGTTAGTGTGGACTCGGTGAGCTTGTTTCCGCGCTGTATCTCTAAACTAAACCTCCCATTAGTCTTCCCACAGCTCACCCTGAAGGAGCCCCATATGTAGACTTGGCCACTTTCAGTCAGAGCCGCAGTGTGACTGTCACCCGCAGAAACCTGGACCACATGTTCATCAAGCAGAACCCGGACCGGAACCATGTCGGACCCATTCTGCGCCGTGTCGCGTCCAAGCGCACCCTCATCATTGCAACCGAACGTGTAAACCTGGAGATTTTAAAAAAAAAGATCAGTAGAGTCATTCCAGTCTGTAGATCTGGCCAATATTTAGCACTCAACCATCAATATTTGGTCAACTATATCTCCACTGTTTGTGGAAGCCTGTAGTGAACAAGTCGAACAGTGAATTTCCAATGTTACATCAGGAACAGTATGGATAAAGATTATTGGACTGAACTATTAAATGCTTCACTCTCCACAAATGGTGCCCAGGTACTTCCAGAATTTTGATCCTTTAATTAAGATTTTCAGTAATTGAGGTGTGTTGCATTTGTTTCTCATAAGAACCTCATTGATTATAAAGGTACTTCAACACATCCGATGACGGTAAAAAAAGGCACAAGGTCATTTTACACAGAACGAAACAGACGTCACGCTTTGTTCAATCCTGACAAACGATCAGAATAAAAGTCATACAGCTTTTCAAACAGGCCCTACTTGCCCACACCAACCAACATGCCCCATCTGTCCTAATCTCATTCTTTGTGGAGTTTTTGCTTGTTCAACTCTCTCCTAATCCCTTTACCAGTCAATAATATTAAACTAAAAATAACTCTCTCTGCTCAGGGCAAAAGGTTCTCCCCATTCACCATGTCTAAGCCAATCAAAAAATTTAATGTACCTCAATTAAATCTCGACTTAGCCTTACCTACGCCAAAGGAAATTTAACAGCTTTCCCCATCTCAACTTAAACAACATTTTCTGGCTCAACAACATCCTTTTCATAGTTTTCCTCTGCTCCCTATACTAGTACTCTCTCACTCTTCCTGTTGTGTATCGGCAAGAACTGTGCACAGTTCTACGTTTCTGTAACCATACAAGACCCACACCTCTTGTATACTGGTGTGGGTACAGGAGTGTCACAGTTAGCAAATCTGCTGCAGCATAGCAATGGGTAACACAGGTGATGAGATGTATGCCATTGTATAATGCTCAAGCAGAATAACAGTAGCACAGTGCCAGTCCACTATATAGCAACAGAGTATTTTACTGTTGCATGTTGGACTCTCACTGGCACCAACTGCAATTTCAAAGAGTGCCGTTAAAGAGCTGATATTGGCACAATGGGCTGCAAGTTCCCTGTCCAGTCTGGCCATTCTCTCCTGTAGATTAGATTTTAATTTTATTAAAGAGAGGTTCATGGACATGTACATGAGTCCAGAGAAATTAGATGCTGCAAATCAGAGATTAATGAGTGTAGGCAGAAAGGAAATGTGTCAAACTTCATGACTTGGGGTAGTGGGAAAGGAGAGAAAGGAGTGCTCAGCTAGCTTTTAAAAGACATTCAACTTTTATATATAGCTTGTGTTGCCCCTAGAGCTGAGCTCCGAATAGAGTTTCTCACCTCAAGGACTCCACAATGAGCCAGTGGATGGTGGGCGACTTTCTATTAGTCCATTCAAATAAAAAAAAATATTGCTCCTCGCAAATCAGAAGGGAGCTTAAAGAAAGAGCCTGAGAAATGTGGAAAATAAAAAACTGATGTTCCATGGACGAGACAACAAATATGGAGAGAGAAATATTTTTGCGAAGATCCGTAGCCAAAATGTTTACTGTGTTTCTCACTCCACAGATGCAGCCTTTTGTTCTTGGTATTTCCAGAATTGTTTCTTGTATCATAGATAACACTTGAAGATGAAAACTTAGGGTAAGGAGCAAAATATTTAGAAGGGATTTCAGGATGACCATCGTTCATGCAGAGAAATTGCCAGACGCGGAAAATGGCCCGTTTATCCCAATTTTCTCATTTTTGTTACGTACATGCACTCTATCCATTCCAATATTTTACCACTGATGCACCAGTCCTTCAATGTAACCTTTTACTGTGTGGGCCATTCCTCTATTGCCTGTTATTCACTTATACTTTGGAGCACAAATGCATAACATTTATCAAGAAAGCCAGACTTACAATCCAAACTGTTTCCAGGGGGCACTTTTGAGAAACATGTTTTATCTTAACTGTCTAAATCTAGGTACCAATCACCATTCAGCCCGCCAAGCTGTGCAGACCAATGGGCACCCACCTGCATAAATCCCGCAATGTAGTTTCTGCCCCATAGTCCCACGGACGAGTCGCACTCCGGCCACTGCCTCTTCTCTCTTCTCCCCTCGGGGAATACACACCCCTCCAGATTCAGGGACAGATTCTTCCCAGCAACTATCAGGCAACAGAACCATTCTACCAACAATTCTGAGCTGTTATCTACCTCATTGGAAACTCTCAGACTATCTTTGATCGGACTTTATCTTGCACTAAACGTTATTGCCGTTATTTCTTTTATCATGCATCTGTACACTGTGGATGGCTCGATGTGGTGGGGAAAGAATAGGGAATATTCAGTATCAATTTCAAATATCATCGAATGATTACTAATTCAGTAAATACTAATGATTCACTCAGATTCCCAATGGTGTTCATTTCAAATAATGCTTTTTTAAAAACTAAGCTGATACAATTTCACACATATAGCCGTTCTGAAATTTCTCACCAACTCAAGAGTCAATAGTAAATTTAAATCGTTATTGTCCAACTGAACTGGATTTAAATATTACTATTGCATTTGAAAGAGAGTAATTAACAGCTGCTATGAAGTAAAACTGTTACTCGTTAAAAAGCCTAACTCATTATGTGGAAGATTTAACAAAAAGGTCACTTTTCAGAAGAAACCAATGAGTTATTTCTGAGGTCACTGACTTGTATTCCTGCAAACTTCACACCGAGAAAATTATGATGCTTGGATCCACCACACCAGGGACTGAAGTTGATTGAACATGGTTTTTAAAAGTTTGGATTTCACTTAATTCAGGTATCCCAAATTGATAGTGCAGAGAAGCTATTTATCTGGCACTAGAAACCACAGCAAAGGGGACACAATTGTTAACACTGAACCTTTAGGAGTGTAATCAGAAAAAAACCCATTTCCATAGCAGAAATTGAGATGTTCCCTCTTGAACCTGTCAGCACTGGTCTAAGAGACAGTGTTACAGATATATGTGGGAAGGGAATGGACCAAAGAAAGAATGGAGTCATGCTAGAATGGAGATATCCAGTTGGGTAAGAACAGGGTGAAATAATGGGTGTGCATAGACAGTCCTATTATGGACCTTGCGCAAAAGGTAGAAGTGAGCTGTGTGAGGCTGGGCATGACTAGGCTGGCAACTGTGAAAGGAAGATCTCTCGAGGAAACAAGGCCTGTGATTGAGTAAAGACAACAGCCTGATGTTTGATAACAGAGTCATGATCCAGAAGGAGATTCAATGATGTGACAAAACAGAGCAGTGCAGCACAGGAACAGCCTACTCGGCCCACAATGCCCATGTCAAACAAGAAGCATTGTGGGTCGAGTAGGCTGTTCCTGTGCTGCACTGCTGTTTTGTCACATCATTGAATCTCCTTCTGGATCATGACTGTTATCTCTACACAATCACAGGCCTTGTTTCCTCGAGAGATCTTCCTTTCAAGCATCATTCATGGTGATAAGAGTTGACTTGTATAAATGAAAGCCCTTGCTTCCTGTACTTACATTTCCTGTTGGTGCAAGGCACACAGTGTGCATTCCACCAGCCTCCACCTGCACAATCTTCTCAGGTAGTCCCTTGACCAAAGCAGGTTTCTTCCGCTCCATGATGTTTTCACCAAGACCGAGTTGGCCAACATCACCCTGACCCAGCGTCAGGACAACTCCAGGGATTGCCCCGTGGGAGCAATGAGAGACTATGGAGAAATAAAGGCAGATTAGGCTTCCAGCAGAACCCTTAGGCTATGCTTGTCTTGGTCGAGCATAGAACGGAGTCTTGTTCAAGAGATTTACAGACTAAAATGTAAATTTTCAAGACTAACACGACCTAGTTTAACAATGTATTTTAAGCTGCACTATTTCATGTAAAATGCAAAGCTATAGCTTCAACACTCTTCTGAGCTGAATATTAAAGATCCCACTGCTGTAGTTTCATCAGGAACTCAGAGTTCCAGAGAACTATGGAACAGGAGTTCTCGCTGAAACACTGGCTGACATTTACCCTTAACTAATGTCACAAAACTTACAAAAACACTAATTACAATGATGTGAGGGAATAGCTGAGTATAAATTGGTTTCCACATTTTCCAAATCACCACACAATTATATATATTATACACTATTATATATATATATATATATATATATATATATATATAAATATATATATATACACATTATAAAGATCGCATAGTTTCTGATTTTGGGAAAATCCAATAACAGGGGACATATTTTGGACCTGGGCCTAGGTCCCTCAAGGGCTAGATCAGAAGGCATAAACAGCAGAGGTAAACCAGAACTTACCCCAAAATAGACCGAGGTTTGGAGATCAATAAAATAAACCTCTAAGTGGACATGGTAGTTTAACCTTGTCGACAATAAAATCTACTTAGTCTACAATACAGATCAGCCATGACCTACTTAAATGGTGTAAAAGGTTCAAGTGGCAACACAACTTTTTTTAGTCTCCTTGTTCAATTACCTTTTCTGCGGAATAATTAGTAGATGCAACTTCTGATTAAAACAAGCAGCTTTCTCCCAAACTGCATTGAAATTGCATATCCCTGAACGTGGCAGTCAGCAATGGCATCAATAATCAACTCAAGATTCATTGAGACTGGGAGCCAAGACCATTCTTATACAATACCCTCTGACACAAACTCATCATTGAAGTAGATCTACACACAATATGCCTGAATTTAAAAAAAAACATTTTTCATGGGCCATTAACAAGGCCCGGGTTTACAGCCCAAAACACAATTTCTCATGAAAGTTACATCTTGAGAACTTCTGCTTCAGGTACATAAACAATACACAAGTTAAATGCTAGAGGGTTGTGATTTGAAAAGGAGTCCATCTTGATAAACATGGCTTCATTTAAAAAAGAATGGTTCCAAAAATGCGCCAAAACATTATATCCAAACTTTTTGTAATTTGTGAAATATGAGGGAATATTACATTTCCAAATATCTAACTTGCAAATGACTGCAAATTAAATATACACAGCAACACGTCATGGAGCCATTTGCATCAAGGAGACTTAAGTTTCATGAGGTTACCCTATCTGGTCGCCACAGTAATTAAGGTGATGATGGAAATGAAAGAGTCTAGGAACCTGATGCCAATTAATTTCCGGTCACTCTGACACAAAATACTTGCGCCATAGGCCCCTCAAGTTCAACAATGGGTGCTTTCATTCTATTTCCATAGACTAGATATGTCTTATAGCAGAGATCAGGGAGAACCCTCTGTAGTTACAATTGTGTTTGTTCTGTCTCCAAATCCTCTTAGTTTGTTTTCCTCTTCCGAGATGTGGGGGTTAAGGCCGTGAGTGTTTGTCCAAAGTCGTTTTCAGCAAATATTAGAACTTCAGCAGGGTTGCTGTCTTCTCCCAAGAACTTCTCAATTTGCCAATCTAGGGTCATAGCAAAGATGAAATCAAGAGGATTTTTGAGGAATGGAGTCAAGGGGACTCCCATCAAGGATGGTCATGGGAGAGTTCTTGAAATACCTACTTCCAACAAATGTTGACTGTGTCTCTCTTACTGTTAAACTCTCCATTTTTTGCTCATGTTTGGACACTTGAAGGTTTGCAATACTGATGAATCTGTGCACATCAAATGATTGTCACAAGGTTATTGGGCATCCTAACGCGTATAATGGAGCCTTCCATGTGGATAATTAACTCCTGATCTTCTCGTAATTCACATCAAACAGTCCTCCTATTTTCTGGTGGGGAAACAAACATTTGCTTCATAGATGCTGATTAACATGAACCATAGGACAATGCAGATTCCGTGGACCCTCTCTCCCCAGTTTGTTGGAGGCTATCAGGTTTGCCAGCAAGGTATTGTCCGAGATGATCTTTTTACACACCTTCAACTTTCTTGTTTTGTGTTCAGGCCAATAGAGATAAAGTGGATTAGATGGTGGTCAGGTGCCGGACTAAATCATTCCTGACGGCAACATATCAGTCTGATGAAGCGTCTCGACCCAAACCCACCCATTCCTTCTCTCCAGAGATGCTGCCTGTCTCGCTAAGTTACTCCAGCATTTTGTGTCTATCGCCCATGAAGACAGTTTGCTGCTCTAAACCAGGTAGCATTCTGGTAAACCTCTTCTGTATCTTCTCCAAAGCCCCTACATCGTTCCCATAATGGGGCAACCAGAACTGCATACAATACTCCAAATACAGCCAAACTATAATTTTATAAAGCTGCAGCTTGACTTCCTGACTCATATACCCAATACATTGATGGTGGATGGCAAGCATTCCATATATAGTCTTTATGCCACTAACTACCAGTGTTGCCAATTTCAGGCAGCTTTGAGCCCAAGATCCCTCTGTACATCAAAGCTTCTCGTTATCAACTCTATACTTTCACCTCACTTACTGGTCTTGCCAGTTATCCCCATATCACGAGTAAGTGAAAGGCAGGAGAATGGGAACTGAGTAGTCACAATGTGGCATGGACACTTGGCTTTGAAAATATTACTGCTCTACATTCAAAGTGTCTTGACTTCAGAGGTTGTTCATTTCTCTACAGGACCATAACATCATTCCAAAGGTGATATGACAGGCATTAAATAAATGCCAATCCTAGTTTCCAAATCAATTCAGCAAGTCCTTCTCTCGGCACACTTACATGAGCGTTAAGGCTTCAGGGAGAGTGGTTTTCCAACATTAAACACCACTGGACTTCTTTCACTAGTATCCTGGGATGATAACTTCTACCAAATTAAAGAAATACTCAAATTTTCCCTCTCAGATTTTCCTCCACTTTAAGCATGCTTTAAAAGGCCAAACATTTTGTTTTATGATACATCTAAATGTTTCACTGCTTTGGCTGAGAACACATAGAAATGTTACAAATTGTCTTGGGATTTCAGTGGGTGCTCCACATTTAGTGCTTCTTTTCCATGGGTTTTAAAAAGTAATCTGACTACATCTTGTTCTGTCATACTCAACAAGGAGCGAAAAAACATAAAGGAACTCAGAGGTCTGGCAGCATCTTTGGTGGCAGAGGGATAGTCAATGTTTCAGGACCTCTGCCTCCACAGTTGCGGCCAGACTCACCAAGTTCCTCCAGCAATTTGATTGTTATTCCAGATTCCAGCATCGTCAGTCTCATTTCTCCACAATAAACAAGGATTTGCACTTTTAATATCAAACATTTCCTAGTCACTATCAATACAAAGACCAAAATATTTGAGATGCAGGAAGTCTGAGAGGTTGAGGGAAGGGAATTCGAATGCTCGGGGCTCAGACGCAGTGATGAAAACTAGAGGTATGGAAAAGAAAAGAATCAGAAGAGTGTAGATAGGAGGACTAATGAAGTATATTTCAATCCAAGGCATCTCCTTTCTCCAGACATAAATGTCTTACAGAAAGAGCTGGATAACACAGAAACATAGAAAATAGGCCATTTGAACCTTCGAGCCAGCATCACCATTCAATATGATCTTGGCTGGTGTTTTTAATGGATTTTAACTATGCCTGGCCAAAATATCACACACCTATCTCTAAAGAAACCTCTGGTGGCAGAGGTTCGGCCCCAAATTCTTATCTCCTCTATTGGCAGACCTTTATTTTAGACCATTTTTAGCAGGGTATTCAACAATGAAAGTGCTCCCAGCCAAAACCAACCCCTTTGTCCAATGTCTACATAAGACCTCCAAAGCACTCAAAGGGCCCTGAAGGTTAAATAACAATTCAAAACATGGTTGATATGCTATGGAACTGGGGGCCTTTACTCACATCGATGCTATGCTTGCTTTATTACTTACTCTTCTGAGATTTGTATTCTTTGACAAAGATGCAGTTACTTCCCAGTTCATGGCGCCCACAGATACAACAAGATGTAAGTACAACATGAAACAATCTATCAAGCCCTTGAGCCCACCAATTAAAACTGAGATTTTTACTCAAGAGCTTGTAACCCAAGGACATAGGGAGGCCTCCAAAACAGGATAAGACAAAAAATTGATTTCCATTGGCAGTCAGCATGCAACGATTACAATATCATCTGCCAACAAGACTGACACCAAGGGAAAATAGCTGTGATGTCACAACTACAGTCAAAAGAGAAAAAAAAGGATCAAAGCACTGCACCAGCTCTCAAGCCCCTCATATGTTCACAAAGCAAGAATGCAGGAGCACAATCACTTAGTGTGATGCACAGAAAATGCCATGGTACTGGAAACCTTTACAAAACAAAAACAGTAGACCTCATCAATGGAGTCTGCAGACATCACAAAGCCAGATAGTGATGTGGGGTCAGTTTAAAAAGCCTTCAACAAATGCCTTTATTTTTACTCGCACTTGGCAGAGGCGTCGTGGAATTTTCTCAGCATCAACTTCTTTGATCCCTTTTTCTCGGTGGAATGATCCCTGCCATCCAAGGAACCGATGCACAATTGATTGTCTAGTGCAATGTAAATGTGTCCAACGAGCTACTAAATGATATTATGTCGTCACCCATTCCTTCTCTCCCGAGATGCTGCCTGACCTGCTGAGTTACTCCAGCATTTTGTGTACCGGAAATTGGAGGAACAGCACCTCATATTTCGCCTGGGCAGTTTGCAGCCCAGCGGTATGAACATTGACTTCTCCAACTTTAGATAGTTCCTCTGTCCCTCTCTTCCCCTCCCCCTTCCCAGATCTCCCTCTATCTTCCTGTCTCCACCTATATCCTTCCTTTGTCTTGTCCCGCCCCCCTGACATCAGTCTGAAGAAGTGTCTCGACCCGAAACGTCACCCATTCCTTCGCTCCCGAGATGCTGCCTGACCTGCTGAGTTACTCCAGCATTTTGTGAATAAATACCTTCGATTTGTACCAGCATCTGCAGTTATTTTCTTATACAAATTATATTAATTGTCAATTAACCATGAGAAAATGCAGGCAGTTTACTATCCCCACGTTCTGTTATCCAGCAGACAAATGCAATTGGTAGAGCAATTGTGCCAGCAGCTGTCAGTGTAATCTTTGCCAGTTTGTATAAAGTTATGTATAGCCCAGCCAACTTTATAAAGTGGTAGCTCAAACCTAGAAAAGACAAGCTAAAATGCACAATTGACGGATCACTGACACAGGACAGTCAGGGCCAGTTAATTCACCACTACTGCTAGTCTGGGCCAGAAGTACCAGCATCAGAAAGATTTGAGGGCAAGGGTGGCTGTTTCTTTCAAAGCAAAAGGACCCAGTTCTCCAAGTTTGACAAATTTGCAAGAAACCAACTCCTTCCTCAACTTGCACCTTAAAACCTGTACTTTGTTGATAGCGGAGGGTTGCCCTATAAAACAATAAGTTGATGATACAAGCTCTGAATATAATTGGAGTTTAAGTAGGAACTAGACCAAGTGGACTTGTATAGGGTCCTAGTAAGACCACACCTGGAGTACTGTGTGCAGTTTTGGTCTCCAAATTTGAGGAAGGATATTCTTGCTATTGAGGGCGTGCAGCGTAGGGTCAACTAGGTTAATTCCCGGAATGGCGGGACTGTCATATGTTGAAAGACTGGAGCGGCTAGGCATGTATACACTTGAATTTAGAAGGATGAGAGGGGATCTTATTGAAACATATAAGATTATTAAGTGGTTGGACACGTTCCCAATGTTGGGGGAGTCCAGAACCAGGGGCCACAGTTTAAGAATAAGGGGTAGGCCATTTAGAACGGAGATGAGGAAAAACCTTTTTCAGTCAGAGAGTTGTAAATCCGTGGAATTCACTGCCTCAGAAGGCAGTGGAGGCCAATTCTCTGAATGCATTCAAGAGAGAGCTAGATAGAGCTCTTAAGGATAGCGAAGTCAGGGGGTATGGGGAGAAGGCAGGAACGGGGGGTACTATAGACAATAGACAATAGACGCAGGAGTAGGCCATTCAGCCCTTCGAGCCAGCACCGCCATTCAATGCGATCATGGCTGATCACTCTCAATCAGTACCCCGTTCCTGCCTTCTCCCCATACCCCCTCACTCCGCTATCCTTAAGAGCTCTATCCAGCTCTCTCTTGATTGAGAATGATCAGCCATGATCACATTGAATGGTGGTGCTGGCTCGAAGGGATAGATTTAAACTTTAAAATGTGAAATGTGAAATGTGAAAATATAACACCGATTTCAATGAAACGTCTTCCATTAGCACCAAAGGGACGACGGTGAGTAAGGCCTAAAATTGTCATGCTATCGTGTACTGTTTTGGCTGTAGTTCAGGAACACACAAACAAACAAGAGTTTTAGTGTATAGAAGATGTAAGAAGAAGTAGGCAGTCTTTAACTCCTCCAGCCTGTCCAACTGATTCATTAGGATCAAGGTTGACCCTGGGGCTCAGGGTCGCGTTCAAAAAGAGATTTCTGTTTGGTTTGGTATCTGAAGACTACCTAAAACAACATTTCTATAAAAGATGACATATCCAAATGTTTCTGCAGATCTGCTGAATCAGCATCCCCTCCGAAAAGCAGCTTTTCTGGTTTCAACTTATCACCTTCACATTACAACGATAAAGCAATTAATTCCTCATTTCCCATCCAATGACACTGTCGGGATTTTTCAGCTGACAATTCCAAACATGTTGCCCCACCCTTATGCAAAGGTACAGTCCAAGAGGCTCAGTATAATATTGTACCTTGAGCAATAAAATTCAGAGCTAGATTTTACCTTCTTTTGAACTTCCAAGTCTTTGTCGTGCTTACAAACCTTCATATTTAATAAACCCCAATCTACAACTGAAAAAAACTGTCTCGATTCCTGACTTATTCTTTAGTTGATACAGATTGCCATACAGTTCCTAAATGGATAAGTCAATTTATGCCAAGGTGCTTGCCATCAAGAATCAAGATCTAATAAGCATCAAAGACATACAGGGGACTACTGAAGGGCTACTAACCAAGCATCAGCTGACCCAGTAACTTCCCTGACCCTGGAATTTAGAAGGATGAGGGGGGATCTTATTGAAACATATAAGATAATTAGGGGATTGGACACATTAGAGGCAGGAAACATGTTCCCAATGTTGGGGGAGTCCAGAACAAGGGGCCACAGTTTAAGAATAAGGGGTAGGCCATTTAGAACGGAGATGAGGAAGAACTTTTTCAGTCAGAGAGTGGTGAAGGTGTGGAATTCTCTGCATCAGAAGGCAGTGGAGGCCAGTTCGTTGGATGCTTTCAAGAGAGAGCTGGATAGAGCTCTTAAGGATAGCGGAGTGAGGGGGTATGGGGAGAAGGCAGGAACGGGGTACTGATTGAGAGTGATCAGCCATGATCGCATTGAATGGCGGTGCTGGCTCGAAGGGCTGAATGGCCTACTCCTGCACCTATTGTCTATTGATTACTCAGAGGTGCATGTCTGTTGAAACATTGCCGTTTTTATCAGATAAGGATATCGCTGGCATATAACTATCACTGAACGGAGAAGGAAGTTAAAAATTACCCAGACCAGGCAAGGATTGTAGATTGACAAAAAACGTTGAAGTAACCCAGTGAGACAGGCAGCATCTCTGGAGAGTAGGAATGGGTGATGTTTCAGGGCGAGAAGGGTCTCGACCCAAAACGTCACCAATTCCTTCTCTTGAGATGCTGCCTGCCCCGCTGAGTTACTCCAGCATTTTGTGTCTATCTTCAGTTTAAACCAGTATCTACAGTTCCTTCCTACACAAGGACGGTAGATTTCCTCCCCTTAACTTTAATAAACCAAATTGATTTTTAGAACAATCTAATTGCTTTTTGATCATCATAAATACATTGTTTTTACTAAATATATACAGATCTAGTTATAGTAATAGACTTTTTTTTTCCAAATTTAATTACTTGAACTTACGAGTTGGGACTCAAAACCATGTCTTTCAAATAATAGCCCCGTTCTTTATGAACTATCCTGGTAACCAGTACCTTTCCACAAACAGTGTTCTCAAACCATGAATGGAAAACAAATCCCATTTCCCAGAACCTGGTTCCAACATCCCATTAACCCATTAGCCGCCAAACACGCCATCCAAACTTCATCCTGGCTATCCACTACTATTGATCTATGTGCTTCTGGTATAAAGCAGAACTGCTCCTGCAGATAGGATAATTTGGTTCTGAATGTGCAACACCAGGCCTCTACCAACTCAAGCCACAAAAAGTCATACTTAACACAACTTAATTCAAGAATTCAAGCTCTTACCAAACAAGATGGAGACACGAGGAACTGCAGATGCAGGTTTCCAAAAAAAGATGAGTTCTGGAGTAACTGAACGGGTCGGGCAGCATCTCTGGAGACCATGGATAGGTGACTTTTTGCCTCTGAAGAGTCCCGACCTCAAACTTCACCAATCCATGTTCTCCAGAGATGCTGTCTGACCCTCTCAGTTACTCCGGCACTTTGAGTCCTTTTGCGTAAACTAGCACTTGCAATTCCTTGTTTCTCCAGCAACCACTGACAATGCACTGGTAGATTATCAATTGACATACATTTGATAATCAAGCACAAAAAAGAAAGGAAAATAAATTATGAATATTTTACAGCTTACAGTACATCTACAATAATTAAAAGATATTAACAAAATATAATTGTGGCATTTTACAATTAGTATAACACCCCCTCACTGTGATGGAGGCAACAAAACTTCCCCTCTCTTCCCCACGCCCACGGACAGACAGCTCGTCCCCGACCGACCCGCACAGTCCCCGCACCGGGCGCTGAAACGTCTCGCGGCCGAACCGGGCGATGAAAGGCCCGCGACCAAGCCTTGCGCAGCTAAGTCCCGCAGCCGAGCCGCACCAGCGGTGAAAAGTCCCGCAGCCGAGCCGCACCGGGCGGTGTTAAGTCCCGCAGCCGAGTTGCACCGGGCGGTGTTAAGCCCCGCAGCCGAGCCGCACCGGGCGGTGTTAAGCCCCGCAGCCGAGCTACACCGGGCGATGTAAGTCCAGCGGCCAAGCCGCACCGGGATGTAAAGTCCAGCGGCCAAGCCGCACCGGGGGATGTTAGGCCCCGCAGCCGAGCCGCACCCCGCGCCGTGAGGAAGAGAAAAGTTCCCCACACCCACCCCCACACACCACCACCCCCTCCCACACATACACAACCAAAATAAAATATATAAAAATCATCCCAACACCGACACTCAACAAAAAAAAGACGGACAGACTGCTAGTCAGCCGCTGCCGTTAGGCGCCGCCACGTGACAGGCTGAATTGACAGGCTGAATAAATATACTCACTCTTTATCTTTTTACTTTCTTCACCTCGCTTTTTCTCAACATCATCTTTTGATAATGAAGACCTCTTCACTGGTTTTTTTCCTGCCATTGTATTCTAAAATTCCTGATAAGCAATATAAAGTAGTTTAGGTGACGAAATAGACAATAATACATATGCATGACTTGATAGCATGATTTATCTGCATCAACATTCTTGACAAAATATCCCATCTTGTCTGAAGGGTCCCAACCCCAAACGTCACCTATTCCATCCATTCCCTCCACAGATGCTGCCTAGCCCGCTGAGTTTCTCCAGTATTTTGTACTTTGCTCCCATCTTTAGAAACCCTTTGTGAAATAAACCATTTATTTATGAGTAGAAACAATGAACTGCAAAGTTTGGTTTATAAAAAATACCCGTCTGAATTTTCTGAAGAAGGGTCCTGACCCGAAACGTCACCTATCTGTGTTCTCCAGGGATGCTGTCTGACCCACTGAGTTACTCCAACACTTTGTGTTATCTATTATGACTGTTGCTTTTATTGTGAATGCTGAATGGATCCAGCATATTAATGACAGATTCATTCTGTGCTAACTTCTTGATTCAAATATGCTATTGCACCAAAACATTAGAACATTTTCTCATTAAGACACTGACTGCAGATTCAGCAGGCTATATTTTAAAGTATGTCTAGACTCTGGTAACATTAGGCTGCCTTTCGGGCCATCATGCCAATGCAGCTCTTTCAAAACAATTCAATCCCTCAATTCTTTTTCCCCATAATCTCGATTTATTTACTTCCCCTCAAGATTCCTTTCAAACCCATTTTCAAAGTGAAAGAACACAATTCCAAGAAATTAAAAAACACATCACTTCCTCGGCAAAGATTTAAAAAATAAACCAACTGGCCACAATTTCCAATGACGTCCCTTATCATTTTGCCACAAACACTCGATATCCAAACAACACTCCACCGGAGAGAAACTCAAATTCTAAGAAAGCTCAAATGTTTGCTGTCATCTCCACGCACTCACCCACACTGCGCAACTCAAATTCTTAAAAGACAACTATTTCTAAAATGTGGAGATCGCTGACAATTAGACAAGAACGTCACAAAAATTGTGCTCCAAGGCACAGGCACGGAGAAGGAGAGGAGACCGAGCCCGGCCAGAGAGGAAGGAGGGAGAGAGGGAAGGAAGGAAGGAAGGAGGAAAACTCGGAGCTCAGGCCCGCCGCTTTCAAACTTCCCGCCTGCCACAAATACGGCCGCCTGTTCGAGCAAAGGAAAACTTCCATAACAGGCGAGCGATGAGCTGCCCGGGGCGAGGGAGGAGATGTACATGTCATGGGGAAGAGGAAGGCACGGGAGGGAGTAGAGGGAGACTTGGGGGGAGGGGTAAGAGGGACACATGAGGGGGGTGGGACACATGGGGAGAAGAGGGACACATGGGGAGAAGAGGGACACATGGGGGGGGGGAGGGACACATGGGGGGGGGGAGGGACACATGGGGAGAAGAGGGACACATGGGGGGGGGGGAGGGACACATGGGGAGAAGAGGGACACATGGGGGTGGGAGAGGGACACATTGGGGAGGGAGAGGGACACATTGGGGGGGGGGGAGGGACCACATTGGGGGGTAAGGACACATGGGGGGGGAAAGGGTAGACGGCGGGACAGGCTCGACGAAAGAGAGAGGGAGACACCGGGAGAGTGGGACACGTGGGAGGGAAGGGGAGAGGGAGACATGGGGGAAGGAAGGAAGGGAGAGAAGAGGACACAGGTTATGGAAGGGGAGAGGGAGGACGGGGAGAAGGAGACACGGGTGAAGGAAGGGAAAGGGAGACACGGCGGGGTGGGGAGGTGGGAGAGCGCGGGGGGGGGGGGGGGGAGGTGGGAGAGCGCGGGGGGGGGGGGGGGGGGAGGCCGCAGCGAGCGGGAGGGAAGGTCAGCCGCTGCCCCTGCCCGGGTCTGATCCGGGCCCCAACGGGGAGAGATAGGGGTTAACACCGCCACCGACAGCAGCAGCAGCGACGGGACGCGAAGTTAACGCGCGGCCGCCGCGCCCCGAGGGCGACGAGAGGACGGGTTATATTTACCCGCTCTCTTCACTTCTCTTCCCTCAGCGATCCACCCACCGCAGCCCGGTCTCCCTGTCTGCCAACTGCGCACGCGCATACACGGACCCCAACTCACCCGACCCGCCGCGCGTGCGCACTGCGGGGATGGGAGGGGGACGAGAGCGCGCACGCCACCCCTGACCGGCCCGCCGCGCGTGCGCACTGCGGGGATGGGAGAGGGGCGAGAGCGCGCACGCCACCCCCTGACCGACCCGCCGCGCGTGCGCACTACGGGGATGGGAGGGAGGGGCGAGAGCGCGCACGCCACCCCTGAGCGATCCGCCGCGCATGCGCACCGCGGGGAGCGGACGGGGTCGAGAACGCACACATTGGAGCTGCTGCCGCTGCGCGTGCGCACAGCGGAGAAGGGGCGAGAACGCGCGCACTGCTCCTGGCCGCCTACTTGCGCGTGCGTACTGCGGATGTGTAGATAGGTGGCCCGACCCGCCGCGCCTTGGGGAAGGGATGAAAGAGAGCGCACCCTTTGGAATGGACCAGCGGACGCGGCAGAAGCTAGCTCCGACGATCGACACAAAATGCTGGAGTAACTCAGCTTCTCTGGAGAGAAGGAATGGGTGACGTTTCGGGTCGAGACCCTTCTTCAGACTGAGAGTCAGGAGAGTGGGAGACACTAGAGATATGCAAGGGTAACGTGTGAAAACGACAGATCAAAGCGGGCGATGTTAGCTGAGGGGAAGGTGTCAAGGAGGCAATCTGTAAAATTAATCAGGACAGTGAAACTAAACTGAGAACTGGGGTGGGGGAGGGAGGGAGAGGGAAAGCAAGGGTTACTTGAAGTTTGGGTAATCATCTTGCTTTTCTTCAATGTTACTATAGTGGCTAACATACACTCACAGTTGCCATTCTCCAATACTGCAAAAGTTATTGTTTGAACTGCAAATAGTTGGCTAGTTTTCAAGAGTTAGATTTAACTCTTAGGGCTGAAGGAATCAAGGGATATGGGGAAAAAGCAGGAACGGGATACTGATTTTAGATGATCAGCCATGATCACATTGAATGGCGGCGCTGGCTCGATGGGCCGAATGGACTACTCCTGCACCTATTTTCTATGTATAGTACTCTTAAAATGTTTTAAGTAACATTTTGCTTTGTACCCTTTAATATCTCGTTTCCCTCTCCCGACTCAGTCTGAAGGGTCTCGACCCGAATACACCCATTCCTCGTCTCCAGAGATGCAGTCAGACCCGCTAAATTACTCCAGCACTTTGTGTCTATTTTAATTAACATTTGTACCAATTATTGTAGGGACGGTGAAGGAATGAGTCAGAATAGTAATGCTTAACTATGCTAAATAATCATGGGAAGCCCATTAAAGTAATTTGAATGTTCAGCTTCATAAAAGAAAAAACTCCCAAGTTTTGGTCTACAATATACTTTACAGAATTGCTTCTTAAAGGCTCAGTGAATAATTTAAAAAATTGGATTAAAACCAAAATAGTATAACTCCTTAAAATCGAACATGGTGGGGAAGGTGATTGATATTTATGTTTTTTAGCCAATTCAGTAGATCTCAGCTCACATCTTCCACCAATAAACATTTTAAAACTACTCAATCTATCCAGGATTATGCCACGCCATTTCTAAACAGATGATCAATGCTGATCTCCATTCCCCCACCTTGTGTTCACATCGCCTTGGGCCCATCTGTACAAAAAAATCCTCCAGCATAACGCACGTGTCGACATTGTCATTCGTGTCATGTCGTTAAACCTAAATTCCCAGCCAGGCTACTCTGGGTTTTTTTAAGATACTTCAAAACTGTCACTTTGAACAGTTTAGTGACTTATCTTGAAGTCTCAAATTTTCAATTATTGTCATTGCTCCACTGAAGTCTTTGGAAATTTCACTATATTAAAGGTGATAATCTGAATTGTCACAAACTACCATGTTTAGGGTAAAACAAGATAATTTTAGCTATTTATGGTACGTTCTCCAGTGGAAGTTCTACATTTGTGATCCTTGGATAAGACAGTCAGGTTTTAGTCAGGGTGAAACAGCTGAAAATGTTAACATGTTGGCAGTGTCTTAAGACGGTTACTGTTTTACCAGTAAGCAACAGCTGCGACTGAGCTTAATACTTTAAACACTAGCTCTATTGGATGTTTCAGTTCCTATACACAGCTGTTGATAGAATATCATCTTGGGATGAACACCATTAATAAGAGATCACTGCAGCGTTAAGGAATATCAACTCAGAAGATCAAGATGTTTGGGAGAAGTTAAACAAGGACACTGGTGGCAGTTGTAGTTTGGGCACAAGTAGTTACATTGTACAATAGTACAGTATTAAAGACATTTAAGGCAATAATTGAGGAGACTGCAGTTGCTGTAATCTTGAGCACAAAAACTTTGTAGCTCATCACATCAGGCATGTCGAACAAAATAGATGCTTTCAGTCACTTTCTTCAGTCTGAAGACTCAACATGCCCATTTCCTTCTCAGATTCTGCCTGCACTGCTGAGTTCCAACAGTAAATTTTGTTGAAAATGAATTAATTACAGGCTATTTAAACAAGATAGACTTTAGCGAAGATAGACACAAAAAGCTGGAGTAACTCAGGACGGGCAGCATCTCTGAAAAGAAGGAATGGGCGACATTTCATGTCAAGACCCTTCTTCAGACCAATTAGTGATGAAATGAGAGATAAAGAATGAATGATATATGCAAAAAAGAAACGATGATAAAAGAAACAGGCCATTGCATGCTGTTTGTAGAGTGAAAATGGGAAGCTCGTGCAACTTGGGTGGGGAAGAGATAGAGGGCGAATGTTTGGGCTACCTGAAATGATATAAATCAATATTCATACCACAGGGTTGTAAGCTGAAATATGAGGTGCTGTTCCTCCAATTTGCGTCTAGCCACACTCTGACAATAGAGATCTAGGACAGAAAGGTCTGTGTAGGGATGGAAAGGAGAATTAGTGTCCAACAACCGGGAGATCAGGTTGGTTCAGACGGGCTGAGTGAAGGTGTTCTGCCCGGCCAGTCTGTGTAGGAAAATAACTGCAGATACTGGGACAAATCGAAGGTATCACAAAATACTGGAGTAACTCAGCAAGTCAGGCAGTATCTAGCAGAGAAGGAATGGGTGACTTTTCGGGTCGAGACCCTTCTTCAGACACATCTGTGCTTGGTTGGTCTCAAATTTAGGTAATTTTGAAATGGGATTTAGCCATGTTGATCGTTATAAGTTGCAATAAGGAACCAATAGTTGCATTGTAATGAACTTGTGAAAAGGCATGTGAAAATATAACACATGCTCACTGCACAAGCATCAGATCGGCTTTTAATACGACGCACGTGGGAGTATAAAATTTCTGATAACCCGTGGTCATCCAAGTTTTGTAAAGCCAGTCCTGTCCCTTTAAGGCATTAAGATGCATTTGCAAAATGATTTAATCTGCACTTCAACAAACTTTTATTTAAGGTGCAATACAAAAAGAAAAACGAGTACATGTCAAATTTAAAATTTCAAAACAATTGTGTTCTGCCTCTTGAAACCAAATGTTGGCAACTCCAGGGGATAAAGGGTATTAAAACCCAATGGGAGTCCCTCTGGCGATCAAGTGAAACATCTTGTTGGCCGTCTTCTTGTTGTGGAGTACCAGGGAACCTGAAATAAACCAGAATCATTGCAATTGGCAAATAAACCTAGCTCTTAACTATTAGAAATATCAAAATATCTCTTCCAATGCACATTGCAATGCAGGAGGAAATCAGAGCACCCAGAGAAAACCCACATGGTCAGAGAGAGAGAACATAAAATCTCCGTACAGACAGCACCCGTAGTTGAGATCGAACCGGGTCTCTGGCGCTGTAAGGCAGCAATACCATTGCACCACTGCTTTAATATGTTGCAGTCTTGGTATTGAGGGCAGCTTGATGCCCAGGGAAATTGTAAGTGGAAGTCTAACACTGCCCAATTTGTTGAGTGATCTCAATGGTTTGAGTTTCTGGTTTGCAAGGTTATTGTACCGCGCATGGTTTATCTTCCCAGCCACTGTAGACTGAGAAGGTCTAGGAATATACACGATGCAGTCCTTACCAGCTTAAAAGCTGGGGACACTTGCTCTCCAACGGCGTGGAATGGGACTGTACGTCACAGACCAAAGGTCTACGCTCCCACATGCCACACGAACAGAGCCAGACAAGAATAAACTTGCTGGATGTCCACGTTGGGTTAAGTTTAGAGATACTCTTATGCTAAGGAATGACCATTTCAACACATCACCTTTGCATTGCATCGCCCTGCATTCCTGGCTTTCAGCCGATTCCCCAGTTGAAGATGGACACATCTTTGGTACTGTGCAACACAAAAGCAAAGCAGATCAACAAGTCAACAATCAACCAAAATCAATACCATTCACGCTCATCTTTATTCCAGAATCAAGGAAGCAATTGTATCCTGCATGGTTTATCTCCTCAGACACTGCAAAGATTGAGAAGGTCTAGGAATATACAGGGTGCTGCCCTCACCAGCCGTGACTGGGGACTTGCTTTCTCTCCAATGTCATGGAACAGGACTGTACATCATAGACTACAAGTCTATGCTCCTACACGCCATACAAACAGCCAGATAAGAGTAACCTCACTGGATGCCCACATTGGAACATTAATGGAGGTGCCAAATCCACCACTGGCTATATTTGCAAGACCATGGCTTTACAAAGAGTATTTTGCAAATTGGCATGGGGTATAATTACAAATATAATTGGGATCATGTACAAATAAATGTGTTATATTCTACTTGGAGCTTAAATTTGGTCAACAACTAATACTCACCATAAGATCTCAGCTACCTTTGCCAAATTTTCTCTCCTGCAAACAAAAGGCATAATTTAATTTGGAGTTCTCCATACCATTCCTACTGAAAAAGCTACAAGCAGAACTATACATTTAACTTAATGGCCTGGTTTCTTCAATTGTATTCAACTCAGTCAACCTTAAATTCTTGTGTTCAAAGACCATAAAGATTTCATGCTCATCAGATATTAAATGATAATCCCCAAAGAAACTAGTTTAATCGAAATTAGCCATGAAATTACTTGAAGTTATTTTTGATGACAGTGCCCAATAATCCACTTTATGGAATACTTTTGACAAAGGGCAGAAGCCCCAAAATGCAGTGGATAATCTCAAAATTCTTCCATCAACCAGTAAAACAAGACACTGTTATTGCTTCCACAAACTTCACCATGGCATCAATAAAGTGACAATAATAAAACTATTTTTCTTCAACTGCCCACTCAATAATCCAGTAGATTCACATTTGCAATGGTTTATTTGGTTTAGAAATCTGACATCATGGCACACACACATTTAAATATATGAGAATGGGACCTGGTCATCACCGTAATAAACATTTGATGTTAAAAATGAACCATATCAGCATCACTTGACCAAGCCACTTGTTGAGTCAAATCAAAACAGAGAAGAGCCAATAATGTAGTTCAATGGGCCTGATCAGAGATAAGTCGAGTCGAGTCGACTTTCACAACCTATCCATGTGTAGGAACGAACTGCAGATGCTGGTTTAAATCAAAGAGACACACAATGCTGGAATAACTCAGGACAGGCAGCATCTCTGGAGAAGGAATGGGTGACGTTTTGGGTCGAGACCCTTCTTCAGACATCACCTATTCATGTTCTCCAGAGATGCTGCCTGATCAGTTACTTCAGCATATCTTCTCCCTCCCCCCTCCCAATCTATATCTGTTCAAGAGCAGTCTCTTTTAAGATACATATATAATCGTAGAAACCACAACATAACCAAACCATCAAGATCTTTGAAAAGAGAATGGCCATTGTTGACTTCATGCTGATTTAACCACTTGCCAAATTTTTAGGCTAAAGAAATGTCCCGATTTTACACAACAGTTGCAAAAGTAGGATCTGAAAGCAAAAAAAGCTGCAATGCTGGAAATTAAAACAGAAAATGCTTGAAGCACTTGACATTCTGATCAAAGGCCATCAGGCTGAAGTGCAAAATGATTCCTCAGATGTTATAGACATGTACCCTATATGGTTTATCTCCCCAGTCACAACAGACAGGGGAGGTCTAGGAATATACAGGATGCAGTCCTCACCAGCTCAAAGCCAGGGACATGGTCACTCTCCAACGACATGGAATGGGACTGTACGTCATAGACCAAAGTCTACGCTCCCATATGCCACACGGACAGTGCCAGACAGGAGCTGCTGGATATCCACGTTGGGGGGGGGGAAGGGAATGCTTTTTTTAAAAAAAATAACGATTCACCAGCTCACCTCACCTGAAGCATGTCTGTTCGCACATTCCCAACTTGCAAGCTTCACCCACATTGGACGTGGATAAAATTCAGCCTTCCTGGAGAAGAAACGCGTTAAAACAAATCAGAGTAAGCCGCAACTCCATTAACCTTTCTGAAATATTAGCAATTTCCACCCCATTCTCAATCTTACCCACAATTTTCAATCATTTTCCCCCAATCAATAGTCCATACAAGGTTTATCTCCTAGGTCACTGCAGAAACTAGGGTGTCTTTGGAATATCTAGGGTGCTGCCCTTACCAGTCCAAAGTCAACTCTCATTTTCCCCAAAACATACGTACACAGATGATGCAACTTCATTTCACAGAAAACTGATGCAGTTCATGTTGCAAGAACACAACCTCCCTCCCCAACAACACAGGGGGCACCTATACTAGGCTTGTCTTGCACAAAGTAAAGAAAATAGTGTAGGTATCTCACAACAAAGACACCTAGAATGTGCACAATTACAGACACATTTATAAATAACTAAGTGCTCACTTTTCTAATTTCACATCAAACAACATCTGAACCAATTTACCGTAAGACATTCAGCAGCATTTATCCAGTTGTTCCTCTGGCCCCATCTGATACATGTCCAGTGGATAGTTATCAACATCATGGAACATTCACCTGTTAAGGAACATCCACGCATAAATCAAATAAATTTGCTACTTTGAAAAAAACATTAAATTGATAAAATTGAACATTTACCTCCATAAATAATGCAGCTAGTTTCAGGAATCGATTCCCGTGTCCACTATATGATGCCATTGTACTGTGGAAAGTAACAAGTGCAGTTGATTAATTTACACAGGTGCCATTTCACCATCAGCCCAAGCACGTTTTAATTTAAAGTTTCTCAACCACAGCATTTTGCAGCCAACGCCAAAACTTAAAATTTAGTGCATCTGAATGACCATTGCACATGTCCACAGGTGAAAAGGTCACATCGTAACTCTTAACCCAAGCATCTTTTGATTAGGCACAGCATCTCATGCTAATCTACCCCTTACATGTACAACTACCTGACCAGATCCCAAGCCATATTTGAAAACTAATATCCAAAATAGATCCACATGCAGACTTAATGTCCATTAAGATCCAAATGAGAAATGAAGAGTATTACAATTTGCCTCTTTAATGGCAAGATATGCCTCAATAGATTTTTAAATATATATCGAGGGCCATGATGCAATAAATACACGGAATACATTCAGGTCCCAGTGATGATGGGGAAGGACCTAAAACTAGAAACATAGAAAATAGGTGCAGGAGTAGACCATTCGAGCCAGCACCGCAATTCAATATGATCATCCAAAATCAGTACCTCATTCTGGCTTTTCCCCCCATATTCCTTGATTCCCTTAGTCTTAAGAGCTAAATCTAACTCTCTCTTGAAAACATCTAGTGAATTGGCTTCCACTGCCTTCTGTGGCAGAGAATTCTACAGATTCACAACTCTCTGGGTGAAAAAGTTTTTCCTCATCTCAGTCCTAAATGGCCTACCCCTTATTCTTAAACTGCGACCTCTGGTTCTGGACTCTCCCAACATTTCTCCTGCATCTACCCTGTCCAATCCTCTATGAAATTTATAGTTAAAACAAGCATTAGAAGTAAGAGTTAAAGAGAGCAGCCATTCAGGCTGAAAACCTAGGATTGGCAACACGTGGTCAGGAGCCAGAAGGAAAAAATAACTTGGATCACGGGAAACAAATTGCCAGGGTCAATACTTTAGTCATGATCATATAATGCAGAGCCCTTTGTCCAGCAGGCCATGCTCCCCATTAAACACATTTACACTCATTGCACGCCTGTATCACCAACCTCTCCCAAATCCCCCCCTCTTCCACACACGTAGAGTAATTTACGAAGGCAGATTACTGGTCGGGGTGGGGTTTTGCTCCAGCGAGTTCGTAACAAGAGGCCGGATGAAGCCGCACACTGGCCTCCCGGGAGGCACATGGTCCCGGCAGCCGGCAAATCCCACCCCGCTGGTCCGCCACATACGGTCCCCTGTCCATAACGCTGGCAACCCAAGGGAGAGCCATAATCTGCCGGCCGTGCATGGGAGAGCGGAGATGAGGAGAGGAAGGAACTCCCCCAGGCACAAGGAGAACGTGCAAACTCCACACCCGAGTTCTATACTTCATCCACTCACTTTACAACCAGGGACAATTTACGGAGGTCAACTGGCGTCAAAAATTCCGTTTTACTCCCACTCAATTAGCGTGTTTTGAAGCGTGGGAGGAAACCAGAGCACCCGGAGAAAACCAACAGGTCACGGGGAGAATGTACAAACCCCGTAGACAGTACCCGTGGTCAGGATCGAACCCGGGTCTCTGGCGCTGCGAGGCAGCGACTCTACTACCGTGCCGCCCAAAAGACATCATATATCACACTTGTGAATTCTAAAATAAAGCGGTGGGTTAGTGTCCACACTGTCCTGCCCGTCCGAGAGGCTGTGGCCTTAGTTGAGAAGTTGTTGGGGGGGGGGTTACGTAGGTGCAGGAGGCCATTCGAGCCAGCACCGCCATTCAATACGATCAAGGCTGATCATCCACAATCAGTTCCCCGTTCCTACTTTCTCCCCTATCCCTTGATTCCGATAGTCCCAAGAGCTAAATCTAACTCTTTTTTGAATGCATCCAGTGAATTTGCCTCCATAGCCCTCTGAGGCAGAGAATTCCACAGATTCACAACTCCCTGGGTGAGAATGTTTTTCCTCATCTCAGTCCTAAATGACCGACCCCTTATTCTTAAACTGTGGCCCTTGGTTCTGTACTCTTCCCCCGCTGGTCCCCGGCCTGGGCCTCCCCACGTTGCTGGTCCCCGGCCTGGGCCTCCCCACACCGCTGGTCCCAGCCTGGGCCTCCCCACGTCGCTGGTCCCGGGCCTCCCAACACCGCTGGTCCCCGGCCTGGGCCTCCCCACACCGCTGGTCCCGGGCCTGGGCCTCCCCACGTCGCTGGTCCCCGGCCTGGGCCTCCCCACGTCGCTGGTCCCCGGCCTGGGCCTCCCCACGTCACTGGTCCCCGGTCTGGGCCTCCCCACACCGCTGGTCCCCGGTCTGGGCCTCCCCACACCGCTGGTCCTGGGCCTGGGCCTCCCCACACCGCTGGTCCCGGGCCTGGGCCTCCCCACACCGCTGGTCCCGGGCCTCCCCACACCGCTGGTCCCGGGCCTGGGCCTCCCCACACCGCTGGTCCCGACCTGGGCCTCCCCACGTCGCTGGTCCCGGGCCTGGGCCTCCCCACGCCGCTGGTCCCGGGCCGCGTTGAGGACCAACCCACACCGCTGGTCCCGGGCATCCCCACGCCACACTGCTGCGCTGCTCACCTGCCGGGTGACGCCACTCATTCATCCACTCGGCGCGGCTCCAAGAGACCGCACGTCCCCCCGACCCGCCCTTTTATAGGCCGGCCGCCGACCGCGGAGAGACAGGCCGATCCGTCCACCGCCTCCTCCCGCTGCAGCGCCGCCACAAGGCCGAGAGACGCAACGCTCCACAAACCGGAGACAGACACAAAGTGCTACAGTAACTCAGCGGGTCAGGCAGCATCTCTGGAGTGAAGGAATGGGTGACGTTTCGGGTCGAGAAACCTCTTCGGGTCGAGAACATTCTTCAGACTGAGAGTCCAGTCAGGGGACATTGGATAGTGTCTCTTGGTGACTGCAAGATCCCAGAGACAATACTTGCACAATCTGGTGCCTTAAATGTCAAAGTCATTGAGTCATAAAGCATGGAAACAGGCCCTTTGGCTCAACTTGTCCACACAGGTCAACATGTCCCATCTACACCTGCCTGCGTTTGGCCCATATCCCTCGAAACCTGTCCTATCCATGTACCTGTCTATTTGGATGTTAAACGTTTGTGATAGTATCTGCTTCCACTACCTTCTCCAGCAGTTTGTTCCATTCACTCAACACTCTTTGTATGAGAAATGTACCCCTCAGATTTCTATTAAATCTTTTCTCCATCACCTTAAACCTATGTTCTCTGGTCCTCGATTCCCCTACTCTGGCCTAGAGACTGTGCATCTCCCCAATCTCTTCCTGTCATGATTTTGTACACCTCTTCCACTCCAAGGAATATAGCCCCAGCTTACTCAACCTCTCTATGTAGCTCATACCCTTGAGTCCTGGCAACATCCTTGTAAATTGTCTATGTACCCTTTCCAGCTTAACAACTCCCCAACCTCTATTGATGTCGTTCTGCAACAGAAAGCAGAAGATGCTGGAAGTGCCCACAGATTTTGCTCTTTCCAATGCGCCCAGCCATTTCTTGATGTCACATGGAGTGAACTAAACTGGTTAAGTGATCTAAGGAGAAAGGCACAGTGAATCATCTACTCGTCATTTCTGTTTGAACAGCTTTGTCTTAGCACTCAATCTGGGCCCAGCCACTGAAGAGGTTGTGGATGTACTTGAAACCACCTTTTTTCATTAGCTGCATTTAGAAAAAAATCCATTACCAAATCATCATTACATTAAGTAGGACTGCAGACCTTTGATTACGAGATTCCACCAGTAGATGGAACACCATGACTGCAGAGTGTACGATCTAGAAAATCCACTCTAATTACTTAACTGGGCAATGTAGTTATGCGCTCAATTGCATGGCTGAGGAAGTTCGGCGTGGCCCCAACAACTTTCACCAACTTCTATAGCTGCAGAAAGCATTTTATCGTGATGCATCACAGCATGGTTTGGGAACAGCTCCATCCAGCATAATCAAGGACGAGTCTCCCCCCAGTTACTCCCTCTTCTCCCCTCTCACATCAGGCAAGAGGTTAAGAAGTGTAAAATTGCACAGCTCCAAATTCAGGACGGTTTCTTCCCAGCTGCAATCAAGCAATTGAACTAACGTATCAACAACTGGAGAGCGGTCCTGAGCTACCATCTACCTCATTGTAGACCCACTATCATCGGACTTTATCCTGCATCTGTAGTGTGGACGATTTGATAGTAATCATATAGTCATTCCGCTGACTAGACAGCACGCAACAAAACGCTTTTCACTCTACCTCGGTACACATGAGGATGTACATGATTATCAAGCACTGTACATTGATATACTAAACTGTTTAGCACGCATATAGCCGTGTTGCAGTTTCACTGTGTTGACACTTCATTTTGAGGGCAGTGAGGATATGTCAAGCCATCAGGTTACAGATTGCAGTGGTTACAGTATATTTCCACCGCGGCTCCTGATCCAGTTTTAATCTGCGGCATGTTGTACAAATTCCATTTAGCACATTTTGGTATTGGATTATTATTGTCATGCATACCGAGTTGAAAAACTGTGTTTTGTGTGGACTATCCAATGAAGTCCTACCATATTTGAGTACAATCAGGTTTTACATAAGTACAACAGAGAGTGCAAAGAGACAAATGAACTAAGAGTGCAGAATATAGTCTTACAGCTATGAAGAAAGTGCAGATTTTTTTTAAGTGCAAGGACCGCGACAAGATGGGTTGGGAGATCAGGACCACACCCTTGGCTTATAAGAGGTTTGATCAGTAGTCGAAACAGTGGAGAAAAAGCTGTTCTTGAATGTGGTTGCATGTACTTTCAGGATTTTCTATCTTCTGCACCACAGGATGGCGGAGAAGAGGGAATGGTCAGCGTGTAAGTGGTCCTTGATTATGTCCGGTGTTTTCCCAGCCAGCGTGGTGTAGATGAAATAGATAATGAAGGCTACATCACCAACTCTCCGTCATTTCTGCTGAGTTTGTCGTGACATACAACATAATAAGGATGTTCTCAGTTCAAATGTGTAGGAAGGAACTGCAGATGATGGTTTAAACCGTAGATTCAAAAAGCTAGGGTAACTCACCATCTGAAGGGTCTCGACCCGAAACGTCACCTATTCCTTTTCTCCAGCGATGCTGTCTGACCCACTGAGTTACTCCAGCTTTTTATGTTATCAGTACAAAGATAGGAGTCTGGCTCCACGTAGATTATACGATGGTCACTTTTATACATTTTATTGTAAATGGTGTATCTAGCATAGGGAGGTTAGTGAGCACAAGGCCAAGTTGGTTTATCCATTGTTGGTGCACTACCTTCCTGAGACAGTCTGGAGGCCACCACCTTCAGGACTTCAGCTTGGCTTGTTGGTGGTGTTAACCAACCTTTCTTGGTGATGGATATTGAAGTCTCCTGGCCAGAGTACATTTTGTGCCCCAGGTACTATAAGAAAATAACTGCAGATGCTGGTACAAAACGAAGGTGTTTATTCACAAAATGCTGGAGTAACTCAGCAGGTCAGGCAGCATCTCAGAAGAGAAGGAATGGGTGACATTTCGGGTCGAGACCCTTCTTCAGACTGATGTCAGGGGGGCGGGACAAAGGAAGGATATAGGTGGAGACAGAAAGATAGAGGGAGAACTGGGAAGGGGAAGAGAGGGACAGAGGAACTATCTTAAAGTTGGAGAAGTCGATGTTCATACCAGTGGGCTGCAAGCTGCCCAGGCGAAATATGAGGTGCTGTTCCAATTTCCGGTGGGCCTCACTATGGCACTGGAGGAGGCCCATGACAGAAAGGTCACTCACTATGGCACTGGAGGAGGCCCATGACAGAAAGGTCACTCACTATGGCACTGGAGGAGGCCCATGACAGAAAGGTCAACGCAGAAACTTTCCGTGCACTTTACAGGTGTTTGACATAGAGGAACACTGATTCATATGTTGAGGAAGGTTTCCTAGTCTATATTTGACCAGATGCCACAAGACGCAAGGATTTACAGCGCTATCCTCCTGAGACATCTTTCTGTATGTCCTGTTTCTGCGATGGTTGGTTTTCAATTTGGTTTTTTAACCTTCCTTGATGTTGTGAAAATAGGTAGAAGAGTACAGAGCGATAAGGATATTTATAACAGATCACAAAATAGATTGGATTTGTGATCAGGCAAAGACTTGTCAAACAGTGCTAAATAGGCAAAAGTGTAAGATCAAAGAGTTCAGTAGTAGTAATTACAAGGCAGGTCCACTCATTGGTAAAGATTGCAAGTGAGTAGAGTAAGATGGGGTCTACATATTCTTATGCACAAAATGCACAAATATTGGCAAGTAATTGCCAATTAACACCAAGTATGCAAATTGTAAATTGGCCTTCATTGATCGGTGGTTGAAATTTAAAAATAGGGAAGTAATGTTAGAATTGTATGGTATGAACTACTGTGTTTCCTTGATCTAAGGACATGCCAGTAAATGGCATTCAATAGAACAGTCCCTGGAATGAAAGAACTGTCCTGTCACAAAAACAAAATAAACTCGTCTTTTTATTCTTTTGAGATTAACAGAACAACGGGTGATCTTATTTAACAATGATGATGTCGAGGTTTCCCTCAGTGGGTGAGTACTTAATGAGCGGACAAGATTTGAGAGAGCAATCATTTAAAACAGAGGGTGGTAAACCTTTGGCATTCAATACCTGAACTTTGTGAAGACGAGATCGCTGGAGATATTAGTGGTATATATAGTTTTGACAGTGAATTGGAGGCTATGTGGAACTGACACAGAGGAGTCGAGACACAAGGAACTGTGGCTGCACAGTCGAGGGAAGGAACAATGGAGGACCCGGCCTGGGGGGGGGGGCTGCCATGAGGAGGTGGGTGGGGGAGGGGGAGAATAAAGGGGGACCTGGCGCATATATTGTGTGGCGCCCTTATGTGGCGACTATTTGCCTACCGTGGGTATGCAAGCAAAGAATTTCACTGTGATTTGTCACATGTGACAATAAAGTATTCATTCATTCATGCTGGAATCTTGCATAGAACGCAAAGTGCTGGAGTAACTCAGTAGGTAAGGCACTATCTCTGGAGGACATGAATGGACAATGTTTCTGGTCAGGACCCTCCTTCAGATTTATTTGTACAAATCAGGACAGGCTCTTGTGTCCCCCCACAACAGCCAGCAGTTTAGATCAGGTTCTTGTTAACCCTAACCAGGCAACGCTTTTCACATTATCTACATCCAGTTTGCGTGGGAATTTCCACTCTGCAAAGCTTACTGAAATAGTTTTGATACAAGATGGACATTAAAAAAAACAGATTCTCAACTAATAGAAATCTATTTTTTAATAAAATAAAGCAGCACTGAATGAGAACAAAATACACCAAAAAAAACCCAATTTATTAGAGCAACAATAATTGTTCAATTATTTACAACTCATATGAAAATGTACATACAACAACTATACAGACCGCAAAAAAATTCACGTGTCTTTGTTTAAAATTTCTGATGGGAGGCGCTGGATTTCAATTTGGTCTTTTGACCTTCCTCCCAGTCCAGCTGCATTTCATAATCGAGGAACAACTACAGACAAAGGTTGAGAGCCAATTTTAAATCCTGGATCCTCTCAAACACAAAAACACCATGATGTGGGTTCAATTAATAAACTTAGCTGTATCGGGGAGAAGAGGTACAAGGAAGACCATTTTGAGATATCCAACGCATTACAAAAAGGAATTGTATTAACATATATCTTGCTAAAAATATTACATACATGTGCAATAATTCAAGTCCAAAGAGGGGAGGGCATTGTTAACCCTGCAACATTGTATGTACTGGCTTAATAAAAATACTAATATTTAATTTTTAGCAGTTTAGCAGGCCCATTAGGCTCCAGTGTGTCACTGCGCCCCTGTTTTCCCACCTTCCCTCTCATGGTCACAGACCAGAGGAGGGCAGCCCTGAAAACCCTCGAGTACTTGCCCCATCTGGCTATTTCTCAAGTGCAACTTGGCTCTTCAATAGCCCACCACATCGTATCCTGCATGTGGGTTTCCCACCAGGAATTAACAGATCAGGAGCGGGAACCCTGAGTTGTCTCTCCTCCTCAGCCCAAAGACCCCCCCCATCGAGGATAATTACAGTGCCTAGACTGTTAAACGCGAGCTCCAGGATAGCTATCAGGAGTTCCGAACAGGGACCTTTCTGAGCTGAACAACACTATCTATTGCATTAATTAGCCAACCATTCTATAACCCTGCCATCTGTTAGGCAAGGATATTACTGTATTATTGACCCCATCAAACAATAGTAGTGTGGCACCGACGTGGTTCAAATGCCACTCGTCACAATGATCTGCATAAAACAAAATGAAAGTGTGATTTTAAAGCTTCTTCTTATTAAAGAGCCCTCCATATTCCTGTCAACTTTATATGCACAAAGATAGATGAGGAACAGAAGAGAAACAAAAATGACAATGCATATCGGCTGTCATGATTGAAACTGACGATGTGTAGCATCACAGCGAAACTGACCATTAATTCGATGGTTGCTCAGCGATCTCCTGGTTTTAACTGCAATGCTGCTGCAAATATTTTGTTAGCATTATGGTCTATTATTGAAGCCCATCAACTAAATCGGCAAATGCACATCAACTGTTTAGATGGGATTTTATGGAGAATCGTGCTGCCAGGGTCTACACCGAAGTTCTACTTCAAGATGTACTTTGACCGTCCCACTCGTCCGTCTACAAACAAGAATCTTGAACTTTAGCTGATGTGGCTTCGAAGGCTGAAAATGTTGCAAATGAAATTCGGCAAGAGTTTCACGCGTTCAAAAAAAAAACTCTCAGCAAGTTCGGTAGATCGTTTCCACCCATTATTCACATTCCAGTGCGAAAAAGGATTAGAATTAACTGAGCCGTTCCCTTAGCTGAAGAGCTAATATAACGCACATAAGATGATTGAGTTACAGGAACAAAAGCAAGGAGTTGAAAAACAAATTGCATTCTTCACTGCCAACCTGTCCGTGCTATCGCCTGCCAGAGAGCGAGACTGGGAAAATTAATTTGTTATAAATTACAAGGCAATTTAAAATGTCAAAGAGATAACATTTCATACTAGAATGGAAATGTTTCAGTTTGGTTGAGAAGGAAATCAATATAGTATTTTAAATGGATTCTGTTTTTTTTTAAAAGTTACAATTATACTTTTATTCAATATTTAAATATGAAGACAACTGTGTACATATTCACTCTAAATGAAATAGGGAAGTGCAGCTTTTCCATTGAGGCACGATTTAACATTCAATGCAAACCAGTCACTGCCTATGTACAAAGGTTTATAATTTCCCTGCCTAAACCCAGACCCTTCCCCACTTCCGTGGTGTCTTAGGATGAAAGGCACCTGATGCTATAATACATTCCTTTCAAAAGAGACCTGCTTCAGTGAAATCAGCACTTATTGATTTTTGTTTTTTTTAAAAAGGAGAGGGGAAATGACAAGAAATTGGGCGCCACAAAACCCTCCAGTCATTATTCTAAGTTTTTGTTGTATTCCAAGAGTCCATTTTGCTCCTGAAGACACCAGCAACTAAAAGGCAATGGAACTGATGGTGGTTGTGAGGATAATGCAGAAACGTAAGGCCTGATAGCTTCTTGGGGTCCAGGGTGATTCGGCAATGGGTGACGCTCAGTCTCCAAATGGCTTTCCTTGAGACGTCGACATGTGTGCAAATACAAAATCAAAAGGGATAATATGTCTTGAGAAGGGGTTCGTTCGGGAGATGGTGATCACAGTCTATACAAAGATCTACTCTTCTTTCATCTCTGGTTTAAAAAAAAGGAAAAACAGTCATTTCCCCAGCACACCATCCCAGCAACCGTTAGCAAGTGCTGTGATTTTGAAGCAACTGTAGTATTGTATAAATCTGGAGGCGCAGAAACAGATATAATCAAGGGAAACCTCCATTTCGAGGATGTATGAACTGATTTACATATATGTTTATCAGGCTTTGATTTCTTTTCCCATGGCACCAGGTTCACTGAATTTGTACTGAATACATTGTACACCATTGCCAATACAACACGGCTTTAGGTACAGCTCTCGCGCCTCATCCCCATCTCTGCGCAGATTCCATATAGCTAGATTTCTGTTTACTCTGCACACATTCTTAAGGCCGATGGAACCTAAAGAGAGAAAACATAATTAATAACAAAGTGCACAACTATCTTAATTCATACAAGCCCTTTTTTGTTGTTGTTTCTCCTCCTAATCTTGTCTCAATTCGATTATTGTTTCCAAGTCAGAAGGTTGTGGGATTATGCACAATTCTGAGATTCTGAATATTTCTAACGTTATCACTTTATGTGGCACTGAGAAAGCATTGCCACTTTGGAGATGCCACCTTTTAGGAGTGCTCTTAAATTAAGGTGCTCTCTCTCTCTCTCTCTCTCCTCCAACATTCTATGGTTGTACTTCAACGAACAGCAAAAGCATTTTCTCAGTGGGGGCCTGACGATATTTTTATCTATTACTAAAATCAGATTATTTGGTCTTGTTCCTGACTTTGGAACTTCTGTGTGCATATTACAACATCATCCCAGTTTAAAAGTGATTTATTAACTGTGTATCTTGGAAGTCATCAGAACACGAAAAGCTTTTCCCTGCACTTCAATGGCTGATAGGTTAATGCAATGGCTGATAGGTTAATGCATCATCCAAATCGATTCTGAGACACACAACGGGCAACAGATCGCAACAGCGAGAAGAGTTGAGTTTAATTTCGTATAGAGATACAGCGTGGAAACAGGCCCTTCGGCCCACCGAGTCTGCGCCGACCAGCGATCCCTGCACATTAACACTATCCTACACGCACTAGGGACAATTTACAATTATACCAAGCCAATTAACTTACAAACCTGTACGTCTTTGGAGAGTAGGAGGAAACCGAAGACGTCGGAGAAAACCCACGCGGTCACGGGGAGAACATACAAACACCGTACTGACAGCAACCAAAGTCTGAATCGAACCCGCTGCAAGCGCTGGAAGGCAGCAATTCTACCGCCGTGCCACCCTTCCTGGTTTATATTTCCAGTGACCTGTTTCCAAAATTGCTGTCTGTGTTGAATTTGTACATTCTCTCCGTGACTGCATACATTTTCTTCAAGTGCTCCAGTTTCTCTTTAAATCCCGATGATGTGTGGGTTGGAAGGTTAATTGGCCACTTTAAATTAACCCTCATGTGCACTAAGTTTTAGAATCTGGGGAGAGTTGATGGGCGAATTAAAAAAAACAGGAGGTGTTCACCTCCCTTGAATATTGATCATGCACTCATGAAAGCACCTTGTACATGTTAGCAAGGGCACTACGAATTACAGGTCGACAGTGGTAAGAACATCAGCCAAGATCTTAACTTGGTGAAAGAAACTCCAAAGGCTGATGGATCTACTGCATGCTCCTACAAATTCGAGCTAAGTTACTCAGGGACAAAATCTGGAAGGATGTATTCCACATAGGGTCAGAGAAATCTTGTGCACTCTGCCCAAAAGACTATGAGTATATTGAGTAAGCGAACTTTCAAGGCTGAGATTGACATACTTTTACCAGGATCCAAATTGGTCAAATGGGCCGAGGCATGATCCGAATCCTAAGCAGGTGTGAGGATGTTAGTTTAGTTTATTGTCACGTGTACCGAGGTACAGTGAAAAGCTTTTGTTACGTGCTAACAAGTCAGCAGAAAGACAATACATGATTACAATTGAGCCATTTACAGTGTATAGATACATGATAAGGGAATAATGTTTAGTGCAAGTTAAAGCTAGCAAAGTCCAATCCAGGATAGTCAAAGGGTCACCAAAGAGGTAGATAGTAATTCAGCGCTGCTCTTTGGTTGTGGCAGTGCTGAACTACTATCTACCTCTTTGGTGACTCTCGGACTATCCTTGATCGGACTTTGCTGGCTTTACCTTGCACTAAAAGTTATTCCCTTATCATGTATCTGTACATTGTAAATGGCTCGATTGTAATCATGTTTACGTCGCCTGGGTTGGGCACCATCTTGGAAGCATGAGAGTGGGCCCCTCCTGCCTTTTGCTGAACTTACCCACAGCACCTGTGCACAGGGCAGGGAGTTGTGGCACCAGTCAAAGGTCAACGTTCAGAAGTGGTGGAGTTAGCTGATTTCCCCCTTTAATGCCTCAGGAGAACAGAGAGGCAGATTGCAGCACGCTGGTAGAAACAGGGAAGTGCAGATGCTGGTTTGTACCAAAGATAGACACAAAGTGGTGGACACCTAATCTTTGTGTCCATCTTTACAGCACAGTGGTGTTGACGTAGAGGACACCAAATCAGAAATCATGCAGACCTGAAAGGTTAAACACCACTTGGGCAGCGCAGTCTTTCTCCAAACTAAGGGTATGCTATTTAGAAAGATAACTGATATTTCCTACGTTATTTTGAGAGCCAAAAGACTGAATTTACCGTGTATACATCCTGCTTTCTTCATGCACCTCCATCTCTTGACTTTTGAATTCATTTAGTTCTTTGCGTATTGCTGCCTGTAAGGGTGCAACCATGAGAAAAGGCTTTGTGAAGTAAATCTTCATTTTTATTCCAAGTAATTGCATCTGTCAAAAATATCTTCTTTACCATGCTAGAATCTCTCATGTAATGTCTAATGAAGAACACCTTCCAGTTAACAGCTAATTTTAAAATGGAATGATTACTTGCCCTGGAAGATTGCTTTTGTTTGTTTTTGAGGGAGAGGGGTTATTCATACACAGGCGTTTAGATCAATTTAAAGAATAGTTTCCTGACTCAAACAAAACATGGAAGCTAGCCTCTTCATTGCAAACAAATCCCTTCATCTGAGTAAAGGTATTGAAAGTATTTGTTGTGTAAATGTTTGCACTTGTAGGGAGATAAAATCTAGTGGCCATAAATATTTTAAAGTTATTGATAATTCAAAGGATTTAGAAGGCATTCATTCAGCAAGACCTGTGACTAATGGTGTGCCTCAGGGTACGGTGATGGCCCCGTTACTGTTTGTCATCTATATCAATGATTTGGATGAGAACATACACGGCAAGATTAGCAAGCTTGCAGATGATACAAAAGTGGGTGGTTTTGCAGATAGGGAAGATGGTTGTGAAAAATTGCAGCAGGATCTTGATCAATTGGCCAAGTGGGCTGAGGAATGTTTGATGGAATTTAATGCAGAAAAATGTGAGGTGTTGAATTTTGGGAAGTCTAACATGGGCAGAACCTAAACAGTGAATGGTAGGGCTCTGGGTAGTGTTGTAGAGCAGAGGGATCTAGGAGTGCAGGTGCAGGGCTCCCTGAAGGTGGAGTCCAGGTAGATCAGGTGGTCAAAAAGGCTTTTGCCACATTGGCCTTCATCAGCCAGAGTATTGAGTATAGAAGTTGGGAGGTCATGTTGCAGTTGTGGTTGGACATTGGTGAGGCTACATTTAGAGTATTGTATTCAGTTCTGGCACCGTGTTATAGGAAAGGTGTTGTCAAGCTGGAAAGGGTGCAGAGAGGATTTACGAGGATGTTGCCTGGACTAGAAAGTTTTAGCTATAGACAGAGGTTGAGTAGGCTGGGACGCTATTCCTTGGAGCACAGGAGGATGAGGGGTGATCTTATAGAGGTGTATAAGATCATGAGAGGAATAGATCGGGTAGATGTACAGAGTATTTTGCCCACAGTAGGTGAATCGAGGACCAGAGGACATAGGTTTAAGGTGAAGGGAAAAAGATTTAATAAGAATCTGAGGGCTAACAAAGGGTGGTGGATATATGGAACAAGCTGCCAGAGGAGGTAGTTGAAGCAGGGACTATCCCAACATTTAAGAAGCAATTAGACAGGTACATGGATAGGACAAATTTGAAGGGATAGGGACCAAATGCTGGCAGGTGGGACTAGCGTAGCTGGGACATGTTGGCAGGTGTGGGTAAATTGGGCCGAAGGGCCTGTATCACTCTATGACTCGATGAGAGATTAGAAAGTAGAACAGAACACTGACGATTGGACTCTTGTCGTGTTGGAAGGAACTGCAGATGCTGGTTTACACTGAAGCTAGCTAAAAATGCTGGAGTAACTCAGCGGGTCAGGCAGCATCTCTGGAGAGAAGGAATAGGTGACGTTTCAGGTCGGGACCCTTCTTCTGACCTACAAGTCTGAAAGACCTACAAGTCTGAAGACTGGTCTCAACCCGAAATGTCACCTATTCCTTTTCTCCAGAGATGCTGCCTGACCGCTGAGTTACTCCAGCATTTTGTGTCTATCTTGGATGCTTCTCTCTCTGCTTGAGAAAATTAAGGGCTATTGATGTCAATGAACATGTATCAGATGATGCTCTTAACTCAACTGCCATCCAAGCTCATGTTGTATGAAGGCAGTCAATTTTACAGTCAGTTAATGACAACATTACAGTTAACTTATATAAAGTCCTCGGTACCTTATCTGCTGGTGTTAATTTAGTCCAGGGCTTCTCTGCCCGTCGATCGTAGTCGTGAGCATCCGTCACTTCAACATACTCGTGGAACCGTAGGATTTTTCTTGCCTGGAGTTCTGCCACTGTGGGTCTTTCACTGAGCTGGTTATCAGAGATCACAGTCACAAAACAGTGAAGTCTCATAATAGTAATTTAAAAAGCTTTCCGATCATGCAGCATTTGCCAATGATCATACAGTAGAATTCTCAAACTGGGGAAAAAAGATTATCCAGATCATTTTGGAAACACAGACAATGGGAAGAGTTACCTCTGTTCGTCCTTTTTATTTGGAGATTAGTGGAGCAGCACAAGAAAAGTATGAATAGGATGATGCCATTTGACCCTTTGAACCTGTTCTACCATTCAATATTAATGCCTGAGCTTCAAGCTCAACAGCACTTTCTAGCCCTATATCCACAACCCTTTTTCCTCTAATATTCAGCAATAAGACCACAGAACATAGGAGCAGAATTAGGCCCTTCAGTCCATTGAGTCTACTCTGCCATTCAATCATGGCTGATCTATTTTTCCCCTCTCGACTCCATTCTCCTGCCTTCTTCCCGTAATCTTTCACGCTCTTCCTCATCAAGAAAAAATCTATAATCTTGGCTTTGAATGTGCTTAATGCTGACTCTGTACTGCCGTCAGGGATGCAATTTTCAAAGAAATGTCCCTACCCATAATTTTGAGACTTGATCCTTAGTTCTAAACTCCTCGGCCAGGAAAAGTACTGTCCCTAGATTTGCCCCATGTACCCTAGGAAAAGTGTTCAGAGAGGCCACCTTTCAATCTTCTAAACTACAATGAAGAGGTCAAGCTTATTGAACGTCCTAACAATAGTTACACTATCTTGGGGATTTATCAGGTAAATCTTTGCTGCACTCCTTCTGTAGCAAGCATATGTAGACCAACGTTGTACACAATGTTCCAAGCTCTTCATGGCTACGTATAAAACTATTAGAAGATATCCATATTGCTAAAAGATTTAAGTAGAAGAGTAAAGATCAACACACTATTTGCCTATCTAGCTGCCAGCTGAATCAGATTGTCAGCTTAAAAAACTTTACAATGACAGCAGTTCCCTTTGAATGTTAAAATGTCTTAATCTCTCTCCATTTAAAAAAAGCCTTAAGTTCTAGGAGCAGAATTAGGCCATTCGGCCCATCAAGTCTACTTTGCCATTCAATCATGGGCGATCCATGTTTATAACCCCTGGCATCCTTACTAATCAGGAATCTACCAATCTCCACCTTAAAAATATTCATTGACTTTTATCCATTTATCCCGTGTGGCGGCGCCTAACGGCTGCGGCTCGCTGGCAGTCTGTTCGTCTTTTTTTCCTTTTTTTTTTTGTTGTGTGTCGGTGTTGGGATGGTTTTTGTTTTTGTTTTTTGGCTGTGTATGTGTGGGGGGTGGGGTGGTGGGGTGGGGGAAACCTTTCTTTTTTAGGTCTCTTCCTCGCGGCGTGGGGCGCGGCTCGGCCGCGGGGCCTTCCATCGCCCGGTGCGGCTCGGCCGCTGGACTTAACAGTGCCCGGTGCGGCTCGGCCGCGGGGCCTTCCATCGCCCGGCGCGGCTCGGCCGCGGGACTTTACATCGCTGGTGCGGCTCAGCCGCGGGACCTAACATCGCCCGGCGCGGCTCGGCCGCGGGACTTAGCTGCGCACGGTACGGCCGCGGGGCCTTCCATCGCCCGGTGCGGCTCGGCCGCTGGACTTAACATCGCCCGGCGCGGCTCGGCCGCGGGACTTAGCTGCGCACGGCTCGGCCGCGGGGCCTTCAATCGCCCGGCTCGGCCGCGGGACGTTTCAGCACCCGGTGCGGCTCGGCCGCGGGGACTTCCATCCCCTTGCGGGGACTGTGCGGGTCGGTCGGGGACGAGCTGTCTGTCCGTGGGCATGGGGGAAGAGATTGGAAGTTTTGTTGCCTCCATCACAGTGAAGGGGTGTTTGGAGTCACTGTGATGGACGTTTGTGTTGGGGTCATGTGTCTTGTGTTCTTTTTTTTTGGTGTGTGACTGCTGGATATGTAATTTCGTTCGGTACCTCGGTACCGAATGACAAATAAAGCTCTGTATGAAAGATTTTTTGCTCTAGGATGTTGGAACATGATAACCAGAGCATTCATTATCTCCATATCTGCGTCTTTCAAAAATCTAGGGAATTTTTGACTTTCCCATTCCCAGTCTCACGTTGATTCCAGGGCCTGTTATAGAAGCACACCTACAAAAAAGGTTTGGTTTTCTCAACTAATATTAGGTGTATAAAGACCACCAACTCAAGTTGAGGAGTTAATGCACCAATCCAATTGCAGCACATTAGTTCTCAATGCAGACCTTCATCTAACCACCATCTGCCCACTTTATACTGTGGTACCTTTCTAGTGAGCCTCCTCTTGATTTCCCGTTTTTCTGCCTGGTGTTGTTCTTCATCTTTATCTGTAGAGGTAAAAGGACAGTTATTTCATCTGTGCCATTACTCGAGCTGAGATCAGAAAAGTCACCATTGCATTCAGTGCCGGTTACCCAATGAACATTGTTTTGTTTTGTTATTTTGAACATTACATTGTTCTCACAAACATTTTATCCCAAGTGTTGCCTTATAAGTACAGGGTGTTTAACCAGGTTTAATCACTATTGTCATCTTCATCAAGTCTCCCCCCCCCCCCCCCCAACTACTTAACCTTTCTGATGATTTAGATAATAGGTGCAGGAGGAGGCCATTCGGCCCTTCGAGCCAGCACCGCCATTCAATATGATCATGGCTGATCATTCTCAATCAATACCCCGTCCCTGCCTTCTCCCCGTACCCCCTGACTCCGCTATCCTTAAGAGCTCTATCTAGCTCTCTCTTGAATGCATTCAGAGACTTGGCCTCCACTGCCTTCTGAGGCAGAGAATTCCACAGATTCACAACTCTCTGACTGAAAAAGTTTTTCCTCATCTCAGTTCTAAATGGCCTACCCCTTATTCTTAAACTGTGGCCCCTTGTTCTGGACTCCCCCAACATTGGGAACATGTTTCCTGCCTCTAACGTGTCCAACCGCTTAATAATCTTATACGTTTCGATAAGATCCCCTCTCATCCTTCTAAATTCCAGTGTATCCAAGAACCAACCTTTCGTCTTTAATCATACTTTATGAACCCAAACCGAACTCTTCCCATTCCATGTTCAATGCTGTTATATCCCTTTCCTCAGCAGTGCAATACTCCTTGAGACCTTATTAACACAGATAGTGATGGACCATTCGTTTTACTGACTGGACCATTGCATGATTGTACCCAGTTCAAGAAGTGAGAGTACAATTCAGGTGCAGACCAAGAAGCTAGGTGGTGATAAAATGGTAGATCTTCCTTACCAAATTAATACACAGAAAATTATTTGAGTGAGTGCTGAATAACAATCCTGCTTCAAAAATAACAGAAACTCTGCAACAATCAAAAGCTGAAATATAATGATCATGCAGGAATATATTTGAAACAGGTTTTATGAAGAGGATGGGGTATATGCTGACCGACTATGGGGAGCATTTACAAGACCATAACCAGGGATATCATTTCGATTGTAGTAACTTTCAATCATAATACCAGACAAGTATTCTGTACTGCAATTTCATAGATTTTAAGTATTATTGATCCCAATTATTCCACAAGCATGAAGATTCTTAAAAGAGTTAAATAACCAGTAAAAATCAAAACCACAACAACTTGCTTCCAATTACAATTTGAACTATAATTAGCATCTGGAGATGAAAGATGTACTAACTTTTAAGGATATTCCTTTGCTCCAGTTCATCTGCAGTTGGCCTTTGACTCAGACGCCTGATAGAATGGAAGATAAATTATTACTCAAGTCAGGTCCGTCTGAAGTATGTTCAGTTTTAAAAAGCATGAGCAGCACCCTACACTTCATGTCACACCAAGTGGAACAAATGCTCAATTTGATCCTCTTTTTAAAACTGTGTCAAAGCACCTAATCGTAACATGTTTAGTTTGGTTTAGAGATACAACGCGGAAACAGGCCCTCTGGCCCACCGAGTCTGCACCAACCAGCTATCCCCGTACATTAATACCATCCTACACACACACTGGGGACAATTTACACTTATACCAGCCAATTAACCTACGTCTTTGGAGTGTGGGAGAAAACCGAAGACCTCGGAGAAAACCCACGCGGTCACGGGGAGAACGTACAAACTCCGTTCAGACAGCACCCGTAGTTGGGATCAAGCCTGGGTTTCCGGCGCTGCAAGCGCTGTAAGGCAGCAACTCTACAGCAATTCCTTCATACTGCATGGCAAGTGTCAGTCTAGATAATGAGTGTTTAGCAAGATCTCTGGAATGGGACTAAGATCAAAAACTTGAACTCAAAGCCTACCCATTAAGCCACAAGGCTCACTCGGTAGCCTAATATACATTATATCACAGTGCATGCATTTTGTCATAGCAAGCAAAGAATCTGAGGAGGGAAAGCAGCGTTTTCTATAGGATGGAGTTGCCATTTCCTGGATGGGTGGAGCTGCAAGACAGGTTGGTTGAAGCAGGTACTACACCAGCATTTCAAAGAAACCTGGACAGCAAATGTTTGGAAGGATCTGTGCAAAGTGCGGACAAATGGGACTAGCTTAGATGGGGCATTTTGGTTTGGTATGGACAATTTGGGCCAAAGGGCCTGTTTCCGTACTGCATAAGCATTAGAATTGTGGGACAACATAGGAAAATGTTTGGCTGCACTCAACAGATCCAGAACTTGGGACGTGACACGGGGGTCATGAAAAATGGACAGATCCATCACTGGAGAAGCACCATGCTACTATCCATCCCATTCATACCATTTCCCACCTGATGAGAGCTGTTCCAATCTTATGTCGAATCTCGAGCCTCTCCTGATCAGACTGGCGAGGTAGTATGTTCTTCTCGATAAGTTCCTGCTTTGTAGGTCTGTTGCTCAGCTTAAGAGCCAAAGTATCTTTTCGCCTTACTTTATTGGCCAACGAACCTGCACACAAATTTAATAAAGAATGTTTAAGAACCGGTGTCCAGACTACAACTGATGAAAATGAACTCGATTCTTATGTACGTTACTTTGTGGAAAACAACCCACTTACCAAAATATTTAAAAAAATATCCAGATCATTATTTCAGGCAAGGCATATTAAATCTGCGAAAGGGCATATTTTACTCATTAGGCTGGGGTTATGGGCAGCTGGTCTAGGTTTCAATACTAATTTGACATCTCCAACCTTTCATTGGTTGCTCATGTTGGTTTTAAATGGTGTGGTATGGTTTTACACAATTTATTTTTGCATGTACATGGTTGAAGTTAATTAACTAAATACATACTGGGCTGATCATCTTCCTCATCCTCATCACTGTCATCCCTGTACAATATTGGACCATCATCATCAGAGTCACTTGTATCTTCATCCTGTCTCACGAGCTCCGGGATGATAATGACTGTTGAAACTAATGTTGGATCATCCGCTTTGTCGAACCTATGTTCTCCCTGTTCCTCCTCCTCCTCCTCCTCCTCCTCTTCGTCCTCGGTGTTTTCTTCATCAGAGGGACTGGCGGTCAGGTTACAATACACAAAGTTAGCTATGTAATGAGGCCATTGACCAGTGCCTTCCATGCAAACTGGCCACATGATTGTAATCATGCGTGGTGTTTTCACTGACTGGAAAGCACACAACAAAAAAGCTTTTCACTGTACATGTTCCAGTTGCAAACTAAACCGGACTTTAAAAATGCCTCAATATTGTAAGATTTGAGAAGTTTTCCCTCATTCGGAAAGCAACACCAAAACCAAAGAGCTGCAGTTTGGACATTTTAAACGGGAGACTGGGGCTGATAGCGGAGAAAGGCTGCGGTCAGATTACCAAGGGATGTCACAATCTGTGGGTCCTAAAATGACCGCAGGACCTCGTGACCAGCCACAAAAAGTAAAAACCTTACAACCCAGTCTCTAGGTTTCTGCAAAGCCACGGCCAGAACAATGGATGGGTATTGGCCATGCAGAAACCTGCGAAACCAGGTCGAAGTCCAGACACTGGGGCGCTGACATCAGCATACTCACAATGCCCCAAGCCGACCTAAACAGTTCATCTCGTTAAGGGGGCACAATAGCCCATAGAACACTACCTGGTAGGTGATGGGAAACCAGTTAAACCCATCACCTCGCAACGAAATACCAATTAACACCGTCTGGCCATCCCCGGTATCCCCGGACATAAGCGCAGATCAGAGAGAAAACTCATACATCTTTTTAAACAAAGAGATTCCAAGATCTGGCGGGAGATAGGACGGGTCAGAATAGTATAACTGGCCATGACTTTTGGGTTTTAAACTCAAGAAGAAAACCTGCAAGGAACGCAAGCAGGCAAGAAAACGGATGCAAGGAAGCAAGTCAAACGGATGCAGGAGGAAGAAAAGACAGGCAAGAAGCAGCGAAGTGCAAGAAAGAGGAACCGGCACGCAACTCGAGAAGAAGTACTGCAAGACGAACAGCCAGTAACCCCAGTAATAGCCCCATGGTGAGCAGGTACCCCAATTCTGCATATCCTGGACATAGTTTAGTGTAGAGGGGAGGGTGGTTTGAATAAACGTGGGTGTGTAAAGGAATGTGTGTTGGTCAATTTTGCGATGTGTCGTACGTTCCCCATCTTACAGTCGTGTATATGTCTTGTAGAACTGTGTGTGTTTTATGATTCATAGTTATAAGTATTCATGTGATTCGGTATGTGTTTTATAGACATGTCTTATAGAACTGTATAAGTATTCATGGACAATAGTCCCAAGCGCTAAATAAAAGCCTTTTCCATTTAAACCCTGGTCTTCAAATCTGGTCTGGTTGAATTTTTCTGCACTATCATCGCTCCTGCATCTAAGTCCAGTGTCTAGAACCGTAAGGGGTGAGTGGGTCGAACCACTCAGGGGGAACCAGTGTGCGCGGCCTGGTCAAGGGATCAGAGCAAGGCACGGGGACCTTAGGTCGGGCGAAAGCTCGGCGCAGAAACCCCTTACAATATCAACAGAATTAACCAGACAAGTGACATTAGGACAACAGCGGGATGAGCAGATTGACCAGAGAAATGAATTATTACAAACAACGCATTGTATTGAAGCAGCCAACTGGCCCAACTGTTCAATGCCAGCGTTGTACTCCACCATATCCTCCTTCCATATCCCTTCCTCTAATCCCATCATTTTCTTTCTGCCTAGCCTTTCTTTTTAGTTTAGAGATACAGCGCGGAAACAGGCTCTTTTGGCCCACTGGGTCCGACCCGGCCAGCGATTCCCGCACATTAACACTATCCCCACTAGGGACAAATTTTACATTTACCAAGCCAATTAATCTACAAACCTGGGGTTTTTATTCACAAAATGCTGGAGTAACTCAGCAGGTCAGGCAGCATCTCGGGAGAGAAGGAATGGGTGACGTTCCGGGTCGAGACCCTTCTTCAGACCTATCTTTCCATCTTTAACCTACAAACCTGTACGTCTTTGGAGTGTGGGTGGAAACCGAAGATCTCGGAGAAAACCCACGCAGGTCACGGGGAGAACGTACAAACTCCGTACAGACAGCACCTGTAGTCGGTCTCTGTCTGTATGGAGTTTGTACGTTCTCCCCGAATATATTTTAAATCCATATTTCTATATTTTCTTATGATATAGGAGGCAGATATTCAACCTATTGAGTTAGTTCCAAGCAATCTCCGTCCAATACTACCTCTTCCCTGCAATGTATTCTCTGATCAACTCCCCACAGGATTCTACTTCTTACTATCATGTTAGGGATAAATTAGAATGGCACATTAACCTTGCACCATGCACATCCGTGAGATGTGCAAATTAAATATAGATGGCATAGAGGCATGGTGTGTATACAAGCTGCCAGACAGTGTGGCTGAAGCAAGTACTACACCAGAATTTAAAGAAACTTGGATAGTAAAAGTTTGGAAGGATATGGGCCACGTGCGGGCAAATGGGACGAGCTTAGATGACGCATCTTGGTCGGCGTGGACAATTTGAGCTGAAAGGCCTGTTTCTGTGACGTACGCCTATCACACGAAGCATTAGAGTTGTGGAAGAACATAGAAAATTGCTTTGCTGCATCCAACAGATCCAGAACATGAGACGTGACACTAGTATCATGAGAAATGGACAGTTCCATCAATGGAGCAACACCAGAAAAAGACACAGTGTGCGGGAGAAACACAGCGGGTCAGGCAGCATCTCAGGTGATATTTCAGGTCGGGAGCCTTTTTCAGACTGAAACTATATCCCAAAGTCAGTCTGAAGAAGGATCCCGACCCCAAATAAATGCCTATCCATATTCGCCAGAGATGCTGCCTGACTCGTTGAGCTACTTTGGCATGTTGTGTCTTTATCTGGTGTTGCCCCAATGATGGAACTGTCCGTTTTTCATGACCGTAGCGTCACGTCTCTAGCATCTCAAGGGCCCAAAACTAACATTTGCAGTTTCTTGTGTCTACATTGGAGCAAAACTTAGCACTTTGAGAACAGAAAATGAAAATTGAGAACACTTATTGAATGAAAATCCGCACTCACCATTTTAACTTCTCCAAGGTGACTTGCAACCCTTTGTTCTTACTGGCATCATCAAAGGCGATATCAAAAAGCTGCGACTTTGCTGTTTTTGAGCCATCAGCTGCAGTGATAACTGGTCGAGGGCTGCAGAGTGCTTGCTGTATCATTATGTGCAAAGGGACTTGAGACTGCCGATTCGGCAGGATCTCGGCGTCAGAGTGATGGTCAGACGAAGAATGAGGCCGCTGATCTGGCTCTTTCTCACGTTGTACACTGGTGTGACAGAATGTCAATGTGGGTGGAATAAGTTTGACCTGTCTGGGTGGGAAGGCCTGCCGAGGAGCGGGTTCCGGGGCGGAAGGTGGGCGCGAAGGCAATGTCGGTGACGACGCGGGTGCGTGCACTGATGATGGTACTTTCGATGGTAGCTGCACTCTCTCCTTGCTCTCCATTGCATTTTGGGTAGTGTTGTTTGGCTCGGTTACAGGTGGGTTGAAGCTTATCTTCCTTTGTGGCACTAGTGGCGAATGCTTACCTGGCAAAATGAAGCCAGTGGTCTTGACGACTTGACTTAGCTCCGCTGAAAAAGAATATTGCAAATGGAGTTGGAGTTCCAAACCTTTCCTGCTTTAAATAATGCAGCACTATTCATTGCTTAGAAACATACTTTTTTTTTTTCCTGATTAGAGCACCATGAGACCTTGTGTGTGAAACAAACAGCAAGGCAATAGTTTAACTGGACAAAATAAAATATCCTATGGCAGCCAATGGTGAACAGTGTGTGAAGATATTAAATAGGAGCATTTTGCTTAATGTTGAACTTTCCTCTTAAATTTCCTACATTTGAGACTCCGTCTTGAAAGAACACAGGTTAGAAACATATAAAATAGGTGCAGGAGTAGGCTATTCGGCCCTTCGAGCCAGCACCACATTCAATATGATCATGGCTGATCATCTAAAACCAGTACCCCGTTCCTGCTTTTTCTCCATTTCCCTTGATTCCTTTAGCCCCGAGAGCTAAATCTAACTCTCTCTTGAAAACTTAATTTATACACACCTTCATGTCTCAAGCTCTTACACCAACCAGAGACATGTGTTACACCAACCAGATTTATGACATCAGAGAGACCACAAATTAGTAATGTTGCATCGAGATTGCAACTTTGAGTGATGCTGCTACATATGGACACAGGGCAACAGGGAGAGGCTGCTACACAAACTCAGACCTGTTTGTTACAATATTTAGCTCCCCTGTACGCAAGAAACCAAGATGGGGGGGAACACATTTAAATTCACTCACCCTGAACCTTCACTCAATTAGAATGAAATGGAATTACCTTTTAATTTCCCAACTCCCTCCATCACAATCCTGACTATTTGAACTAATTTCATACTTAAAATTAAATTTTCATTTTTCTGAATCAAATGTTCTCCTCACTTCAACTTTCACCTAGCAGCTACAAAGTTTGGACAATAAAACTGTGACCCTTTCACTTGGCTAATATCTAAAATACCAAGTTCACGCATTTTTAGTTACCCTTGCATCTTGTAAATATATACAATCACATCAAATTATCAAGGAGTGGTGCCTAGAGAATTTTCATCTACTCCAATCAGCGTACCAAGTCAATTGGAGTTCTGCCTTTAAAAAAATATATAATTAATCCTTGTTTGGGCATCTCAATCTTTCAGAGAATCTGTCTACTGTTCTCTGTGACAATTAAGCAGCTTGCAGTCAAGGCTCCCCCTTCAACAATGTAAATGCAGTGATCCAATTTCATTCAAAAGGGAAAAAATAACTATCCATTACCTCATCTTCAGTGATCAGCAAAGGGTACGATTCAGACAAATTGATCAAAAATATATCCACCAGTAAATATCTGACAAAATATTTTCTTACATTTGTAAATCACTACTGAGGTAAATGACATTGATATAACTTTTCATTTCAGTGTAAAATTCTACCTTCAACTTTTAATGCAAACTAGACCAAGTGGACTCGTTGGGCCCAAACCTCGCCTGCATTGGTGCAGCACGCCCCCCCTTTCCCCTCCCCCCCTCCTCCCTTCCCCCTCCCTACCCTCCCCCTCCCTACCCTCCCCCTCTCCCCTCCCCTCCTCTCCCACTCCATCCCCCTCAACCCCCCTTATCCTCTCTCCTTCCCCCCCCCCTCCCCCCTAGGAGATAGATTTAAACTTTAAAATGTTTTGGCTGTAGTTCAGGAACAAACAAACAAACAAACAAGAGCTTTAGTATATAGATTGTGATATGCAGTTGCATGCCTTGACTCACCGAATAAAGGATTGCTATTCCGGTTGGGTTTTGGAGGTGGGATGGGAGGTTGCTTAGCAGGGGCGGTGGTGGTCGAGGTGACGGCTGTACTTGAAACAGTAGTGATCGTATTTGTAGTGGCGGCCAAAGATTGTGTGGTACTGGAGGTAGTGATAGAACAGGAAGTTGAGAAGGTGGAGATAATGGGAGAGACATCCTTGGCATCAGACACATTGGCTCTGGAATCTTTCACCTGCCCCTCGCCTGCCTCCAGAGTGGGAGCTGAAATAGGTCTCTTGGGAGGAAGCAAAGCACGTCTCTGCTCACGCACGGGCAACATTTCCGACAATGGACGTCTCTCCAAAGCCTCTGCTGGATAATAATATTGAAAATATACATATATCAAGCAGAGAAAGCATTAAACTCGCAAAGCAAGGACACACGAGAATGACAAGCACATAAAATACAAAACTAAACATAACTGGTTTGGTCGCGCACTGACAACGTATGTGGAAAAGAATGGCTTTCACTAAAAAAAGGCATGGAAATGTAAAGGATGAGGTAACACTTTCCTCTGAATCTTTTTAATTCCAACAATGAAACACAAAATTGGTTTACAAGATCACTATAATGCCCCTTTTAGGACTATGCATGGTTTTTCAACTGGATAATAATCTTGTTTCATTGCCCTTTACCTTTTATTTTGGGTGGGAGGGAATGGGTGACGTTGATTTATTTTTAAATCAAGGATGTCAAGCCAATATCCAGAGGTAACTGTTTGAAAGGGACACCATGTTGGTCAGAAACCAAGATCTTGAGGAACATAGTAAATATACAAAACATGCTGAGTTCAAGACCAACATTTTCAGTTTGATAAATTGACCAAAAGGGTTTGGTAAGTAGTGCAACATGATTGAGGAAGTTGGCCATACAAATTATTTTTTGTATGCTCAAGTCTAGGAGGATCTACATTAAGTTGATTGAAGAATCTGGAAAAATGTGTCAGGAGAAAACAACAGTCTATCTGGAATGGTTTTCAGATTTCTAAATTAGATTCAACTGCTGTTGTCCATCTATGTAGCAGAGTAGACCAAGCACTGGACCAAACTCAAAAAGTATTTACCCAGTTCCTAGTTTATAGTTATGAAATTTGGAAACATGTCTGCGGGTGGGAACAGGTCAGTCAGTACCCTGCCACTATAAGCTGTATTACTAGTGTAAGGCTTGCTGCTTTTTAAAATTAAGTTGAGTGCAAATCATTTATACTGTGAACACATACGACACAATTTCTCTCTTAGTCATCTTCTACCAGGGCCGTTTTTACAGCATTATGGGCCCCCGGGCAAAGCAGTGTACTGGGGCCCCTACCGTTACTCTCCCCCACCCCCCTTTCCCTACCAGCCCCCCCCCCCTGTCGTGCCGACGAAAAGCACTTACCGAAAAGCACTTAGCGATGGACTTAGGGTGCTACATTGTTGCGAAAAGCACTTACAGATCGCTGTGAGAAGCACTTAGTGACCGAAAATGTTGCGAAAAAAGCACTTATTGAACCTACATTTTTAAAGTAGTATTTATTTATTGCAAGTCACTTAACATACACAGATCAGCATGGGGCCCCTATGCTCGTGGGGCCCCAGGCAAGTGCCCATCAGGCCCATGCGTTAAGACGGCCCTGTCTTCTACTACAAATCATATAAAACAATAATGAGGAAGGTTTTCGTAAATGTTCAAAATAGATAGAAAGCAATGTCTTGCAATTAAAAAAAGATCTCTTTGCATGGTTTTGATTTCTTACCTTTTATTTTTTTTAGTTCTGCAACAGAGTTCATCGTTGTTTCCTCTTTTTCCTGTGGAGGTTTCGAAACGCTTGGTCTTTTTTCAGCTCCAGCTGGTACTTCTGGCTCCTTTGAGGTGGACAATTCGCCCACAGGGACCGTGTGTCCATTCTTTAGTGTACTGTTCTGGTCAGGTTTGTTGTTAATCTCCCCATCTGCAAAAAGGGAAAACGAGAACCCTATTTTTGACAGATATATCGAGATGTTTTATGCAAATTGGGATGGGGAGGTCAGAAATAGTCAACGTGAATGAGGGCAGGGTGGAAGTTAGTAAAGTTTATAAAATCAACAAGTTCTGCACAGGTGCAGGGTGCAGGAGCTGAACTTGAAAGGTGGGTTTGAAGCTCATCAGAACCAGTTATGCTGGCAACTGCAGTGGAATCAGGTTCTATTTTCCATTGCAAAGGTGCAAGCTCGAGGCAAAAAAAAACAATTGGTAGCCAAGTTCAAGTTCCAATTACACTCTCCTGCTCTTTCTCAGGAAATTAAATAGTTTCCTTTTGCAGTATACATCAAATTTCCTTCTGAAAATGACTGCCGAGCACCTGTTGTCATCACACTGTCATCCCAAATTATAATGCGGGCAAAAAAGACTCGCTTAGATGGGCATCTTGGTTGGCATGGATGAGTGGGGCCGAAGGGCCTGTTTCCACGTCCCATTTACTTCTTTGGTCTAACACTCATACTGAGGAAATAATTTCTCCCATACATGTATGCTCTCACAGTCACCTGAAACTTGCTTCAAAGTATATACCAATTAATTGCTAAAATGGATAATCTCAAAGCTTATTTTGAATAAAATGAACTTTCCGGGTATGCTTGGCCAATTTTGTGCAAAGCTTTACTTCAAAATTTTGGTTTCTGACACAATTTTTGTTTTCAAAAAAGATTAATATCCTCTGGTGTGGCTACATTAGCGAGAAATATGACAGAACAATGTACTTCTTAAATTGTTACGTTTTGTAACTTGGTGTGTTGATGACATTTTGCTTATTAAGAAAATACTTGGAATGAGAGCTTTCTCAGAAATCTCATTAAACATGGAAAATTATATGTCAAAACTAACAAAAATGCCTCGTGAGGAAGAATCTGCTTGGAGCACTAATACCCTTTCCTCGGTTATTTTTACACCTAACAATTCTTTTGTGGACTGCAATATAAGAACTAGCATCATATAGACATCTGCACCGTAGATTAGTACAAGCCTCTTAAAAGTGAAATAGTTCTTCAGAATACAAATATACAGAGACTATTAGGGAAGATTTATATGAGGTTTAGAGGCAAAGCTGGTCAAATATATATTTTTTAAAGAGTCAGCATGAGACTTCAATGGAGGCAACGTACAAGACTGCATGTGTAGGAAGGAACTGCAGATGCTGGTTTTCACCGAAGATGAGACACAAAAAGCTGGAGTACCTCAGCAGGTCAGACAGCATTTCTGGAGAAAAGGAATAGGTGGAGATCCAATATGCGCTTGGCCACACTCTGACAATGGAGGAAGCCCAGGACAGAAAGGCCAGTGTAGGAATGGGAAGGGGAATGAAAGTGTTTGGCAACCGGGAGATCAGGTAGGTCTAGGCGGACATAGCGAAGGTGTTCGCTCACCTGCGGCCAATTGCAAATTGGAGGAACAGCACCTCATATTTCGCTTGGGCCGCTCACAATCCAGTGAGTGGTATGAATATTGATTTCTCTAACTTCAAGCAACCCTTGCATCCCCTCTCTTCATCCCTTCCCCACCCAAGTCGAACTAGCTTCAAAGTCGTCCTGTTGAGTCTTATATTCCGTAACTCGTATAAGACTGCATCCTGCACATGGATTCCACTGCAAAGGCAGGAATTGTTCTCTTTGTGCAGATTGCTTGTTGTCTTCAGCATACGCAATTCCTTGTTTTACTATTCCTATGTACCTTTACAGTGGAGATGGAGGAATTTCTTTAGTCAGAGGGTGGCAAATCTATGGAATTCATTGGCTGTAGAAGCCAAGTCATCGGGTATTTTTAAAGCTGAGATTGATCAGTTCTTGATTAGGAAGGGCGACAAATGTTATGGAGAGAAGGTAAGAGAATGGGTTTGAGGGGAAAAATGGATCAGCCATGATTGAATGGCGAGGCAGACTTGATGGGCCAAATTCTGCTCCTATGTCTCATGATCTTATTTAAATCTTCACAATCGGACAGCAGTTCATTCATGGCCAGGTAAAGAAAACTACTCCTCAGATGTACCTACAAGCCTCACCTCAATCCTGAGCCTCAGCTTCACAGAATGACTGACTCATTAGCAAAAAAATGCAGCAAGCTGGTATACTTTAAAGAAGTCTCCAGTCACCTTTGGTCTTTCTTTCATCATCATGTACTGACATAGCTCTTTGTTAAACATATATCAGACACTTCCACTACTACTTGTGGTAGTAACTTCCATTTTCTAACCACTCTTCAAGTATTGGCCGGTGTGGGCAAGTTGGGGCGAAGGGCCTGTTTCCACGCTGTAAGACTCCATGACTATGACTACATTCCTTAGCGTACTCAATGACCCATATTTTTGGATTCGACAAATAGAGACCATATTTTTCGAACAACATCATCATTTAAAACTTCTGTTCAATACTTAGTATTTTCAATAGTCACTTTCCATTTTAATATAAAGATATTGACCTTTTATGGCCATAAAAATGCAACCTGAAAGTGTCAAAATGCAATGCTGGATTACAGGGATATAACTTTCAGGAAAGTCGCTGCCATTTGGCCATTTTTGCTTGTCTTGGTTCTTCCAAAAAATCCAAAACACAAAGTGCTGGAGTAACTCAGCAGGTCAGGCAGCATTCGTGGAGGAAACATACAGGTGACCTTTCAGGCTGGGAGCTTTCTTCAGACTGAAGAAAAGTCACAACCCGAAATGTTCCTCTATCCATTCCCTCCATGGATGCTGGCTGATCCGCTGAGTTACTCCAGCACTTTGTGATTTGCTCAAGATTCCAGCATCTGCAGCTCCTTGTATCTCTCTTTCAAACAGCTGTTCAACTTATGACTAACAAGCCCTGAAAATGAATCACCCTGAAGGGCAATTCTTTAAGAATACTTAATTCTTTCATGTAGAGGATTACGTATATAACGTGAAAAAATTTCAGAACTTTTCTCTGAATTTTCCCACAAAGGAGACAATACGTTCATATGACCTGTCTGAAACTGCGATCTATTGGCTACACACCTATTCTTCCCTGATATTCAAGCAGATGTTTTAGTTTCAAGTGGACATCTAATTCCCTTTTGAAAGTTACAAATTGATCTACTTCTCCCCACTCATTTAGATAGTGCTTTCCAAATGATAAAAAGTACAGAATCTACAGCAACCAACAGTGCCATTCCGTCCAATTGTTTCCCATTAAACAAAGAAGATTGAAAGATCTAATAGAATTATCCAGTGTTGAGGTTATGTTATGGAGCAAGATGTTATGCACAATGTAAAGCTACTTTCACCCTACTTCAGTATTGGCATAATTTATTAATCTATCCACCCTCAAATATTTATAGAAATTGGCCTTAATTGGATCCATGCTGTTTAACTCATCTGCACCAAGTTCCGCATTCTAATCACTCCATTGAGAAAGTAATTTCTCCTGCATTTCGTATAACCATGTTGACACTTCAGGGAAAGAGCACATCACATCACACTAAACCATTTGCTTTAGCTTCATTTAGTTTAAACTATTAGCTGATTTGCAGCAATCATGCTGAGTTGCAAGATTGAATTGTGAAAGCATAAACAGGCTCATTACAGGAATTACAACTACTGTTGTCACCAGGCACTAGCGTAGTCGGTAACAAACCGTACACATTTTCCATGTATTAATTTTATATGAAAATTCACTGATCTGTTGAGTTTCATTTACTGCCCAAAATTGTTGGCTGTCAGTGACCAGTTCAACATGTTGGTGCTGCAAAGCTCAGCATACTTTGTCCATTTTCATCTGTGAAAAGATTTCCCAGTTAAGTCTACATTGGACTGGGTACTTTATACTGATTAGGTGGAAACGATAAGGACACTTTCTCAAGCTCAAAGCTCTACCTTAATGAAATTGATCCTGGTGACAACACTAGATCACTGTGTAAAGATCACGACATCAAGGCATTCCTCAAAATGTTTAACAGGGAGAAGGGATTCAACTTAATCATTTGGTTTGGCTGTTTAATGAAATCTTTCTTCATTCTGCACACATCATACTTGCCTTGTTCAGGAATCTCTTTCAATACTCCCTTCTTAACCAGTTCAGCTCTGCTCTGTCTCACAGATAATTTCCTGTCCAAAACTGGAATTATAAAAACATGATCGTCAACAGGCTATCGAAGAAATTATTCTCCACAAGCTCCCTCATGAAGCAAGATCATAGCTCCTGTCACAGATAAAAGAATGAAGTCAAAAGCTAACAAAATTTATCGATACGAGTATCTTAGGTCTCGAAACATCCTACCAGAAGAAATGATGGAAATAGTGTCCAGAACATACTGAAACGTCCTCTGAACATTACTATTATCAGGTATTTATTCACAAAATGCTGGAGTAACTCAGCAGGTCAGGCAGCATCTCGGGAGAGAAGGAATGGGTGACTTTTCGGGTCGAGACCCTTCTTCAGACTATTATCAGATAATTACTATTATCAGGAAGTATTAGCAAAGGATTAAGTGGATTTGGTCTATCACTGAGCCAACACCAGCACGATGGATCAAGAAAACCTTGCCATGCTTAAATCATATGGATCTACCTTACTGAAGAGTTCTGAGCAGTTTTAATGGAACAAGCTATTCAGGGTTTTGACCCCCATACTACTGGATTGATGTTGTTAACATTTAAAAAATTGCAGATTGTGTGAAATATCCCCTGAAGAAAATTATAATTTCAGCCAAAGAACTTGAAATATTTCATGACAAAACCAGTGATTATCTGCACAATTCAGTTTCTACTCATAATGATAAAGCATTTAATGAGTCTCTATGGGCTATAATCTATAGGTTGTAAAGAGCTTGGAGCAGTAATATACGAGGCATGGTTAGTAAGTTTTGCAGGTGACACCAAAGTAGGTGGTATATTAGATAGCGGAAACTGCAGCAGGATCTTAATCAGTTGGGCAAGTGGTTTGAGGAATGGTTAATGGATTTATTGCAGACAAGTGCGGGGTGTTGCATATTGGGAGGTCAAACCAGTGCAGGACCTTCACAGTGAATAGCGGGGCTCTGGGGAGTGAGGAGTGCAGAGGGATCGGGGAGTGTAGGTACACTGTTCCTTGAAAGTGGCATCATTAGTAGATAGGGTGGACATGAAGGCTTTCAGCACATTGGCGATCATTAATCAGGGTACTGAGTATAAAAGTTGAGATGTTATGTTACAGTTGTACAAGACGCTGGTGAGGCCCCATTTAAAGTACTGTGTTTGGTTTTCGTCACCCTGCTAAAAGATGTTGGTAGGTTGGAAAGAGTGCAGAGAAGATTTACAAGGATGTTGCCAGGACTTGTGGGCCTGAGCTAAAGGGAGAGGTTGGGCATGCTAGGACTTTATTCCTTGAAGCACAGGAGAATGAGGGGTGATCTTATAGAGGCGTATAAGATCATGAGGAGAATACATCGGGGAGATGCACACAGTCTTTTACTCAGAACAGGGGAATCAAGAACTTGGGGACATGGGTTTAAGGTGAGAGGGGAAAGATATAATAGGAAACCGAAGGGAAACTTTTTCACACTGAGGGTGGTGGGTACATGGAACAAGCTGGCGGGGGAGGAAATTGAGGCAGGTACTATAACATATTTAAAAGACATTTCAATAGATTCATGGATTGGAGAGGTTTAGAAGGATACGGGCCAACGGCTGGCAGGTGGGACTGGTGTAGACGGGGCATCTTGGTCGGCATGGGCAAGCTGGGCCAAAGGGCCAGTTTCCATTTTGTATGACTGTGACTATGTAAAGTGGTGTGCTTTTTTCCCCCTTTCCTGCTTTCATGTATGTTTTGGTTGAAGCCCAAGAAAAAACTAGTTTAGAATTTCCACAGAGTGAGGAAATTGAGCTTTCAATTGTAGATCTTGTATCACAAATGTTTGTCCAACACAGGACATAATTATATCTTAAATACTGTACCAAATGCTATTAAGCTGCTTTTATCAGTGAGCATTAAACTGTTTTATTCACTATTTATTTCAGAAAATTCCATCTTCACCTTTCTTTCTCGGTCAATTCAAAATGTAATTGTTTTGGTTGCAAAGACAGCTTTCCAAGCCAATTTACCTAAAGCCCTCAATTGCCTATTTTGAAACAATACATTAACTAACATGCTTTTTGTAATACACATTGCACAGAGTTGCAATTTGAACAGCTGCACCAATGGCTTATCTGATAAAATGAGAATGTAAAACCATTTACATTTGTAGATTACTCTTCCTTCACCATATGTTACTGGGAACAGCAGATTAGTGAGCTCAATTATGCCCAAATATTATTTTAAATCATAGGACTAGCTCTAATGGAGAACTGCAGAAATAGTGTAGTACTGAACAATACTGTGAATTTAGCCACCATAACTCTACCAAGGTGATAGCTTCATAAGTTCATCAATTATCAGAGCAGAATTAGGGCATTCGGCTTATCAGGTCTACTCCGCCATTCAATCATGGCTGATCTATCTTTCGCTCTCAACCCCATTCTCCTCCCCATAATCATGACACCCGTACTAGCTCTGCCTCAACGACTAATCTCCGAGCCCCTTGAGGAAATTGGGGCAAGAATGTAGAGAAAATATAAGGAAAAGCAAGAATTAGTTGGCACGGTCATTGCTATCACGAACCCTTCAATCTCACAGAGCTCAATACCAGCCACTGATAGTGTTGCAGACTGTTTTACATTAGTTGGAAATGCAGATGTAGAATGGTCACATATACAATATGCCAGGACATCTGAATACCCAGGCAAACAGTAATTCAGGAAAAGAGTCTATGATCTTGAGTGCAAGAATAAAACAAAACTTCTAAAACTCAGTTCAGTTATTATTGAGCAATAAACCACTAATACCAGTTATGCCGACGATGAAATTATTGAATTACTGCAAAAGAAAACCCTACCTAGTTCACCAATCTCCCCACATCTGGGCTCCACATGACTCCAGACCTACCTCTGTGATTGATCCTTACCTTCCCTCAGAAATCACCTAGCAATCTGCTCAGCTCGAGATAATTTGGCACAGGCAATAAAATGATCTTTGAATGAATAAATGACCTTGTTCTTTGAGAAGATGTAAAACTTCACGAAAGCAGAGACATTTGTATCATGAAGATTTTACGCTTTAGGTGGGTGGGCTTGCTTTTGTACAGTGCGGAAACTTTGCCACTATAAAATAATTGCCTCCCAAAGTTATGCCTGGGGTCTCAGTGATCACACTCACAGTATTTTGCTTTCTCTTGTGGTAGAGTACCCCCAAAAATGTTCCAGATGTAGGGGGAGTCCAGAACCAGGGGGTCACAGTTTAAGAATAACTGTTCATTTAGGACTGAGATGAGGAAATACTTTTTCACCCAGAGAGTTGTGGATCTGTGGAATTCTCTGCCACAGAAGGCAGTGGAGGTCTATTCACTGGATGTTTTCAAGAGAGAGTTAGATATAGCTCTTGGCTAACGGAATTAAGGGAAAGAGAGAAAAAGCAGGAATGGGGTACTGATTTTGGATGATCGGCCATGATCATATTGAATGGCGGTGTTGGCTCAAAGGGCTGAATGGCCTACTCCTACACCTATTTCTATGTTTCAAAGCGAGTGCCAGATAAACTACCAAGGTCAAGCAGGGCAGAGGATGATGGGGGAGAATAGAATAAGGGAGCAGATTAACTAGGTTACATTTAATGTCTTTTAAATACATAATTAGCTTCAATCTTTATGGTCTTAATTAGTTTGATGGAACCTCAAAATGTAAATAGTAAATATATTACACTTCATCTTCGTATGTTTCACTTCACTAAACTCTGGCGAATTCAAATACGTCATTACCTCCACCTCTTGAAATTGAAAGTAGATATAAAATACAATTAAAACTCAATCGTGGGATAATATTAAAGGCAAAGAGAGTAGTGCAAACTCTTAATGTTGAGGTAGACGGATAATTCTACTCTGAACAGGAGAAGGTTTAAAGCCAAGAGCTGGTGTATTGGTGAATTGTGCAGGGTTACATTAATTTGAGCAATTCCCATTCTCCCCTATTTCATCAATGGGAACAAGGACAGAAGGGTCAAGCATTCCTATTTTTATTTAGTGACGTTTGGAGATCAATTAATTCTTGGCTACGATGCATAGCTACAGTACTATGAGCCAGCAAAAACCTTCAAGATAAGAGGCAATGTTACAAACTTCTCAATTTTGCTATTCACAGGGGATGGAATGGAGGAAAAAACATGAAGCCAGCTGTTTTCTTTTAAGAGCTATTATATAAAATGAAAGGAATTGGAACACATCATCCTTACTACCATAGAAGCCTCAGAGGTTTGGAAACAAGTAAATTACAAAGTTCTTCTCAGTGGAAATGCTGATTTAGAAAGAATCAATTTTAGCGCAAAAAATTAACCAAACAGATCAAAAGCAACAGCAACCGTCTTGACTGGCGTGCCATCTACAACATTTTAAAAAACTCTCTTTGCTCGGTCAGCATACTTTGACTGCAATGTGTAGCTTCAAACAAAAAGCTTATTTTAGGGCTTTTTTGACACTACCTCTCAGATCTGCAATTTCTACCACCTAGAAGGAAATGGACAGGAGGCGCAGAGCAACATCAAATTACATCCCCAAGCTACACACTAAATTAACTTGGAAAAGTGTCACTGTTCCCTCAACACCATTTAGTTTAAATCCGGAACCTTTCGGCTAACAGCACAGTAGCGTATACAACAAGGATACAGTGGTTCATTGGGGTAGCCCTTCACAATGTTCTCAAGCATAATTACGATGGGTCGTGAAGGCTGGCCTTACCGATGATACCCACGCCAATGAATGACAACATTAACACAGACCGTCAAGCTTTCCAATATTCCCCCTGCCCACCTGACAGTGCAACCTCATGCACCACCTTCTATCACTTCAAGCAAAGCTTGGCTGAGGAGAGGCATGAAGAACAAAAGGACAACTTGCAGATAATTTTAGAGAAATTCCAAAACTAATCTCTCAATTTCCTGAGGCAATGAAGATAACCATCCGAGACAATCCATAGACAGACTAGCTAAAGGAAGAATATTTCTCCTGTGTGGCTGGCGGTGGGGGAAATGGGATAGGTAAGAAGAGGAAGGTGATGTGTAAAAATAATAGATCATAGTTTCCAGATGCCCATCTAACAGTGAGCAGATGAAAATAGATGAAAAGTTAGGATTGAGATGAAAACATTTCTTCATTTAATCTGTAGATTTATCTACCACAGAAGGTAGTGGAGCCTGTCACTTTTATATTTTAGGAAGGAGGTAGGTACCAAAGGCAGAAACAAAGAACTGCAGATGTTGGTTTATACCAAAGATAGACACACGGTGCTGGAGTAACTCAGCGGGTCAGGCAGCATCTCTGTAAAAAAAGGATAGGTGACGTTTTGGGTTGAGACCCTTCTTCAGACTCTGAAGACTATTGAGTTTGAAGAAGGGTCCCGACCTGAAACGTCACTCATCATGTTTCTCCAGAGATGCTGCCTGACCCGCTGAATTACTCCAGCACATTGTGTCTATCTTTAGACACAGAAGGCATCAGGAGGTATGGGGAGAAAGCAGGAATATAGTATTGAAATGGAAGATTAGCCATGAATGTACTGAATAGTGGGGCAGACTCAAAGAACCAAATGACCTACCCCATGCTCCTGTTTTCCATTTCTATTTTCACTCAATCATTCTGGTTTTTAATGTTAAGGTGGATATTCTTGCTGAAATTTTTTAAACCCAAATTAAATTATTTCAATTGTGTTTAGTAACAATGGTCTTAGAGGAAAATGTGAAATAGATGCAGTTGACTGGAACATTAAGAACAGACAAGAAAGTGCACATTTTATCAACCAAGCTGTCCCAAACAAATTAATACATTATGTGCAACAATAGATTGCACTCATTTTGTGTTAATTTCAAATTGATGAGTGAATTAAATGTTCGTGTTCTTCATCCCTTTTGTGCTGCCAGTTGTTTCAAAGTTCCATTCAGCATCTCTTAATCTAAATGGAACATGAAATTTACAGAAGATTGCAAGTACATTATTACTACTGATCAGAAAATTGGACACTTAAAAGTGGGAAACATTAGTTTAACATTTATTGTTGGCAAGATGCCGGAGTTTATAAATAAAAGGTAAAAAATAAAGAAGTTTAATCCAACCAATTCAACATAATTTTATAATAGGAAAATCATTTTGGACAAAACTGTTTCTGGAAATTCAAATACACTCAGAGGCTTTGACCACTGGTCCTATACTCTCCCACTATTGGGAGACCATTACAAAGCTGATCGCACCTTACACCTTGCATGCAATCTTTCGGATGTTAGTTCTGTCTCTTAAGATGGCATGGTTATCTTGGATTTGGAGGCGAGAGATTTAAGTTCCACTCTAATGACTTGAGTACACAACTGAAGCTTTCAACCCCAACATGGGCCTGGGAAACAAATTAAACCATGCTCTAATTTTCCCTTTCAGATGGACATGCTCTCATGGCCCTAATTTGAATGGCAAAGTTCTCCCTATCCCTCAACTAGCAGTTATGCCAACCATCAAACTACTTAGGATAGACACAAAGTGCTGGAGTAACTCAGCGGGTCAGGCAGCATCTCTGGAGAAAATCACCTTGACGTTTCGGGTCGGGATCATTTATCAACCGGAGAATTCTGAGCATGATTCTTTGAAAGAGCTTTACAAGAATGGTAGATAGACACAAAATGCTGGAGTAACTCAGCGGGCCAGACAGCATCTCTGGAGAGAAGGAATGGGTGACATTTCGGGTCGAGACCCTTCTTCAGACTTTCCTTTCCTTTACAAGAATGGTGGCGGAGATGAAGAATCACAAAGTTTGACAAGCAAGTCAACGCTGTGGTAAAAGCCAGCTTCTTCCAGCTTCGTACCATAGCTAAAATCAAACCATTCCTCCAATTTGACGACATTGAAAAAATCATCCACGCATTCATTTCCTCCCGCTTATACTACTGCAACTCCCTATACACTGGAATCAGCCAATCATCCTTGTCCCACTTGCAATTGATCCAAAACGTCGCAGCGAGACTCCTGACGGGTACCCGTAAAAGGGACATCACCCCGATTCTGGCCTCTCTCCACTGGCTCCCAGTACGGTAGAGAATCAACTTCAAACTCCTCCTATTCACATACAAAGCCCTAAACGGGCTTGCCTCCTCCCTATATCAAAAATCTTCTAACCCACCACTCTATCTCCAGGTCCCTCAGGTCGGCCGACTTGGGGCTACTGACTATCCCGCGGTCTAGGCTTAAGCTCAGGGGTGACCGCGCTTTTGCGGTTGCAGCTCCTAGACTGTGGAACAGCATCCCTCTCACCATCAGAACTGCCCCCCCCCCCCCCCATCGACTCCTTCAAGTCCAGGCTCAAAACCTATTTCTACTCCCTAGCATTTGAGGCCCTCTGAGGGGGCGCTGTGAATTGTTTATGTATGTGCTGTTATGTTTGTGTGCCATTGTATGTTCGTTCTTAGTACCTGAACTGATGTACAGCACTTTGGTCAACGTGGGTTGTTTTTAATTGTGCTATACAAATAAAATGGACTTGACTTGACAATTGCATGAATAATGCAGAGAACCTGGGATTGTTCTGTTGGAGCAGAGGAGGTACCATGAAGTTCAAAATTTACAAATAGTTTTAACAGAGGAAACAAAGAAAAACTGCATCATGCAGCAGGAAGGTGATGAGGGCAGATTTGAAGTGCTTGGCAGCAGAACAAGAACTGATAAGAGGCAACATTTCTTTACACTGAGAATGACACAGCAGGGCACGGCAGCGGAAGGAGACTCAATTGTTGCTTTCAACAGAGAACTAAATAAATAGTTGAAGGGGAAGATAATAAAAGGGTTCCAGAAAAAAAAACTTAGGGGACTGGGGTTAGTTGACGAAGTCTAATGAAGTGAAAGAATAAAAATGCCCTCAACAGAGCAATAGTTCTCTACAAGTCTAATTGATTAATGGTGCTACTCAGAATGGTTTTCCTTGTCATTATCCACTCCATTTTATTTCTTCTTTGACTGAAGATGTGCACTGTGACTTGGATGCAACGCCCATGGTACCTTCTGTCTCTTGCAGCTTCCCCCAGCAGCATCTCAGAAGGCTTTAAGTCAAACAATGAATGGCACAAATGAACTTGAATCTTTTTACATCCCAGGTCTTTTCATACAGTGTCCAACGGGCGGGGGGGGGGGGGGGGGGGGGGGGGGGGGGGGGAGTAGGTCCTATGAAGAATTCAGTTTCAATGACATTAAAAATTTACAATATTCTGTGGACAGGCTGAATGGGTTAAAATAGGAGAACATTTTACATGTTAAACTGGTCTTCCAAACTCTGAAAGCAGTGTCCTCAGGGGGCACTAGTTTCTTACCTGCAGAGGTTTCCTTGAACTTTTCACTGCTTTTCTTTTTCCTCCATTTCCACGGTTTGAATATTTTGCCAAATCCTGGAAATTTCCCCTTCCTCCGTGCGGTGGGAGTATTCAAACCGGAGACGTCATTGCCTGAGCCCACTGGTGGAAGAGGCTCCTCTTCCTCAGCTGAAAACATGAATTAGAGGAGACAAAGTCCAGTTAAGTTCAGAGGCACCAATTTGAGGGATTGAATGCTGAGCAGGACTATGAAGAGGATGCAATCCTTAATCACTTGAAGAGATTACTTTCACATGCTTTGATACAAGGCCTGGATGGAGTGGATGTGGAGAGGATGTTTCCACTAGTGGGAGAGTCTAGGACCAGTGGTCATAGCCTCAGAATTAAAGGACGTTCCTTTAGGAAGGAGATGAGGAGGAGTTTCTTCAGAGGGTGGTGAATCTGTGGAATTCATTGCCACAGAAGGCTGTGGAGGCCAAGTCAATGGACATTATTGCGGCAGAGATTAGAAAGATTCTTGATTAGTACAGGTGTCAGGGGGAGAATGCAGAAGGATGGAGTTAGGAGGAAGAGATAGATCAGCCATGATTGAATACAGAATAGACTTGATGGGCCGAGTGGCCTAATTCTGCTCCTATCACATAAACCTATGAAGTCATTCTCAATATCAGTCAGCACATGAAAACATTTTTTCCACCGTTTTATAAAGAAAATCCGTTTGCAAAATGATACTGAGATATTTACAAAACACCTCAGACCTATGGATAGGATAGATTTAGAATGGGTAGGGTAGGGTTAGAAGGTCATAGGCCAAATGCAGGCAAGTGCGTCTAGTGTAAATGGGGCACATTGGTCGTCATGGGCAGGCTGGGCCGAAGGGGCTGTTTCCATGCTACATGACTCCATGAACTAGTTGCTAAAATAGTCATTTTGGTCAACTAAATTTCTTCAAAGAAATGGGTTCCTAAAGATCGGTAGTTAAAACCCTCCTGTGATATGCAAAGGGATGCTTAAAAAATGTTATGAATGAAATCTCTTTTGTTTTATTTCAATACAACATTCTTATTTTTGTAATGTTAGTTTTCAATTGAACAATCACCATAGTTATTGGGTATTTTAAACCAGTGACTAGAGATTTCAGTATCAAGGAAAGACAATTATGTTGCCATTGAGAGAATTAAATTGCAGATTGCACATTGCCTCCTCTGCACATATTACACATCCGTTATTCGGATTATTTTTCCATTGTAAATAAAGGCACATAAATGACTCATATTTATCTATTTTTGCTTGAAAACCACACTTTTCAACCTGCCAAACACTAAACCACATGCAAAAATCTGTCACAGTATTGAACCCAATAGCAAAGATTTAGAAATGCATTGATTCGTACAAGGCTACAGCAGATTCTTTTAAAAGCTTAAGCAGATTATAGCAGACGGAACTGACAACACTGGATATAGATGTTGCATAAGGGTGTTCAGGAGCATTTCATACTTCCTATTACCTTATCATGAAACCTTCATTAAACAAGCAAGAGACGTAGACTTTACAAAGCACTCTGACTATGATATGATGACAAATTGACTTATTTGCCCTTTAGTTCAGGGTTTACATCTGGCAAAGGGCGGTAGTTCACAACTGAATTGATGGAAAATATCTGTTCATGTTTCCATTATGTAAACGGTCACCAAAGAAAGTAATCACCTGCCTGCTATCAATAGCTATTTTCAAAGCTGCATGTTAACACCTGGGCATCATACACTCTTGGTAGCTCTAAAACCAAATTAATTCTGAACGTTGCCATTAATCCAAGAGAAAGGAGTGAAAAGGGGAGAATAGAGTAATCGATAAACCATTAGGAAAGCTATGGCAGATGGTTTTCAAATAAAGGTAAAATGAGGGCAGCACAGTGGCGCAGCGGTAGAGTTGCTGCCTTACAGCACCAGAGACCCAGGTTCGATCCTGACTACGGGTGCTGTCTATACAGAGTGTGTATATTTTCCCTGTGGGTTTTTCCACATGGGTTTTCTTTGGGTGTTCCGGTTTCCTTTTACACTCCAAAGACGTGCAGGTTTGAAGGTTAATTGACTTCTGTTAAGTGACTAATTATACATTGTCCCTAATGTGTAGGATAGAGCTGGTGTACGGGGTGATCGCTGGTCGGTGTGGACTTAATCACTGGGCCGGAGGGCCTGTTTCCATGGTGTACCCACAGAGTCTAAAGTGTAGGAAAATAACTGCAGATGCTGGTACAAATCGAAGGTATCACAAAATGCGGGAGTAACTCAGCTGGTCAGGCAGCATCTAGGAGAGAGGGAATGGGTGACGTTTTGGGTGGAGACCCTTCATCAGTCCGAAGAAGGGTCTCGACCCGAAACGTCACCCGTTCCCTCTCTCCTAGATGCTGCCTGACCTGCTGAATTACTCCAGCATTTTGTGATACCTCTGAAGTCTAAAGAGTAGGTTTCCAATAAGAGAATAACAATCTTGTATACAGTTAGAGTGGTGGTACCCAGAATTGCAACATTCTGGAGCCATATTCATAAATGAGCTCTAAACCATCAGATCCAAGAAACATGGTGCATGGGGATGAAGTTTAATGTTATTCAATCCAAACAACGGTTACTCACCCACCAGCCCTTGTCTCCATACATTTTCTCACTCAGACACAAAAAGCTGGAGTAACTCAGCAGGCCAGACAACATCTTTGGAGTGAAGGAATAGGTGATGTTTCGAGTAGAGACCCTTCTTCAGAAAGTCTGAAGAGGGTCTTGACCCCAAATGTCACCTATTCCTTCTCTCCAGAGATGCTGTCTGAGCCGCTGAGTTACTCCAGCTTTGTGTGTCTATCTTCAGTTTAAATCAGCATCTGCAGTTCCTTCCTACACTTTTCTCACTCTTTCCTGAAGTAAAAGCTTTTCAAATCTCACTAGTAGGGACGTGTTGAAATCACCACATCAAAATATCCCAGCTAAAAGACAAGACAAACTACTGCTTACAATTCACTATGATGTGCAGTGGCTGACATGAATGCTTAACAGTGAGGTTAACACTCCTGCATCTCTCCAGAACAATCGATTGCAGTGAGAATACAACCCCAAAACATGATTTTAAAAAATCCGGGAAACAGTCTTTTCAAAATATTTGATTAAATTTGCCTCAAACACATGACCATTCTTTTAGTAATTTTTATCCAGAAGTGATTGTTTTATAACAATGTTAGGCGGTGACCATTATTTAAAAATCCCTAATGAAAACTAATGAAACTGATGCGCAGACAACCAGCTGTCATGCCAGGCGGACAAAGAATAACTTTAAGCTTAACTTAAAGAATAACTTCTAGAAACATACAAACATAGAAACATAGAAAATAGGTGCAGGAGTAGGCCATTCGGCCCTTCGAGCCTGCACCGCCATTCAATATGATCATGGCTGATCATCCAGCTCAGTAACCTGTATCTGCCTTCTCTCCATACCCCCTGATCCCTTTAGCCACAAGGGCCACATCTAACTCCCTCTTAAATATAGCCAATGAACTGGCCTCAACTACCTTCTGTGGCAGAGAATTCCACAGACTCACCACTCTCTGTGTGAAGAAATGTTTTCTCATCTCGGTCCTAAAAGACTTCCCCCTTGTCAAGTTCTGTAGGTCACATAACGGGGAATATGCCCCGATCTCTATCAACGGGGACAGTGTGGAGAGAGTGTCCAGCTTCAAGTTTCTGGGCACTCACATTTCGGAGGACCTAACATGGTCCAATAACACTGCTGCGCTGGTCAAGAAGGCACAACAAAGACTGTTCTACTTAAGAACACTGAAAAAGTCTGGTCTACCCCAACAGCTGCTGACGACCTTCTACCGCTGCACCATCGAGAGCATCCTAACGCATGGCATCCCTGTGTGGTACCTCAGCTGCACGGAGGCAGAAAGGAAAGCTCTACAGCGGGTAGTCCATAGAGCTCAGAGGGCCATCGGAACACAGCTACCAGACTTAGAGGGCATCTACAACACACGATGCCTCAAAAAAGCCACCAGCATCCACAAAGACTCTTCACACCCCTGCAACAGTCTGTTCGAACTCCTTCCATCGGGCAGACGATACAAGGCCTTCTACGCCCGCACCTCCAGACTCAGGAACAGCTTCATCCCCAGGGCCATAGCTGCTATGAACCGGTCCTGCTGAGCCGGATGGCCACAACGCATAGATCAACTTGCACTTTACCCTGTCCAAAACTGTTACAACTGTTTCGTTTCGTTGGGTTGCTGCTGTCTAAATTACTTAAATTATTGCATCGTATGGGAGGCGCATTCCCAATCTCGTTGTACCCCTGGGTACAATGACAATAAAGATATATTGTATTGTATTAAGCTGTGACCCCTGGTTCTGGACTTCCCCAACATCCATATAACCATATAACAACCATATAACAATTACAGCACGGAAACAGGCCCGTTCGGCCCTACCAGTCCACGCCGACCAATTTCTCTGACCTAGTCTCATCTACTTGCTTTCAGACCATAACCCTCCAATCCCCTCCCATCCATATACCTATCCAATTTACTCTTAAATAATAAAATCGAGCCTGCCTCCACCACTTCCACCGGAAGCTCATTCCACACAGCCACCACCCTCTGAGTAAAGAAGTTACCCCTCATGTTACCCCTAAACTTTTGTCCCTTAATTCTGAAGTTATGTCCCCTTGTTGGAATCTTCCCCACTCTCAAAGGGAAAAGCCTACCCACGTCAACTCTGTCCGTCCCTCTTAAAATTTTAAAAACCTCTATCAAGTCCCCCCTCAACCTTCTATGCTTCTACTTCATTATTAACTACACCACCTATCTTAGTATCATCTGCATACTTACTAATCCAATTTGCCACACCATCATCCAGATCATTAATGTAAATGACAAACAACAGTGGACCCAACACAGATCCTTGGGGTACTCCACTAGACACTGGCCTCCAACCTGACATACAGTTGTCAACCATTACCCTCTGGTATCTCCCATTCAGCCATTGTTGAATCCATCTTGCAACCTCACTATTAATACCCAACGATTTAACCTTCTTAATCAACCTTCCATGTGGAACCTTGTCAAATGCCTTACTGAAGTCCATATAGACAACATCCACAGCCTTGCCCTTATCAATTTCCCTGGTAACCTCTTCAAAAAATTCAAGAAGATTAGTCAAACATGACCTTCCAGGCACAAATCCATGTTGACTGTTTCTAATCAGGCCTTGTTTATCCATGTGATTATATATATTGTCCCTAAGTATCTTTTCCATTAATTTTCCCACCACAGACGTCAAACTAACAGGTCTATAATTGCTAGGTTTACTTTTAGAACCTTTTTTAAACAAAGGCACAACATGCGCAATGCGCCAATCTTCCGGCACCATCTCCGTTTCTAATGACGTTTGAAATATTTCCGTCATAGCCCCTGCTATTTCTGCACTAACTTCCCTCAATGTCCTAGGGAATATCCTATCAGGACCTGGAGACTTATCCACTTTTATATTTTTCAAAAGTGTCCATACCTCCTCTTCTTTGATCCTCATAATTTCCATTACTACTCTACTTGTTTCGCTTACTTCACAAAATTCAATATCCTTCTCCTCGGTGAATACCGAAGAAAAGAAATTGTTTAATATCTCCCCCATTTCTTCCGGCTCAGCACATAGCTGTCCACTCTGACTCTCGAATGGACCAATTTTATCCCTCGCTATCCTTTTGCTATTGACATATCTGTAGAACCCCTTGGGGTTTACTTTTACATTACTTGCCAAAGCAACCTCATATCTTTTTTTCGCTTTTCTAATTTCCTTCTTAAGATTCCTTTTACATTCTTTATATTCCTCAAGAACCTCATTTACTCCCTTCCGCTTATATTTATTGTATATCTCCTTCTTTTTCCGAACCAAGTGTCCAATTTCCCTGGAAAACCACGGCTCTTTCAAATTATTATTCTTTCCTTTCCACCGAACAGGGACATAAAGACTCTGTACTCTCAAAATTTCACCTTTAAATATCCTCCATTTCTCTATTATATCCTTTTCATAAAACAAAATGTCCCATTTCACTCCTTTTAAATCCTTTCTCATCTCCTCAAAATTAGCCTTTCTCCAATCCAAAATCTCAACCCTTGGTCCAGATTTGACCTTCTCCATAATTATATTGAAACTAATGGCATTGTGATCACTAGACCCAAAGTGCTCCTCAACACATACCTCCGTCACCTGACCCGTCTCATTTCCTAATAGGAGGTCCAACACTGCCCCTTCTCTGGTAGGTACCTCTACGTATTGCTGCAAAAAACTATCCTGCACACATTTTACAAACTCCAAACCATCCAGCCCTTTAACAGAATGTGATTCCCAGTCTATGTACGGAAAATTGAAATCACCCACAATCACTACTCTGTGCTTACTACTAATATCTGCTATCTCCTTACATATTTGCTCTTCCAATTCTCGTTCCCTATTTGGCGGTCTATAATACACCCCTATAAGTGTTGTTAAACCTTTCTCATTTCTGAGTTTCACCCAAACAGCCTCCCTAATCGAGTCTTCTAGTCTGTCCTGCCAAAGCACTGCTGTGATATCCTCCCTGACAAGCGATGCAACACCCCCACCTCTTGCCCCTCCGATTCTATCACATCTGAAACAATGAAATCCTGGAACATCGGGAACAATTTTCCCACATCTAGCCTCTCCAACCCCTTAAGAATTTTATATGTTTCAATAAGATCCCCCCTCAGTCTTCTAAATTCCAGCGAGTATAAGCCTAGTCTATCCAGTCTTTCTTCATATGAAAGTCCTGCCATCCCAGGGATCAATCTGGTGAACCTTCTCTGTACTCCCTCTAGCGTTTGAGGCCCTCTGAGGGGGCGCTGTGAACTGTTTATGTATGTGCTGTTATGTTTGTGTGTGCTGTTATGTATGTTCGTTTCTTAGTACCTGAACTGATGTACAGCACTTTGGTCAACGTGGGTTATTTTTAAATGTGCTATACAAATAAAATTGATTTGACTTGACTTGACTACAAGAGGGTAAGAATAACTTTAAGCAGGGGCGAGGGAGTGGGGATTAAAGGGGAGAGGGTTAGGAAGGTGGTTTGAGGGTTAGGTTAGAGATGAGAATAGTGGAGTTAGATGAAGGAGGACTGGGATCAGTGAAGGAGCAAGGTGAGAGGGCAAGGAAGGGGAGGGGGCAGGATGGGAAGAGGGGAAGGGAGGGGAGGACAAGGATACGGCAAGAGATGGTGGATGTGGGAATCTGCCAAAAATAGGTTTGAGCAAATGAAAATCAGCAAAAGAATGAGCATCATGAATTGGAGAAACAAAATATGTCAGGAAGAAAGACTGTAGGATTTTCTATCTGTCGGGAGAAGATTCAGAACATTCTTCCATCTTAAACCCTATGGCTGCGGCTTGTTTTCACTGACAGATAATGATCACTTTCATTAAAAAGAATTAGACACATTTTGTCTCATTTACAAGGTTCCGGGAATGCCCAATCCCTGTATACATGAAGGTACAACTTACACAAGGCCTACAAGTCTCTCCCGTAGCTCACACACCTTGGAGTGAAATTTGATCTGTAGCAGCCTTTTGAAGCCCTCAAATTCCTATCATCTCATCAGTTCACCTGCGCCAGAATGCAGTAACACCATCCAGCAAACCGACTGCTCGCGACATCGCACAATACTTACCACAAACGTCTGCCTCGGGCACCTTAGAAAGGGAAGCGTGCCCCATTCCAAATCTTCTTCCTGTGCTATTTATTTTAACAATCATGCAGTCCCAGGAACATTAACAACGTGAAAAACTTCGGTGGGACATAACAAGTCAGCATCAGGCAAGAGACGCGCCCAGCGATTTGACTTGTTCTCTTTCAATTCTCAAGAGGTGTTCCTGGGTTCATAAATAAGATAATCTTACGACTTCCCTTCTCACCTGCATGCCTATCATTCCTCAATGCAGATTACGTGAAGCCAGAGGTTAGAGGGGGAGGAGCTTTGATCCACAAATCCAGAGAGGTGCGTGTATGTGCGTGCCTGTGTGTGTGCTTGCATGTCTCCATCTGTGTGCCTGCCTGTGGCTCTACATTCTCATGCAAACTTTTTAGTGGAACCCCCATTCTGCAATGCACACAGTAAATTGTAAACTGGCCTGGACAAAGACACCATTTGAGAGCTCAGGTAAACCTTGTTGTTAGTGATTTCCATTCATTATTTTTCTTCACGTTCTATCCTGAAGCACTCTGTTGTGCTTTGGGTTACGTGGTGGCAAGGGTGGGGAGGAGTAATGGGGTGGGGAAGTTAATGCTGTCAAAGCAACCAGAGTATTTTTTTAAAGTGCCTCACACCACATGGTAACTGCAGCTGCTCTCGGGATTGTCAAAGAATAAGGATATTTGCAAAAGAGGAGTGCGGTGAAGATTTCCGAGTGGCTTCTACAAAGGTGGGTATGTCATACGAGGAGAAATTGAATACGCCAAATCTCTATTATCTAAACTTTGGAAGAATGAGAAGGATTGGTATTAGTAGAAACAAGAAAGTGCAGGTGCCGGCTTGGACACAAGGACACAAAGTGCTGGAGTAACTCAGCAGGTCAGGCCTCAATATTGCTATTGGTTTATTATTGTCACGTGTATCAAGATACAGTGAAATGCTTTGTTTACATGCTATCCAGTCAAATCACATTCCTAGTATGTTGCAAAACATACTTGGCTAATAAAGTATGATTGCGATTGTGATTGATCATACTATATACGAATACAATCAAGCCATTCACAAGTGCAACAGGGTAATGCAAAGAGAAAAATACCAGGCGGCAGAATATAGTGTTATCATGTTACAATTGTAGAGGGAAAAAAATGTAAGGTCGGTAATGAGGAAGGTTGGAAGATCAGCTGATGGAAGGACCATTCGCTCATCTGATAACTCTGTTCCTGAGTCTGGTGGTACGTGATTTCATGTTTTGCAACTTCTATCTGACAGAAGAAGGAATGACTGGGGTGAAAATGATCCTTGACTAGGTCGGTTGCTTTCCTGAGGCAGCATGAAGTGTACATAGAATTGATGGCAGGAAGGCTAGTTTGTGAGATGGATTGTGCTACATTTCTACAACTTCTTGCGATCTTGGGCAACCTCAAAGAAATGTTTAAAAAGATCCTGAGAGGGCTCTGTAGGGTAGATTGGGGGGGGGGGGGGGGTTCACATACCCTTTAGCCAAAGGGTGATAGTTTCAAAATAAGTAATCGGCTGTTTAGGACAGTGCTTGGAGGGTGGTGAAGGTTTGGAAGTTTCTACCCTGGCGGGCAGTGGCAGCTCAGTCATCAATTATATTCAACACAGCTCCATAGATGTCTAGAAGTTAAAGGAATTGCAATTGGATGCAAAAAAAATGATGCAAGATAGATCAGCCATAATCTAGTTGAACAATGAAGCAGGACCAATGGCTGTATGACAATCAACTATATTCTGCTCCTAATTTCTATTCCTAAAGAAACTGAACACCAATTTAATTGTCTTTACATTTCTGAAATAAGCTTTATTCAGAATAAAAAATAAATACAAAATAAAAAGTGCAAAAACTCTTCATGCATTCTCCGTGTCTACACATCCAATAGTGGCATGCTCAGTAGTGTTCGCACCGATCTTTAAACAAAACACACTTGCCACTCATGTTGCCCCCTGGGGTGACATCCCTTCTCTTGTTTAAAGGGGTGTCCCCACCGGATTGTGCTCCACAATGTTCAGCAGCGGAAGGACCCCAGACTGTGGTCCTCCCCACAGAGCCTTGACGTAGGCTGCACCAAGCCTCAGTACGTACTCCTGCAGTCTACAATGGGCTAGTCACCAACATTCCCCGATGGACTTCTCACCATGCTGGAAGACCAACAAGTTTCGGGCTGACCAAAGAGTGTCTTTCACTGAGTTGATGGCCTTCCAGCAACATCTGATGTCCGTCTCTGAATGAGTCCCTGGGAACAACCCATAAATCAGAAGTCCTCTGTTACGGAACTGTTCGGGATGAATCGTGACAAGGACCCTTGCAACCTTCTCCAGACCCCGTTTGCCAATCCATACCCTGCGAAGAGGTGGGCATCCGCCTCTTCTCCTTAGCAGCCGTCCTGAGGGAGATATGCATGCCTCCAGTTGACAATGTACTGTTCCAATCTCTCCACGTCTCACTGATCCTCTCTAGTAACCCTCTCCCAATAATCTCCCATTACTGTAGTAGACATTCATTCAGTGACATCCTCCTGTAGCTGATAGATCCTTGCGGTGTGGTTCCCTGAGCAGACTGCCCTTTCTGTCTAGCAAAATGTCCATGATGCCACTTATTTTAATGTCATCTGCAAACTTACTAAACATGCCTTGTGAATTCTCATCCAAGTAGTTGATATAGATGGCAAAGAGCAATGGGTCATGCATTGATCCACGAGGCACACCATACGTCACAAGCCTCCAGACCAATAAACAAATCTGCATGTCAGGAAGTCAAGCAGCCAGTGTGTAGATGAAGGTCACAAGGCCAAGGCCTGGGAATTTGAGATATGTATACCTCAAGTTGGCAATGTACTGTTCCAATCTCTCCAGGACTCACTGATCTCCTCCAGTAACCCTCTCCCAATTATCTCCCATTAATGTAATAGACATTCATTTAGCAGTAACATCCTCCTGTAGCTGCGTGCTCTTTGCATCATCGTATGCCTCTTTAAGACCTCACTTCAAAGATTGCACGTTGCATTAAACGGCAGTAGCTGTACGAGCTTGCATAAATAACAGCACATGCCATACTGATGCCGAATCATCAATTTCAACTCAGCGTTTGGCTGAAAACCAAATAATGCTGCTCTAAGACCCTAATAATTGAAGATCTTAAATTTTATGGGGCTACATTAACACTGTTAGATTCACCCATTAAACTTATTTGAACACCATTAAAAGGCAGGAATGCAATTTCTAGCTCAAGGTCTTAAAAAGAGGAGAAAACCTTGCGAGCTAGGTGGAAATAAAAGAGCACAAGTTCTAAACCGATGAAGTTACAAATACAATCAAAAATCAAATGATAGTCGCTGAGGCCAATTTCGAATGATTGCAAGCATGATTCAAGAGAGGGAGGTGTTCAAGTTGAGGAGAGTAGATTAACCAGAAGTCGATGCAGACCACCTAGTGAGCAAACTGGAACCGATGCTGAATAGATACAGGCAATAGAGTTTTGAATAAGTTGAATTATGGAGAAGATGGAAGATATGAGGATGGAGAGGAAGCGGCACGGTGGCGTAGCGGTAAAACTACTGCCTCACAGCGCCAGAGACCCGGGTTCGATCCTGACTACGGGTGCTGTCTCTACAAGAGTTTGTATGTGCTCCCCGTGATCTGCAAAGGTTTCCTCCTACACTCTAAAGACATTTAGGTTTGTAGGTTAATTGGCTTGGTATAAACGTATAAATGTAAAATAGTCCCTAATGTGTGTAGATAGTGTTAATGTGTGGGAATCGCTGGTCATGTGCGCACTCGCAAAACTCAATGACATGTTTTATTTCCTACGAGGAACAGTCTTACTCCTCTACCTGATCCCACTGCTGAGGAAGTGTCTTAAATTCTAACAGAGGCACTCCAAAAGGATTATATATTTTTCTGTCACAAATTCAGTGGTTTGTTAGGCATTTACAAATTTTTCTGCTTTTTATTTCAATATTCAGGAATTGGAAACAATTTCCTCCCAGTGGTTCTGTAAATCTGGTATCTTCAGAAAAGCTACTAGAAGTCAGCCACCATGAGAGGGCAGCCTACAACAACAATAATTTAACGGAAATTGACTTCATCGTAACAGGACAGGGCAGGTTTATTTTTATTTATCATTCGGTGGCACAGCGGTAGAGTTGCTGCCTTAAAGCACCAGAGACACAGGTTTGATCCTAACTATGGATGCTGTCTGTACAGAGTTCGGACGTTCTCCCTGTGAACTACGTGTGGTTTCTCCGGGATCTCTGTTTCCTCCCACACTCCAAAGATGTACAGGGTTTGTAGGTTAATTGGCTTGGTTAAATTGTCCCGTGTAGGATAGTGTTAGCGTGCGGGGATCGCTGGTCGGCGCGTACTCGACGGCCCTGTTTCCACACTATATGGGCTTGTATACACTGGAATTTAGAAGGATGAGGGGGGATCTTATTGAAACATATAAGATAATTAGGGGATTGGACACATTAGAGGCAGATAACATGTTCCCAATGTTGGGGGAGTCCAGAACAAGGGGCCACAGTTTGAGAATAAGGGGTAGGCCATTTAGAACGGAGATGAGGAAGAACTTTTTCAGTCAGAGGGTGGTGAAGGTGTGGAATTCTCTGCCTCAGAAGGCAGTGGAGGCCAGTTCGTTGGATGCTTTCAAGAGAGAGCTGGATAGAGCTCTTAAGGATAGCGGAGTGAGGGGGTATGGGGAGAAGGCAGGAACGGGGTACTGATTGAGAGTGATCAGCCATGATCGCATTGAATGGCGGTGCTGGCTCGAAGGGCTGAATGGCCTACTCCTGCACCTATTGTCTATTGTCTATTGTCTATATCTCTAAACTAAACTAAGGGATGTGGACATTGCTGGTGATCCTCGTTTGCTCCTCATCTTTAACTGTCCTTAAATCAACTCAACAGTTAAAAATCAACCACAATGATGGCACAAGACTCAGATAGAGACAAGGATGGCAGATTTCATTCCCCAAAGGACAATGGTGATTTAGACAGATTTTCACAACGATTCAGTAGCTTTGTGCTTCTCGCTAATGAAACTATTTTAATTCCAGATTTAACTGTGTGAATTTATATTTTCCCATGAGTTTTAAACTAAGAGTTTCTGATTCAGTGGTCCAGAACTCTGGCTGTTAATCCAGTAATTTAACCAGTGCACTGCCACATCAATAATTTAACCCATATTATGCTCTCACCTTATTTCACAACTTTATTTGGGTATCCTTGCATGGTATTACACCTCCTTATCTTAAACCATCTCCTCACTGGGGCTGGAGTCCATACAATTTTGACCTTATGTCCTGTACCCATTCAATATCATCGACTGGTTGCATTTCATGCTTTCAACATCAGAAACATCGCAAGGGAGATTATAAGGCATCATTTGGCACCAAATCATAAATTAGAACACAAGAAAATGGAGTAGTCATTCAGCCCTTTGAGCTCAGCCCTGTTTAGTACAAACTCGGCTAAGCTAGAGTACTTTTTGGCTTTAACTCAATTTTTCTGTCCGATCATCATTGCCGTCTAAACTCTAGAAATTCAACGTTCTCATTCTTGAATATACTTAAATGTCTCACCATTCATAGCTTTCTAGGATAGAAAATTCCAAGGGAGGGAACATTGTTTATTTTAGGATGAAATGGCTGATCACTAAGTGAGACTTTGTCCCTCAGTTCTTTAGTGCACCAACAGGACAAATGTCCTGATTGCATGCATTATGACATACCCGCTGAAACGTACGTGCCTCAGGACAATCACCTCTCATTCCCGTAAATCCGTAAGAATACAATATCATTCTGCTCAACTGGAATTGAAGGTATAAATTAAGAGAGAGGGGCCATCGGGTTTAGAAAAGCGAATCTGGAGGCCCAGATGGACTGATTCACAACTCCAAAAGGTGACGTGAAGGAAATTGAGGATGTGGAAATGGAGGAGCATAGAGAAAAAGCATTTCAAGTTTACCCAGCTCGGCAGGGGTGAGGCTGCTAACAGCATAATCTCCTGTGCACTGATCCTGTTATGCAGCTTGTGCAAACACCGAACAGCAACAAAATAAAAATGATCTTTGTCACGTGGATTAGACGGTTACAGCACATGATCCAATGACGAGTCTCTTCCTTTACCCTGTGCTTGTAGGTATTTGGAGTGGGTGTGGGAGGAGGGGGGGGGGGGGGAAGGAGTTGCGAGTGTGAAACAAATGTCTTGTAATGCAAAATAGTCCTTCCACCAGACCCACACAGAAGCTGACCCTGCTACAAGTCGTCCCTTGAGAAACATTTAGAATATTTACATTTTATACATGTCAGGGATTATGGAAAGATGGCAGGAGAATGGGGTTAGGAGGGAGAGATAAATCAGCTATGATTGAGTGGTGGAATAGACTTGATGGGCCAAATGGCCTAATCCTGCTTCTATCACTTATGACCTTATTACCATCCACTGAGAAAATAAAAAATGTGACTGATCAATAATCTCATCGCAGAATGACGTTATAACAGATTGAAATTAGTGATCCAATAATTGTGGAAATTACTCTAATTATAGACCATGATAATGATTTAAATTTACATCTTGTATTGACATTTGTAATGCAGCAATATGTCATAAAATTTGTCACCAACTGACTTAAGGAAAAATGTAGAAACAAGGAACTCCAGATACTGGTTTCCAAAAATAGGCACAAAGTGCTGGGGTAAATCAGCGGGTCAGGCTGCATCTCTGGAGAACATGGGTAGATGACATTTCGGGTTTGAAGAAGGGTCCCGGCCTGAAATGTCACCCATCAATGTTCTGCAGAGATGCTGCCTAACCCGCTGAGTTACTGGAGCACTCTGTGACCTTTTTTTGACTGAAGGGGATATAAGGAGGTTTTAAGTACCTTCTTAAAGCAGAAGGGGAAAGAGGCAGAAAGCTTAGAGATGAAATTCCATGGGTAGGGCCAAGACAGGTAAATGTAAAACATTCTGTGGTACGTCAGAGACACATTTATTGAACAAAATTTAAATTACAAATCAGGAGTGATGACTGGCTTTAAACTGCAATCTGGGGTGTTAGTAAACGGGAAATCAGAGCAGACTTGATAAGTTGCCTTTTACAGGTGGCAAGGCAAGGCAAAGATGGAATGGGAGGGGCAGTGAACAGGGAAGAACTTTTGAGAGAAAAAAACAACAAATAAGGCAAAGGAAAATAATGGAAGATGCAAGTTTTGGACATCATAATAATCTGCATTGTTAGATACTAAATATTCATGAAGAAAGATTCGAATTAGAATCCAAAGTGAAATAATTGGCAGCTCAGCTCTTGCTCACTCGTGATTGCAAGACTTAGAGACGGTGTTAATACTATTTAAAGTATCGGATTTCAAAATCCTGACTGAGTGCACCAGAAAAACAGGTTCTGCTAGGAAAGGTGATCTAGTGCGATATGAATGCTCCATTCGAAGTATGCAGTGGAGCGGAACATAAAGAGAAGGGCAGGAAAAAAACTGCAGATTCTGCTATAATAATAATAATAATAATAATAATAATATTCATTTATTGTCATTGCAACGAGTACAACAAAATTAAAAAATAGCCAAACCTGACGGTGCGTACAAACATATATGCAATAAATGCAAAAACAAATAAATACATAAATACAATTAAATACAATTATATTAAGTACAAGATTTTTTAACGGTGTTGCCTAGTGCAAAGGTAGTGTTCAGTTCTCGTATGGCCCTGGGGTAAAGACTGTTCTTAAGTCTGTTTGTTCGGGATTTGATCGACCTGAAACGTCGACCAGAGGGCAGATGAACAAACAGACGGTGGCCGGGGTGGGATGGATCTTTTATTATTTTGCCTGCTCTACTGAGGCAGCGTAGGCTGAACAGGTGCTCCAGGGAGGGCAGTGAGCAGCCGATGATCTTCTGGGCCGTCGTGATGACCCTCTGAAGGGCCTTCCTGTCCTTTTCTGAGCAGCTGGCATACCATGTGGTTATACAGTATGCCAGCACACTCTCGATGGAGCAGCGATAGAAGGACAACATGAGCTTCTCCTGCAGGTTGGTTTTCCTGAGGATCCTCAGGAAGTGGAGTCTCTGCTGTGCCTTCTTTACTGTGGTGATGGTGTTGGTAGACCAGGTAAGATCCTCTGCGATGTGCGTACCCAGGAACCTGAAAGCTGGTACCCTTTCCACACAGACCCCATTGATGTAGAGTGGGTCGTAATCTACACTGGTTTTTCTAAAGTCAATTATAAGTTCCTTTGTTTTGGAGGAGTTCAGGACCAGATTGTTCACTGAACACCATGCTGCCAGCCTTTGGATTTCATCCCTATAGGCTGTCTCATCTCCTTCTGAGATGAGTCCAACCACAGTCATGTCATCCGCGAACTTGATGATGGTGTTGGTGGGATGGGTGGGGGCGCAGTCGTGAGTGTAGAGGGAGTAAAGGATGGGGCTCAACACACAGCCCTGTGGTGAGCCGGTGCTCAGTGTAATGGTGGAGGAGAGGTGAGGGCCTATTTTGACGGTCTGGGGGCGGTTGGTCAGGAAGTCCTTGATCCATTGGCAGATGGTTTGGGAAAATCCAAGGTCGGAAAGTTTGGTGACCAGTCTGCTCGGGATGACTATAAATCGAAGGTAGATAAAAAAAATGCTGGAGTAACTCAGCGGGCAAGGCAACATCTCTGGCGAGAAGGAATGGGTGACGTTTCAGGTCGAGACCCTTCTTCAGTCTGAAGAAGGGTCTCGACCCGAAACATCATCCATTCCTTCTCTCCAGAGATGCTGCCTGGCCCACTGCATTTTTTGTCTACCTATAAAGAGAAGAGCAGTCAGACCCTCATGCTTGCACATCATTTAGCAGGATCAGGATTAACAGTTTATAATTCACCATCACCTTTCTACACTCACCCCATATCCATTGAGCCCACTAATGTTTTCCTTGAATACACCAGTGCTTAGTTGAGTTTGGCGATACAGCAGGGTTACAGGTCCACCGAGTGGGCCATCGATTATCAGCTTACACCAGTTCTATGTTATCCCACTTGCTCATCCACCCTCTGCACACTAGGGGCAATTTACAATTGGCAATAAATCTACAAACCCACATGTCTTTTTGGATGTAGGAGGATACAGGAGGAAACCCACGTGGTCATAGGTAGAACATGCAATCTCCACAGAGACAGCATCCAAGGTCATGATTGAACCAGGGTCTTGTGCGCTGTGAGGCAGCAGCTCGACCAGCTGCGCCACTGTGTCGCCATTCCTGGATTTTGTACGTCACCAGTGTTTCAGTGCTGATTTTTTAGGTGCCGGAGCTGTCACTGGTGCTGGAGCAGCCGCTGTTAAACTCCCCGCTAGTTAAAATTCCCCGCTTGTTTATTCTGGCTTTTTCTTTACAGAGGTGTCGGAGTGAGCTCCGGCAGCACTGCACCCCTGCAAGTTACACTGGTAGACACCATGCGAGCTTTACTCTGCACTGAAACTTGGACATAACCAGGAGAGTGCTCAGTTTGGTGTCCAAACTGCCAGAAATTCATTCACAGAGTAACATTTCTCACACCTGGTTAAACCCAAGAAAAGTAATAAAAATAAATTAACAGGAAACACAAGCTGAACACAGAGAGGACTGAGGCAGCATTGGTGGAAAATGGAGAGCACCAAGTCAAGCGCCAAGCTGCTCTACAGTAGTTAAATTTGATGAGGCCTCACAAGGGATTAACCCACACAACAAGTGGGCAGCTGCAGGGACCTTGCAACAGCCAATTGCCCGTGGAAATCACCAGCATGGAGGTCGTGCCATCCCAAGGAAGTTTATGGCTTGGGTAACAGTGGAGGAGAGAATAGAGGAACCAAAAAATCACTTTTTGGGGGGGAACTGTCTGCACAATAAATTTAAGATTGAAAATTTAGATTATTTTTGTCACAAATCAGCGCTGCACACGCAATAGGTGTTTACAGCTGCCAATCAAAAAAAAGAGCTAACCTATCTTTGGGGTAACCATTATATTTGTAAATGACTGGACCGTGTGTTCAATATTAAACCAAAATGTAAACAGCAGCTACAGTATTTCCAGGGTGAGAAAGAACATACCATCTACAAACCATAACAGCATGACTACAGCCAAGGGCTGTTATCTAGCTACACCCATGCAATCTGTCACTAGGCTGCAGTATTATTAGAGAAACATGCAAGTATTTACCAAAATATTTTTGGATTCTGCCTGTCACAGTGACTGGGAACTGGCTTCCATCTTGAACAATTCAATATACAGACTGGAATATTACCTACTTCTATTCAGCAATCCATTTCCCCACAATCACACGAGAAAGGGCTCTTCACAGATATGTGGAGAAAAAGACTAGTTAAGACAAATGTAGGTCCCTTGCAGTCGAAAACAGGTGAATTGATCATAGGGAACAAGGAGATGGCAGACCAATTGAACAAATACTTTGGTTCTGTCTTCACTCGGGAAGACATAAACAATCTGCCAGAAATAGCAGGGGACCGGGGGTCTAACGAGATGGAGGAACTGAGGGTAATCCAGGTTAGTCGGGAAGTGGTGTTAGGTAAATTAAATGGATTAAAGGCCGATAAATCCCCAGGGCCAGATAGGCTGCATCCCAGAGTGCTTAAGGAAGTAGCCTCAGAAATAGTGGATGCATTAGTGATAATTTTTCAAAACTCTTTAGATTCTGGAGTAGTTCCTGAGGATTGGGGGGTAGCTAATGTAACCCCACTTTTTAAAAAGGGAGGGAGAGAGAAAACGGGGAATTATAGACCAGTTAGCCTAACATCGGTAGTGGGGAATTTTTCGAGGATGTAATTAGTAGAGTGGATAAGGGAGAACCAGTCGATGTGTTATATCTGGACTTTCAGAAGGCCTTCGACAAGGTCCCACATAGGAGATTGGGGTACAAACTTAAAGCACACGGTATTGGGGGTTCAGTGTTGAGGTGGATAGAGAATTGGTTGGCGGACAGGAAGCAAAGAGTAGGAATAAAAGGGTCCTTTTCGTAATGGCAGGCAGTGACTAGTGGGGTACCGCAAGGCTCAGTGCTGGGACCCCAGTTATTTACAATATATATTAATGATTTGGACGAGGGAATTGAATGCAATATCTCTACTTTAGCGGATGACACGAAGCTGGGTGGCAGTGACTTGGATAGATTAGGAGAGTGGGCAAATGCATGGCAGATGCAATATAATGTGGATAAATGTGAGGTTATCCACTTTGGCGGCAAGAACAGGAAAGCAGAGTATTACCTGAATGGTGGCCAATTAGGAAAAGGGGAGATGCAACGTGACCTGGGTGTCATGGTGCACCAGTCATTGAAAGCAAGCGTGCAGGTGCAGCAGGCAGTGAAGAAAGCGAATGGCATGTTAGCATTCATAGCAAGAGGATTTGAGTATAGGAGCAGGGAGGTTCTGCTGCCGTTGTACAGGGCCTTGGTGAGACCGCATCTGGAGTATTGTGTACAGTTTTGGTCTCCTAATCTGAGGAAAGACATTCTAGCCTTAGAGGGAGTACAGAGAAGGTTCACCAGATTGATCCCTGGGATGGCAGGACTTTCATATGAAGAAAGACTGGATAGACTAGGCTTATACTCGCTGGAATTTAGAAGACTGAGGGGGGATCTTATAGAAACATATAAAATTCTTAAGGGGTTGGAGAGGCAAGATGCGGGAAGATTGTTCCCGATGTTGGGGAAGTCCAGAACCAGGGGTCACAGCTTAAGGATAACGGGGAAGTCTTTTAGGACCGAGATGAGAAAACATTTCTTCACACAGAGAGTGGTGAGTCTGTGGAATTCTCTGCCACAGAAGGTAGTTGAGGCCAGTTCATTGGCTGTATTTAAGAGGGAGTTAGATGTGGCCCTTGTGGCTAAAGGGATCAGGGGGTATGGAGAGAAGGCAGGTACAGGTTACTGAGCTGGATGATCAGCCATGATCATATTGAATGGCGGTGCAGGCTCGAAGGGCCGAATGGCCTACTCCTGCACCTATTTTCTATGTTTCTCTGTTTCTAAATAGCTGTGGAGGATGCACAGAGATTTGGACATTAAAGACAAAGTGCTAGAGTAACTCAGGAGGTCAGGCAGCATCACTGAGGTTAATACACAAAGGGAGAGAAAGTTTCCCCCCCCCCCACACCAATCTGAAAAAGGGTCTCAACCCAAAATGTCACCTATCCATGTTCCCCAGTAATGCTGCCTGACTTGCTGAGGTGCTCTAGCACTTTGTATCCCTTTGCGTATTAACCCGCATTTGCAGCTTTTTGTTGCTATGCTTTGTGAGGACATTGCTTGGGCTGGAATAGCTGGACTGCGGTTATTTTCTTTGTGACAGCAGAGCCAGAGTGGAGATTTGAAGTACGTTAAAAATGGGAAGTCCAGGCAGGGTGAACAGGAAGATCCTATTTCATCTAAGATTTAAGGTATACAGACAGAACAATTAGAGTGAAGTTGAATGAAGATGATTTCACTCAAAGAATGGTAGGGGTCTAGAATCCACTGCCTGAAGGGTGCCAGAAGTAAAAAGAAAACTGAAGAACTGAAAAAGAAGTCTGAAGAAGGGTCTTGACCTGAAACGTCACCCATTCCTTCTCTCCAGAGATGCTGCCTGTCGCACTGAGTTACTCCAGCTTTTTGGGTCTATCCACAAAAAGAAAACGTAACTGATTTAGAATGTCTCTGTTGTAACCTCCAAAGCAAAAAAAAAAGCTGGGAAGTGTCAATGGTAATTTTTCGCTTGGTGAGGACATAATGAGACAAACTATCTCCTTCACTGCCATCTATCTATCTACTAAAACTCTTGTTTGTTTGTTTATTTGTTCCTGAACTCCAAGCCGCAGGAGCTTTACTGCCCCGATCACGGGAGCTTCGATTGCCCCGAGGCGAGAGCTTCGATCACCCCAACGCGGGAGCTTCAATCGCCCAGACTGCGGATGGTTCAGCTCCCCCGACCACGGAAGAAAAGGAAAAAAGAAGATAAGACTTTATTGCCTTCCTTCACAGCCGCTGTGGTGGATGTTTCGTCAATTTTTTTATGGAGTTGTGTGTCTTGTTGTTTTTTTTGGTATGACTGTATAGCAAATCAAATTCCTCATATGTTGCAAAACATACTTGGCTAATAAATTCTGATTATGATTATATTAGGCATCCATGTACTATTAGGGGTGAATGGAAAAAATCTTGCAGTACTATTTATAGAAAACAAAATCCGCTCGGTTTTCTGACCAATACATAAGCTTCAGCCACTATCACTGAAATATATAATTGCTGCTTGTAGAAGTTTGCTGCATAGAAGTTGGCAGGTGCTTTATCTACATTACAATGGCAAATACACGTTAAATTACTTCATTGATTGCACTTTCGTACTTTGTGATGTCCTCAGGTCACAAAAGCTTAAGTCACTGGTGTTGAAACCACAAGCTTCCGAATGAGAAAGGACGTCAGTGAAATATGGATTAGTTACTATAATAACGGTCCTCAGGAAACATTGGTCTATAATTAATGATAGTTATTATCCGTCATTCCAGGAGGCTTATGATAAAATCCCTTAGAGAATACTGTGAGCGGCAGTTGAACCTCAACAAAACCAAAAGGAAACTATTGATCTTGTTAAGAAGTTGGCTGAGAGGCAGGAGATAGTATAGGAAAATTAAGGCGGTTCTCCAATTTGCTGAATGAGTCAGTGCTTCCATCCCACTGTCTTTCAATTTATTCATATTTTTATTAATAGCTTAATTGACGGTTTTAAACCAGCCACACTAGATTGCCTATCTGGGCAGTGTCAGGGACGAAAGGATGAAATTATACATTGGTTAATTGGGAAAGTCCAAACTTTGACAAGGATTTCAATGTAGGCAGCAGATCAAAATAGTACAGAATGAACAGAATTATTGAAATCATGAGAAGCCAGAAACTACAGAGTTTATGGATCAATATTAAAATGTCAAAACATAAAACAGAAAGATGTGCAAATATTCAGCAGGTCAGACAATGTCTGCAGGAAGTAAAAAATAAAATGAACATTTTAGGTGCTACCACAAATGCAGACTAAGCTTAGCTTTATCAGCGTGTTCTATTTTACTCCAGATTTCCGGCATCTTTATAATTATGCTGTGGCATCGCAAATAGATAAGGATATGAAGTAATCAGATGGCGTGATGAAGCGCTGGTCTTTAGATATTAAGGACTAAAATACATGGGGTAAACAGTGTGTAGAAGTTACTCTGCAACTATGCAAAGCACTGGTTGACTACATCTTACACACACCGCAGGTATATGGTGGAGAGCATTTTGACTGGTTGCATCGTGGCCTAATTGGCAACTTGAGTTCCCAGGAATGAAGGAGATTACAAATTGGTGAACGCTGCCCTGTCTATCACAGGTACTAACCTCCCCACCATTGAAAGGGTCTAAAAGAGGCGTTGACTCAAAAAGGCAGCCAACAAAATCAAAGACCCACCCCTACCTGGCCACACTCTCATTTCACGCTTGCAATGAGATACAGGAGTTCTGAAAACTGTAACATCCAGGTGCAGGAACAACTTCTTCCCAACAACCATCATGCAAAATGTTGAGCTCATCAGATGTACAAGATATAAATCGGTTTCAAGTTACAATCCTGCATCAGGACTATTTTTACTTAATGGTTCCATTAGTTACTGGTTCTCAATCTCTCCATTATTCTTCCCTATTTTTTAGAGAGATTTACTCTCACCAATAAACTCAGAAATACGGCCCTTCTAGTCTAAAATATTGATCCACTATAAAAGTTAGCTATTGCTGTCACTGAACTCAGCCCACAGTGCAGATGGAAGTCAGTGTTCTGGCAATTATCCTGTTTTTGGAAATAAATCTGCCCACTACTGAACCAACGTAGTTCAAAACACAAAGTGCTGGAGGAAGTCAGCGTGTCAGGCAGCATTTGGGGAGGGAACGGACAGATGAATTGAAATGTCGGCAGATCATTCCCTCAGCAAATGCTGCCTGACCCGCTGAATTCCCCCCGCACTTTGTGTTTTGATCTAGATTCCAGCGTCTTCATTCTCTGTGTCGTCCTGACTTACATCAAAGTTCAGTTAAAAACTTGTCTCCAACAATGCTTCCACTCCCTATTCTACCCACATCTGCTCGGCCTTCCGTTCAGTAACATCACCCCCAACACCCCCCCCCCCCCCTCCTTCCTTTGATAAACAAAGCTGCCAGATCAGAGCAAAAGGCCGCCAACATTGTCCAAGGGCAACTGGTGCGTAGCAAAGGGGAAAGAAGGACTATTCAAAGCGAGTTTGTTTTGTGTACTCATTTTCTACAGATACAGAATATTAGAATTTGATGCCACGCTTATCACATTCTCAGGAATGTCAAGGCTTATTTTGAACCAATGCCCTAGTTTTGAGGAGTATTATCCACTGCAGCTCCATCTGCATAAGTGAACAAGGAAGCACCAAGACAACAGCATTACATCCCCGCAATAGTATAAACAATTGATTACTCTGGTGGTACAACACGACAGCATCACTGACTTCCTTCCAAAATTACCATGGGATCCTTTTAATATGAATACAGGAATACAAGTTCTTTAGGCTGAGTGTTTAGGCTACTGGACCCAAGGCAATTTCACAAAGATAGACACAAAGTGCTGGAGTAACTCTGTGGGTCAGGCAGCATCTCTGGAGATAAAGGATGGGTGACGTTTCAGGTTGGGACCCCACAATTTAACATAGGCTGGCTCCATTGATGCACACGCCATTTAATTGATGAATACATCCCTTAATTGATGCATACATCAATTTAAAACATGACTGAACCACACTTGTCCGGTAGGTATGAGCTAGCTGTTCTCATGTGACACAGGAATCGTACAACGGGAGTGGGGCAGGAGTGAGGAGGGGAGGAGTTTGCTTCCTCGAGTTCAGCAAACAAATTCCTGCTCGCAAGCACAAGCTGAGGTTTGACCATCCTTGATGAATCAGCCTTTCGACACTGACAAACCCTACAGGTTTATATCAGATGAGTAGGATGAGGTTCTGTATGGCAGGTGGCACCTAAGGAATTGCACTCAGCAGGGAGTCACAATCTTGTTCAGCTGAAGGTTAGAAATCATAAAGGCAACAAGAAATCATCTATCCTTCTACAGTAACGTCCCCATTTTAAGCTCCCATGAAATTGGTTCATAGAGAGATCGGGCTGGATTAGCCTCTTCCCAGAGAGAGAGGGAGAAAGAGAGAGAGGGAGAAGGGACACCAGGAAGAGGAGACATTCGGAGCAGAGGTGTCATACATACATAGCACAGTAACCACAAATGCAACACAGATTAGTGACAGAGAATGGGGAAAGAGAGGAAATTAAAGGCAGAACTCTTCATAAAAATAGCATGGATAACATTTGGAACATCATGAATGATGAACGTTGCAACCACAGAGAAGCTGCTGCACCAAGAAACATTTGCTTACTTATTAAAACACAGGAGGTCATTTAGTCCATCAAATCAATTCCAACTCCTAGCCCGGCAATCCCATCAGTCCTGTTCATCTTCTCCACATTTTCCCTGCAGCCCTTCAACTTAGTGTTTTTCACATGCCTCCCAACTCTCTCTAAACCTTTGTAAAGATGTCCTTTCTTCCTCCGCATTAAGGGGTACCAGCACACCTTTAGTATGTGGGAGGAAACCGGAGCATCCTGCAGAAACCATGTAGTCACAGATTCTATACAGGCAGCATCCAATGTCAGGACCGAACACTGGTCCATGGATCTATGAGACATCAGCACAAAATGCTGCACCACCAATCTAACACAGCTATGAACAACAATCTATTTTGTAAAGCAATTAATTACAATGCTCATCTGTATTTATTTAGCATCTGTATGAGGGTAATAAAGAGACACAGAGCTGTACAGAACAGAAAAATCCCCTTCGGCCCACCTTCCCGAGAGGGCAGTGAAAGAATGCTATCAGACGATATTTTTATATCAAAGGACATACGGAGAAGCCTCGGAAGACGAATCAAAGTTTGGTCAAAGTAGAGTTGCATGTCCCTATTTCCCTATTTGCCTGCCCCTGAGAATTTCAGAGCTGGAGGAGGTTAGAGACAGAGAAAGGAAAGAGCACGGAAGAATTGTACAAACTTCATTATTAACCCAGCACTAGACACTAAAACAAAATATTTTTTCTTGATGAAGTTTGTGCCAAATGATTGTACTCCTTCATCCCAGTGTATAATTTAATCAATAATGAAGTACATTCCAGAATATAGCTGAAATAGAATTAAATAGCTGAATCCAGAGTACTGTTACCATCTCACACTGTAATTATTTAATGGAGTTTTGCAAAGAAGGAAAATATTTCAAGACTTTTCATGTTAGAGAAAAACACTGACGATAATCAGACCCAGAGTACCAATATTCCAACTAAGGATAGTGTTTGCTATGGTCCAAACAAAGCCAAGAATCCCTTCAAATTCACCACAAATCCTTTAAAAGCCACAGAATTAACTGCCAAAATTTACTGACTGCAAAACCACGCAGATTTGAGAACAAAAATAGTCAAAATTGATGGCACACCTTCAAACGCATTCTAGATGTCGAGCAGGAGGATTGAGGGAAGAAAGGTAAAGCGAAAATGGATGTGAAAGTGGCAACCACACATCAAAAAATGGAACTCAAAACAAACTTACTTTCATTCTGAGACCCCAGCTTTGTAACACACGATGTACAAAACATGTAAACAGCAGGGACAGCACTCCGGTAATCAGCTGGCTTTCTTTGGCTCCTGTGTCAAGCCTGCTGCCGTTGTAGCCTGTGTGAAACTGAGGTGGGCGTAGGTTTGGTTTCAGTGGTGAATTACGTAGAGGAGGAGGTGGAGGAAATGTCTAACTCACTGATTAACTCAGAGTTTGAGAGTAGGAGGGGCAGAGCCGCAGTGTTTACAATTAAAGTGACATGACAGCCAAGTTAAAAAGACCTTTCAAAGTCTTCCTTTCCCACCCAAGAGAACATGGTGTCTAGAAAACAATGGGATCAGTACAAACAGCCATGGGTGTGACCCAGATGGAACAAAATATCGGAAATACAAGGACTGCTAGCTAGAGTATGACTACTCAGAACACTTTTTAGCGTACAAGGGAAGACACAAAGAACTGGAATAGATCAGCGGAATCAGGCAGCATCTCAGGAGAACATGGATAGGGAACATTTCAGGTCAGGACCATTCTTCAGACTCCGATGTTTCAGGCCGGGGCCCATTTTCAGACTATGGGTCTGACGAAGTGTCCCAACACAAAATATCGCCCTATTGATGTTCTCCTGAAATGCTGCCTGATCCACTGAGTGACTCCAGCACTCTGTGTCTCCTTTTGTAAACCAGCATCTTGCATCTACTTTTCCTCATATTTTGAGAAAAAAAATCCATAATCTGTGGAAACTAGTGCCTTGACTGATTAATTGTTGAAGGTGGCTAAAGATGCCATCAGCTGCTACTTGGGTCCAATAGGGATAGATATCATTCTCACCACCTAAAGCGAAGCTGCCAGCTTCAGGCAGAAGTGCCTTGGAGAATCACACCATGTACTATGGACTGCATAAAGGAGCACTTCAACGAATGCAATGGATTTCTGCCTGGACACCACCTTAGAATCTTCAGGGTTTTAGTAATTGCCATAAATTGTACACCATCTATGGAGAGCTCCTAGTATTTCTGAGCAAGGGAAAATATGCATGTAGAAAGGAACTGCAGAAACTGATTTACACCAAAGATAAAGACAAAATGCTGGAATAACTCAGCAGGTCAGGCAGCATCTCTGGAGAAAATGACGAGGTGACGTTTCGGGTCGACACCCTTCTTCAGGCAGAGTCCAGATGGGATTCCTCGGATGGTCCAGCAGGGATTCTTTGCCATTTAAACTCCTCAAATTGATTAAGATTTCTTTTTTTTTTAATGTCACTTTGTTCCACCATTGATGATCATGCCTCCAGCAACATTGTAACCAAGCACTGGAATTCTTAAAATCTACCGCTCACACTTTTCAAATTCTTAAAAACCAACCTCTGTTTCAGCCACTTTCACATTCCCTTTTACCTTTTGAGTCAAGTTTTTACCCGGTAACATTAAAGGGCTATATAGCGTCCTTGTTTACATGCAAGAACTATTTACAACAAAACAAAAAGGCAATGGGTCTTTTGTCTGGCAAATTCTATGATTCCTCTCCAAACCCTTTCACTCAACAGTCACGTTGAATATTGCACCCCACTGTTCTTTTTGTTTTTGAATTAAACGCCAACAAAACCTAAGTTAGTCAGCTTCAAAGGCACTTCAGCTTGTTCCAATGATTCAACAGAGTAACGTGAAAGCTCTACTTGTTTTGAGTGGAGTACCTGGGACAAAAAGCTCGCATATCTCCATGTATTTTAATATGCTTGTATTTATTAATTTATAATCCCTTTGAAGCACACTTTCCACAGTAGCCAGAAAGATATTGTTATAAAGTCACAGGGAGATGCAACATGGAATCATCCTCTTCAGCTCATTAGGTAGTCATTTTACACTAATCCTACCCTAACCCATTTATTCTACTCACATTCTCCAGGTTCAGTCCTAAAGGAGAGGAGAGAGTACTGAGGCACAGGTTGGCTTTTAAAAAATATCAATTTTAAATATGAGCCATCCATTTGGAATTTACATGTTCTCCTTACAGCAGCCTGCTGTCTTTAGTTTAGTTTTTTTAGTTTGGAGATACGGTGCGGAAACAGGCAATTCAGCCCCTCGAGTCCGCGCCGACCAGAGATCCCCGTACACGAGCACCATCCGACACACTTGGGACAATTTACAATTTTCCCCAAAGCCAATTAACCTACAAACCTGTACATCCGGAGAAAACTCATACGGTTAAAGGGAGAACATACAAACTATGTACAGACACCACCTGTGATCAGGATCGAACCCAGATCTCTGGCGCCGTAAGGCACAACCCTACCGCTGAGCCACCATGTTGCCCCAATTATGTGGCACCCACATCCCAAAAAATGTGCAGGTTAATGCAAGTTAATTCGTGAGTGATAAATGTCCCTAGTGTGTAGAGTTTTAGAATGGGGGGGAATTGATGGGAATATGGGGAGAATAAAATGGGTTAGGGTAGGATTAGTGTAAAAATGAACGCTTGATGGTCAGCAAGGAGACAGTGGGCTGAAGGACCTGTTTCTGTGATGTCTCTCTCAATGACTATGATTATCCCCCATTAAGCTATATTGGCATCATGTTTAGCATGGACAATGTGGGGCAAATGGCCTGTTCCTGTACTGTGGTGCTCTGTGTAGGAAACAAATGCAGATGCTGGTTTAAATCGAAGGAAGAAGGGTCTCGACCCGAAACGTCACCCATTCCTTCTCTCCAGAGATGCTGCCTGTCCCGCTGAGTTACTCCAGCATTTTGTGTCTACCTGTGGTGCTTGATGTTCCATGTTCTAAATGTGTTTATCATGAAGAACAAATTTGATGAAGAAAGCAGCAAATGCACTAAGTGGGTACATTAAGAAATTAGGAGCTGAAAAGACAAAGGTGCACAATCGAAAAAAATGTGCAAACTGTTCTTACATCAGTTTTTCATGAGGACCATAAACTTGTTCCTTTTAACCATTCACTTCTTTGAAATGTAAAGTAATGCCTACAAAATACTCACCATCCTGGCCGCACCGCGTACTACAAGTGAATATTAAAAAAAAGAAGCTCTTTCTATTTCTAGGACCAAAAATGTTCATTTTTGATTACTCGATTAATTAATAGAGCAATAAAGCATGGAAACAGGTATTTTGAACCACTGGTCTACGACAAGCATCCTACAATGCCATGCATTTGTCGACACACCCAACGTCATCAACACCTGCACCAACGCCCCCCCCCCCCCCCAGCATTGCGTCATCTGCAAAGTTGGAAATGTTACATTCATGCACTCATCCAAATCAGCCCACACACTGAACTTTGCAGTTCTCCAGTCACTGCCTGCCAACTGGAGGAAGACCTGCTCCTTCCTATTCTCTGTCTGTTTACCAATTCTCAATCAGACCTGTACAATATCCCAATCCCTTGTGCTTCAATTTTGAACACTAATCTCCTGTTGGACTTCATCAAACGCCTTCTGAAATTCCAAGTACATCATTTCCCACTGGTTTCTCCTCGTTTATTTTACCAGTTACATCCTCAAAAAAACTCCAGTAGATTTGTTGAGCAGGATATCCTTTTCATAAGCTGATCTCGTTAATGCTTCCCAAAATGATCTATTATTTCATCTTTTATAATAGATTATAGTATTTCCCAGCTACTAGGACCCTGTTGTACTGAACCTATGCAATTTCATTTAATTTGCCTTCAAATGCTTCAAAACGTTTACTACCATGTCATTATCAGAATTTCCTCATTTGACTCGATAGCATGGCAGTCATCCGCATGTTGACTGTTTAGCATTTTGACACTCATAACATAAAAGTCTATTTAGATGAAGTTAAGTGACAGTGTTGGTAGCTCACACTTCTTCTTCAACAGTCCCGTAAAATTTATGATCATAAGGTCATAAATGACAGGAATAGAATTAGGCCATTCGGCCCATCAAGTCTACTACGCTATTCAACCGTGGCTGATCTAGCTCTCCCTCCTAACCCCATTCTCCTGCCTTCTCCCCATAGCCTCTGACACCTGTACTAATCAAGAATCTATCTATCTCTGCCTTAAAAATATCCACTGATGATGACTTTGTCCTGATTGGGGTTTCCTTGGGCAAACCGTGAACCTAACAATTGGACAGCTACAGGACAAAGTGAAGCTCACACAATTCAATGAAAAAAATAACTGCATCAGCTTTAAAGATGCTTTCTATATAATTGGAGGCCAACCTACAATTGGGAATCAGAGCACTCCAGACGACTCCTGCATCATTGCCATTTGGGTTATAGAAATTCGCCCTTACAGAATTCACAAATCACTGTCCAAAAATTTGAGACACTGAATAAAATTCGCTCTCACAGAATTGATGTGAAAGTAACTAGATCAACACAATTTTGTTTTCAACTGCATTTCTTGATACAATATGGTCGTTATCCCCCCTCGATAACATGGCAGTCATCCGCATTGTTGACTATGTTGGCAAGTGGTATTGCCACTGTTTGGGGTCTAACGTTAATCAAAACTTGCTATTAAAAAGCACCATTTTGGACAATGGGACAGAAGGTGCTGGAGTAACGCTGTGTCAAGCAACATCTAAGGAGAACAAGCATTGATGACGTTTCGGTCGGGACCGTTCTTCAGACCAATTGTGGGGGGAGGAGGGGGGGGTGGGAAGAAAGAAAACTTGATGAGAGGAGACATAGGACAAAGTGTGGCAGGTACTATGTGGACACAGGCGAGGGAGTTTGGAAAGGCAGATGGTTGGAACAAAGGCCGGAGATTAACGCAGGAGGTGTGAGACACAGATGGATTGAAGATTGCAGATTATGCAGCCGGAAGAAGGAAGGTCAGAGGAGGGGGAGATGAAAAATAGGTACAAGTCCAGGTGGGGGTTTGTTTGAGGACAACTCAAAATAACTCATAGTTTTTGTAATATAGGAAATATAGCAACTAATTTGGGCATGGTCAAGTCCCACAAACAACAACATTATAATTAACCTATTGTATCACTGATGCTGGTTTAGGAAAGTATTAAGCAAATGTTTCTGCCCCTTTGTGAGCAACATTAAATATTTAATCTAGAAGATAACACTGCCAACAGCGCTCATTCAATAGTGCACCAGGAATATTAACTTAACATTTTCTCCTTGGGTAACTGCAGTCCGTCTTGAACCTCATAAGTTCACGTTCATAAGTGATCGGAGCAGAATTGGACCATTCGGCCCATCAATTCTCAATGAGGGCCGTTCAATCACAGCTGATCTATCTGTCCCTCTTAACCCCATTCCCTTCTCTCTATAACCTCTGACACCTGTGCAAATCAAGAATCTATCAATCTCTGCCTTGAAAATATCCATTGACTTGGCCTCCACAGCCTTCTGTGGCAAAGAATTCCACGGATTCACCATTCTCTGACTAAAGAAATTCCTTCTCATCTCCTTCCTAAAGGGATGTCCTTTTATTCTGAGGCCGTGGCCTCTGGTCATAGACTCTCCCACAGGTGGAAACATCCTCTCCACATCCACTCTATCCAGGCCATTCCCTATTCACACTTTCACTTGGAACTCACTGACTTGGAGGCACTCTGAGAAATGATTGCCTGGTCTCGCCAATATAGAGGATTTGGCCTTAGTTTGATGCCTAGATTAGCAGCTCTCGGTTATCACTCAATACCCAGCAATCTGGTCTTTTAGCATTTCAACGTGAACTTACTTGGTGCAAGCAGCATTTGTGAATGAAACAATCAAATTATAACAAATTGATGTCTTCCACATTTTCAGAATGTCTTGCGATGTAGGAAATACCACAATCAAATTGCAATGTGCAGGGCTGATTATTCTTGACAAGATAAGTAATTTCATAATATTTTAGCGGTACAGGGCGAGACGTGAATATTCAAAAGGACACTGGCATACATCCTGCCTCTTTGTCGGGTACGTCGAACAATCCCTGTTCCAGACGTACACTGGCCCCATCCCCGAACTCTACCTCCGCTACATCGACGACTGCATTGGTGCTACCTCTTGCACCCATGCAGAACTCACTGACTTCATACACTTCACCTCCAATTTCCATCCTGCCCTTAAATATACCTGGACTATCTCTGACATCTCCCTCCCGTTTCTGGACCTCACCATCTCCATCACAGGAGACAGACTAGTGACGGACATTTACTACAAACCCACCGACTCGCATAGCTATCTGGACTACACTTCTTCCCACCCGGTCCCCTGCAAAAAGTCTATCCCCTACTCCCAATTCCTCCGTCTACGCCGCATCTGTGCCCGGGATGAGGTGTTTCACACTAGGGCTTCCGAGATGTCCTCGTTCTTCAGAAAACGGGGCTTCCCCTCCTCCATTATAGATGAGGCTCTCTCTAGGGTCTCTTCTACATCCCGCAGCTCCGCTCTTGCTCCCCCTCCCCCCACTCGCAACAAGGACAGAATCCCCCTCGTTCTCACCTTCCACCCCACCAGCCAGCGGATCCAACATATCATCCACCAACATTTCCGTCACCTACAACGGGACCCCACCACTGGCCATATCTTCCCATCCCCTCCCCTCTCTGCGTTCCGCAGAGACCGTTCCCTCCGTAACTCTCTGGTCCACTCGTCCCTTCCTCCCAAACCACCCCAACCCCGGGCACTTTCCCCTGCAACCGCACGAGATGCAACACCTGTCCCTTTACCTCCCCCCTCAACTCCATCCAAGGACCCAAACAGTTTTTCCAGGTGAGACAAAGGTTCACCTGCACCTCCTCCAACCTCATCTATTGCATCCGCTGCTCTAGGTGTCAACTTATTTATATCGGCGAAACCAAGCGCAGGCTCGGCGATCGCTTCGCTGAACACCTGCGCTCGGTCCGCATTAACAAATCTGATCTCCCGGTGGCCGAGCACTTTAACTCCCCCTCCCATTCCCAGTCTGACCTTTCTGTCATGGGCCTCCTCCAGTGCCATAGTGAGGCCCGCCGGAAGTTGGAGGAGCAGCACCTCATATTTCGCCTGGGCAGTTTGCAGCCCGGTGGTATGAACGTCGACTTCTCCAACTTCAGATAGCTCATCTGTCCCTCCCTTCCCCTCCTCCTTCCCAGATCTCCCCCTATCTTCCTGTCTCCACCTATATCCTTCCTTTGTCCCGCCCCCCTGACATCAGTCTGAAGAAGGGTCTCGACCCGAAACGTCACCCATTCCTTCTCTCCCGAGATGCTGCCTGACCTGCTGAATTACTCCAGCATTTTGTGAATAAATCTGGCATACATCCTCTTCTTTAAAACGGTGCTATCAAATCTTGTTTTTAAACCAAACAAAATGAGTTGGAACTTCCATTTAGCATCTCCTCTGAAATTAAGCATTTTTGAAGATTTGTCAAAATGCTGACTACATGGGCTTATTTGATTCTGTACTTGGCATGAGGGAGGAGAAATCAATGCAAAAAAAACCCCGAATGTTTCCGATTTCTTAATGTCCTAGAAGAAAGGACTTGAGTAAACATATGCTGGTAAAATATCAGGAATGGTCTCCCTCAAGTTGCTTGCCAACAATTATAATATCTGAAGACTGAACTGAAGCCCGATTTACTGGGAAAGGCAAAACAGAACAGGTGCAGTGATTTATTCACAAAATGCTGGAGTAACTCAGCAGGTCAGGCAGCATCTTGGGAGAGAAGGAATGGGTGACGTTTCAGGTCGAGACCCTTCTTCAGAGGACAAGGACACAGGTGCAGTGTCCTTGTATCCCCAATAAACTCACTGCAGAGATTCTGTAGTTCTATTAGAGATGAGCCATTTAACTGATGTGAGAAATTGGAGAAATAAACCAGCAACAGTTAAATCAGTAGATTTCCTATATCAGAATAACTCACATATGTTCTCCATTATGTTAAATTCTAAAGAAATCTATTTTGATCTGAAATAGCGCCTGTCCATTCCCACCACAGATGCTGTCTGACCTGCTGAGTTCCTCCAACACTTCATATTTTGTGCAAAATCATTCATTCACTGGAGTGCAACAAATGGATAGGATAGGTTTAGAGGGATATGGGCCAAATGCAGGCAGGTGGGACTAGTATAGATGGGGCATGTTGGTCGGCGTGAGCAAGTTGGGCCGAACGGTCTGTTTCCACGCTGTACGACTCTAAATGTATTCATTTCGTACTTCCAATGACAAAGGATGCCATTCAGACTAATCCTTTTACTCCCATGCATTCGCATTGTATTCTCCTGAAGCCCTGCACCTAATCTACACCAAGAAGTAATTTACCGTCACTAATCGGCCCATTAGTACGTCTGTTGAGATGTGGGAGGAAACCGGAGCACAGTCGCAGGTAAAATTAGCAAACTCAGCACAGAGGTTAGAATGAAACTAGGGTCTGTAAAACCAAGTAGCTTTGCGTGCAAGAAACATAATTTTATGGACTCCTCAGATAAGCATGCAGCAAAATCTATGTATGACGGATAAAATCAGAGGATGCAGCTGTCAATTTATACCAACGTTTTTTTTCGGCTACATTTTAAATCGCCAATCAGTCCCAAATAAAAAGCAGTCTGGTATTCAGATTTTGAAAATGAGGACTGATTTCAATCAGAAAGGCTGCCTGCCCATCAGTGCTTTATCCGTTAACCATTTTCCAGATCAGACGGAACTGTTGCGTCTGCATGCGAATTAGATGAGAAATTTTCCTTTCCATCCAGCTTGTGGCAGTGCATAGTTTACCTAAATATAATGAGTTGCACGGGGGGGGGGGGGGGGGGGGGGGAATCAAAGGACTAAATGACATCCTTTTCTCACAAGCATTCACGTTGGTCTGTCCTGTGATCAGTCAAAACTCTCAAAGGTAAACGTGGTTACTGAAATAAAATATTTTTTCAGATAGAATAAATCGTGACTGCTCAGAACTAGAACACGAGATCTGCCTGGTTCTCATTCCTTAGGGTAATTTTTAAAAAGTTAAACGCCCCATTGGAATGTAGTCAATATTCTGTGTTACCGGAAAGGCTCTCCGCCCTAAACAATCCAGACACAATCTTATCGCTCGTCCACATGGTCACTATTTCAGGAAGCCCAAAACGTGCACTACACAGAACATCAGTGACTGAAGCCATTAGTGTGTTGGGTAAAAGAACAGGATGTAATGGAAGATAGACACAAAAAGCTGGAATAACTCAGCGGGTCAGACAGCATCTCTGAAGAAAAGGAATAGGTGGCATTTTGGGTCGAGACCCTTCTTCAGAAACCAAAAACTTGACCCGAAACGTCACCTATTCCTTTTCTCCAGAGATCAGTCTGACCCGCTGAGTTACTCCAGCTTTTTGTGTCTATCTTCGGTTTAAGCCAGTATTTGCAGTTCCTTCCGACACAGGAAGTAAAGGGAGTTCACTATTATTCTGAAATCACCACTGCGCAGTTTTTTACTGACCATATTGACCGGCAAACATACCCACAAACGATGCATTGAGTAAACAATTAAAAAGCAGTTGCTTATTCTCCTTACTTTGGGGGTTGGCTTATGTAAAATTCACAGATGACAGAGGAGAATGCGAATCCTGTGAATTGTGAAACATTTGTTCCAAACCATATGGAGCTCCCACACTGCTTTTACCAGCGACTCTTGATTTAACATCAATCATTAACAGGACAGCACTTTCTCAGTATGAATTTGGACCTAGCAGCCAAGTGCAAGGGAGGGTGGGCTGCAGGGATATATGGAGAGGCTCAGACTAAGGCTGAGGGCAAGGAGGTAGGGAAAAATGCCAAAGGTGAGGCAGTGTGGTGGGCAAAAGAAAGACCAGGGCCATTGCAGGGTGGGGAATAAGGTGAGGCAGGATGTTGAGGATTGGGGGGAAATGAGACAGAGACCAATTGTAAATTATTTTTAAATGATGTATTATCTTGAGAGTTATTTAATACAAGTGGACCCGTTGGGCCCAAATCTCTCCTGCATTGGTGCAACACACTCTCCTCCCCTCCCCCCTCCCCCCTCTCCTCCACCCTCCCCCCCTCTCCCCCCTCCTCCCCCCCCCTTCCTTAGGAGATAGATTTAAACTTTAAAATTTAACATCGATTTCAATGAAACTTCTTCCATTAGCACCAAAGGGACGATGTTGAGTAAGGTGGACCTAAAATTGGCGCGCTATCGTGTGCCGTTTTGACTGTACTTCAGGAACAACCAAACAAACAAACGAGAGGTTTAGTATATAGATGATGATACCTAGATTACATTGATGGCATATCATAGAGATTTATGCCAAAATGTCAGCTCAAAATAGATTTATTTCTGCAGCCCTCTTACTCCAAATATTCCTCCCTCTTCACCCAGAAGTGTTATACACCGACAACATCGAAGAACTTTACTGAAGTCAAGAATTGCAAAGTTGCTGATTCAGATCATATGACAGATTTAGCGTCAGTACACTCTAGTATAGGATGGAATATGTAAGTGGTCCAGTTACAAGATCCCATTAATCCAGCTGTGTTGCAGGCATCAACAACAGAAACAATTGCAAAAGTGGGCAAAGGCTTTTAAGATCAAGCACGTGAACTCAGATTCCACCACAAACTGTCTTGTCCTCTCATTCCCAATCATTACCCCATAATTATCAACTTAAAAAAAAAAATTACCATCACTTACTCTCAATCTCTCAACTAGCCGGTTAGATTTTGATCTAATTTGCTAAAGTCCATTGGAAATGGAAGAACTTACCAGGTCACAAGCTAGAATTTTGCAGAGCAGGAAATGGCATTGGACACTTACCAACACGATTTTCCATTCCTAGCTACACGTCTCTGTAACCGCACTGCAAAAGAGAGAATAGTTATTATACAGCAGGTCTGTTATAGTTCACTATTACACAATGCCAACCTAGGTATTTTGCTTGATAAACAAATCGTGGGTCCAGTCCAAAGTACCATGCTGCACATTACTTGCACTAAGCATCTAATCCAAGCCAAACAGAAAGTTTAATACTTTAATGCTCTTCTAACTTCTCAGTGTTGATTTCAACAGAACACTCCACTGTTAAAATTATATGAAGAGTTTTATTTAACCAGTCATTATTTTAGGCTTTTAGCCAAGGAAGGGTACTTTGTCTTGGGCTCTACCTTTAGTGACGCAGTGAGGAGCCACCACAACCACATGATATATAACTGTTGTCATTGAATTGATAAAACTTTAGCAAGTCTTAGCAGCAATCTTCTTCCCCTGCCAAAAGTTCTATGTATTAGGCCCCATCCACAGGAATTAACAAGGACTTTGATAACATAGGAGGCTTCCGTTTGACCCACTGATCCTGGGATGATTCTATTAGAGTTATGTACATTATCTGCTGTTTCATGCACCCCTGCAAATGTTCACCTTCAAGATTTCATTCAATTCCATTTTGAAAACAGCACAGTGTAGTCTCACCAGGGTTTATATAATGATTGGAACCTCTTGACATTTGTACTCAAATACTCTTGCTGTATCTGCACATTGACCTTCATCGATTCATGTACAAGAACACCCCAGGTTGCTTTGAACATCGTACAATCTACCATTTGGAATCAAAACCCCAGTTTTCTATTTTTATATGAAAGTTAATAGATATTTTGGTTATCAATCTCCTTCTTTATTTATTGGATTTATTCAATATCGAACCCACCACAACTTTCACATTACATTCCACACACAAACCCATCCATTTAACTTCTCTGCCTCTCTTTACTATGCACATTGCCACCCACCTTTGTATCACTGGCACGCCTGGAATCATTGATAAAATGCTACGATCAGCAGTGCCCTACATCAATTTCTAGCATTAGCTCGTGAGTCACAGCCTCCGAACTGAAGAAAATGACCCATTTATTCCCAGATTCATACAACACAAAAACAGTTCCTTCAGCCCACGTAGTCCAGTACTAATCCTTCTTAAAAAAAATACTCTTTTGTATTCTCATTCACCCTCCTTTCACGGTGGCGCAGTGGTAGAGTTGCTGCCTTACAGCGAATGCAGCGCCGGAGACCCGGGTTCATTACCTAATGATTTTGGTTAAAATAAATACACAGAAAGACAGTTGTTTCCCACACTATTTCAAGCTAAATACACAGAATTCCAACTATACATGAACGGAGTATGTCTGACGTACTCACCGATCATCCATTTTGGTCAATTTAAAACGTTGGTCTCCACTACATTGGAGAAACCAGACACAGACTGCATTTGGTTTTGATAGAAAATGCCATTCAGTCTGCAGCAGTGAACCTGAACTTCCAGTTGCCTATCATTTTAATTCTCCATTCCATTCCCATTCTGACTTCTTTGCCTACGGCCTCCTACACTTTCCAATGTAGCACAACCCAATCGCTCATCTTCTGATGCACTACATTATAGCCCTCAGAACTCACAAGAACTCAAGCACAGAATAATAGGAGAAATAGGTCCCTTGGACCCTCAACCCTATTCTGCCGTTCAATACGATAGTGGCTGATCAATGCTGGCCTTCCGTGCCAATTCCCCATAATCCTCAATCTTTCAAATACTTACCTGTTCAGGTCAGTTTAGTTTATTGTCACGTGTACCGAGGTACAGTGAAAAGCTTTTGTTGCCTGCTAACCAGTAAGCAGAAAGACAATACAAGATTAAAATCGATCCATTTAGAGTGTATAGGTACATGATAATTGAATAACGTTTAGGGCAAGGGAAAGCCAGCAAAGTCCGATCAAGGATAGTCAGAGGGTCACCAAAGAGGTAGATGGTAGTTCAGCACTGCTCTCTGGTTGTGATAGGATAATTCAGTTACCCAATAACAGCTGGGAAGAAGCTGTCCCTGAATCTGGCTCTGAATCTGGCTGTGTGCGTTTTCACACTTCTACGCCTTTTACCTGATAGGCGAGGGGAGAAGAGGGGAGTGGCCAGGGTGCAACCTGTCCTTGATTATGCTGCTGGCCTTGCCGAGGCAGCGCAAAGTATAAATGTCCACCATAATGTGGCTTCCACCACTATCAGGCGCAGAGAATTCCAGAGATTCACTCCCATCAAAGAGAAGAACGTTCTCAATTTGTTAGCTTCAGTACACTGAGATTGTATGAAAAAAAGTGCAAAAATTGCATTCCTGTGTTGAAATCAATCATTGCCCCATTGAGTCACTCAGCCAGACATGGAGAAACCTCTCTTTCTCCCACCACTGATGTTTAAAGCACTGATTAGTGCTTTAAAAAAATCCATTGCTGGTGGAGACAGCACCTATGCAATGTGTAATTTGTTGAACTTCTGGAAAAAACATACATGGAGCCTTATGAAATAAAATTCAGTTGCTCAACTGATTGGATTATAGATCTTGGGTCAGCAGCAGAACAGGATGAAAATACAAAATATCAGCAAACATTAGATTACACGATAGAAAATCAAATCAACAGTATTTCAAGCAAACACATGATTGGATTAAAGGTCAGAAGAATATTTAATTGCTTATTTTAATTTGATTCCAGAAATAGAGTATTTCAGTCCATTTTGGTTTACTTCAATTGTTGTTTTTTTTAATCATTCATATCAAATCCTGCAAAACATTATTGGACTATTTAATACTATTCATAACTCATGAGAAAGTTTTGATGTTTACCGGAAGATCTGGAGCACCTGAAGAATTATACCACACATCTGACATTACTCTAAAGCCTTCGAATGCTCCTCCAAGACAGAAAGATTACCACTCAGGAAGCCATTATGTGCACTGGCTGTCTATTGTCCAAACCCAAAACGCTATCTATTCATGTCCTTCAGAGAAGCTGCTTGACCCGCTGAGTTACTCAAGCACTCTGTGTCTGTGTTCGGCTTGGGTACTTCATTATAGAAAAAAACCATGAAAAGGAGAAAAGCACATTTAGTGGAATGATACAGAGGATGGGATGATTGAGTTTTGGGAGAATTGAGAAACGAAAAATGCAGTGATTGGAGGCTGTGTTTGCTTGTTGGGAGATTCTGTTGTTGCGAGTAGAATTAAAGAACTAATAAAAGGTTTGAGCTTAGTACCAAAAAGGTTTAAATGCTGAAAATATGAGACATATTTCACACGTGGGGTTATTACAAATACTGAAGCAGTCAATCGCGTTGCTAGAATTGAAATCTGAAGGGCATCTGGTTCGCTTTGCTCGTGTGTCAGACGACGTTCTGCCATCGCTTTGCCACAGCCAGTGCCACATCTGTGCCTCTGCGGAGATCGTCTGCAGTGCATGCCACTCCGCCACAAGGCCATTGTCTGTACCTCTCCACAGTTGCATTTGTCAGCGTCCGAGAAGCCCCACTTCTTCAGGTTGAGTCCGCAACGTCCCACTCCAGTACGGAGGCGGTTTAGGGCTTTCCAGGCAGGTGGTGTCCTGGTGATGTCTGTTGATTGGTTTTGGTACCTGGCACGGTTGGCTCTAGTACTATGAAGCTGTTCCGACTCTTCATGCGTTTCTTGGCATGTTGGCGATTGTGCAAGGGGTGACGGGGATCTGTGTTCGCATTGGAGCGTTCTACCGCAGCTCCCCGATCACGTCTGAGATAGTTTGTCGATAGCAGCCAGCTCGTACAGATGTTCAACCTTTTTCGGCTTCAGCCATCCTGTGATTTTCCTGCAGGCGGTGTTCAATGCAGAGTCCACCTTGCGTGCATGTTTAGAGCGGCTCCATATTCTGCCACTGAGAAACAGAGCGCCAGGGCTGCAGTGCGGATTGTTGTGTGGAATACAGGCATCTGGTGAGTAGAAACAAACAACTGCAGATCCTGGTTAATACACAAAAGGACACAAAATACTGGGGTAACAGCAGGTCAGGCAGCATCTTTGGAGAACATGGATACGTGACGTTTCAGGTCGGGACTCTTCTTCAGACTGGTTGTGGGGGAGGGGTTGGAGGGAGAAGAAAGCTGGGAAAATGGAAAAGCAGGGCAAAGTGTGACGGGTAATAGGTGGACATGAGCGAGGGGTGTTTGATAGGCAGATGGTCATAAGGTCAAAAGTAATAAGAGCAGAATTATGTCATTCGGTCCATCAAGTCTACTCCGCCATTCTATCTCTCCCTCCGAATCCCATTCTCTTGCCTTCTCCCCATAACCCTTGACACCCGTACTAATCGAGAATCTATGTATCTCTGCCTTCAAAATATCCACTGACTTGGCCCCCACAGCCTTCTGTGGCAAATAATTCTGCAGATTCATCACCCTCTGACTAAATACATTCCTCTTCATCTCCTTCCTAAAGGAACATACATGAATTCTGAGGCAATGGCTTAGTCTATTCCACTAGCAGAAACACCCACTCTACATCCACTCTATACATGCCTTTCACTATCTGGGAAGTTTCAATGAGGTCTCCCCTCATCCTTCTAATCTCCAGCAAGTACAGGCCCATTCCCTTCAAACGCTCATCGTATGTTAACTCACTCATTCCTGGGATCATTCTCGTAAACCTCCTCTGGACCCTCTCCAGAGCTAGCACATTCTTCCTCAGATATGGTGCCCAAAAATTGTTGGGAGCAAAGACCAGAGATCATAGCAGAGGGTCTGAGCCAGGTTTGAAGAGTTGCAGATTTTGAAGCCAGTGGGAGGAAATTAGCGGTTTAGCTCAAGTGTACTGGGAGTCGGTTAATAACTGGCTTTTTTTTACCAATGGGCTGTTCTGCCATTTGAATCATGTTGGTAAATTGTATTGGATAGGGTGGATAGTGGCAAAACTTCCCCATAGCAGAGTACCATAACCAGAGAACATAGGTTGAGAGTAAATGTTATGAAGTTTAGGAGAGATCAGAAGATTTTTTTGTCCACCCAAAGGTTGGTTGGAGTGTGGAATGCACCGTCGAAGTGAGTGGATGAAGCAAGGACACTCACAACATTTGAAGTATCTGAACGAGGACTTGGATTGCCGAGCACAGAAAACCACAGACCAATTGCTGGTAAATGGGACGAGTATAGATGGGTAATTCATATTCAGCATGGACACGGTGGGTCAAAATAAAGCATGTTTCTATAGCAGGTTTTTTAAATCTGCACGTGATCACTGAACTCCGAATGTTGTTGGAATTGGAGTTGATGACTTTGTTTTGTGGTTCGAAGTTACACCGTGGGGTTCCCCTTGGACTGTACAAACTATTGAAATATCTAGAAAACAACCATTCAACATGAAATGCACAATGGTCACCACATCCCAGTAAAACTGGAGCATAGGAAACTGTTCAGAACCTCACCCATTTCCTTTTCATTTAACATCATCTGGAGCAGAACAAGCTACAATTGCTTTGCATAATATTTCCATAAAGCAATTTTTTTCTCTTACAATGAGTAACCAGCTTCAGCATTACTTGAGTCAAATTTGCAATTGGAGGCCAGTTTACATCTATGAGATTAGGATCTACTGAACGTTTTCCACACACCCATGGACAAGTATAACACAAATTCAAGTTATACATTCGGCAAGACCTTCATGAACTCCTGATGACAACACTACACTGCACTATAAAACAACGCAAGGTGAATAGAGTCAGAGTCTTACACCGTGGAAACAGGTCCTTCGGCCCAACTTGCCCACACTGGCCAATATATCCCATCTATACTAGCACCACCTGCCCGCATTTGGCCCAAATTCCTCTAAACCTGTCCTAGCGTTTCTTAAACATTGCGATAGTACTTGCCTCAACTACCTCCTCCAGCAGCTCTTTCCATACACTCACCACTCGTTGCATGAAAAAGTTACTCCTCAGGGCGGCACGGTAGAGCAGCGGTAGAGTTGATGCCTTACAGCGCCAGAGCCCCGGATCCTGGGTTCGATCCTGACTACGGGTGCTGTCTGCATGGAGTTTGTACGTTCTCCCCGCGACCTGTGTGGGTTTTCTCCAAGATCTTCGGTTTCCTCCCACACTCCAAAGACTTACAGGTTTGTAGGTTAATTGGCTTGGTATGAATGTAAATTGTCCTTAGTGTGTGTAGATAGTGTTAATGTGCGGGGGATCACTGGTTGGTGCGGACTCGGTGGGCCAAAGGGCCTGTTTCCGTGCTGTATCTCTAAACCAAAAAAAACCCTCAGATTTCTATTAAATCTTTTCCCCCTCATCTTAAAACTATGATCTAGGAATTAGGATGCCATGGTCTGCTCTCTTGTTCATTACACAGCAACATACCCTGCCTCCTACTACCACCACTTCCAGTACCTTCAGTATTTTTACTGTGCCTTCTAATGAATGGTGTTGAGTGTTGAGTGTTAGCCACAAGCCAATTTATAAAAATCCTCAACCTCAGTTTCAAATTACACACATGGAATTAACCCTTTCTGGAACTTTTTTCAAAAATCCAACAATCTTTGTAACCCCACCTAGTTTGGATAATTGCGTGACTGATCTTTCAACAGTCTGTCGTTAGCACCTAGTGTGGGAGTGGGGTACACAAACATTCTTCGTAAATGACGTGCATAAGTTCATCAATGTTTATGCATGCATTTGTCATCCCTTTTAAAATATTTTCAATTGGATTCTCAGGATCAGCAGCTTGTTAATTAACAAATCAACAAAAAAAATTATAACTCAGTGACACATTGCTTCTCGTGTCGTTTGACGTCATTGTTGTGCTTCACTGCACACACTTTTACATCTCCTACTCCCTTAATTCTATTCCCGTCAAACTGCTGAGCGTCCAACATCCCTTTCTAGGCCCTATGTTGGTTGATATTGTTCATGAAAATCTCATTTCAGACGCTGCACAATGCTCCTTCATCAAATGCCACACAAAATCCTCCACCATTAGAAACTGTTGCCCCATGTTTCAGAGATACAGCGCAGAAACAGGCACTTCGCCCACTGCGTTTGCGCCGACCAGCGATACCCTATGCTGCACACTATGGACAACTTACATGAACCCAATTAACCTAAAAACCTGTCCATCTTTAGAATATGGGAGGAAGTCGGAGCACCTGGGGAAAACCACGTGGACATGAGGAGAGTGTTCAAACTGTATATAGACAACACCCATTGTCAGGATTGAACCCGGTTCTCTGGCGCTGTAAGGCAGCAACTCTGCTGCCGCGCCACCGTGACGACCCAAATGTGTCTCAGTTGAAAGTCAAAAAGGATAAGGGATCAAAAAAGGCCACCTATAGTGGTTGAATGTGAAGAAGGATCCCGACCCGAAACATCACCTATCGTGTCAGCTACCTGACCCCACGCTGCTGAATTATTCCAGCACTTTGTGTTCTACGCAAAACTCCAGGATCTGTCGTTCCTTGTGTCTATAGTGGTTGATGGTGTTCTCACCATTTCACTTGTAAGATTATTTTCATGAACCAGGGGCTTTTCAGCACAGAAGAATCTGCACATCTCCAGCACATATCCTACCCATTACCTGATATTAATTAACACGTTTTCTGTTGGTCTTTGTTTTGAGCTGCCTGCTGAGACGGTTCTTTTCTTTTTAGGTGTGGTGGAGTTTCAAATTCAAGAACATCTTGTATTTCTAGTTAATTTGGTCCAGGATCTCCTGGTCATTTTGAAACAATCCTAGCGGTTTTGCAAAGGAAGCCAAGAGTTTCTTCACAAACTGATAGTGGTGGAATTCACTGCAGTCCAAAGTCTATGGACACACTGCGGCTCCTGCAGCTTGGGGAGTCATCTGGTTTGTCTGCAAAGTGCTGTCTGAGGAGAGCTATCTCTGTGGAGACCTTTCAACAGCAAATTTTATTGTGGCTTCATTTCCACTTCCTTCAACCATTTTGGAGAGAATGGTTATCTTGACCCATCATGGTGTACGTCATGAGGGGCAGCTTTGGAATCTCTTGCTTATGACAATCTTACAAGTGCCACTGGCCTTGATCTGATATCTTGTGCTGGTTTATTAATGAAACACGGTGTTGGTTATCGTAAGATAATGCTCCAAATATTTTTGCTTGGAGGATAGCTCCATTTCGGTTAATAGTTCCACTTCCAATCCTACCTTTCCAGATGAGTGTTTTGGAAAGTTGTTAGGGGAATCAGTTTGGGATGCTGGCCAAGGAATTTTCAAAGTCGAAGTAGAACTGCTCCTTAGTTTCATGGAAAATGAAAATCAAAAAAGGTACGAGGGCGGCACGATGACGCAGCAGTGGAGTTGCTGCTTTACATCGCCAGAGACCCGGGTTCGATCCTGACTACAGGTGCTTGTCTGAATGGAGTTTGTACGTTCTCCCCGTGACCTGCATGGGTTTTCTCGAGATCTTCAGTTTCCTCACACACTCCAAAGATGTACGGGTTCGTAGATTAATTGGCTTGGTACAAATGTAAATTATCCCTAGTGTGAATGATAGCGTGAATGTCTAGGGATCGCTGGTTGCTGCGGACCCGGTGGGCCAAAGGGCCTGTTTTTGCACTATACCTCTGAACTAAACTAAACTGCAGAGATTGTAAATCTGAAGTGATAGCAGAACATGCCAGGCAGTTTTTGTGAAAATAGATCAAGACGTAACGTTTCAGGTCAAAGGCCTTTCAATAGGAGGTCAAAACCCGGAACTGTTCAGCTCTCCAACCAGAAATGTTAATCCATTTGACTTCCCACAGATGCTGTTCAGCCTGCTGAGTGTTTCCAAGTATTGTCCGTTTTTATTTGCAGCTTCCAGTGTTGAGTCGTATGCACCGATGAACACAGCATGCAGGCTCCACGTCAGATTTAGTGAAATGTTCATTTTAATCATATGTTGGTCGCAAGGATACTTATTCAATTGTTAATATTGCAGCCGAACACATTCTTGATAATATTCCTTCTCTGTTTGTCAGAAGATGCATTGAGTTCTTTGTTCTTAGAACTATGTCTCTCCTGTCTGACATGTTTCTCTCTGGATGATAGTCAACGTCACAGCATTTGGGATCCTGCAACTATGCCGGTGGAGCGACATTTATGACTGTCGTTATTGGATCTGTCAGCTTGGATCCTGGATATTCTAGTCCAGTGGAAGTGGAAAGCAGAAGTGAAAGAAGTTACCACTGCATAACGTCTTTTAAAGTGAGGTATCATTTGTATACCAGCCACCACATCGCAATGCATACGGTCGATAATTTAGAATTCGAGTGGAAAAAATACAAAAAGAATATTTCACTCTGGTGTGCATTGCAAACAGCATAGAAGAATATATTCTTCACTATTTTCAGCCTCAGTTTATCACCATTAAAAAGATTGACAGTTATGGCTCAGTGGGTATGATAAGAGTGTGAATTCATCACAGATTTAAGCACAAAAAGCTGTTGCAGACAATGCATTAAGGAAGGAATGCTACACAGTGAGAGGTACTTTCAGATGAAATGTTAAAGTGTCTACGTTCTCACCGAATAAAAGCCGAGTAAAAGAAAAAATCTCATGACATTATTTTGTGTAAGACTTAGCTCTGGTGTCGTGGACATCATTTATGATTGAATTGCTATTTAGAAAAACTAGATCTAATTATCATTCATCACATTTCAGTTTGCAAGACCTCCCCACGCACAAATTAACTATAAGCAACATTGACCTTTTTCAAAAATACTTGACCATCTACAAAATACTTTGGTATTTTGAAAAGCATTATATTAATTACAGGTCATACAAACAATTGTGCTTCTCAGAAGCAGCGGATGAGGCAACCTGTTAATACAATACTTCAAAAATAAAGATTCAAATAAATTATGGAAGAGACAGCAGGGATAGAAACATAGAAACATAGAAAATAGCTGCAGGAGTAGGCCATTCGGCCCTTCGAGCCTGCACCGCCATTCAATATGATCATGGCTGATCATCCAGATCAGTAACCTGTACCTGCCTTCTCTCCATACCCCTTGATCCCTTTAGCCACAATGAGTAACATGGTGCATTTTTAGTTTTTAGTTTTTTTAAAATATACTCATGAATAGATTGAGGCAAGATGAAGACTCAAGAGATGGTGCTGATGCTGGAATCTGGAGCAAAAAAAGGGAGATCTACTGTGGAACTCAAGCGGGTCAGGCAGCATCCGTACAGGAGTCCCTTCACAGATGGTGCAAGACCTATTAAGTTAACTCTATTTTTGCTTGAGGCAAGATGAAAACTGTATCTGAGAATGGACAGCACCATAAACTATCAGCTGAGGCTTAAAGTCGCAAGAGACAAAAGCAGCATGCTGGGAAGAAACTATTGCGAAGTCTGTTTCAACATTGGCACTAGTTGGTGTCGGAGGTAAAGAGGCCACACTCCAAGCCAGCTGAAGTGTGGCTTACACCAACACTGTTCCCCGCAAAAAAAGAGATTGCATTCCATTTCTCAGCATCAACAATCCATATCAACACAAGCAAAGAAACTAAACACATAAATTAAATATCCAGTCCCTTGCACCAGCCATACTGTCATGTGGAGTGCTCTGATTAATTTTCCTGAGGTGGTACATACACATCTACTCGCTGGGCCTGGACTCACTGGAGTTTAGAAGGATGAGGGGAGACCTCATTGAAACTTACCGAATGGTGAAAGGCATGGATAGAGTGGATGTGGAGAGGATGCTTCCACCAGTCGGAGAGTCTAGGATTAGAGGTCATAGCTTCAGAATTAAAGGACATTCCTTTAAGAAGATGAGGAGGAATTTCTTTAGTCAGAGGGTGATGAATCTGGAATTTATTGCCACAGAAAGCTGTGGGGGCCAAGTCAGTGTATATTTTGAAGGCAGAAATAACTAGATTCTTGATTGGTATGGGTGTCGGGGGATATGTGGAGAAGGCAGGAGAATGGGGTTACGAGGGAGAGATAGAACAGCCATGATTGAATGGGCGGAATAGACTTGACGGGCCGAATGGTCTAATTCTGTCCCTATCACATAACTCTATGATCTAATTGATGACTGCCAACATGAGTCCAATTATACTCATAAAATGCCAGCATACTTATTAGTCTTTCACTGTGCATTTACAGAGTCTCTGACAACAAAAACACTGCAAAATAAAACAGCTTTACTGCTGTGCTAGAGAATCAACCTCGACCTTTCACAATCCATTCATCTTTACAACATCATGCATTTATTCACAACAGTTCCGACATTTTCCATGTCGATCTGACATGTATAAAAGCAGCTCTGTTCATAGATCTCGGCTGCAGGGTATAATTGAGCTTCACATTAGCAGACGTTTGAGAGTTTAAAACAGGTCAGATTAAATAAGCCTTCGAAAGGAGAAATTATTTACCCGTTATACACCAGATGACATCAAATGTGCCACCTGCAACAACAAAAAAACAGCCAATCTTGTTTTTAAACTTTCCTTTTTTCCAGTTTTATTTACATCTTCTTTAGTGTCTTCAGGCAGAGTTAAGATAGTCTTCATATTTCAAGAAACCGAACCAGTCACATAATCTAAACCCAAATCAATATTTCCAAAGTACATAGATTCAGGATTGTGAAAGTGCAGCAAGTTTGTCTTTACAAGAGCAAAAAAAGATAAGGCCAGAGGAAAGCAGAATTGTGGGACAGAGGAGACGTAGGTGAGGGCTCCATCCACAGTGGCAGCAGAGAAGCCACATTTAAAAAGAGGGCATCGTGGATATCCTAGAATGGTAAACCTCATCTTGGGAGCAGATGAGGTGGATCCGGCGAAATTGAGAGCTAGTTTGGTGTCCTTGCACACACCCCCATCACCCTCCTCTTTCCACCTCCGTGTGCACTTTCTCCCACCACCCTAGTCACCCTGCTTATTTCCCCTTCTTCATATGCTCATCTCCTACCCCTCAGTGCCATATTTCCTTTTTACCCTACTTTAGATTTAGATTTAGAGATACAGCGCGGAAACAGGCCCTTCGGCCCACCGGGTCCGCGCCGCCCAGCGATTCCCGCACATTAACACTATCCTACACACACTAGGGACAATTTTTTATTTTTTATTTTTTACATTTGCCCAGCCAATTAACCTACATACCTGTATGTCTGGAGTATGGGAGGAAACCGAAGATCTCGGAGAAAACCCACGCAGGTCACGGGGAGAACGTACAAACTCCTTACAGACGGCGCCCGTAGTCAGGATCGAACCTGAGTCTCCGGCGCTGCATTCACTGTAAGGCAGCAACTCTACCGCTGCACCACCTTCCATCCTTATCCCTCTGTATGGCTTTACATTTCACTCCTCCTCATCTTTTCTTATCTGATCCTTGTGTCTCATTTTCACAACTAGCAAATGTCACTTAGTCCACCAATCTTCCAATCGCTTACCAGGCTTTGATCCACATAACGCGCCTCTCAAAACATTTCACGTTGTTGGATGTCAAGGCTACTGGGCGGTCGGTAGAGATGGTTGAAAACTTTAAATTCGTAGGAGTCAATATCACCAACCACTTCTCCTGAACCACCCACACTGAAACAATGACCAAGAAACCACACCACGCCTCTACGTCCTGAGAAGGCTTAGGAAGTACGGCATGTTCCCTACAACTCTCAACAACTTCTACAGATGCCCCATAGAAAGCATTTTATCAGGATGCATCACAGCTTGGTTTGGGAACAACTCCATCCAAGACCTCCAGAAATTGCAACAAATTGTGCCCGCAGCCCAAATCATCGCACAAATAAACATCCCTTCCATAGATTCCATTTACGTCTCACAGCAAGGCCTGCAGCATAATCAAGGACGAGTCACTCCCTCTTCTCCCCTCGGGCAAAAGGTTTAGAAATGTGAAAACGCACAACTCCAGATTCAGGGACAGTTTCTTCCCAGCTGTTATCAGGCTACTGAATCATACTACCCCAACCAGAGAGCAGTGCTGAACTACTGTCTACCTCTTTGGTGATCCTCGGACTATCCTTGATCGGATTTTACTGGCTTTACTTTGCACTAATCGTTATTCCCTTATCATGTATCTATATACTGTAAATGGCTTGATTATAATCATGTATTGTCTTTCTGCTGACTGGATAGCATGCAACAAAAGCTTCTCACTGTACCTCGGTGACAATAAACTAAACTGAACTATGAAGTCTTATAACAGAAAACGACATTTTTATGGGGTGTTGAATAGATAACATCAAACCATTCAAATAGCATTGGACAATCAACACAAATACAAGGAACTGCAGATGCTGGGTTTGTAAAAACAAAGTGTGGGAGTATCTCTGCAGCTCATGTCCCCGTTGAGTTACTCCAAAATATTGGGATTTTTTTTCCCCAAATCAATACATATGCTTGGTACAGCTTTACAATGGTCTTGCATCTCTATGTACAAGCCCTTACTGATCACTGCAAAGGTTATCTGGGTATGCCTAATATGCTCAACCAACAATCAGACTGTGCAGTAAAAAGGTTCAGTGAACAAATCATCATGATCACATAATATTGCTGCTTGATCCTTCAGTCCAGAATGCATAACTACAATAGTAAGGTTCTTACGGTTGCCTTTGCTCAAATTAAATAACATAGCACAAATTACATATTGGGTCTTGGGAATTTAGACTCATCGTTCTAATATCCTTGAATCTTCTTTCACCCCAGTCTTTCTTGAACACTACCTCACCGTCCAATTTATCCTCTGAATTTTAATTCATCATGATTGTGCAGTCCCTTGGGACATTTTGCTGTTAATAGTTGCTGCTATTCCCAATGAAGTATTTTAGTCCACATACATTTTTATTGTACTCTATTTTATAACAATGGTGTACAAAATTATTTTACGTAACTTCTAGAAACGCTCCCCTTCCCTTGCTTTCCCACTTGTCTCCCTTCCTCCATTCCTTTAAAAGTCGGTTAACTGTTTCCAGAGTTCGCAAAGATGTATCCCTCTTTGGATCACACCATCCCTAGCCAACAATGTACCTATCAGGGAACCACCCTGCCTAAGGTAATGTTCGAAAAGAAGGGTCTCGATCCGAAACGTCACCCATTCCTTCTCTCCTGAGATGCTGCCTGATCTGCTGAGTTACTCCAGCATTTTGTGAATAAATACCCTGCCTAAGGTCATCTGTTGGGAGCCCTGATATGTCCTAGTCTTTTCTTGTTTCCAGATTCCCGTCCCCTACCTTACAATCAGTCTGAAGAAGGGTCCCGACCCAAAACATCACCTATCCTTTTTCTCCCGAGATGCTGCTTGACCCACAGAGTTACTCCAGGATTTAATTGTCTCTCTTTTACAAAATTATAATTGTATACTCTCTCAGGTTTTCATTTGGAATGAGTTCTTGTTTAGGATAACATTCCCTTTCAAAGATTTACTGGTCCATGTCATTTTTGAATATTATTACTGGATGCAGTTCCTTTCCAGGCAGCTTATATCAGATTTAAAAATGTCATGAACCACAACTCCAATCGTAGTTAGACCGCACACTTGCCCCATTTTGGCATTGGAAAGAATATGAAACAGGTCATGAGTTTCTCAGTGAAGGGATGAGAAAGGGAGGGGTGGAAGAAAAACTCACCACTGGGCTAATTAATCTTCAATCTTAAATCAACAGAGCCTGTTCAACCTCAGAGTAGGATTGAAGCTTTACACAAGAAAGAAAATACAACACAACTTTGAGCTACACAAGAAATCTTTTGATCAGTGGTCGAGAATGGAGCATCACTGAGCAAGCTCAGTAAAGGATTTTTCTCTCTCATCTTTCAGCTCAAATAAAAAGTGAGAGACAGTAGGGAAAATGATATTTGGTTAATGTGATGCAATAGATAACAATGAGATTGAAGGACCGACTCAGAAAAAGTAATGATAGAAAGGAAAGCAGAAGTAGAATCATATACACAGAATAGAAAAGTAAGATTACATTAAGAGATAGGATGGAAATGCAAGAGACCATAATATTTTTTTACTTCTGTGCAGAATCAAATTGGATATTTTAAATTGCTTGTTTTGGAGCTGGGAAGTTTGCTGCCATTAATGATCACCTCATTAATAATGCACAAAAGTAATACACAATACGATAGAAGGTTTAAAGAACTATTCTGCACATCAAATAACTTTTTTAAATAAAGATACGGCCACAAGTGAATTTCAGTATGTGCAAAGCAAATTTTGGACCAGTCCAAAGCAATTACCAAGCAGTCGAGATTATAGCTCACAATATACGTCTTAATCGCCCAACAAAAGCATGTGCTGGTTTGATGTTTGGTGTGACTTAATCGTAATTTTGCTCGAATATTAATGTTCTAACATTTAGGTGACAAGTGACAACTTCCCAGGAGAAATAGAGAATTATAAATCTGATCAGCACGTACAACCACACATTGGCAAGGCGTCTTCAGAAAACAGTCTCAATTGATGTCGAGCGACAAAAACAAAATGCGTCTCTCGTTTCTAAGTTACTGATGGTCATTCAACTCTTTCCAGATGCTTTACTCGGTTGTAGAAGCCAAGGGTATCTGAAAACTATGCGAGAGATCTAACATGAAACCAATGCATTCTGTGATTACAGGATAGTAAACCACTAGGGGAGCCTGCTCACCACCTATTAACGTTGTGATACGTACACACATTTGGCCCTCCATGTTGACACAATTCAGCAGGTCAGGCAACATCAAAGCTGCCTGACCCACTGAGATCACCTAGCACGTATTGTTTTGGTTCTGTGTTCACGCATTTGCCAGTTTAATATAGTTTCCTGACAAACCATACTAAAGCAAATATTTCTGCTGAACGATCACCAACCTGAAATGTTAACCCAGTTCACCAGCCCAATGACGCCATCTACCCTTCATGTTTTCAACATATTCTGTTTTTAATTTTAAGTCAAAGACTTTGACTTGATCCCTTTGTGCAGTATTTGAAAATAAATGAGACTCAAGTTATTTTAAAGGGATAAATAGAAACACTGAGGTGCCATGCTAAATGTAATCATTGTTTCTCTTGGAGAAGGGAGATTTTTGTTTAAATCCCTCAATCACGAAGCACTGCCCAATTTCCTTTTACGATTAGTTTGCAAGTTCAGCACATTTTTACAAGCAATATTCCACATCTCTACGACAAGAATGAAATGTAATCTCTCCAGAAATGTTGCCAATGATTTTGAATGTACGAGTCCAATTGTCCCACTTTTAAATAGAATTATCCTTTCCTGTCTACTCCCCCTCCATGTTTTATTGAGGGATTCAAGCCATATCAGCATTATGACTGGAATAACAAACTAAGACCTGCTCGTTCAGCCGTGACAATTTTTCTCCCACTGTCCATCATTACATCAGTTTAATCTTCAAAAAAATGGTGTACTTATCACACCCCCTAGTGGAACTTCCAGCAGGCCCTGCAACTCATCTTGATCATCCAAAACATCCGGCACAGCCACTGTTGACTGATTTAATTTACCCAGTCAGCGCTGCATTCCAGCAATCTAATTAGTATCGTGGATGTTTTGCTGATTTGAAAAATAAAAATAACTACACATGCTGTAAATGCAACACAAGAATAAAAAATGCTCAACACACACAGCAGGTCAGGCTGTATCTGTGGAACCTTGTTAACTGTTTTAATTCTCGCTCCTGCTGTATTTCCAGCACTTTCTGAACAAAAAAGCAAACTGTTGGAAGAACTCAGCTGGCAACATCAACGGAGGGAAATGAACCCACAATATTTCTGTAAACCAGCATCTGCGGTTCCACGTTTATACGACAATGTTTCAGGTTGGAATCTTTCTTCAAGAACTCTGGGCAGGTCCTGTTTCAAAACATCATCTGTCCATTTTGCTCCACAGATGCTGCCCGACCTGCTGAGTTGTTGCAGTAGTTCACTTTGTTCTCCAGATTCCAGCATCTGCAGGGTCTCGACCCGAAACATCATTCATTCCCCTCTAGAGATGCTGCCTGTCCCGCTGAGTTACTCCAGTATTTTGTGTCTAACTTCAGCAGTTTCTTATTCAGACTTTAGAGATAGACCACAGAAACAGGCCCTTCAGCCCACCGAGATCGCGCTGATTAGTGATCATCCCGTACACTAACACTCTCCTACACACAAGGGACAATTCACAATTTTACCGAAGCCAATTAAACTACAAACCTGTATGTATTTGGAGTGTGGAAAGAAACTGGAGCACCCGGAGAAAAACCCACAGGGAGAACATACAAACTCCGTACAGATAGCATCCATGGTCAGGATTGAACCCGAGTATCTGGTGCTGCAGGGCACAACTCTACCACAGCGCCACTGCCTCCAGCATTTTCTGCTTTTGCTGTGTTGTTGGTTTGATGAAAATCAGGCAGCGGACTTTTGTACTTCTGTCTGTGTGCTCCATCAAACTTGACATTTCTTTCTTAGTGTGGCAGTCCACCCTTCTCCCAGCTTCCACCAAAGGAAGCTTCATCTTTTGGGGATCGACCTTTGGGAAAACTCAGATCCCTGCCAGCTGAGGGGTGCTTCACATCCCAAGTCAGAAGACTGTAATTCTGAGTTTCACCTCAGACTCTTACACATATTTCAAGGAGTGGCTCACTATCAGGTGCAATCATTTGTATGAACCGTTAAGCAGAGGCCTTGTCCACTCTTCAATGTGACATGAAAGACACCATGCTAAGGTTTTGGCAAACACTTTTTTATTGCCAATGTCCAGGCTATATTTTTTCCTTAGCTAATATTACTAAAACAAATTACCTAATCACCACATTGCTAGTTTTCGGGTTTTTTTCTGCGAATTAGCTACATTTTTTAAAGTAATTATATTTCGAAATTATTTGGTGGGTGCCTAATGTTTTAAGATGTGAAAGTTGCATTCTTATGCAATTCATTTTCATGTCTCTTGCCTCATTTCTGCTCTTCAGATTGAAGGGGATGGACCATCCATAACTCTCATGGTCTGAAGAAGGGTTTTGACCTGAAACCTCACCCATCCTTTTTCTCCAGAGATGCTGCCTGACCCGCTGAGTTACTCCAGCACGTTGGGTCTACTCTCATGCATCTACTGGCCTCCATGCCTGAAAGCTTTGCTGCAGGCAAATAACATTTCCAGGTCCATCGGTAAGTTCACCTTAAGTGTCAGTAGACTGCAGGTGCCCCTCAACTTACGATGGGGTTACGTTCCGAGAAACCCATCAGAAACCGAAAATATTGTATGTCGAAATGCATTTAATTTGCCTGATCACGTGGCCAGAAACGAACTGTAGCTCGCTACAGGTCGCTGCCGTTTGCAACATCGCAAAGTCGAAGCTTCGTAAGCCGGGGAGCTTCTGTACTTTATTATGGGAGGCAATATCAGCACAGATCCTGAACCTCTCCAGTGCACAGACAACCAAAATCAAGGGCCAATTATAAAACTTCAGCTGATTTTCTGGCTGCAATTTATTCGGCAAAATCGAGTCCTGGGACTTTGCTGTATTTTTTGTGTCTCCGTAAGTCACCATAAATGCCCATCTAGCCACTGAGTTGTCACAATGCATCAGCCTTTGTTATTTTACAAACTCATAATGCACAATAGGATCACTGTGTTCCTGGTTGCAAAAGCTCAGACATTTAGTGAATGGGCAGAGACTATTGCATTGCTGAACCTCAACGCTTGCTGTTGACACAGAGACAAGTTGATGAATTCAATGCAGAGGCAGGGAGATATTTCAGTAACGGGCAGGTTATTGTGACATTTTGAGTCACTTGACAGCCTACAGGAATTCCAGGCAGTGACTTGATGCACGCAAACACAGTTTGAGTTGAAGACGTCTTTGCCCTGTAAATAAAAGGTTTGTGATGCTCAATCAATTCTACAACAGAACGGTTCAGAATATTGTCCCCTTACAAGACAAGGGCAGAAAGCTAACCCATAACAGCAATAGAGGATCAGCGCGGTCATATTTTAAAAGATGGCAAATGTGAATCTTCCCCATCTTGATGCACATCTCCTAAAGTGTCCTCCTAAACATAGATCTCTGAGCGGATGACTCTTATCATAGGCAGTCAAATCATATAGTGTGTCTCTCATAACCATAAGCAAGAGAGAATAAATACTTGCATTTGTACAATACCTTTCATGCCCTTTGTACAGCCAGTAAATATCTTTGATCTAGTCACTGTGATAATGGGGATACATGGCATACAAGTTTCACACAGTGAGGTTCCACAAACAGTTATGTGAAAAGACAAGCTGTTTTCCTCGAGGGATAAATCTGATCAAAATAATATTATGTGTCTCTTTGCATTGGCTCGATGAAAGCAGAGGACTGCCATTTAATGCCTTACCTGCAAAGTTGGAATTAAAAACAACGCTACATTTATATCTGAAGGATTGTAATTTCACCTAGATACATCACATACAACACTTATAGAGCGGTTAATCTTCAGACAGCCAACCCCATATGCAACAAATGAGGCAATTCAATCTCAGATGTTACTGGGGAGAGGGAAGCACAGCACCACTGGATCTTTTATATCCACACCAGTTGGGTTGTTTCAGATTTAGTTTTCTTGCTCCTTCAAAGGTCAAGTGGTCTGCAAAGATCCAGTGGTGTTATGCCTCCCTCTCCTCAGGGACATCTGATACTACACCAGGTTTCCTCTCAAATGTTAGCCACAAGGTCTTGGGGACATATTGGTGATGCAGTAGGATAAAAGCTTCGAGTGTGCCTGGCATTAATGTCAAATCTCCACTGCTATCCCTGGCACCTTACTTACCACAAACCCCAGGAAACTCTTCCTATTGTGGCATTAGCAAATGGCGAGCAATTTTGGGCACCATAACTGACGAAAGATGTGCTGGCTCTGGAGAAGGTCCAGTGGTGGTTTACAAGAATGTTCCCAGGAATGAGTAGGTTAACATATGATGAGCATTTGACGGCTCTGGGCCATGTACTCGCTGGAGTTTAGAAGAATGAGGGGGGAACCTCATTGAAACGTACAGAATAGTGAAAGGCTTGGATACAGTGGATGTGGAGAGGATGTTTCCACTAGTGGGATAGTCTAGGACTTGCGATCACAGCCTCAGAATTAAAGGACATTCTTTTAGGAAGGAGAGGATGTTTCCAGTAGTGAGAGTCTAGGACTAGAGGTCATAGCCTCAGAATTAAAGGACTTTTAGGAAGGAGATGAAGAGGAATTTATTTAGTCAGAGGGTGGTGAACCTGAGGATTTGTTTGCCACAGAAGGCTGGGGAGGCAAAGTTAGTGGATATATTTAAGGCAGGAGAATGGGGTTATGAGGGAGAGATAGATCAGCCATGATTGAATGGTGGAATAGACTTGATGGGCCAAATGGCCTAATTCTACTCCTATCACTTATGATCGTATAATTAGCATGACCATGTACTTGTCAAATACACCATATGAACAACACTAATATCGTCATTAATATAATGCAGAACGCAGTAAGTACCAATTCAGGAGTTTGTGTTATGTCAGTTTTTATTACGCACCGTCGAAATTAGTGATAAGTACCAGCCCACGTTTGAGGCAACACAGCACAGCTGCCTGAAACATTGCCAAAATTCCAATCTGATCCATTTTATCAGGATGTGAAAAACAAATAAAATGTTTTATTGGAAATTGAGCACAAATGATTCATACAAAAGAAACTGCCCTGAGCCTCACATTCACCATCAGTTTGCACAGGCATATTTGCAGGTTCGGCAAAAACTTGAAGTCGGTAATAGATAATGGTCAGGAAGCATAACAGCCAAGGGCACCTCAGAAGCCTGGTATAATCAGCATCCCAAATCATCGCATAAAATGTATGGTGCCAAACAGGCCGTTTAGATCAAATGGTTCAGGCTTCATTTGTGGCTCCTCCTCCCCAATTTTTCTTCTAAGCCCTTCAGAGTTTCCTATTAATCATTCCTCCGTCATAACACCTTAAGGCACAAAGTGTTGGAGTAACTCAGAGGATCAGGCAGCATCTCTGGAGAATATGGATAGGTGCCAATGCAGGCTGGGAGACTTCTTCAGACTGGGACTAATTTACTAGGACTATCTGATACGTCTCTCTCTCCTTTCTTGATCTCTCCATCTCCATCACAAGGGAAAGACTATCGGCTAAGATCTATCATTTTACCAGTCTGAAGAAAGGATCCTGAAGAAAGGATCTGACCCGAAACATCTCCTATTCATGTTCTCCAGCTAGGCTGCCTGACCCACTGAGTTACTCCAACACTTTATTTTATAAACCAGCATTTGCAGTTCCATGCGTCTTCATAACATCTTATACGCATGGCCTCTAGTTTTACACTTTTCCTCCTCCTCTACTCCCTTCTCTCACATCCAGCCTCTGCTTAAAAGACCACACCCCTCAGCCTTCTGTTAGGTTAGGAAAAGACACTACCTCTCTCAACAGCGCCATCTTTCATATATCGTCTCATTCTTGCAAAACATATTTTGTACCTTGTCTAGTATCCCGTATGCATTTGGTAATGTGGTATGCATTAATCTAAATCAATGAGAAACAAAATCCAAATGAAAAATCTATCTGGGTTACGATTTGAGCTAATGGTATAAGAATATTCACTGTGTTACTTAAATGTACACGCTAAAACCACTGGGTGAGAAGGAAAACATAAAACATTATTCATTCTGCAGCAAGTTTCTGCTTGCCATCCAAACAAATGATTCTGTAAATAAATCCACTGCTTTGAATTCCTGCCTTTCTTGCAGCTTCATGTTTTAACATGTTTGTGAGCCAAGAAACCATGTAAAACTTGAAAGCACTAATCAACAGCCAACGTCCCCTCTCATCGCACAGTCACCAACAGTTAATGCAGCATCGTGCTGTAGGCATCCAGAGCCCCAATCAACAGTTCAAAATGTGATTCTTACAAAATGGAGTCAGAAATGTTCCACCAAAAAAAAGCTTAGAAACATCTTAAATCAGAACAAGGTAAGTTTACTCCAAATTAATATAATTGGTTAGGTGATAGAGGTATATGTTCAATGTTGCATCAACCATCATCAATAATTAACAATACCAAATGACTAATCACATCCCATTAAAAACGAAACAGCTAACCGTGGTACGGTAAGTGTCTTTTCGGTTACCACGTCTACCCAAGATTGAGCAGGCACCTTGCCAGTTAATACATGGAATTGGGAACCACAACTTTGGCAATGTGGAAGTGCAGCTCTTCTGATGCTACCTCTGGAGATGGAAAGCATCATCAAGAACAACTATGATCAAACCACCAGGAAGCCTGCACTTAAACTGAGAAGGGGCCCAAAGCAACCTTTCAGTCAACATCATGACCAATGCAAAACTGACTCTGAGGCCAAATTGGTAAATGCTCTGGACTCTGCTACACATGTTAAAAACTATACTCCCGGTTCATCTCCCCGCTGTTGTGCTATATAGCATTGGTTGGAATGTGTGCAAGGGATCCAACCAGGGGCTAGAAAAAGGAAAATCAACAACTGAGGTTTTGCTTTCTGCTAAAAATTACAGGAAAGTTAACCACGGGCAAATTTAGGCCCCACTAAAGATGAGACAAAGAAAGCTCATGCATGAGCACACCTCAAAGATACATCTCAAAGTCATCTATCACTCTGACTTGAAAACACATTTCATGTCTTCATTACTGGTCGATCAAAACCTCCCAACTTTGATGAAACAGTGGGATTGCCATAACAACTTAAAGAGGCAGCTCACAAACAATGTTTTGTGCAATTAAGGGTGGTCAATCAATCTTAATTTTGGCAGTGAAGCCAACATTCCATGAATGACTAACTTTGAATTAATTTAAATATTATATCCTTAAGCAGTTAAGGCAGGAGAACAGTGTAGGAAGGAACTGCAGATGCTGGCTTACACCAAAGATAGACACAAAATGATGGAATAACTCAGCGAGACAGGCAGCATCTCTGGATAGAAGGAATGGGTGATGCTTCTTCAGACTGAGAGTCAGGGGAGAGGGAGACACAGAGATATGGAAGGATAATGTGTGAAAACGAGACCTCTAAAGAGATGGTGATTAAGAAAAATGTAGAATAGATTATTGTTAGCTAGAAGAAGGTGATAACAAAGCAAACAGAGATAACATTTTGCTTTAATTGATATGGTTGTTAAGATTCTAGGAACAGAGAGTTCTTGGATGTGCTCAATGCAACACGGTTGATCTGTATGGATCAACCTCCTGACATCAGGGAAGATTCAGTCAGAAATTTAAAGTCAGTGCAGCCAAACAAGTTTCTTCCCACATGTAGGCACTGTTACATTGTATTAAAAAAAATTAAGAATCACTTTTATAAACAAACACACTGCAAGACATTGTACAAGTATGTGACTTTTCTGATACCATATTCTGTACTTGTTTCTTTGTATAAATTGTCCATTAGCAATTCTTCAACCAAAACTCACACCGTTATGAACCCCCATACTTCTATCCCTCCCAACAATGTACACCCAGCTTCCCTTGCTCCATTACAATAGCTTCAAAACAGTTTCTCCTGTTTTTTAAACTTTCCCATTGGCCTTGACCCATCTTCCTTTAAGCTGGCTTATAGTCTGCACCCTGCACATGTACCATGCTCCTGGAATACACATCATCGCCCTCGCACTCAGCTACAAACAGTGGCCATCTTTCTTTAATTGTGTTCCTCCAGTTCCCATCGCCCTACCTGCTTTCAGAAACCTCTTCGACCGTGCCCTCAGTCCCCCATCCAAGACGTTCAGTTTCCTCCTGCTTGGAAACATGCAGCATCTGTGGAGTTAGAAAAACATTTCCTACTTTAGGCTGGTTTTTCATCATGATTGGCATAAAACAGGTTGCCACAGACACGAGCCCACCTGCCGAGTAATTCCAGCAAGTGTGTCTATCTGTTTTAGACTTCCAGCATCTGGACATTTTGCTTTTGTACACTTTGAAATTGCTTCATGACTGTGTTGAAGAAAAGCGACAAATCTGCATACTGCATTTCCAAACTCAGGCGAAACATTTTACTTGAATTGTGTTATAGTTGCAAATGCAGGTTTGTTTAAATACTAATTGCACTAATACTAATCACTCCTTCATAAAATAGCCTCAGTTGCCCACTTCACCATGCATCAACACTACCAATAACATGGCAGCACAGTGACACAGTGGTAGAGTTGTTGTCTTACAGCGCATGAGACCTGGGTTCAAACCTGACTATGGGGGTTGTCTGTACAGAGTTTGTACGCTCACCCAGCGACCGCGCGGGTTTTCTCCAGTTTCCTCCCACACTCCAAAGATGTACAAGATGTACAAGTTTGTAGGTTAATTGCCTTCTGTAAATTGTTCCTAGTGTGTAGAGTCGTGCTAGTGTACAGAGTGATCGCTGGTCGGCGCGGACTCGGTGAGCCATTTCAGGACCTGCTTCCACGCTGTATCTCACCCAGCGACCGCGCGGGTTTTCTCCAGTTTCCTCCCACACTCCAAAGATGTACAAGATGTACAAGTTTGTAGGTTAATTGCCTTCTGTAAATTGTTCCTAGTGTGTAGAGTCGTGCTAGTGTACAGAGTGATCGCTGGTCGGCGCGGACTCGGTGAGCCATTTCAGGACCTGCTTCCACGCTGTATCTCTATTAAGTCTGAAGCATAAGGAAATAGTCCATGGAATTTTACATGAGATGAAGTAAGACATTCAGGCCATTACATATTTTTGGATATTAAAGGAAGCAAACACTGGGTGAATCGGGCAGGAAACTGGACAAGTTGTAGGATCGGTTGGGAGAGGCCCAGGAACGGATGGAGGCGGTTGGAGCAGCGTCCGGGCGGTAGGTTTAAAAACCCAGCGCGGGGCTTGTTCACATAGAGGCCCAGGAGCGGTTGGAGCAACGTCCAGGCGGTAGGTTTAAAAACCCAGTGCGGGGCTTGTTCACACAGAGGCCCAGGAGCGGTTGGAGGCGGTTGGAGATAAAAACGTTCCCACACACTTTAAAAGAAGCGGACTAGAGGAAGCAGCTGATTGGGCGTAACCCCGGGGTTGTATTTCTGCTTTTTGTTCGTACTTTTAGTTAAGGGTTCAGTGAGTTCAGGATTCAGTGAGTTAAGGGTTCGGTGAGTTCAGGGTTCAGTGAGTTAAGGGTTCAGTGAGTTCAGGGTTCGGTGAGTTCAGGGTTCAGTGAGTTAAGGGTTCAGTGAGTTAAGGGTTCAGTGAGTTAAGGGTTCAGTGAGTTCAGGATTCGGTGAGTTCAGGGTTCAGTGAGTTAAGGGTTCAGTGAGTTCAGGGTTCAGTGAGTTCAGGGTTCAGTGAGTTAAGGGTTCAGTGAGTTAAGGGTTCAGTGAGTTAAGGGTTCAGTGAGTTAAGGGTTCAGTGAGTTAAGGGTTCAGTGAGTTCAGGGTTCAGTGAGTTCAGGGTTCAGTGAGTTAAGGGTTCAGTGAGTTAAGGGTTCAGTGAGTTAAGGGTTCAGTGAGTTAAGGGTTCAGTGAGTTAAGGGTTCAGTGAGTTAAGGGTTCAGTGAGTTAAGGGTTCAGTGAGTTAAAGGTACAGTGCTTTTTAGTAAAGGTACAGCTTAAAGGATTATGAGGGATTTGATTTAATTTGGGGGTAAGACATGTCAGGTGAGATCGGCCCTGTGGAATGCTCATCCTGCAACATGTGGGAGATCAGGGATATTGTCGGTGTCCCTGATGACTACATGTGCAGGAAGTGTGTCCAGCTGCAGCTCCTGGCAAACCGCATTGAACGGTTGGAGCTGCGGTTGGACTCATTCTGGAGCATCCACGATGCTGAGAAGGTCGTGGATAGCACGTATAGCGAGTTGGCCACACCACAGGTAAAAGATAAGCGGACAGAAAGGAAACGGGTGGCCACTAGCCAGCGTAGCAGTAGGCAGGTAGTGCAGGAGTCCCCTGCGGTCATCTCCCTCCTAAACAGATATGCCATTTTGGATACTGTTGGGGGAGATGGCTCATCAGGGGAAAGCAGCAGCAGCCAAGTTCATGGCACCGTGGGTGGCTCTGCGGCAAAAGAGGGGAGGAAAAAGAGTGGAAGGGCTATAGTGATAGGGGATTCAATTGTAAGGGGAATAGATAGGCATTTCTGCGGCCGCAAACGAGACTCCAGGGTGGTATGTTGCCTCCCTGGTGCAAGGGTCCGGGATATCTCTGAGCGGTTGCAGGACATTCTGGAGGGGGAGGGTGAGCAGCCAGTTGTCGTGGTGCACATTGGCACCAACGATTTAGGTAAAAAACGGGATGAGGTCCTACAAGGTGAATTTAGAGAGCTAGGAGAAAAACTTAAAAGTAGGACCTCAAAGGTAATAATCTCTGGATTACTACCAGTGCCACGTGCTAGTCAGAGTAGGAATAGGAGGATATTTCAGATGAATACGTGGCTTGAAAAATGGTGCAAGGGGGAGGGATTCAAATTTTTAGGACATTGGAACCAGTTCTGGGAGAGTTGGGACAAGTACAAACAGGACGGTCTGCACCTGAGCTGGAATGGAACCAATGTCCTAGGGGGAGTGTTTGCTAGTCTGTCGGGGAGGATTTAAACTAATGTGGCAGGGGGATAGGAGCAGGAGCAGAGAGACAGAGGGGTGTAAAATGAGGGTAGAAGCAACAGGTAGCAAGGTGAAAAGTAAAAGTGGCAGGCAGACAAATCCAGGGCAAAAATCAAAAAGGTCCACTTTTCAACATAATTGTATAAGGGGTAAGAGAGTTGTAAAAACAAGCCTGAAGGCTTTGTGTCTCAATGCAAGGAGTATACGTAATAAGGTGGATGAATTAAATGTGGAGATAGTTATTAATGATTATGATATAGTTGGGATTACGGAGACATGGCTCCAGGGTGACCAAGGCTGGGAGCTCAACATCCAGGGATATTCTATATTCAGGCGGGATAGACAGAAAGGAAAAGGAGGTGGGGTAGCGTTACTGGTTAGAGAGGAGATTAAAGCAGTGGAAAGGAAGGACATTAGCTTGGAGGAAGTGGAATCGATATGGGTAGAGCTACGAAACACTAAGGGGCAGAAAACGCTAGTGGGAGTTGTGTACAGGCCACCTAACAGCAGTAGTGAGGTTGGGGATGGCATCAAGCAGGAAATTAGAAATGCATGCACTAAAGGTGCAGCAGTTATAATGGGTGACTTCAATCTACATATAGATTGGGTGAACCAAACTGGCAGGGGTGCTGAAGAGGAGGATTTCTTGGAATGTTTGAGAGATGGTTTTCTAAACCAACATGTCGAGGAACCAACGAGAGAACAGGCCATTCTAGACTGGGTATTGAGTAATGAGGAAGGGTTAGTTAACAGTCTTGTTGTGCGAGGCCCCTTGGGCAAGAATGATCATAATATGGTAGAGTTCTTCATTAGGATGGAGAGTGACAAAGTCGATACAGAAACAAGTGTTCTGAACTTAAAGAAAGGTAACTTTGAGGGTATGAGGCGTGAATTGTCCAAGATAGACTGGCGATTGATGCTGAAAGGGTTGACGGTGGACATGCAATGGAAGGCATTTAAAGGTCGCATGGATGAACTACAACAAGTGTTCATCCCAGTTTGGCAAAAGAACAAACCAGGAAAAGTAGTGCATCCGTGGCTAACAAGGGAAATCAAGGATAGTATTAAAACAAAAGATGAAGCATACAGATTAGCCAGAAAAAGTAGCATACCAGAGGACTGGGAGAAATTCAGAGTCCAGCAGAGGAGGACAAAGGGCTTAATTAGGAAAGGGAAAATAGATTATGAGGGAAAACTGGCAAGGAACATAAAAACTGACTGCAAAAGCTTTTATAGATATCATATCATCATATCATATATATACAGCCGGAAACAGGCCTTTTCGGCCCACCAAGTCCGTGCCGCCCAGCGATCCCCGTACATTAACACTATCCTACACCCACTAGGGACAATTTTAAAAAAAACATTTTTACCCAGCCAATTAACCTACATACCTGTACGTCTTTGGAGTGTGGGAGGAAACCGAAGATCTCGGAGAAAACCCACGCAGGTCACGGGGAGAACGTACAAACTCCTTACAGTGCAGCACCCGTAGTCAGGACCGATGTCAAGAGAAAAAGATTAGTTAAGGCAAATGTAGGTCCCTTGCAGTCGGAAACAGGTGAATTGATCATAGGGAACAAGGAGATGGCAGACCAATTGAACAAATACTTTGGTTCTGTCTTCACTAAGGAAGACATAAACCGTCTGCCGGAAATAGCGGGGGACCGGGGGTCTAATGAGATGGAGGAACTGAGGGAAATCCAGGTTAGTCGGGAAGTGGTGTTAGGTAAATTAAATGGATTAAAGGCAGATAAATCCCCAGGGCCAGATAGGCTGCATCCCAGAGTGCTTAAGGAAGTAGCCTCAGAAATAGTGGATGCATTAGTGATAATTTTTCAAAACTCTTTAGATTCTGGAGTAGTTCCTGAGGACTGGAGGGTAGCTAATGTAACCCCACTTTTTAAAAAGGGAGGGAGAGAGAAAACGGGGAATTATAGACCAGTTAGCCTAACATCGGTAGTGGGGAAAATGCTAGTCAGTTATTAAAGATGTGACAGCATCACATTTGGAAAGTGGTGAAATCATCGCACAAAGTCAGCATGGATTTACCAAAGGCAAATCATGTCTGACGAATCTTATAGAATTTTTCGAGGATGTAACTAGTAGAGTGGATAAGGGAGAACCAGTCGATGTGTTATATCTGGACTTTCAGAAGGCCTTCGACAAGGTCCCACATAGGAGATTGGTGTACAAACTTAAAGCACACGGTATTGAGGGTTCAGTGTTGAGGTGGATAGAAAATTGGTTGGCGGACAGGAAGCAAAGAGTAGGAATAAACGGGTCCTTTTCGGAATGGCAGGCAGTGACTAGTGGGGTACCGCAAGGCTCAGTGCTGGGACCCCAGTTATTTACAGTGTATATTAATGATTTGGACGAGGAAATTGAATGCAACATCTCTAAGTTTGCGGATGACACGAAGCTGGGTGGCAGTGTTAGCTGCGAGGAGGATGCTAGGAGGCTGCAGAGTGACTTGGATAGATTAGGCGAGTGGGCAAATGCATGGCAGATGCAATATAATGTGGATAAATGTGAGTTTATCCACTTTGGCGGCAAGAACAGGAAAGCAGAGTATTACCTGAATGGTGACCGATTGGGAGAAGGGGAGATGCAATGTGACCTGGGTGTCATGGTGCACCAGTCATTAAAAGCAAGCATGCTGGTGCAGCAGGCAGTGAAGAAAGCGAATGGTATGTTGGCATTCATAGCAAGAGGATTTGAGTTTAGGAGCAGGGAGGTTCTGCTGCAGTTGTACAGGGCCTTGGTGAGACCGCACCTGGAGTATTGTGTGCAGTTTTGGTCTCCTAACCTGAGGAAAGACGTTCTTGCCTTAGAGGGAGTACAGAGAAGGTTCACCAGATTGATCCCTGGGATGGCGGGACTTTCATATGAGGAAAGACTGGATAGACTGGGCTTGTACTCGCTGGAATTTAGAAGACTGAGGGGGGATCTTATAGAAACATATAAAATTCTTAAGGGGTTGGAGAGGCTAGATGCGGGAAGATTGCTCCCGATGTTGGGGGAGTCCAGAACCAGGGGTCACAGCTTAAGGATAAGGGGGAAGTCTTTTAGGACCGAGATGAGAAAACATTTCTTCACACAGAGTGGTGAGTCTGTGGAATTCTCTGCCACAGAAGGTAGTTGAGGCCAGTTCATTGGCTATATTTAAGAGGGAGTTAGATGTGGCCCTTTTTGCTAAAGGGATCAGGGGGTATGGAGAGAAGGCAGGTACAGGCTACTGAGCTGGATGATCAGCCATGATCATATTGAATGGCGGTGCAGGCTCGAAGGGCCGAATGGCCTACTCCTGCACCTATTTTCTATGTTTCTAATGGCACAGGCTCATATAGATTCCATCCGTTCCAATTTATGCTTGCAAACAAAATTGAAACCACATAACTTATGAAAGTGATCAAAACTTTATATTTTGTAAAGGTTTGTCTTGCACAGTAAATATTATAATTTTCATCAGAGTTGCTGTTCATCAATGCTCCCCAACACCTGACAATTTGTGGTATACACCCTAGCCTCATAAGTACTTCCAAAATGCAGCATCTTACATTTATCTGGATCAAACTCCATTTGCTGTTTAACAGCCCACTTCACCAACATATCCAAATCACTCCGTAGCTTAAGGCCACTCTCTACACAATCCACAACACCGCCAATCTTCATGTATTCAATCCCTGAGGAAAAGTACTCGTAACAGGCATCCAATCTCTAAAACACCCTGTCTTCTATGGCCAAGTTAATTTTGGATCCAGTTTATCAAATCGCCCCAGATCCCATGGGCCCCGAACCTTATTGACCAGTCTCCCATGTGGGAGGATCTTTATCCCATGTTAGGAGCATCAAAAATAAGAAAGCATATTTTTAAGAGTTTCTTCAGAGGGGATTTGAGGAGAAAGCTTTGTTTTACACAGAGTAGATGATTTCTAGAAGTCGCTGGCACAGGAGGTGGTGGAATCAGATACAATCATGACATTTAAGCGACATTTGGACAGGCATGTGGTCACGCATGAAAAGCTACATAATTAATGCAGGTAAATAGGATTTGTACAGTTCAGCAATAAGTTCGGCAGGGAGAAGGTGAGCCTAAGGACCCATTTCTCCACTGCACAACTCCATGACTATGACTGATGAACATTTATGTAGGGTGACAGGGAAGAAGCTACTTGAACCATTGTTCCTTTCCCAACCATCATGGAAGAAGTGCTTTTTGCACAGGAAGCAATTAAAGACACGTCACTCATGCAATCAGTGTCAGTTTGACTTTAACACACTACCATTTTTGAATAAGTCAGACTTGTGTTATTTCCTGTTTACAGAAACATTAATTACAATTTCAATTTGAAAAAGATCCAGGAATATTTCCACAGGAACTTTATCAGAATGCACAGCTTTAAAAAAAAAAATACTAGAGTCCATTAAAAAAACAAACTGCTTGAGGGACTCAGCAGGCCCGGGAGCATCTGTGAAGAGAAATGGAATTACGATGTTTTAAGTTGGTGAACATTTGAAGGCACTGGGCCTGTACTCACTGGAGTTTAGGATGAGGCGGGGGGGGGTAGAAAACCTCATTGAAACTTACAGAAAGGCCTGGATAGAGTGAATGTGGAGAGGATGTTTCTATGACCAGAGGCCATAGCCTCAGAATAAAAGCACGTACCTTTAGAAAGATTAGGAGACATTTCTGTAGTCAGAGGGTGGTGAATCTGTGGAATTCTCTTGATTTGTTAGGCTTCAGGGGTTATGGGGAGAAGGCAGGAGAATGGGATTGAGAGGGAAAGATAGATCAGCCATGATTGAATTCTGCTCCTAGAACAGAACTTATGACTCTTCTTCAATAGTATTGAAGGGCCTGAAACCGGAACGCTTAGAGGTAATGTTAATTCTACAATGTTCCAGAAATTATTTTTGATAACCAAAGCTGTGGTAATCAAAGCTCTTGACCACTATGCAATAAACTCCTTTAGAAAGTCTATACCCAAGGATATAAGTTTATCTGCAAGAATCATTGATTCCCAGGTCATAGTTCTGATGATAAGTAATGTAACTCAGAAACACCTAATGGTTCCTCATGTCTTCTTACTTCAATGAACCCATGGTACACATCTTCAAACTGCAGGACCATCAATCCCGAAGGGCGAGGAGGTATCAAAATGTGTGAGAGCAAAAGGGGAACCCATCGTACGATCCAGCCAAAAGAATGACAGGCTGAGCAAAGAGAATTTTCCCAATGAAACTGCACGGTTTGCTGGTTTAGAGGGATGAGTGAAGGATGGAAAAAATTCATGCGAAGAAAAATTATTCCAACTCCAACCCAATTAATTACACTGTTTAATGGAAATGTCTTCAGTGGGATTGTCACCTTGAAACCTAAATAAGGGATGAAGTGTTCAATTTAATTCAGCAGTGAGTCATGCAGACTAGCTTTAGGTTCTGCAGTGACACATATGAAGAAACAAAAACACATTTAAGTTCTGCTGAGCAGAAGTCATTGATGTCTTGAGAGAACAAGTAAGCTGTCTGTACAAATGCATCTGCAGTCTGTGGCATTCCATTGAGCATTACAGTGACAGACTATTTCCATCCTGCATCTTAATTCCGAGCAAATGGAGAAAAATCAAGGATAGACACAAAACGCTGGAGTAACTCAGCAGGACTGGCAGCATCTCCGGAGAGAAGGAATGGGTGACGTTTCGGGTCGAGACCCTTCACATGTGGTTACTGTGCCTACATCAGACTAAATGCATAATTGCCTGTTTTAGACCACACAAAGTGGCATTAACAATGCAAAGGCTGGAATGCAAGCTTTGGATTAGACATTTCTTTGTCTTCAGTGAAAGCATGAAGTGAAAACGTTGCAATGTCTATTATTTTGCAGAGGAAACAAAAGATCAGAATATATATACCATGTGCAGGCTTTGCTTTTACAGCCGTATCTCTTCCTGTGCATCAACCTTTGACATTGATAGTACATGTTAATTAATGTCAAATGTCACCATTCCTCATACATAAACCTAATTATGATTCTTTACGGAAAAGCTATCCCAAAGCTGAGGCCAAACTCTCCCTTAATTTTTACATTCACACATTTCTTCCAAAGATACCTTGCTAGATAGTGATTTGGAGAGTGAAGCCTAGTTGATTTAGCCAAGGACAAATGTTGTGTTGCAGCTGATATCAAGAACTTCACTGCAGGTCAGGAATAAAACCTGGGTCTTCAGTCTGTCTTGGTGAAATCCAAGTGTAGGAAAAAAACTGCAGATGCTGGTTTAAATCGAAGGTAGACACAAAATGTTGGAGTAACTCAGCGGGTCAGGCATCTCGGGAGAGAAGGAATGGGTGATGTTTTGGGTCAAGACCCTTCTTCAGACTCGACCCGAAATGTCACCCATTCCTTCTCTCCCGAGATGCTGCCTGACCCGCTGAGTTACTCCAGCATTTTGTGAAATCCAAGATAGACACAAAAAGCTGGAGTAACTCATCGGGACAGGCAGCATCTCTGGAAAGGACTAGGTGTGTTTTCGGGTCAAGACCCTTCTTCAGATCAAATCCAACAAGCATTAGTCAATTCAGTATCTGAAGAGCGATGGGAAGTTTGCATCCCATTGCCATGCAAACTGTGAAAGCAGAAGCTGGGTTCTTTCTCTCCTGCAAAGAAAGCTTATTTTGAGGTGATGTATGGCTGACATGCTCCTCCACAACACAGCCAGAGGCTTGGTATAAGTCAGAAGTCATGGGTGAAAAATATAAGGTTTGCCTATCTATGTCTGGCTTTCCAACAGATTTATTCATTCTGCTCTTTGGTCATATTAATGATCTATTGACCACTTCTTGTAGAATGTATAATGCAGCTTTAAAGGCACTGGCTGAAAGGGCTTTTAAATTTTATTTCCATTTTAATGCTCTTAAGCAACATATTCCTCCCCCACCCAAGTTCTCCGACCAGTTTCACTGTCCCCCGATTAATTTTACTGGTTATACACCGCATTGTCACTTTCCCCATAGCTTACAACAAACCATTCTACATTTTCTTGATCATCGTCTGCTTTGATTTATCGTTTTCACACCACACCCTTCCAAATCTCTAGTCCCCCTCTCCCCCTCTCAGTCTGAAGATGGGTCTCGACCCGAAATGCCACCCATTCCTTCTCTCCAGAGACGCTGCCTATCCTGTTGAGTTATTCCAGCATTTTGTGCATATCTATATCATATTGAATTTTAGCACAATCTCTTAAGTGAAGATGGATTTAACTTGTATTAGCTGAGGCAAGGGTTTGTTGGATCAGAGGCTCAATGACTCCCTTATCTTTTGGGTAGCTTGCTAAAACATCTTCCATAGCATGAACAAAAATAACTCAACTTGCCACCTTCCTTCGCACAGTAATGGATTTACCATGCCTTCCCAGCATTTGTGTTTTTTTATTTTTAACTTGCAACTGCACTGTACTTCCTGTGTCAACTCCTCCTCGCAGATGTCTGTGTAAATATAAAGGCTTCTTCACAATGAAGTTAGTAGAATTATTTTTCAGTGAAAAGTGTTCAGATTCTGCAATTCGGTGATCTTCTCTCCAGAGAGGGGCTGAGGACAAATCGTGCACATTCTTCTGGAAGAGAAATTCTGAATCTAATGTTTTTATGATTAAAGAAAGGAAGGTGAGAAAAGAAAGGAAGGTGAGAAAAGAAAGGAAGGTGAGAAAAGTTGTGTGGCCGAGTACAAATGCAGAGAAGAGGAAATAAAAGAGGGGAATATTGAGAGGGGACAAGAAGGATAAACAGATTCATAAACTTAATTATTGTTAATAACAGAAGCTCCAGGCAGAGCTATGTGTTTGAAATTACAATGGTCAGGCTAATAGTAGTGCTGCCAAACTCAGCAGGACTGGCAGCATCTCTGGAGAACAAGGGTAGGTAACATTTTGTGTTGAGACCCTTCTTCAGACTGCTTGTACTGAGCAGGAGGGAAGTGTGGGGGTGGGGGGGCGGCGACGAAGAAACCTGGAACAGGGAAGAGGCAGGACAAAGCGCAGCAGGTTATACTGTAAGTGGACACAGGCGTGGGTGTTTTGATAGGCACATGCATGGAACAAAGGCCAGAGGTAAAAGCAGGTAGTGTGAGACAGAAATGAAGAGATCAAGGTGTGCTAGGAGGAATGTAGCAAGGAGGGGATTAGAAGAAATTGGTGGATGCCCGGGTGGGGCACAGGGGAGGGGTTGGTTAGAGGTTACCTCAAATTGGAGAAATCAATGTTCATACCGTTGGGTTGAAAGCTACAAATAACAAAATACTATCAGTCTGGCTCTACAGCAGGTACTCTCGAGGTACTCTCAAGCCTAATATATCGTAGATCTAATGGTTTTTTTTAAGGGAAAGGTAATGTAAGAAATACAAGCAGATGCAGGCCATACATTCTCTTGAATCAAACATAGACACATAATGCTGGAGTAACTCAGCGGGACAGGCAGCATCACTGGAGAAAAGGAATGGGTCATGTTTTGGGGCGAGACCATTCTTCAGGGGAAAGAGAAAAGAGATATAGACAGTAATGCAGAGATGTAGAACAAATGATTGAAAGATATGCAAAAATGTAACGATGATAAAGGAAACAGACCATTGCATTCCGGCATTTTGTGTCTATCTTTGGTTTCAACAAGCATCCTACACATTCCCTTGAATCGGTTTTATTATTCATTATGATCATAGCTGACCCGACCTTTCGTCTCAAATCAATTTTCCATCCGGATTTCAGCACTCTAGAATCTGTGCCATTAAGGGATTAGGCGAGGTCGATGTGTGCTTACGTAAGAGTGAGGGATGGAAAGGAAAGGATTAGAGAGTGAAGAATGTACCACCATTTAACAATCCAAAGTGAATTGTAAGCCAGTATATCTGTTCCTTCAGTAATCTACCAGCGCAGCGGTAGAGTTGCTGCCTCACAGCGCCGGAGACGCAGGTTCAATCTGGACTGCGGGCGCTGTCTGTACGGAGTTTGTACGCTCTCCCTGTGCTGTGACCCGCGTGGATCTTCGGTTTTTGCGGCACGGTGGCGCAGCGGTAGAGTTGCTGCCTTACAGCGAATGCAGCGCCGGAGACTCAGGTTCGATCCTGACTACGGGCGCCGTCTGTACGGAGTTTGTACGTTCTCCCCGTGACCTGCGTGGGTTTTCTCCGAGATCTTCGGTTTCCTCTCATACTCCAAAGACGTACAGGTATGTAGGTTAATTGACTGGGTAAATGTAAAAATAGTCCCTAGTGTGTGTAGGATAGTGTTAATGTGCGGGGATCGCTGGGCGGCCTGGACTCGGTGGGCCGAAGGGCCTGTTTCCGCGCTGTATCTCTAAATCTAAATCTAAAATCTAAGTTTCCAAAACATTTTTAACTGTTAGTTGCACTTCTGACAACTTTAAAATAAGATCAGGTGGCAAATTTGTAATGGGCACAGCAAAGGTCTTTTCAGCTGCTCTCAGAATGTCTTGCTATTTCAACATTAAATGCGCATCACATTGTTTCAAAGAAAGTAAAACGTCCTCTTTCAACATCAGCAATGGAAAATAACCTCAGACCTCAAAGGGAGAGGTTGAGTAGGTTGGGTCTCTATTCCATGGAGCGCAGGAGGATGAGGGGTAATCTTATAGAGGTGTACAAAATCATGAGAGGAATAGATCGGGTAGATACAGAGTCTCTTGATGTAGGGGAATCGAAGACATTGGTTCAAGGTGAAGGGGAAAAGATTTAATAAGAATCCAAGGGTGTATGGAACAAGCTGCCAGAGGAATTAGTTGAGGCTGGGATTTTCCCATTGTTTAAGAAACAAGTTAGACAGGTACATGGATAGGACAGGTTTGGAGTGATATGGACCAAGCGCAGGTAAGTGGAACTAGTGTAGCTGGGACATTGGTGGCCGGTGTGGGCAAGTTAGGCCAAAGGGCCTGTTTCCACACTGTATCACTCTGTGACCTGTACCCTCCACCCGACTGTTTTTTCTTAAGTTTGTTAATGAGGCATTAACTGCATTGGAAGAATGGCAGGCTGTTGAAGGAAAAATGAGATTCCAAGCAGCTTGCACAGAGATTGGGGCTAATGCAAATGCTTTCTAAATATTCTTTAACAGCTGAAATAAACATCGGAAACCTAACTTTCACTGCATTAGATCTGCTCAGCTGGTGGCTTTCAATCGGAAAGAACATTATTTTAAGATTCTGAAGAAGGGTCTTAACCCAAAACGTTACCCATTCCTTCTCTCCAGAGATGCTGCCTGTCCCACTGAGTTACGCCAGCATTTTGTGTCTCTATCTTCGGTTAAACTCTTTTATTTTAAGGCTGAGGGTTTAATCCAGAATAACTTCAGGAAAAGTCACCTCGTCATCCTTCAACTGAAATGTTCTTTATCTGTCAGGTATACAGATGGACATTGAAGATAGAAATAGACTTGCATTTCTGGAGCTATTTAAATGACCTCAGCATGTCACCGAATATGATATATCCAATTTAGAACTTCTCTTTCATGTAGACATTGCAATAACATAAACAGACAGGAGTGTTATATCCCAGAAACACCAATGTGATAGATGACACGTAGAAACAAATAACTGCAGATGCTGGTTTATACCAAAGATAGACACAAAGTGCTGGTGCAGCTCAGCGGGTCAGGTAGCAACTCTGGAAAAAAAGAATGGGTGACGTTTTGGGCCGGGATACCTTCGACATAAATCTGTTTATAACTAAAACTGGTTCAGGAAGAAATCCTGCTGAAGAGATATTGTTCTCAGTTCTTCTCCAAGTAGAGCCAAAGGACCTTTTCAGCTCATCTGTACAGTGAAGCACTACCTCAGTACTTTTTTAAACATCAAGTTATGGGGTCAAACCCCTGAATGCACAACTTCTCAACACAAGTGAAAGTAGTTCCCCCATGTGCCAATATCACATGGAATGATTCCCAATGTTACTTGTCTCCAAGGCACATAGACTCTCACAATGTTTCTGAATTTCTTTTGCAAAGTAATTAAAATACCAGTACTGTAAGGATTTCTGAGACACAATATTGTGGTGCCCCAGCACAATACCACACCCCAGGTTCAGCTCTGATCTCAAGTGTTGTCGGAGTGGAGTCTTCAAGTTCTCCCTGTAACTGGGTGGTTTTCCTCCTGGTTCTCTGGTTTCTTCCAATATCCCAAAGACCTGTGTGTAAGTTGGTAGATTAAATTGGCAACAGTAAATTGTCCCAAGAGTGCATAAAGTAGTAGAATCTGTGGAGAGTTGATGAGAATGCTTGGAGATACAGCATGGAAACAAGTCCTCGCTAACCATCTATCACCAGTTCACACACTAGTTCTGTAATCACACTTTCTCATCCACTCCCTACACATTAAGGGAAAGTTACAAAGTCAGATTAACCTACAAACCCGCACGTCTTTGGGATGTGGGAGACCGGAGCACCTGGAGGAAACCCACACGGTCGCAGAGAGAACAAGTAAACTCGACATAGAGGTCAGGATCGAATCCGGATCTCTGGCACCATGAGGGAGCAGCTCTACCAGCTGTGCCGTCCACTACTTCACTGTGAGAATGTGAAGAGAATAAAAATGGGCTTAATGAAGGTTTAGTATAAATGGGTGGTTGATGATCAGAGCAGACTCAGTGGGCAGAAGGGCCTGTTTCTGATCTATATGACTGTAAATACTTGTACTTTCTTTCAAGAGCAGCAATAGAGATCCAGGCCATCCAATGGAAACCAGAGTGTAAGAGAAAATACAAGCTTCGCTGAACATTTAAAAATGATTGGGTATACCACAGGCTGGCCACCTCTTTTATAGATGTCATGCCCTGAAAGATGGTGCAGAGAGATTCAGCATGGTGGTAACAAGGATGAGGGACCTCAGTTACAAAATTGTTTACAGAAATAGGGATCATTGTTAAAAGCTACAATGATTAAGAAAGTTTGCTTACAGTGGGTAAGAGAGTTGCTAATCAGTTTTGGGATCTAGTAAAATGACCAAACATCAAGGAAAATACACAGTCGACTATGAAGATCTGGAATGGATGATTTGAGGTGGTGAGGAGCAGGTTTAATTGAATTTTTCAAAAAGGGCATTAAAGTTTACACTGTGCATCTCTGAGGTAAGAGTTGGGGATTTAGATTAATGAATAGATGTATCAAAAGGGCTGTCACAGATATGACAGGCAAAATGGCCTATTCCCATTGCCTCGTCCTGTAATGATTCTAGTTGAGAAGTAAAGAAAAAAAAATTGCTGGTAAGATTACCTTTTATAAACAGAACCCCTGCAGTGATAATTTAGAAGAAACGACAGCCAGTTACATTATAAATATGTAAAGCCACATGATTTAAAGAGGTCGTGAGTATATTTGCGAAATATTTTCAGCCACAATTTTTCTTTCCTTACAGGATCTGCTTGAAAGGTAACGAGGTCGGTGATTTACGAAGACACAATGTTTTGTGTAAACAGCAGGGTTTTAAATAAACTGAAAAAAATGTTAAACTCTATACAAGGCTGAAGACGGGAGTACAACTGTGCACAAATAAGTCCAGCAACACGAATACAAAATGGCAGTCAATCATAAAGGAATCAAAAGTCTTTGTTCAATGGCGCAACATTGCACAACCTGATTCTTGATCAAAATCAAGGAGCGTGGAAAAAAATAACACTTGGTTTGGGATGGGGTGGGGGAGTGAATAACATCAGATTGGAGTAAAATTAAAAAAAACAACTTTTCAGATAACTAGTCACATGACAAACCAGACAGCCAAATATTCTATCTAAATACTTTTTTTTACGTATCCGGGATTTCCCCAGAGAATGTGGTGATGCAACCGAGTTTCTTGCTCATCCATCCCAGAGGCTAAATTAAGATCTAACTACATTGGTGGTGGAGTCACAGGTGTGAGAGCGAGCATAGATTCAAGGCTTCCTTCCCAAAATAGACATTAATGAACCAAATGGGTCTTTATTACATTCATACATCAGCTTTGCTGGGAAGAGCTTTCCTTTACTGAAAATGTAACGGTAGAAATTGATTTGCATTTGTGAAATGATTAGTTCTGCCCCTAAATGGGCATGTAGAGCGATACAGCAAGGAAACAGACCCTGCGGCACAACTAGCCCATACCGATCAAGATGCCCCTATCCAAGTGGTCCAATTTGCCAGATGGCCCATATCCCTTTAAACCATTCCTATCCATGTTCCCGTCCAAGTATCTTTTAAATACTGTTTATAGTACCTGCATCAACTACCTCCTCAGGCAGCTCGTTCCATATACCCACTGCCCCGAGTGAAAATGTTGCCCCTCCGTATTTTCTGACTTGTGGGGGGGGGGGGGGGGAAGGAAACATCTTACAGGCACCTGCAGAAACAGATCCCATTTGTTACCCAGAAATTGCCTATACTCAATTACCACCAGAACAATGAAGGAGAAGTTGTAACTCTTTCCTTAACCTAGAAAAAAAAAATGATGTATATCACTTGAGCGAATTGGTTGACTGCATTTAAAGCAAGAATAAAAAACAAAAAACTTGTGGAAGAATTAGGTCTTCCATTCTGCTGAAACTTGAGATTTTTGTGAAGCGCGATTTAACTTCTACCCTGTACAGTAACTTCTACCCTGAAGTCAACTGACATACAGTAACCCTGCATGGATAAGATCAAAAGCAACTGCGACATGCCAATCAACGTCAGTAAATCAGGGTGTTTCAAGTGACTGTTCATGACTCACTCCAGGTCAGTGCAAGGAACACCTTGACTACTATCAGTTGCAAATCATAGCGAGCACCAACTGGCTGCATGATGATTTTCACAAGCACCTTAAACGGCGCACTATTTTTTAATACATAGAGCCCTCATTTCAGAACCAGTATCGTTGGGAGTGGTTCTTAGTACAAAATCTGAATATTTTGTGTTGATTCACTCCCCACCCTTTCAGCTCCATGATGTATTCAGAAGCTTAATTGATGTAGATTTGAACACTAGCAACCACATTTTACATCAGTGCGATAGCAAAATTAGCAGATAGACAACAGATTCAGCCCAGCCAGTCAACCCACGGTGCGGTTACACATGAGCCTTTTTTAACCCGACTTCCTTCATCTTTGCCAGCATATTCTGATGTGCCATCTCCAAGCAATTTCCATAAATACATTGACATTAATCATCTCAAACACGCTTGCAGCCAGAAAGTTCCACATTCTAACCAATCTTAGAATCAAGAAGTTTTTCCTGGATTGTCCAATAAATCTATTGGTGATAAACGGAGTCACAGAATCTTACAGCGTGGAAACAGGCCTTTCAGCCGAACTTGCCCACACCAATCAACATGTCCCAGCTACACAAGTCCTTTCCTACCTGCCTGCGTTTGGCCCATATCCCTCCAAACCTGTCCTATCCATGGACCTGTCTAATTATTTCTGAATCATTGCAATGGTCCCTACCTCAACTATCTCCTCTGGCAGCTCGTTCCATACATCCACCACCCTTTGAGTGGTATTTATCTTGCATTTATTATCTCCTATCTTTATTCGCTCTGAAGTGGAAGTCTTCTAACTTATTAAATACTTTAGTAATCACACAAACCTTCACCAGCCAGCCCTCAATCCTACAACTATAAATGTTCTTTTGTTGTTGCATGCTGAAAATACTAAACTTTGTATGTAACACTCTTTAATAGAATATCACTACACGAGTCAATAGAAGTGACTGCTTAAACTAGCAATCATGTGCTTAAGAGACACTAATGTCCAATTACTGCGGAAAGGTGGCATGGAAACCATAATTTTTTACCCAAACTGTTTTTCGCCCAAGACAGCTTTTTTTTCTCCTGTTTGCCAATTTCCAAAGTAATTTTGAAATGGTTCTCTAGCACCCGATCAAAATTGAGTTATAACCAATTCAGCCCACGTACGACAAGTAATGTTTCCTAATTCTTCAATCATGTTATATTCAATTGGTTTAATGGAAGCACGCATATAGCAATACCACCTGCACTTTTTGATGGCATTCAGTGCATTGCAGCTTTAAAATTTCAGAAATGGGCAAATAACCTTGAGCCTGGTTATTGACTGTAATCTTTGTAGGGTACAGGGGGGTCTTTTGTGAATTAGAACTCAGCAAACAAAGACGTGCTTATCCAAGGGAAGCAAAGGAAAAACTGGCAGACAAAGGGGGGGAAAAAAGCATAATTGATTCAAAACTAGGCCATTGCTTCAAAGAGATTTTATTTATGTCTCAAAGGGGAGGATCGTTACCTGGTGTATTAATCAAGAGCTTCCTTACTGAACAGTGCCAGAGTACAAATATAGAAGCACTCTTTGATCCCTGCCTCTTCACAGCCACCTACAAATTCACACTCAGAAATAACACTGGAAATCTGCTCATTTTCCAAGCATCACTGATAGCATTCAACCATGTAGTGCTCGGAAGATAGACACAAAATGCTGGAGTAACTCAGTGGGACAGGCAGCATCTCTGGAGAGAAGGAATGGATGACGTTTCGGCTCGAGACCCTTCTTCAGACTAAAGAAGTGTCTCGACCCGAAACGTCACGCGTTCCTTCTCTCCAGAGATGCTCCCTGAGTTACTCCAGCATTTTGTCTATCTGCTGTGTAAACCGACATCTGCAGTTCCTTCCTACACATACTATGTAGTGCTCTGTCTTCTCACAGCCACCTAGAAGCAATCCTAAACCTAAATAGATGCGGCAACATCGCAAAACAAACACCATCAGCAGAATGATAAATAGAAGCTATTTATGATAATTTCTACTATTTGTTTTTATTTTCAAAAAGCAAAATAATCTTTCACTCTAAATTGGATGATTCTTCAAACGGACATTCAGTATAGTTCAAAGTATTCATTCCACTATTTTCCCTCAGGTGTCACTTGCAGCACTGTCGAGGAAATGAGCGAGTTATATAAGACTCTGGTGCAATCCTGGATGATTGGCAAAAGGAAGTGATGGTGTTAAGACAGGGTAGGATAGAACAGACAATATATAATGCACATGAAGTCAAAAGGAATCAGACACAAAGTAACCTCTTCGTGATTCATTTGTAATTTTTAGTGTATTTATGGGCTCCAACGTTTCAGAAAACTCTCGACGAGAGGACGGAATTCTGGACAAAATGTTAAATCCCTGAAACAAAACCAAACCAGAGATTTACTTTTTCATTGGATCTTGAGCACTAGGTGTTTAATTTTCATGGGGAAGTAAGACAAAGTTTCAAATGGACTGCTATAATCTATCAAGTGAACAATCAGCACAACAGAATAAATGGCCTCCTGTGCTCTATATTCCATTTTTCCATAGACGAATAAAAACCTTTGGAATTCTGAACCCTAAACGACTATGTATGCTCCATTGTTCAGTAATAGTCGAGGAAAAATAAGCAATTTGTGCACCAGAGAATCATGGATTAGAGAGATGTAGTCATGTGTGAACCTGTTCACTAGGTATGGCCAGCCCATTTAACCAGGAGTTATGAATTCAGAACTTCATCCATAACTATCCTGCTGGACGCACTTTGAATGGATAAAACCACAAATGAAGATGGTACAAGAAAACGTGGCTGCCCACGTATTGGACCAAGGGACAATCAGCATGAAGAAAATCAGATAGCCATGCAAAAAAATCATATATACATGATATGGGTAAGAAGGAACTGCAGATGCCAGTTTACACTGAAGATAGACACATAATGCTGGAGTAACTCAGCGGGACAGGCTGCATCTCTGGATAGAAGGAATGGGTGATGTCTCGGGTCGAGACCCTTCTTCAGACTGGTTTGGACTACATGGTATGGAATGAATTTACTTCCGACTGCTGGAAACATTGACAGATACTTTCATTCAAAAGCAATTTCACAATCATAACATTGTTTACTAATGTCTCATTTGAACTTATTTGGCCATTTGAATTATACTCTAATAAAGAACCTCGTAACAATACACATTCTTTCAGCACTGGGGCTTGCAAATTAATCTACTCTGGACGTAGAAGATAAATGCCTCTCTTGCCTCTGATGTTTGAGAATCAAGGAAGTCTGGCGTCAAAACGTTCCCTCACAATGATCTATTAGACTTTAGAGTAGAGGCTTTTGAGAGATACAGCGTGGAAACAGGCCCTTCAGCCTACCGAGTCTTAACCTACACACACTAGAGGCAAGTTTACAACTTACCAAAGCCAATTAGCCTACACTTCTTTGGCGTGTGAGAGGCAACCAGAGAACCCGGAGAAAACTAACATTGCATATTCTGAAAAAGAAGCAGAGCAACTTTACAAAAGTTTCATCCCACATTTTGTCATTTTGGATATCAATTTCTTCATATACCACATCTGGACATTGATGAAAATGAATGAGATCACCCATCTGATCTTTCGTGTTCACTTTCCCACAAATGAGACTGACCTCTTGTACACTATCCGCATATAACAATCTTTTTCCTTCACTCTGCTCCTCAGGGAAGGAAACTTCCTGTTTTGACAAGAGACCATCACCGAACTCACAGCATCTACTAAAAGTTGCTCACTTTGGTTACAGAGGCCTCAAGTTCATTCCCAGCCTCAAGCAAATTGTGCACAACCCTGCTGAACATTCAAGAAACCTTTAAGTCCCCACAGCAGCAAACATATCTGTCTGCCCATTCCAACATCTTCTATTATCGAACATCGTACGATATGTATAATTCACTATAACACCAAAAAACGACAGAAAATTATTTAAAAATATAATGGAAAACCTCAGGGGCACCAGGGAGATTAAAAAAGATGAGAGTTTATTCACTTATCCAATGAAAGCAGTGGAGGCCAATTCACTGGATGTTTTCAAGAGAGTTCGATATAGCTCTTAGGGCTAACGGAATGAAGGGATATGGGGAGAAACCAGGAAAAGGATACTGATTTTGGATTGATCAGCCATGATCATATTGAATGGCGGTCCTGGCATGAAGGGCCAAATGGCCTACTCCTGCAACTATTTTCCATGTCTCTATGCAATCATAACTTAAAAGATATCACCAGTGCTGTTAATTCTTGCAGTTAATGTATAGGGATATCTGTTTAGAGCAAAACACAGGCAGGTAGGACCAGTGTAGATGAGGCATCATAGTCAGCATGGGCAAGTTGGCCTGAGGGGTCTGTTTCAATGCTGTATGACTCTCTATCTATTACTTGAGAAGCATGATCTCCAGTCAGAAGCAGATCAATCTCTTCCTTGAAGAAATGTGGCAAATGCTGTCCATTGCATCAGATCACAGCAGGGTCCAGAGCTACAATTATCTCAAAGTATGATCATTGTATGACTGCCACAGGATGATTTGTTTGCTTTTGATCAAATTCCTTTCCCTACTTCAAAGGCCATGAGAGTCAAGCAAAGGGAGTGGGTGAGTTGGGCCGAAGGGCCTGTTTCCATACTGTATCACTCGATATGACTCTAAACATTGTTATTTGGTGGTTAAAAAGGGGAAATTTTCCAAGACGTCAGGAAAATTGATTTACATTTCCCCAAATAATCCCATGGTATCTCCTCCAGCCAACAGAGCTGGTAACTAGAGCCTTATTTTAACTGCTCACCTGAAGGATGCCACTTTGAAAGTTACATTTCTTCAAACAAGATAGACCTAAATGAACAAACTTAGGTTAGCATGCAACACAAGCTTTTCACTGTTCCTCGGTACACGTAACAATAAATTAAACTAAACAAAGTTGCATCTAGATTGTAGTTGCCAGTCCTGAAGTACATGAAAATACTGACCCTTCCAACCACAATGCCAAATTAGTCGGTGCCAACCTCATCTGAGAGTTAATTTACTTTATTTTCTTTGTACTCCAAGACGCAAAAACCAATTGTAGCCACTTCAGTAAAAAGTAAACATCAGTTTTCAAGTTTCAAAGTGTTTTGGACTTGCTACTTGGGTACCTCTTGGCCAATTTTCTTCTTTAACCCGATATAGTTATAATTAGAGGAAACAATGTTGGGATAATATAAGCAGGTCCCATGCACATAATGCATTCAGAATAACTAGACTATAATTAGACTATAAATAATAGACTATAAATCAGAATAACAAATGAGTGTAATAAAATGCAAGAATGCTAGCTTCAGTTTTTGCAACCGCTGGCAGAATTTGTCCTAAATTATTGTACCATGCACATGTGCACAAACTTTATAAGTTGCATAACACACATCATAGTATCAAGGGAAATATTTAGCAGGAAAACAAATAGCTAATTCCTAGTTCAAGGATACTGAGACGAGCCATAACTTCCCATACAAAAAAAATTGAGCAGAGATATGGATTATTTTCATTCTTGTCAACGTGAGGAATGTTTGCAGTAGGGAATAGAACAGCTTTCCGCTCCGGGCCGTTTTCAACATCAAACACTCGACGGATAGTTAGAGTCCTCTATTATTCTTTTGGAAACCCTAGCATACATCTATTATTGTGCCACTGTAATTTTTTTTCCATTTTCCCGACCTGTCCTTTGTCTAGTCTTTGCAATGACTAACATAATTTTCAAGTTCCCAAAGCAACACAAAGCCAATAAAGCAGGCTTGATGTGCAGCAGCATTGCAAGAGCCACAAGTCAATTTGCACATAGCAAGTCCCACAAACAGCGATTAGATAATCACCAGACAATTTGTTTCACAGTCCCCTGGTTTCAACAAGTTACTAGCAAAACCAATGGTTTACCATGATCTGTTTTGGTCACAATCAAATTGATAATTAGACTATAATTTCCCGTATACATTTAACTCCCGGGCCATCATAAACATCATTCATACCACAAACTTGGGCAACATTTGAAGTTATATTTTAAACGTCTTTTCAATGTATTAATTATGCATTCATCTTTCTTATTCACACAATCTTCACACTCTTCACATTTGACATACTTAACCTGTTAAAGTGAAATCAAGTTCCCACAAAGTTAAATTATGGTTTCCCATGTAGGTAAAGTGTGCATAGGGAATATGGAACTGCAAATGAATGACAAATGGAAATTTGGCATCTTGTCATCTAATATTCATAACATTCAGCTTTACCTTTTAAAAAAAAACGAATCCAAGGTAAAGAGACACAAATTTAGAACATCATCACTCCACAATCTGCATCCAAGTCCTATTCCACCCTGACTTTAACATTTGTTTACCCAGCATTATCACTGGGTCAATGTCCAAGATTTCGAAACACATCACCTTGATGACACACCACTGAAAAAGGCAAAAGTTCACTAAACAGTCTACAATTTTCTCCACAAGTTAACCCAGGATGGACACTGAAAATCCAGATTTGCCAGCGTCATTCATTTGAAAACTGAAATAGGAATAAGCAAAATGCCCTCAGCGCCTGTTTTCTCAAAAATTAGGCAACTCTGTGTAGATCTTTTCACAATAGAACCCCATCTTTCTTATTTGATTAATTTTGAAGTGCCAGTTTTAAATTAGAGAGAAAATAGAATTAATCTGTTTGTAAGCTAATCAATATCACGTTCTTATAAGAAATCTATGATCTCATGCAGATAATTTGAAATGTTAAAACACACAACTCAGCAATACTTTCCAGTAAGAATCAGAAAAAGAGCCCAAATATGGAAAATATGAAAGGTGCCAACAATATCAAGCCATTCAAAAAACACATATTGGTTGCACAGCATTTGTGAAGGAACTGTTTAAACCTCCAAGGATTTGGGACTCACTGTATTCGCATTAACACTCAAACAAAGAGATAGAAACCCTGAGACATGTAATATACATTACTGCATGAACATGTTGAAGAATTGCTAAAATGCCAAACTCACGATTTAAAGTCCATCCAATTAATGTGGCATTTCACTTTTGTGGTTAATGGTACCTTGTCTAACATCCTAGAGTTATCTATAATTTTCTAAATAAATCTGTAAGTGTAAGTCTGTATAGAATGGTCTAATGTGCTTATTTTACCGTCTGCTGAGACAGGAAGAAATTAGGGCGGACATCTCACATTTTCTCATAAGCCATTTACAATTTAACATTGGTTTTTCAGGATTTGCGTTAAATCAACTGACAAAAAGGTCATGATTAGAGAGGCTGGAGACATAAACTGAACTGTAGATGCTGCTTTACCAAAAAAGACAAAGTTCTGGAATAATTCAGCAGATCAGGCAGCATCTCTGGAAGATATGGATAGTTTAGTTTAGATACGATAGGTGACCGTTTCAATCAGGAGTCAGAGGGTGGTGAATCTGTGGAATTCAATGCCACAACACAGATGGCCGTGGTGGCCAAGTCAATGGGTATTTTTAAGGCGGAGATTGAGAGATTCTTGATTAGTACGGGTGTCAGGAGTTATGGGGCGAAGGCAGGAGAATGGGGCTGATAGGGAAAGATAGATCAGCCCTGATTGAATGGCGGAGTAGACTTGATGGGCCAACTGGCCTAATTCTGCTCCCAGAACTTATGAACTGACACCCCCGAGTCACTCCAGCACTTTGCAGCTTTAGTTACAATTCATTTACACAATCTTCAAATTTCACTCAACGGATCATTATAATATAATGTAGGAGTTATCCAGCAACGAAGAATCAGTGCAAAAAATAGCCACTTTCCCGACTCTCAACCCCACAAAAGATAACTGTCCCCATGGCTTTGAGGAGCACAGTGCTTCACAGCCAGGCAATGAGCGTAGGTTGGTCCATTCATGTCTTTAAAAACAGCTAATTTGATGGAAAGCAACCTTACGCACTCTAACAAAGTGATAAAGTACTTTTCTCCCCCCAAAATTAACTTTACACAGAATAAAGAATATATACAAAACAAAAACTCTTCAGACATTCTCAGTGTCTATGCATTCAATAGTGTCATACTCAGTAATGTTCGCACCTATCTTTCAACAAACCCCTGTCATTCATGTGGGCCCCTGGAGTGATATCCCTTTTGAAGGTTGAAGGTGGCCCCACCAGACTCTAGCCCTCAATGTACCCAGACTGTGGTCATCCCACAGAGAATTGCCGTTGACTCCACCAAGCTTCAACGAGTCCCTCAGCACATATTCCCACAGTCTGGAATGGGGCAGTCAGCAACATTCCCTGATGGACATCACGTTGTGCTGGGAGTCCAAACGTTTCGGGCTGCAGAAAGTGGTCTTTCACTGAGTTGATGACCTTCCAGCACCACTTGATGTTATATCTCCGAATGTCCCTGGGAACAGCCCGTAAATCAGTCTTTTGTTATGGAACTGTTCAGGATGAACAGTGACAAGGAACCTTGCATCATTCTCCAGACACTCGTTACAAATCCACACCCTGCGAAGAGGCGGGCAACCATCTCCACTCCATAGCAGCCATGCTGAAGGCATTGGTAGTAAGATTCCGACAGTAAAGGAAGGATCTGATCGGGAGGGCCCCTCTCACTGCCAGCCAACTGAGGTATTGGTGCTTGCTGGCAAGTTTTGGCGATGAGGCATTAAGTCAGACAAACTGGACAGTCTGCTCAAGGAACCATGCCACAGGATCTATCGAGCTCTTGACCTGCAGGATATTCTGTGCTGACCACTGCCCTATGGATTTGTGGTCAAAGGTGATGACCTGAAAGAACTTTTCCACAAAGAACAGGTGGTGCGACAATGTCCAGCTGACTGTCACATTGCACAGTAGCAGTGCCAGACCCATATTAAGTAATATGTTAGTTAAAGGTTATGTGGCTCCAAACATTACAACAAAAGCACTCACGGCTCCCACAACCCATTAGTTTCCATTTGTCATTTCAGCCATGGTGAAAGGGAAGGACGACTTGGTCAAATTCTAATCGAAAGTGTTGCTAAGAGCCATTTGTCATAACTGTAGGTCAATCCAACCACAACTGAAGTGGAAGTAGTTGATGGAGCACCATAAATGTGGAAGTGTAGGCTGTGTGCAACAGTGCCCAGCTTTTGTCCATCAGTTAAAAATCCTCACAATTAGTTCAGCTAAAGTTTTTCAGAAGCAGTCCGAGTGGCGGACCTGTTGGCAAGGATACACGACAGGGGAGACCGAAGTCTGGAAGAGCCGTAGTGGTCGGTGACTCCATAGTCCGAGGGACGGACAGAAGATTCTGTGGCAGCAGGAGGGACTTGAGGATGGTCTGTTGCCTCCCTGGTGCCAGGGTTCAACACATCACAGACCGGCTTCAGAAAATCCTAGCGAGGGAAGGCGATCAACCTGAAGTCGTTGTGCACGTGGGCACGAATGACGTCGGGCGGAAGAGGAAGGAGGTGCTACAGCGGGAGTTTAGAGAGTTGGGAAAAACGCTGAGAAGTAGGACGTCGAAGGTAGTTATCTCTGGACTGCTACCGGTACCTCGTGCTGGTGAGGCCAGGAACAGAGAGATAGAGGGTATGAATTTATGGCTGAGGGACTGGTGCAGAGAGCAGGGATTTAGATTTCTGGACCACTGGGATCTCTTCTGGGCTAGGGGTGACTTGTACAAAAGGGACGGGTTGCATCTTAACAGCAGGGGGACAAACATTCTGGCAGGCAGGTTTGCTAGTGTGACACCTGTGGCTTTAAACTAAGTAGTGGGGGGGAGGGGTTAACAAATTGTGAATATGAAGATGAGGTAAAAGGGAATACAGGAGATATTGCAAAAGACTCTCGGAAGAATGGGAACAGAAGTTCTAGAGCGGAAAAGAAATTAAGGGCAGGGCCAATTGTGAACGATGTGAGAGGGGAGGTAAATACAGAAGTTAAAGTGTTGTACTTAAATGCGCGTAGTATAAAAAATAAAGTGGATGAGCTTGAGGCTCAGTTAGTCATGGGCAAGTATGATGTTGTAGGGATCACTGAGACATGGCTACAAGAGGACCAGGGCTGGGAACTGAATATTCAGGGGTACACAACGTATAGAAAAGACAGACAGGTGGGCAGAGGGGGTGGGGTTGCTCTGATGGTAAGGAATGATATTCATTCCCTTGCAAGGGGTGACATAGAATCAGGAGATGTTGAATCAGTATGGATAGAAATGAGAAATTGTAAGGGTAAAAAGACCCTAATGGGAGTTATCTATAGGCCCCCAAACAGTAGCCTCGACTTAGGGTGCAAGTTAAATCAGGAGATAAAATTGGCGTGTCAAAAATGTAATGCTACGGTGGTTATGGGAGATTTCAACATGCAGGTAGACTGGGAAAATCAGGTTGGAAATGGACCCCAGGAAAGAGAGTTTGTAGAGTGCCTTCGAGATGGATTCTTAGAACAGCTTGTACTGGAGCCTACCAGGGAGAAGGCAATTCTGGATTTAGTGTTGTGTAATGATCCTGATCTGATAAGGGGACTAGAGGTAAAAGAGCCATTAGGAGGCAGTGATCACAACATGATAAGTTTTACTCTGCAAATGGAAAGGCAGAAGGGAAAATCGGAAGTGTCGGTATTACAGTATAGCAAAGGGGATTACAGAGGCATGAGGCGGGAGCTGGCCAAAATTGATTGGAAGGAGGCCCTAGCAGGGAAGACGGTAGAACAGCAATGGCAGGTATTCCTGGGAATAATGCAGAGGTTGCAGGATCAATTTATTCCAAAGAGGTGGAAAGACTCTAAGGGGAGTAAGAGACACCTGTGGCTGACGAGGGAAGTCAGGGACAGCATAAAAATTAAGGAGAGGAAGTATAACATAGCAAAGAAGAGTGGGAAGACAGAGGATTGGGACTCTTTTAAAGAGCAACAAAAGTTAACTAAAAAGGCAATACGAGGAGAAAAGATGAGGTACGAGGGTAAACTAGCCAATAATATAAAGGAGGATAGCAAAAGTTTTTTTAGGTACGTGAAGAGGAAAAAAATAGTCAAGGCAAATGTGGGTCCCTTGAAGACAGAAGCAGGGGAATTTATTATGGGGAACAAAGAAATGGCAGACGAGTTAAACCGTTACTTTGGATCTGTCTTCACTGAGGAAGATACACACAATCTCCCAAATGTTCTAGGGGCTGGAGAACCTAGGGTGATGGAGGAACTGAAGGAAATCCACATTAGGCAGGAAATGGTTTTGGGTAGACTGATGGGACTGAAGGCTGATAAATCCCCAGGGCCTGATGGTCTGCATCCCAGAGTACTTAAGGAGGTGGCTCTAGAAATAGTGGAAGCATTGGAGATCATTTTTCAATGTTCTATAGATTCAGGATCAGTTCCTGTGGATTGGAGAATAGCAAATGTTATCCCACTTTTTAAGAAAGGAGGGAGAGAGAAAACGGGTAATTATAGACCAGTTAGTCTGACATCAGTGGTGGGGAAAATGCTGGAGTCAATTATAAAAGACGAAATTGCTGAGCATTTGGATAGCAGTAACGGGATCGTTCCGAGTCAGCATGGATTTACGAAGGGGAAATCATGCTTGACAAATCTACTGGAATTTTTTGAGGATGTAACTAGGAAAATTGACAAGGGAGAGTCAGTGGATGTGGTGTACCTCGACTTTCAGAAAGCCTTCGACAAGGTCCCACATAGGAGATTAGTGGGCAAAATTAGGGCACATGGTATTGGGGGTAGGGTACTGACATGGATAGAAAATTGGTTAACAGACAGAAAGCAAAGAGTGGGGATAAATGGGTCCCTTTCGGAATGGCAGGCAGTGACCAGTGGGGTACCGCAAGGTTCGGTGCTGGGACCCCAGCTATTTACGATATACATTAATGACTTAGACGAAGGGATTAAAAGTACCATTAGCAAATTTGCAGATGATACTAAGTTGGGGGGTAGTGTGAATTGTGAGGAAGATGCAATAAGGCTGCAGGGTGACCTGGACAGGTTGTGTGAGTGGGCGGATACATGGCAGATGCAGTTTAATGTAGATAAGTGTGAGGTTATTCACTTTGGAAGTAAGAATAGAAAGGCAGATTATTATCTGAATGGTGTCAAGTTAGGAGGAGGGGGAGTTCAACGAGATCTGGGTGTCCTAGTGCATCAGTCAATGAAAGGAAGCATGCAGGTTCAGCAGGCAGTGAAGAAAGCCAATGGAATGTTGGCCTTCGTAACAAGAGGAGTTGAGTATAGGAGCAAAGAGGTCCTTCTACAGTTGTACCGGGCCCTGGTGAGACCGCACCTGGAGTACTGTGTGCAGTTTTGGTCTCCAAATTTGAGGAAGGATATTCTTGCTATGGAGGGCGTGCAGCGTAGGTTCACTAGATTAATTCCCGGAATGGCGGGACTGTCGTATGTTGAAAGGCTGGAGCGATTGGGCTTGTATACACTGGAATTTAGAAGGATGAGGGGGGATCTTATTGAAACATATAAGATAATTAGGGGATTGGACACATTAGAGGCAGATAACATGTTCCCAATGTTGGGGGAGTCCAGAACAAGGGGCCACAGTTTGAGAATAAGGGGTAGGCCATTTAGAACGGAGATGAGGAAGAACTTTTTCAGTCAGAGGGTGGTGAAGGTGTGGAATTCTCTGCCTCAGAAGGCAGTGGAGGCCAGTTCGTTGGATGCTTTCAAGAGAGAGCTGGATAGAGCTCTTAAGGATAGCGGAGTGAGGGGGTATGGGGAGAAGGCAGGAACGGGGTACTGATTGATAGTGATCAGCCATGATCGCATTGAATGGCGGTGCTGGCTCGAAGGGCTGAATGGCCTACTCCTGCACCTATTGTCTATTGTCTATTGTAAAGTTTTTCAGAAGCAAGGATGTGACCAAATTAAAACAACAGATCAACTAGGAATCTCCAGTGTCGAGTGTGGAAGTTTGTCATGTTGACTTGCATTCCTCAGGTATGCAAGGTGTCCGCCAGTAAAGGCGGCGACAGGGATCAAACTTAGGTGCAAGGAACCAGAGAGGGTGAATCAACACCTCGTCTTTATCCATCGATTCCTGCAGAAAAATGACACAATGCAGCCAAGTACAGAATTCCACTCCTACTACCTCCTTATCATGGTGCAGGCTAACTGAAGCATAGAATTATACAGCAGAGGAGGCAGTCTCATAGTTCTGAAAGATCTATCGATTTAGTCCAACTCTGACACTCTTTCCCCAGAGCCGAACAGATTTATTGCTTTTGCATTCATCTCATTCCATACAAAACATTCTAATTTAATTTTCTTCTCTAGGTTGTGCACTAGAGATCATTACTATGCAAGAATACATTTCTTACAGTTTCAATTTTACTCTGGACCATTGGCTAGTTACCTTATCACTTATCTTTGCACTATTTCCTGCTTCACTATACTGATCAAAACCCCTCTAAACATTTATTAGAAAGTTTTAATACTCTTTTTAAAAGAGTATTAAATCTTGATTGAATCCTGCTTACTCAAAGGAGACCGATTATAGAATTGCTACTTTCTCGACGTTACCCAGACTCCTCATCCTTGTACATTACGATCCCTCTGTCTGAAGAAGTGTCTTGAGCCGAAACGTCACCCATTCCTTCTCTCCAGAGATGCTGCCTGACCCGCAGAGTTACTCCAGCATTTTGTGTCTACCTACGATCTCTTACCAGCTTGAATCGGCTTCATGTTAATTAACACACGAGGTGCTGCCGGGGTACTCAAATGTGGGAATCACAAGCTTCAAGAAGCCACAGTAACAGATCTCTCCAAGGTTGGGAAAAAAAAAGAATCATTTTTTTCCCCCGTATCACTCAAAGATGTTACCTCCTATGAGATACTCTAAAACTCAAAGGTGGATCATTTTTAGGTGAAGGGCACATTGCAGTGAAGTCCTGCTTGCTTTGTGATTAATCTGGGAACTATAAACATCACAGCGAGATGGAGGACAGAGTTTTTCACTTGCCAAGTTCGCATCTGAAACTTCTTGACCCAGAAAACATTGTCACAGCTCTGTACTACGAATGGAAAGAGCTCACACATGAGACCAAACTGCTTGGCCTTCTTTCATCCTCCACACAAAAACCTTGGAAGTCACAATACCTCCAGCACACACTCATAAACCCTACAATCATTGAGCACACAAGAATACTGTTCTCAGCACTGCTTTATCCCTCTCAATGAACATTTAAGAACAAGCCTTCTGAATAGACAATTTTAAATGGCTATATAATTCAAAAGCAGATATAATTACTACTTTTAAAAGTCATTGGCCAGATACATGGATGGAAAGGATTTATCATATCATATCATATCATATATATACAGCCGGAAACAGGCCTTTTCGGCCCACCAAGTCCGTGCCGTCCAACGATCCCCGTACATTAACACTATCCTACACCCACTAGGGACAATTTTTACATTTTACCCAGCCAATTAACCTACATACCTGCACGTCTTTGGAGTGTGGGAGGAAACCGAAGATCTCGGAGAAAACCCACGCAGGTCATGGGGAGAACGTACAAACTCCTTACAGTGCAGCACCCGTAGTCAGGATCGAACCTGAGTGTCCGGCGCTGCATTCGCTGTAAAGCAGCAACTCTACCGCTGCGCCACCATGCCGCCATTTAGATGGCAAAATGCCAAATGCAGGCAAATGAGACTAGTCCAATATGCTAACGTGGTCGGTATAGATGGGCTGAATAGCCTATTTTTATGCTGCATAAGGTCTACGACTGTGTGCAGTATCATAGCCGAGCCAGATCCGAACCCTGGTCTTGAAAATTGTTCACAAATGTGCAAGAAGGAACTGCAGATGCTGGTTTAAACCAAAGATGGACACAGAAAGCTGGCGTAACTCAGCTGGTCAGGCAGCATCTCTGGAAAAAAGGAATAGGTGATGTTTCGGGTTGAGAGTCTCGCCCCGAAACGTCACAAATTTATGGTCAGATACGTGATTCTACTTATTGAAAACACCCGTAGTGCCAACATAATGTAAAGGAAACTGACATTACAGAGACCTGGGAAAGTGTACATGGAACCATGCAATAGTGTGATATTACACAAGGGATCACCTGTGCATACCAGAACACTAAAGAAGGTAGCACATGACGGCAGAAAGTAGGACAGATCCAAAATGCTACAATTTTAAAAGTGAAAAGAGCTTTCAATTCTCACCAGCTGCCTCAGCAATTATCACATCCTAAGGTGACAAGCGTAATTAGATCAGCTGCTCCCAAAAAGTGGTCATCAACGGGCTGATAAAGCAGGCGATAAACTGGATCTCTGTAGAATAGCAGCCTACGAGCTCTACTCACCACATCCTTATCACCCAAATCCAAGTCCATTCAAAGTTAGACACAGAAAGCTGGAGAAACTCAGTGGCACAGGGTGCATCGTTGGAGAGAAGGAATGGGTGACGTTTCAAGTTGAGACCCTTCTTCAGACGTTTTTTTGTCTATCTTCAGTGTAAACCAGTATCTGCAGTTCCTTCCCATCCATTCAAAGTTTTGCTGCCCAAATTTTAACTGACACCTATTTTGTTCACCAGTCACTTCTACTCATCAATCTACACAGGTTTAGAGTCCAGCGATTCTCAATTTCCTATTTTCCTCGTCTTGTTCTCTTCAGCATCTTCAGAACTCCAACTCATTATCACTTTCACCTGTGCCATAAAAATGTAGCTACTTGTCCCAATAAATCCTTGTGTGCCTTGGCGTCAAATATTGTGTGACTGTGCTTCTAGGAAAAGCCCTCCAGTGCTTTCCTGCTCTAAAACCACTGGTACATATATAAATGAAAACACTGGTGTATATATAAATGAAAAAACAGGTGCATATATAAATGAAAACACTGGTGCATATATAAATGAAAACACTGGTGCATATATAAATGAAAACACTGGTGCATATATAAATGAAAACACTGGTGCATATATAAATGAAAACACTGGTGCATATACAAATGAAAACACTGGCAAGCCAAGCTGTTATCCATTAATTGATGTGTGACTGAACCACGTGCTATCCGTCATGATGGTCCCAGTTTTAGTCTAAAGCCCAAGGCAGAATTTATTGATCCTGTGGCATTCACCTTGGAAGAGGAATAATTAGCTGATGCTGATAACTCTCTGAACGTTTCACTGGGAAGTGCATGTTAAATAAATTCAAGAGTGGAAAGATTCAGAATTAGTGTTAATGTTCATTTTTAAGCGTGTGTTCAGATGTTTGAACACTGCAAGGCCATATATCCCTCAATCCCCTTGAACTGAGAGCAGTGAAGTCAACCAACTGAATTTACTCTTTGGCCAGACTGGATACGTTTGGTTTAGTTTAGAGATACAGCATGGAAACAGACTCTTCAGCCCATCCAGTCCGCGCCAACCAGCGATCGCCTGTACGCTAGCTTTTTCCTACACACCAGGAATAATTTATAGAAGCCAATTAACCTACAAACCCGCACGTCTTTGGAATGTAGGAGGAAACCACGTCACAGCGCTATAACAGTGACAGTGAAAACAGGAGCATGCTCGTTAATATACAATAAGCAATCTGCTGGTTGAAGGTGAGGACATCATCCCCTGATGACACTTGACCTCAAGTATATTTTTTATTACTTAATGCTGGTCTTAAATGCAGCACAATAGAGACAGAAGAAAATCCAGATGCCGGAATCTTGAGCCAAATACAGTAGGACCATGGAGGAACCCACAGGTAAGGCAGCATATGTGGAGGGGATGGGCAGGTGACGTTTTGGGTATGGAAGACTGAAGGGTCCCGCTCCAAATCATCACCTGTCCATTACCTCCACAGATGCTGCCTGACTCGCTTGGTTTGTCCAGCACTTGTGTTAAATGCAGCACTGTTTGGTTTACTATCTTGACAATTAATGCTGATAATTCAGTTTTACACTGACACTTGAATAGCAAACAATTAGTGCCTTGATGTCATCAGCAAACACAGCACAAGATTGGCTCGTCTTCAAGGGTCCACTGATCCCACCAACATACCTCTGCAAACAAGTCAAATTCATTTCCTATGTTACTGTAGCCAGATCAGACATGAAACCCATTCTGATATTGCCAAAGCACGGAACTCAACAATGCTGTCGCAAAAAATCACTTTCTTACTGCATGACAGCTCTTTTGACCCATCATTATCATCTTATCTCTTTAAATAGACAATAAAATGAGTCACATTATGCAGCTCTTTCCCCATAACTATCAATTTCCCTTAAAAGCACCTAATAACCTTTTACAAGATGCTACTAAATCTACCATCACATGCGGTGCATCTCAGATTAGAACAATTCTGTGCATAAAAGATATCTCAACTCACTTCTGCTTAACTTTGGCAATACTTTGAATGATTTCCCATTTTGTCTTGTTGTGAATCAGATACTGCTACTGCTAACTGCAATTTGAATCATAAACAGATCATTCCTTTGAGGCACTGGCTGGATTTTTATCGCCCAAGTATGTGCAATCCAAGGAGAAACGTTCCTAAAGAATTAAAGATGGAATAGGAACATTTTGTAATTGGATTCTTAGTCAAGCCCGACCAGACGAAGTGTGGTACACTTTCAGCCGCAATCTACTGATGCAAGCCGGGCAAGCTGTTGATACTTTTCAATCGTTGCACACAGAAAAATGACCTCGATTAAAATCTTGGGCTTTACTAAAATTGTGCTCCACTGAATTCGAGCAAATTTAACGCTTTCCCTTCCGCAACTCAATCAGGTTTGATCTGTTAGATGGTACTTGGCAGAATTTTTTTAGGATGGTCTTCGGATTAAAAAAAGGGAAATTACGTACTTACAGAAGCCACAATAACATAAAACTGAAGTATGCAACATATCATCAGTTCTCAACCTGCCTGGTCCAGAAAAGACTCTCCAGTATACCATTTGCCTTCACAACTCATACTCCATATCAAACCTTCTCTACCTTCCCTAGCTAATTTCTCCACTCAATTGCGCTGGATATCTTAATTGCTGATAGTCCTCAGTACTAAACTCTGTTGCAAATTAAGCCATTGTGCTCAGATCTGGTTATCTTCCCTTTCGCAGATAAACCCAGAGATTCCATCTCTAGCTGATAAGATTCTGGGACCTCCGATGTCCCTCTAAAGCCCAATACACCCGAGGCTGGCTCTGAGCAACCCTGAACACGAATCCTCCCCGTAAATGAAAACTGCTCATCTCCCATGCCAGTTTCTGTCATTATCAGTGCAAGCTCCAAAGCAAACCACTGAGTAGAATAAAATGCTGGAGTAACTCAGAGGGACAGGCAGCCATTCCTTCTATCCAGAGATGCTGCCTGTCCTGCTGAGTTTCTCCAGCATTTTGTGTCTATCTTTGGTGTAAACCAGTATCTGCAGTTCCTTCCAATACACCGAGTAGAACAGTTGTCATTTAGTGATCAAAATAAGAATTCTCCGTGACCCACTTAAAAACATTACTTTTCATAGCAAGACATCGCACTTTAAAACCAGGTTGAGTAACAATTCAGAAGCAAATTCGTCCCTTCACACCACCACCACAATCCTATAACAAGCTATCAGTTATCAAACAGGATAATTGAACACTAGTTAACATACAATAAGTAATCTGGTGGTTGGAGATCAGGACGTCAACGGCTGGCCTGATATTTCACCGCTTTGCTTTTGTTTTAATACTGTTCTTAAAAGCAACACAATGGAGATACAAGAAACTGCAGATTCTGGAATCTTGAGCAAAAACACAAGAGTGCTGGAGGAACTCAGCAGGCCAGGCATCTGTGAGGGACGACATTTTAGGTTTGGAGCCTGCTTCAGACTGATGAAGACAGAATAATAATCGCCACAACAGTCCCGGAGAATCAGAGAATAGATGTTGAACATGCATGGAAAAGGGATAATCAATCAGTCCGTGATGGCAGTAATGCTCCACTCAAGGCAACTACCATCTTTCCTCACTTTAAAATCTCAACATCACTCTCTGTTCCCCTCTCTTTCATACTCTTGTCCAAGCACCTCTCAACTGCATCTATATTGTTTGTTCTAATCAGAAACGTTGATGATGTGTTTCACTCGTCTCACTGATCCCCATCCCCAATCCCCCACCCCTCCCCTCTCCTCCCTGATCCCCACACCTCTCCACCCTGATCCTCACCCCACCGCTCCCAGATAGCCACCCCCCCCCCCCCATTCCCTCCACTCCCCTCCACTATCCCGGCTCTCCCTGATCCCCACTCCTCTCCCTGATCCCCACTCCTACCCCTGACCCCCACTCCTCTCCTTGATCCCCACTCCTACCCCTGATCCCCACTCCTCTCCTTGATCCCCACTCCTACCCCTGACCCCCACTCCTCTCCTTGATCCCCACTCCTACCCCTGATCCCCACTCCTCTCCTTGATCCCCACCTCTATCCCCTGATCCCCACTCCTACCCCTGATCCCCACTCCTCTCCTTGATCCCCACCTCTATCCCCTGATCCCCACTCCTCTCCCTGACCCCCGCTCCTCTCCCTGACCCCCGCTCCTCTCCCTGACCCCCGCTCCTCTCCCTGACCCCCGCTCCTCTCCCTGACCCCCGCTCCTCTCCCTGACCCCCGCTCCTCTCCCTGACCCCCGCTCCTCTCCCTGACCCCCGCTCCTCTCCCTGATCCCCGCTCCTCTCCTTGATCCCCACTCCTACCCCTGATCCCCACTCCTACCCCTGACCCCCACTCCTACCCCTGACCCCCACTCCTCTCCTTGATCCCCACTCCTACCCCTGACCCCCACTCCTCTCCTTGATCCCCACTCCTACCCCTGACCCCCACTCCTCTCCTTGATCCCCACTCCTACCCCTGACCCCCACTCCTCTCCTTGATCCCCACTCCTACCCCTGACCCCCACTCCTCTCCTTGATCCCCACTCCTACCCCTGACCCCCACTCCTCTCCTTGATCCCCACTCCTACCCCTGACCCCCGCTCCTCTCCCTGACCCCCGCTCCTCTCCCTGATCCCCGCTCCTCTCCTTGATCCCCACTCCTACCCCTGACCCCCACTCCTACCCCTGACCCCCACTCCTCTCCTTGATCCCCACTCCTACCCCTGACCCCCACTCCTCTCCTTGATCCCCACTCCTACCCCTGACCCCCACTCCTCTCCTTGATCCCCACTCCTACCCCTGATCCCCACTCCTCTCCCTGATCCCCACTCCTACCCCTGATCCCCACTCCTACCCCTGACCCCCGCTCCTCTCCCTGACCCCCGCTCCTCTCCCTGACCCCCGCTCCTCTATCCCCTGACCCCCGCTCCTCTCCCTGACCCCCGCTCCTCTCCCTGATCCCCGCTCCTCTCCTTGATCCCCACTCCTACCCCTGACCCCCACTCCTACCCCTGACCCCCACTCCTCTCCTTGATCCCCACTCCTACCCCTGACCCCCACTCCTCTCCTTGATCCCCACTCCTACCCCTGACCCCCACTCCTCTCCTTGATCCCCACTCCTACCCCTGACCCCCACTCCTACCCCTGACCCCCACTCCTCTCCTTGATCCCCACTCCTACCCCTGACCCCCACTCCTCTCCTTGATCCCCACTCCTACCCCTGACCCCCACTCCTCTCCTTGATCCCCACTCCTACCCCTGACCCCCACTCCTCTCCTTGATCCCCACTCCTACCCCTGATCCCCACTCCTCTCCTTGATCCCCACCTCTATCCCCTGATCCCCACTCCTCTCCCTGACCCCCGCTCCTCTCCCTGACCCCCGCTCCTCTCCCTGACCCCCGCTCCTCTATCCCCTGACCTCCGCTCCTCTCCCTGACCCCCGCTCCTCTCCCTGACCCCCGCTCCTCTCCCTGACCCCCGCTCCTCTCCTTGACCCCCGCTCCTACCCCTGACCCCCACTCCTCTCCCTGACCCCCCACTCCTCTCCCCGCCAGCCCTCCCGGTCCGCTGTTCCCGCTCCCTTTCGCCGCAGTCCACCTTGTCTCCACTCCCTGTCGTTCGGTGCCAGCAGTGAACTCTCCCCACCAGCCAGAGGGACCTCTCCCCCTCCCTCTCCCTCTCCCTCCCCCCGTCCCCGTCCCCCGTCCCCCCACCAGCAGCCCCGGCGACCCCCACTTCGTCCAAGCCCCGGCTACCTGTCTGTGGGCGTCGCGGTGGGGAAGTTCGCTGCCGTCCGTCTATCCGTCCGTCGCGCTGAAGCACAGCGCGCGCCGCCTCACCTCCACCGGCAGACAGAGCGGAAACCCGTCCGCCCGCCCGCCCCACGGGGACTGTAGTCCGCGATCTCAGCACCTGCGCAAAGCGTGGGGAGCAGCTGGGACTACAGCCCCCGGCATGCCCCGCGCCTCGCCCTTCCCTCCCGCCTCTGTATCCCTCCGCCCATGCGGAAGTTGTGCCTGGGCGCACGGGAGTCGGTGAAGGAAGGAGTGAATGGGCCTGAACGTCAATCTTTTGTTTCACAGAAATTATTCTGACAAGAAAGTGGTTACGGGAGGGTCGCTATCAAAACTTGCAACTGCAGTGGATTTTCATATTGCATCTTCGTACTTTCAAGAGAGGTTTTCAAACCAACATATTTTTGAAATGTCATCAACTTACCTAAAATTGATTTTTTTTTGTTAATCACTGGCAGTATCTTGTGTTTACTGGCAATGCCAGTATTTTATGAACCATTCCTAATTAACTTTGTGAAGGTGTTGGTGAGCCACCTAGTCGAACCATTGCAGTGTTTCTGGTGAAGATACTCCCAAGGTTGGTCTGAAGAAGGGTCACGATCTGAAATGTCATCTATCCATTCCTTCCACAGATGTTACTTGATTTGTTGGGTGTAGTTTAGTTTAGTTTAGAGATACAGCCTGGAAACAGGCCCTTCAGCCTACTGGGTGCCTGCCGACCAGTGATCCCGTACACTAGTTCTATCCTACAGTCTATGGACAATTTACAGAAGCCAATTAACCTACACGTCTTTGGAGTGTTGGAGAAAACCTGAGCATCCGGGGAAAACCCACGCTGTCACAGGGAGAACAAACAAACTGTACAGAAAGCACCGGTAGTCAGGATCGAACCCGAGTCTCTGGCGCTGTAAGGCAGCAACTCTACCGCAAACCTCAGGAATATCCTTGAATCTTTTCTTCTAACTGTCAGGTAATCTCTTCCCTTACCAAATTTGGATGATGGTGTCTCAGTGTGAAAGTCAAACCCTGGGGAGCAGATGGTACCTCTGCTGAGTTTCTAAATCTCAGTGGCGAGGAGGTTCAGTCAAGAACCAACAACCTCATCATTCACATTTGGAAAGCAGAACACGTGGCAAGCGGTTCAGAGAGATACAGTAATCATTGGTCATCTTCAAGAAAATAATCAGATTGGATTGCAGTAACCACACTGTCTGCCACAGGGAAAGTCATCATGAAAGACTTCCTCAACCACTTCCTCACAGTGGATCAAGAGTTGCCCTCTGAACAGCCAACCATCCAGAACCACAACCATGATGTTTAACTAAGAAAAGCCCACAAAGTGCTGGGGTAACTCAGTGGGTCTGGCAGCATCTCTGGAGAACATGGATGGGTGACATTTCGGGTCTCGACCCTTACCCCGATTTCCTCAGTCAAAGGAAGGGTCCCAACCCGAAACGTCACCTATCCATGTTCTTCAGAGATGCTGCCAGACCCACTGAGTTACACCAGCACTTTACGTCTTTTTTTTAACGTACAGATAATATTTGCATTTGCACACAGACAGCGGCGGAACTCCAAATCATTGTTGATTCAGTCACTAAAGTATGAGTTAGATTAGACCCTGCACTTGTCATCCACAAGACAAATGTCATTCATCGCTATTGTGCAATTAGATTTTACACATACCAACATAGATAGGTTATATCTGTCAAAGAGATATGTTCATATTTTTCATTCACTGGATGTGTGCATTATTGTGCAGAATTTATGTCCATCCTTAAATTTTCCCAGAGACGATATTAATGCATGGTTATAGCCTTGTTTTGAAGGTGGTCATTTCACAGTGTTAAGATAACCCAGGGCCAAAGAAGAAATGTTGTAGGATGGAACTGCAGATGCTGGTTTAAACCAAGGATAGGCATAAAATGCTGGAGTAACTCAGCGGACAGGTAGCATCTCTGGAGAGAAGGAATGGGTGAAGTTTCAGCTCTGAAGAAGGGTCTCGACCCGAAAGGTCACCCATTCCTTCTATCCAGAAATGCTGCATGCCCCGCTGAGTTATTCCAGCATTTTGTGTCTAGCCAAAGAAGAATTGACATGAGATTTCCAAGTCAAGTTTGTATGAGGCATAAAAGAGGTTAGAGGTGGTGGTGAGCCCATGCATCTGGCCTTATCCTCTAAAGTGGTAAAGCTCATGAGTTTTGGAAATACTGTCAAAGAAGCCTTAAATGAGCACTATCAGTGTCTTGTAGATTATGCACAATACGACATGGGAGGGTGGAAGATGAGAATGTTTAGAGTGGTGAATGAGGGACCAATTAAAGTCTCTACTTACTTGGGAGTAGTCGAACCTGATTAATGCAAACAAGTGAAACTTAGCTGGCAGTGTAGAGGTGGAAATCAGAAGGTGAGTCATTCACCACAGATTATAAATTCTCTGACCCACTCTTAAGTGAGAGTCACTAATCAAATGATCCTTATAGGTCCAACAACATCCCAAGACACGTCGGGGAAGTGTTATCAAAGCAAAATTAACACTGTTAGAAAACAATTTAATTTAGACAATCTAAAGCTTGGCCAAAGAGGTCGGCCTGAGAGGAAAAAGGAGAAAGAGAGACAAATGGATTTGGGAAGAAATGCAAGTGCAGCTAAAGGTATTATCAACAGTAACTGAACAACTAGGGAATCTCCAGTGTTTTAAATTGGAGATGTACAGATACGTTGCTGAGGATTGTGGCTGTGTAATTATAGGGCTGGAGAAGATTAATTGATTGAAAGATACAGTATGGAAACAGGTCCTTCAGCCCACTGACTCCACACAAACCATCAGATTATCTGTTCACACTAGTTCTCTGTTAAGCCACTTTCACATCCACTCCCTACACACTAAGGGCCATTTTACAGAGGCCAATTAACTTACATATCCGCACCTCTTTGGGATGTGGGAGAAAACCAGAGCACCCGGAGTAAACATACACGGTCACAGGGATAACATGCAAAGTCCACCACACAGTTAGCACCCGAGGTCAGGATTGAATCTTTGTCTCTGGCATTCAGAGGCAACACCTCTACCAGCTTTAGACTTTATGGATACTGCACGGAAACAGACCCTTCAGCCCGTCAAGTCAGCACTGACCAGGGATTACCCAGTACACTTGCACTACCCTTTATACTAGGAGCAATTTAGAATTTACCAAAGCCAATTGACCAAAAAAACTGTATGTCTTTGTAGTGTGGGAGGTAACTGAAGCACTCAGAGAAAACCCACGCAGCCATAGGGAGAACGTACAAAGTCCACACAGACAGCACCCGTACTCAAGATCGAACCCAGGTCTCTGGCACTGTGCTACCAGACTAGAGAAATTTGAATGGGGTAAGGCTGAAAGAATTTATAAGACTATGATGAGAATTTTAATATTGATATGCTCTAATATTCAATATTACTTACATAGAGATCTATGTACATCAGCAACCAAGGGGAGGAAATCGGTGCACAGAATGGTAAGAAATTTGAATGATAGTTCAGAAAATATAATAAGGGAGGACAACTTTCATTTCATAGAATTAGTCGGTAATTGGTAACAATGGCATGGAAACGTGTTTTTAACAGCAGATAAGCTGAGGCAATGTTCCAGCAGTGTCAGCAGGTGATCAGATGGAAGTCTAAAACAATTGAGAGCCAAACAGACATTGAGATTCTGGACACTTGGCTTCAGAGAGATGCCAGGGAGTGGAAACGGATTTTGTCCAAATTTATGATCATCCAATACACAGCCAAGCCAATAGTGTGCCAATTTAGAGACAATGTCGGGATCAAGAGAGATTTTGCTGAGGATTCCAGGTGTGAACAATGCACATGTGGAGACCAGCACCATGGTCTCTGATGATGTTGCTGAGGTGGAGTAAATAGAAATAGAAGAGTGGGACTGATCTTCGGGGAAATTCAGTGACAGGAGCTAGCTTTCTGGTCGGTTGGGAGCTCCAGGTCCCAACAAGGAACTGCAGATGCTGGTTTATGAAGAAAAACACAAAGTGCTGGAATAACTCAGTGGTTCAGGCAGCAGCACTGGAGATGGATTACATGGATAGGTCACATTTTGGGTCAGTACTCTTCGTCAGTCTTCTCTTTTATAGTTGTAGCAACAAAGGTTTTCATCGCCTTCATCAATGGATGTCAATCTGCTGTTAATGTGCTCGGTTGATGATGACATAATATTTATATCCATGTACTGAAATGGTCCATGCCAATTTATCCAACAAGACGGGAATAACACTCGGGCAAGGTTAACCTACAGGTTTGTAGGTTAATTGGTTGCAAGTACGTTTGGGCTACCTAAGTACCAGACAATGGCCATCTTCAACTTCATAATGTCAGAGAAAAACCCAGCATGAAATAGGCCCTTCAGCCCAGCAAGTCCATGCCGACCATCAAAAACACCCCTGGTGATACTGAACCTATCCTGACCCATTTCATTCTCTCTACCCCTCCCGATTCTATCACTCATTCACATGCTTGAATCAATTTACAGGAGCCAATTATCCTATTAACCCGCACACTTTCGAGATGTGGAAGAAAACCGGGGCATTTTGTGGAAACCGACGTGGTCTGTGGAGGAAGATGCAAACAGACCGTGCTCAAGACCGGGATTGAAACCAGACTGCTGGGACCCATGTGGCTACTGCCCATCCAGATAAACCACTGAGCAGCCCACAGTGGTATACTTTCCTTCCACATTCAGTGTCATTACCAACGCTGAACTCTTCAAACATCAACAACATGGAAAGAAAAGGCGCAAAGTGCTGGAGTACCTCAGCGGGTCAGGCAGCATCTCTGGAGAACATGGGTATGCAATGTTTTGGGTCGGGACCCTTCTCGAGTCTGAAGAAGGTTCCAGACAGGAAACGTCACCTATCCATCTTCTCCAGGGAAGCTGCCTGATCCGCTGAGTTACTCCAGCATTTTGTGCCTTTCCTTGGCAAACCGGCATCTGCAGTTCCTTGTTACTACGCTATAAAAAATGAGGTGTGTTCGCAAAAGAACTCACATCTAATAGGATTTTTAATGTCATGATGTGCCCATGGTTTTACACTTAATGAGGTACTTAAGCAGTGTGTTCATTTTGCATATCATATTTGCATGTTTTTAATGCGGTCAGAAAATCATTTGTATGCCATAAAAGAGAGTACCACTTAACTTACTTTAGCTCAACCAGCCCCAAAAATAATCGATAGTTACTCCCATTATAGTGCGGTGTCCATGAAATGTATATAGCTTTGGAGGAAGCTATTCAGCTGCCCTTGATAGTGCTTCCCATTTAGCACCACCCTGCTGCTCTATCTTCAAGCCTGCAACATTTTCCATTATTTTATTCCATTGCTTCTTAAATAGGTGCTCTGTTCTTCACTATCTCTCTCTGTTCTTCTTCCTCCTCACTGACCATCGACACAGGGCTGTGTGCTTAACCCTCTGCTCTACTCACTTTACATCCACAACTGGCAGCACGGTGGCGCAACAGTAGAGTTGCTGTCTTACAGCCCCAGAGATCCGGGTTCAATCCTGACTATGGATGCAGTCTGTATGGAGTTTGTACGCTCTCCCCATGGCCTGCGTGGGTTTTCTTCGGGATCTCCGGTTTCCTCCCACACTCCAAAGACAATAGACAATAGGTGCAGGAGGAGGCCATTCGGCCCTTCGAGCCAGCACCGCCATTCAATGCGATCATGGCTGATCATTCTCAATCAGTACCCCGTTCCTGCCTTCTCCCCATACCCCCTGACTCCGCTATCCTTAATAATAATAATATAATAATAATAAACATTTATTTTATATAGCGCTTTTCAAAATACTCAAAGACACTTTACAAAACAGTCAGGACATAAAAACAAACAAACGAACAAAAGATTTGTCCTGATGGAGAAACGGCGAACAAATAGCGCCAGCGTCCTCTCACGTCAGGGTCCGGCAGTAAACAATAAAGAACACAAGACACACAATCACAATTTAACACAAACAGCCATCACAGTGATTGCTCCAGGCACACCCTCACTGTGATGGAAGGCAAAGAAAAGTCTTATCTCCTCCTCATTCTTCTCCCGCGGTCAGGCAGTCAAACTGCTGCCACGAGGCGATCGAGGCTCCCGACTTTTGAAGCCCCCGCCGAGCGATGGAAGGTCCCAGGGCCGAGCCGAGCAGGCCGATGAAGGTCCTAAGCCCCCACCGGGCGATGGAAAGTGCCACGGCCAGGCCACGCAGGGCGATGAAGGGCCTGTGAGCGGGTCGATCGAACCTCGCGCTTCGGGCCGGTCGAAGCTGCTACGGCTGGAGCTCCCGAAAGCCGGTCGCCAGCCAGGGACCTGCGAGCTCCCGATGTTGCGGTCTGCAGGGCCCACGGCCGAAGCCTCCGAGATGGTAAGTCCAGGCCCTGCGACCGGAGTCTTCAAGGTTGATCCCAGCTGGAGGCCGCCGACTCCACGGTGTTAGGCCGTAGCGCGAACGGAGATACGACACGGAAAAAGGTCACATCTCCGTTGAGGAGGAGATTGGAAAAAAAGGTTTCCCCCACCACCCCCCACATATACAGAGCTAAATATAAATCAAAACATACATTTAAACAATAACAATAGACAAAAACAAAAAAGACAGAGAGACTGCCGGTGAGCCGCAGCTGCAGAACGCAGCCACGCTTAAGAGCTCTATCTAGCTCTCTCTTGAATGCATTCAGAGAATTGGCCTCCACTGCCTTCTGAGGCAGAGAATTCCACAGATTCACAACTCTCTGACTGAAAAAGTTTATCCTCATCTCAGTTCTAAATGGCCTACCCCTTATTCTTAAACTGTGGCCCCTTGTTCTGGACTCCCCCAATATTGGGAACATGTTTCCTGCCTCTAACGTGTCCAATCCCTTAATAATCTTATACGTTTCGATAAGATCTCCTCTCATCTTTCTAAATTCCAGTGTATACAAGCCTAGTCGCTCCAGTCTTTCAACATACGACAGTCCCTCCATTCCGGGAATTAACCTAGTAAACCTACGCTGCACGCCCTCAATAGCAAGAATATCCTTCCTCAAATTTGGAGACCAAAACTGCACACAGTACTCCAGGTGCGGTTTCACTAGGGCCCTGTACAACTGCAGAAGGACCTCTTTGCTCCTATACTCAACACCCAACATTCCATTGGCTTTCTTCACTGCCTGCTGTACCTGCATGCTTCCTTTCAAGACGTACAGGTTTGTAGGTTAATTGGTTTGGTGAAATTGTAAATTGTCCCCAGTGTGTGTAAGATAGTGTCGGTATGCGGGGATCGCTGGTCGGCGCAGACGCGGTGGGCGAAGTGCCTGTTTCTGCGCTGTCTCTCTAAACTAAACTAAACTAAACTGGACTGTGTGGCTAAGCAGTTCCAATGTCATCTACAAATGTTACTGTCGACACCAATGAAGTCAACCGAATCACAGATGGTGATGAGTCAGCCTACAGGAGTGAGCTGGAACACCTGGTCGAGTGGAGCCGCGATACCAACCACTTGCTCAACGTCAGCAAACCCAAGGAAATAATCATTGACTTCAGAAAGAAGAGGTGGGAAGACCAGGTGGCAGTTTTTGCTCTCAAGATGGGTCCCGACCCGTAACATAGAGATGCAGCCTGACCAAGCATTTTGTGTCGATTTTGGTAAACCAGCACCTCCAGTAGTTTGTTTTTGGCTTGAGATTCCAGCATCTGCTGTCTCTTGTGTCATCAGTTTTCTTTGGTGGGTTGACAGTGGAGAGGGTTAGCAGCTTCAAAATTGGCGGTATGATTGATTACCCATTCACACTCGTTCTATGTTATCCCACTTTCTCATCCACTCCCTACATAGTAGGGGGCAAGATACAGAGGCCAATTCACTTACAAACCCGCACATCTCTGGGATGTGGGGAGGAAACGGGAGCACTTGGAGGAAACCCATGCAGCCTCAAGGAGAACATGCAAACTCCAGACAGAGAGCACCCGATGTCGGTTCTCTGTCACGATGAGGCAGCAGCTCTACCAGCTGTGCCACTGTGCCAAAATTCTTCTTCACCACCCTGTCTATCTGAGTCACCACTTTTAGGGAACTGTGTACTTATACTCTTGGCCTTCTGTTCCACAATACTCTCCAGGGCCTTGCCATGCAGTGCTGTCATCCTGTTTCTCAGTCAATACAAGGACAAACAAATAACATGATAAGGACTTTACTGCTTCCGTAAGGTCTGTATTCTAATGAAGTACCCACACCCCTACATAATCTCTACCCAAATCTCCTATGATTTCCTTCTTCACCTTCCTGTGGTAATATCATGAAGACTAGCTCATTTTTATCACCACAAATTTTATATATAACTATTGCACTGATAGTTGGAGTTTTTATACTAAAACCAAACAGCAGGGAACCTTTGATCTGTCCAACCATTTCCAAACAGCATTAGATGTCACGATACTGAGTTGATGTCAAACTGCCACAGGAACCTGAGACCTTGGACTACTGCTTATATGAAGCTGCCTAGCAGCCCTGGTTTCAGCGAAAACTTGGCAATATAATCCAGTGGCAACGGACCATGTCAACACTGAATGTCGTTCTTCCTGTTCAATTCATGTTATTCTCCTTGACCACCTCAATGAAATTTAGCTGTTTGAAGTTTTTAATTTCATGTCCCTTGGAGGACAATGCTCAGGGATGCGTGCAATGGTTTCTTCTGAGGTGGGAAGATCTCCTTCATTGTCTGTACTCCATTCCAGATTTTGGAAATGGTCCTCAGCATTTATTATCAATCTATGACTGAGTCATCAATCAAAAGCAATTAAAATAAAAATGCTCCCTTTTTAATACTGCACGAAAACAGTTAACTCCAACTGAGTGAAACCGATTGAACTGCGTCAAATCAACTCACACTGTGCCTCTGTGTCCATTATGTTCTCTAATCCCTCCAGTGTCTACCAGTCACGGAAACGTTTAACTGCACAAACAGGCACTCAGCAGTCCCTCTCAAGGCTTGCCCTATGGTCCATGACGTATTGCAAACAAGCACGAAGCTAACATTTGTCCTCCATGCAGGCCTTTAAAGTCATTTGGCAGAAAGACACATGTCAAGAACTTCTAAATAGGCTCTAGGGAATCTCAATAGAAGGTCATTATAGAACATAGAGCAGTAAAGCCTGTTGAGATGCTGCCTGTCCCGTTGAGTTACTCCAGCTTTTTGTGTCTCTCTATAGAACCGTGCAGCACAGGAACAGGTGCTTCAGCCCAAAATGTCTATGCCGAACATGATGCAAGACCATCTCTTCCCCTTCTCAGCATCTTGTTCAGCTTATGGTGAGAAGAGCCCTCACTTGGAAACAGGCCCACACCGACCACCATGCCCCATCTACACTGGCCCCACCTGCCCACACCGACCACCATGCCCCATCTACACTGGTCCCACCTGCCCACACCGACCACCATGCCCCATCTACACTGATCCCACCTGCCCACACCGACCACCATGCCCCCATCTACACTGGTCCCACCTGCTTGCGTTTGGCCCGTACCCCTCTAAACCTGTCCTATCCATGTACCTGCCCTTCCTCAGACTGATGTCAGGGGAGAGGGAAATAAATAGATAAGGAAGTGTAAGGTGTGAAAACAGGACAAAGGGAAGTCTGAAGGGTCTCCACCCCAAAACGTCACCCGTTCCTTCTATCCAGAGATGCTGCCTGTCCCACTAAGTTACTCCAGCATTGAACCAGCATCTGCAGTTCCTTCCTACACTATCATTTGTAAATTATATTGAGGTTCCTACATGGAATATCACAACACGGATCAGCAAAGCTGAAGAAGGGAAGTCAAGTTGAAGGTGGTGCTTATAGGTGAAGCCCATAGGTTTTGGCAATTATTAATGAGAAACCACAGGATAAACAAGGAAAAAGTGCAAGGCTAATTTTAGCTCAGAATTCAGCCTTGACCAGGTTACCTTAAGGTAATGTATTTACGTATTCTCCACCCTCTTGAATCAGTTTCAAGTGAAGGCGACACGGGTGGTTTTGTTGTGTTTTTCACGTTGCCAGGACATCAAGTTACTTCAAAATATTTCAGTAATGTCACAGACACACTCAGCATTACCTGCACTTAGGGCTTTCGAGAATTAATCAGTAATTCATTACATGATTGCATCTACTTTTGTTCATGCAGAACAGTCACAGACTGTTGCTGACATACCAACAGTCAACACACCTCCTAAAGGTCTTTAGATGATCACAAAGAAGGGTTGACACAATAAGGTGCTTTATGATTTCAAACAGTTGAAAATCACTGGCATATTCAGTCAAGTAATATTAGGATTAAAAAAGCACGTGGTATGGAAGGGAGGCCAATTACTGCACTGTATATGTGGCAAATCCATGTAGCATCAATTATAGAGTCATGGAGAAAGGCAATAGACAATAGACAATAGACAATAGGTACAGGAGTAGGCCATTCAGCCCTTCGAGCCAGCACCGCCATTCAATGCGATCGTGGCTGATCACTCTCAATCAGTACCCCGTTCCTGCCTTCTCCCCATACCCCCTCACTCCGCTATCCTTAAGAGCTCTATCCAGCTCTCTCTTGAAAGCATCCAACGAACTGGCCTCTACTGCCTTCTGAGGCAGAGAATTCCACACCTTCACCACTCTCTGACTGAAGGTCCTGTCTACCCATGCCGACCAGGGTACCCCATCTCCACTAGTCCCACCTGTTCGTGTTTGACCCATATCTCCCTAAAACTTTCCTATGCTGTCTCCTCTGGTCTTTACCCAAAGCATTGACAAAAGTTTCATTTTCAAGTATTTATCCAATTTCCTTTTGAAAGTCACACCTGAATCTGCTTCCAAACACCTTTCACGCAAGGAATTGCAAGCCACGGAAACATTAAAAAATGTAATTTTTAACTGTGAATTCTCCTTCCCAGTTAAGGAAGGTTCTCTCACCATTAATAGCATGTTCCAAACTGGGCAATGTTCCAATCCAGAGGCTGTCACATGCCACAATCATTAAAGTCATGTAGCCTAAAGCAGCAATGTAATTATCAACCGCTATCACATGTGACTCATACATTACAGTTTCTTTCTACTTTGCCACAGTTTCGACAATTCATCGGCTATGAGGCACTTTAGATGTTTGGATAGCTGCTATTTAAATACAAGTCTTTCTCTTACACGTCATAATAAGCAGTATGTTGAAGGACGTATCTTTGACTTCGACACTCGGACTATCTTTGATCGGACTTTATCTTGCACTAAACATTATTCACATTATTCCCTTTATTATCTATCTGCACACTGTGGATGGCTCAGTTGTAATCATGTTTTGTCTTTCCGCTGACGGGTTAGCACGAAACAACAGCTTTTCACTGTGCCCCAGTACACGTGTCAATAAGTTGAACTCAAACTCCAAACTGCAAATTATCCAATTAGTTCTAATCTTTACAAACATACAAGATGCTCAAGCAATCCTTTTGTGGGCCTTTTGACCAGAGTATCAACATGTTTATTCAAAGGTTTTTACAATGGGATATATATGAGAGGTAAATGCTGCTTTATATTTCAGCACGATTAATCGTGACAGATTTATTGAGACAATTAAGGTGAGGGCATACAATAATGAACTATGTTTCTTAGTCAAGCTAGCTCTACAATAACAGCTTAACTTTTGTTTAGATATTTGTATCCCTAATCTATTTATTTTGGATATTCTCAACAGTTTACAGAGAATTTACAGCATAGAATCAAATCATTTTGTCCAATCCAGTGTTTATATTCCAAATTCCCCATATCTCTAAGCATAACTCTCGAGTCACTATTAAATATAAACTGCTTGAGGAACTCAGGGGGTCGGGCAGCATCTGTGGAGGGAAATGGACAGATGACGTTTCGGGTCGGGACCCTTCTTCAGATCAGACCATACATTTCCCTCCACGGATGCTGCCTGACTCGCTGAGTTCCCCCAGCAGTATGCATCGTAATCAAGATTCCAGCACCCGCTATCTTTTATGTCTCTTCTGAGTCCCTAGTCCTTTGATTTGAGTTTTAAAATCAGTCCTGCTGAGCCGGATGGCCACAACGCATAGATCAACTTGCACTTTACCCTGTCCAAAACTGTTACAACTGTTTCGTTTCGTTGGGTTGCTGCTGTCTAAATTACCTAAATTATTGCATCGTATGGGAGGCGCATTCCCAATCTCGTTGTACCCCTGGGTACAATGACAATAAAGATATATTGTATTGTATTGTATTGTATTGTAAAAATGTGTGGGAAATATTTGGATAGAATTTACATTCTTACTGCCCCCAGAAGCAAAATTAGAACGTTTCAGCTGTTTTTATATTTAACCTTTCCTAATGATTCACCACGCTCCATTCATTGAAGTCAGCTGTCCTCGGTCTCAGTTGCTCCCACACACACACATACAAACAGGGCAGGGCTATGTGAACAACAAGCCCTTTCATTCTGATAAAGATAATTTTATGCTGATTATTTTTTTAAACACACAAAGTGTTGGAGTAACTCAGCGGGTCAGACAGCATCACTAGAGAACATGAACGGGCGGGTGACGTTTCCGGTTGGGACCCTTCTTCAGACCGATTGTAGTAGGGGGCAGAAAGATGGAAAGGAGAGATGGAGCAGGACAAAGCCTGACAAGTGATCGATGGATACAGGCGAGGGGGGCGGGGGTGTGTGGTTCGAATGGCAGATGGATGGGAAAAGGCCAAGATGGAAAGACAAAGGAAAGAAGAGGAGTGAAATGTGAAGCAAGAGGAAGGGGTGTCAGTGGAAGGAGTAGATTTTTAAAAAAAATTAGATTTAGAGATACAGCGCAGAAACAGGCCCTGCGGCCCACCGTGTCCGCACCGCCCAGCAATCCCCACACACTAACACTATCCTGTAGGGACATAGGGATGGGCTAGAAGAATTCGAACCCTCGGATTGGCTAGCGATGTCACCAGGTGTGCTAGCGCGGGAGATTAAACAGTCTAGCGTTGAACTCTGTTTAGGTAAGACATTAGGTAGTTGTCTGCAGTTTGAGTGTTGCGATTGTCACGGAGTTTTTAGAACCATGCAATAAACTTCGTCTGCAACATCCATCCGCTATCAGACTCGCTACAATCCTACACCCACTAGGGACAATTTTTACATTTGCCCAGCCAATTAACCTACAAACCTGTACGTCTTTGGAGTGTGGGAGGAAACCGAAGATCTCGGAGAAAACCCACGCAGGTCACGGGGAGAACGTACAAACTCCGTACAGTATAGCGCCCGTAGTCAGGATCGAACCTGAGTCTCCGGCGCTGCATTCGCTGTAAGGCAGCAACTCTACCGCTGCGCCACCGTGCCGGTAGGGAGGGGAGCATACGAAACAGAGGGTGAAAAAGGAGGGCTTATTACCTACAATTGCAAAATTCAATGTTCATATCATTTGGTTCTAAGCTACCCTGGCAGAACATGAGATGCTTTTTAATGCATAACTGCTAATGTTACTGACAGGTACACCAGAACTCATCCTAGTGCTGAAGCACCTGCCATGTCAGAGCAAGTTCAAACAACCCAATTGTTGACTACAAAGGACTGATGGCAAGCTATGAATATCATTACCAAACTGTCTCCTATGTTTCCTTCCTACACTCGGAAAACCAGTTCTTCTCAATTATATTCCGTAACTTACATGGAATTATAGAATAGTGTAAGAAAATAACTGCAGACACTGGTACAAATCGAAGGTATTTATTTCACAAAATGCTGGAGTAACTCAGCTGGTCAGGCAGCATCTCAGGAGAGAAGGAATGGGTGACGTTTCGGATAGAGACCCTTCTTCAGACTGATGTCAGGGGGGCGGAACAAAGGAAAGATATAGGTGGAGACAGGAGGATAGAGGGAGAACTAGGAAGGGGAGGGGAAGAGAGGGACAGAGGAACTATCTAAAGTTGGAGAAGTCAATGTTCATACCGCTGGGCTGCAAGCTGCCCAAGCGAAATATGAGGTGCTGTTCCTCCAATTTCCGGTGGGCCTCACTATGGCACTGGAGGAGGTCCATGACAGAAAGGTCAGACTGGGAGTGGGAGGGGGAGTTGAAGTGCTCAGCCACCGGGAGATCAGGTTGGTTAAGGCGGACTGAGCGAAGGTGTTGAGCGAAACGATCGCCGAGCCTGCGTTTGTTTTCGCCGATGTAAAGAAGTTGACAACTGGAGCAGCGGATACAATAGATGAGGTTGGAGGAGGTGCAGGTGAACCTCTGTCTCACCTGGAAAGACTGTTTGGGTCCTTGGATGGAGTTGAGGGGGGAGGTAAAGGGACAGGTGTTGCATCTCCTGCGGTTACAGGGGAAAGTGCCCGGGGATGGGGTGGTTTGGGTAGGAAGGGACGATTGGACCAGGGAGTTACGGAGGGAATGGTCTCTGCGGAATGCAGAAAGGGGAGGGGATGGGACGATGTGGCCAGTGGTGGGGTCCTGTTGTAGGTGACGGAAATGTTGGAGGATGATTTGCTGGATTCGCTGGCTGATGGGGTGGAAGGTGAGAACGAGGGGGATTCTGTCCTTGTTCCGAATGTTGGGAGGGGGAACAAGAGCAGAGCTGCGGGATGTAGAAGAGGCCCTAGTGAGAGCCTCATCTATAATGAAAGAGGGGAAGCCCCGTTTCCTGAAGAATGAGGACATCTCTGATGCCCTAGTGTGCAACACCTCATCCCGGGCGCAGATGCGGCGTAGACGGAGGAATTGGGAGTAGGGGATAGACTTTTTGCAGGAGACAGGGTAGGAAGAATTGTAGTCCAGATAGCTGTGCGAGTCAGTGGGTTTATAGTGGATGTCAGTCACTAGTCTGTCTCCTGTGATGGAGATGGTGAGGTCCAGAAACGGGAGGGAGATGTTGGAGATAGTCCAAGTATATTTAAGAGTCCAGAAACGGGAGGGAGATGTGAAATAAATACCTTGGAATTATAGAATGGTTACAGTTCACAAGGAGGGTGGATTTTGAACCCTCTCATTCGATGCACAATGGATTAGCATTCGATTGCCTTAACTTCTAGACTACCTCCGTGTCACAGCACAGAAGGAGGTCATCTGGTCCAATATACTGCACTGGTTCAAAACAGCTTGATAAAGTTTATACCTGCACCATTATTTGTTACAGTCGGGATGGGCACATAAATTTAAACTTGACTGCTTTCAGAGAGCCAGAATTTGTATTTATGCATTCATATATTCATATATATTTAAGTGTGTGTGTACGTGTGTGTGTGTGTGTGTGTACGTGTGTGTGTGTGCATGTGTGTGTGTGTGTGTGTGCATGTGTGTGTGTGTGTGTGTGTGTACGTGTGTGCGTGTGTGTGTGCATGTGTGTGTGTATGTGTGTATTTGTGTGTGTGTGTGTGTGTATGTGTGTGTGTATGTGTGTGTGTATGTGTGTGTGTACGTGTGTGTGTTTGTGTGCGCACAGGCCCATTCCAAATGTCCCATTCCACTTCTGAGATTCATTACAGTTCCATACTCTCTGAACCCTTGTCGTTCTGGCTTCTTCCGGGTCACTGAATCTCTTTGCTCCGGTATTGATAAGAGTCATAGAGTCATACCACACAGTAACAGCCTCTTTGACCCGACTCGTCCATGCCAACCAAGATGCCCCATCGAAGCTAGCCCCATTTGCCTGCATTTGTTCCATACCCCTCCAAGCCTTTCCTATCCACATATCTGTCCAAGGATGCTTGTGCTTTCCTTGGACAGAGCACTCAGCTCTTCTTCACTTTCATCAACTGTCTACCATTCTCCCCCTCATTAAAACCTCTCTCTCCCAAAATCAATCTTTTTGATCAAATCTTCGGCCACAGGTACAAATCTCTCTGAATATGGCCTATTGTCAAATGATATTGATTGCGATGACTCTTCTAGATGGTGACTTACTAAGTTAAAAATAATTAGAGAATAAAAAAACATAATTGCTGGAAATGCTCAGCAGGGTAGATCATGTTGAAGGCAAGAGAAAGAAGATTTCAGGTCAGTGACTTTGAATCAGAACATCTGAGTATTTTAAGCATTTATTATTTCAACATCTGCTGTGTTTTGTGCAAGAATTACTTTATAATTATAACATTGTTGTAAATGCAGGAAATAAATAAACTGTTTCAATGGATATTGGCATCCAATCTTTGTCATTAGCTGGTAGTGGTGCTGTCTCTGAGCTCCAGAGACCTGGGTCTGATCCAAACTTCTTGTGATCTCACTGGGTTTCTCCTGGATGGTCCAGAGTCCTCCCACATCCACATACGTGTTGGTTGACAGAGCAATTGGCTGTGGTAAATTATCTATGTGAAGATGGGAGGTAGGAGAACCTTTACGATAGGCGTCTGAGTTTGGTTTAGTTTAGAGATACAGCGTGGTCACTGGCCCTTCGGCCCACCAAGTCCACTACGACTATCAATCACCCATACACTAGATCTATCCTAGGCACTAGGGAGGAAACCAAAGCACCTGGAGAAAACCCACACGGTCACAGGGAGAATGTGCAAACTCGGTACAGACAACACCCATAGTCCGAATCAAACCCGGGTCTCTGGCTCTGAACCCTTTCTCCCACATTCCAAAGACCTGCAGGTTATTTGGCTTCTGTAAATTGCTCCTGGTGTGCAAGATGTGAAAGTGGGTTAATGTAGAATTGGTGTACAGGTGACCGCTGGTCGGCGTGCCGACTCAATGTGCTGACGGGCCTTTTCCACGCTGTATCTCTAAACTAAACTAAAGTAAAATAGGCCTCATAAGTCATCAGAGAACATACTGCAAAATAAGATGACATTCCACTGAGCATTCTTCGATATTATAGAGCAGAAGACAATGTGGAAAGCAAATGCTTGAATTTGGAATGAAATGGATAAACTACTTTTCAGGTAAAGTCCCTTTTGAAGAAGGGTCTCAACCCAAAACATCATCTGTCCATTTCCCTCCACAGATGCTGCCTGACCTGCTGAGTTCTTCCAGCACTTGGTTTTGCGCCCCAAGATCCCAGCATCTGCGGTCTCTTGTGTCTCCAGAATGCTTGAACTTGTTTGCTTCATTCCAACAACAACACAGAAGGAAGCCATTCAACATTGGCAGCATAGTGGCACAGCGATAGAATTGCTGCCTGGCAATGCCAGAGACACCGGTTCGATCCTGACTATGAGTGCTGTCTGTACGGAGTTTGTACGTTCTCCCTGCGTACAGGTTAGTATGCTAATTGGCTTGATCAAATTGTAAATTGTTCCTGGTGTGTGTAGGATACTGCTAGTGTCCGGGGATCGCTGGTTGGCGTGGACTCAGTGGGCTGAAGGCCTGCTTCCACACTGTATCGCTAAAGTAAACCAAACACACATGGTAAAATTGGTTACAGCTAAAAGTACAGCACATCCTGAAAGAAATGTGAAAATCAGAAGCAGACCACAAATAAAAACCTAAAATAATCCCCATGTCAGATAGCTTTGCAAATGTTTCTGGTTAACCGCCTTTTATCAGAACAGGGAAGAGTTTAAAGAGGGAAGTAGTGGGAAGTAGCAATTACTTGCAATAGGTTGGAAGATAGGAGTCTATACATGACAGAGGACTGCTGGTGCACGGCAAAAGGAAGTCATAATGGGACTGTAAAAGGGAACCAAAAGTGGAGGTGTACGTGCTGAAGATGAGAAATAATGGAAGTAAAGCCAACCAGATCTTTAGTTATTTTACTTTAGAGATACAGTGTGGAAACAGGCCCTTCGGCCCACCGAGTTCGCACTGACCAGTGATCTACTGGCATTATCCTACACCCTCGGGACAATTTACAATTTACAGAAGCCATTTAACAAACCTGTACTTCTTTGGAGTGTGGGAAGAAAATGGCGCACCTGGAGAAAACCCATGTGGTCAAGGGGAGAACGTGTACACTCCAAACAGACAGCACCCATAGTCAGGATTGAACCCGGGTCTCTGGCGCTGCAAGGCAACAACTCTACTGCTGTGCCATGATGCTGCCCCTAAATCCTCCAAAACAGAATTGGATTGGTATGGAGAGAAAATAACTTGGACTCTGGTAGGAACAGAATGGGAAAATAGGACAATTTAGATGGCTTTACAGGGGACTAGTGTGGAGTTAATGGGCTAAATGGCCTCCTCATGTGCCATAGTAATTCCATGAATGCCAATAACAATTGTTTAAAAGATGGTGGAATTCCTCAAACAGTAAACTCTATCACCCCAGAGGCAGGGAATGATCGGTCGATCTTGAAGCATGGTGCGGTAGAGGTCAGGCCAAGGAGAACTATACAGGGTTCTTGGATTGAATGTAAGGGTTGATATTAGACGTACGGGACTTGAGGTGGATGCACGCAAGGTGCCTGCTAGCAAAATCAGAGGAGATTATTTTAGACAGAAAGCAAAGAGTGGGGATAAATGGGTCCCTTTCGGAATGGCAGGCAGTGACCAGTGGGGTACCGCAAGGTTCGGTGCTGGGACCCCAGCTATTTACGATATACATTAATGACTTAGACGAAGGGATTAAAAGTACCATTAGCAAATTTGCAGATGATACTAAGTTGGGGGGTAGTGTGAATTGTGAGGAAGATGCAATAAGGCTGCAGGGTGACCTGGACAGGTTGTGTGAGTGGGCAGATACATGGCAGATGCAGTTTAATGTAGATAAGTGTGAGGTTATTCACTTTGGAAGTAAGAATAGAAAGGCAGATTATTATCTGAATGGTGTCAAGTTAGGAGGAGGGGGAGTTCAACGAGATCTGGGTGTCCTAGTGCATCAGTCAATGAAAGGAAGCATGCAGGTTCAGCAGGCAGTGAAGAAAGCCAATGGAATGTTGGCCTTCGTAACAAGAGGAGTTGAGTATAGGAGCAAAGAGGTCCTTCTACAGTTGTACCGGGCCCTGGTGAGACCGCACCTGGAGTACTGTGTGCAGTTTTGGTCTCCAAATTTGAGGAAGGATATTCTTGCTATGGAGGGCGTGCAGCGTAGGTTCACTAGATTAATTCCCGGAATGGCGGGACTGTCGTATGTTGAAAGGCTGGAGCGATTGGGCTTGTATACACTGGAATTTAGAAGGATGAGGGGGGATCTTATTGAAACATATAAGATAATTAGGGGATTGGACACATTAGAGGCAGATAACATGTTCCCAATGTTGGGGGAGTCCAGAACAAGGGGCCACAGTTTGAGAATAAGGGGTAGGCCATTTAGAACGGAGATGAGGAAGAACTTTTTCAGTCAGAGGGTGGTGAAGGTGTGGAATTCTCTGCCTCAGAAGGCAGTGGAGGCCAGTTCGTTGGATGCTTTCAAGAGAGAGCTGGATAGAGCTCTTAAGGATAGCGGAGTGAGGGGGTATGGGGAGAAGGCAGGAACGGGGTACTGATTGATAGTGATCAGCCATGATCGCATTGAATGGCGGTGCTGGCTCGAAGGGCTGAATGGCCTACTCCTGCACCTATTGTCTATTGTCTATTGTCTATGAGCATTGCTAAGGCAGGTTCCAGAGTAAGGTTCTTGCTTTTCTCTCTCCACTGCTATTGTCTTACCTGCTGATTTCCTTTTGCCTTGCACCTGCACTCCTCTGTCATTTATGGATTCCTATCACCCAACCTATCGCAAGTAATTACTACCTTCCATCACTACCCACACTAGTTTCCAGCATCGTTTTAATTTTATGTCTGCAGTGCTCATCGTTTGTGCATGACCCAGCACATTGAACAGCTCACCTTGTCTTCAATGTACACAGGGGTTATTGAGAAGCCTGAATCAATATAAAGCTCTCAATACCTTCTCTGGTTTGTTGTTCTTTGGGCACTGGGCCTGTACTCCCTGGAGTTTAGAAGAATGAGGGGGGACCTCATTGAAACGTACCGAATAGTCAAAGGCTTGAATCGAATGGATGTGGAGAGGATGTTTCCACTAGTGGGAGAGTCCAGGACGAGAGGTCATAGCCTCAGAATTAAAGAAGGTTCTTTTAGGAAGGGGATGAGAGGAAATTTCTTTAGTCAGAGGGTGGTGAATCTGTGGAATTCTTTGCCACAGACAGTTGTGGAGGCAAAGTCAATGGATATTTTTAAAGTGGACATTGACAGATTCTTGATTAGTACTGGTGTTAGTAAATGGTGTCATGGGGAGCAGAATGAGGTTAGGAGGGAGAGATAGATCAGCCATGATTGAATGGCGGAGTAGACGATGGGACGAATGGCCTGATTCTGTTCCTATCACTTATGACCTTATGAACTTATGATTGTGCTTGCACGTGTAAGTTTGGCAGTGTGACTAAAATGAGCAGAGAAGCTGTTTATGAGTGCATGGTTTAGTTATACAGGGCATTGGTGAGACCACACCTGGAGTATTGCGTACAGTTTTGGTCTCTGAATCTGAGGAAATACATTCTTGCCATAGAGGGTGTACAGAGAAGGTTCACCAGATTGATTCCTGGGATGGCAGGACTTTCATATGAAGAAAGACTGGATAGACTTGTACTCGCTGGAATTTAGAAGATTGAGGGGGGATCTTATAGAAACTTACAAAATTCTTAAGGGGTTGGACAGGCTAGATGCGGGAAGATTGTTCCCGATGTTGGGGAAGTCCAGAACAGTTTAAGGATAAGGGGGAAGTCATTTAGGACCGAGATGAGAAAGTTTTTTTTCACACATAGAATGGTGAATCTGTGGAATTCTCTGCCACGGAAGGTAGTTGAGGCCAGTTCATTGGCTATATTTAAGAGGGAGTTAGATGTGGCCCTTGTGGCTAAAGGGATCAGGGGGTATGGAGAGAAGGCAGGTACGGGATACTGAGTTGGATGATCAACCATGATCATATTGAATGGCGGTGCAGGCTCGAAGGGCCGAATGGCCTACTCCTGCACCTATTTTCTATGTTTCTATGTTTCTATGTTATTTGCCCCTTCCTCCTTGATGAAGACCACAGACTGAGCAAAATTATGAAAGGTGGAACAAATTATCCACTTATTCAGATTTATATCAAACGTTACGGTGGAAATCATCAGCCCAGGAACTGGAAAGCCATCTCCCTTCAGTGGCCACTTGCAGATACAAGAATATTTCTAGAAAAATAGGCAGCGTGAATGACTTCAAGGGAACCTCAAGGTCAGAATCATTTTCTGAAGAAAAGTGATTTCCATTCTGTGTGTCAAATATTTATGTCGTTACATTTCTAATATTGGGGAGTCCACAGCAAGAAGTGATGCATATGGGATATTCAAATATGAAAGGAGTTTCAGTCTGGTGATGAGGATTGCTTTAAATCTGCACATACGATACACATTAAACTATATCAACACATTGGACATGCTGAATCAACATTACTGGGCAGAGACAGTATAATCAGTATAATACTGGGCAGAGAGCAGTCTGAAGAAGGGTCTCGACCCGAAACACATTTTTCTCCAGAGATGCAGCCTGACCCGCTGAGTTACTCCAGCATTTTGTGTCTATCTTTGGTATAATCCAGCATCTGCAGTTCCTTCCCCACAGAGACAGTCTAATGTTGCCCCTTCCCCCATCATTGTTACATGTCCCTGGTGATAAAATCAAACAGAAATTTCAGGAGACCCTTCTTTATCCAGAGAATGGTAAGGATATTGAATCAGCTACTGGCAGAGTGGGGGTAATTGGCACAGGCATCCTCTCACAGAGGCTTGGTAGGTACATGAGTGAGAAAGGATGTGAAAGAATCTATTAGCAGAGTGAGATAGAGTAAGGTGGGAGATGGTTGTTGAGAAGGCTCTCGAGGAAAATAAGCACCAGTATAAATCGGTTGCATTGAATGGTCTCTTTCTATGCCGTGAATTTTGTGATAGAACCCATTTTAATAATAACAAATCCATTTTGGTGTCACAATTGTAGAATTTCTAATGCAATCTCGCGCTGCAACAAGTGTAACTGTAATGGCAGTTTCTATACCTTCTCAAAGTCGAACTTTGATAGCCATTACTTCTTGGGGATGGAGTGGAGGTGCAGCTTACACACACACCGCACTCTGAGATAACAAAAACGAATCTTCCAAACGTTGTTTCTTGATTAATTGGTCTTTATTAAAGTAGCACAAATCAAAAGAGTAATTCATAACTTTTCGTTCGTAACAACTGTTTCTTCTTCAAACAATACAGTACAAATCGTGTAGTCATTACCGTGTGGTCCTTGTGAGTGTGGCTGGCGCGCGTGTGGCAGTCGTGAGTGTGGTATTCTCTCCGTCCTTATAACCATATAACCATATAACAACTACAGCATGGAAACAGGCCCGTTTGGCCCTACCAGTCCACGCCGACCACTCTCTCTGACCTAGTCTCATCTACCTGCTCTCAGACCATAACCCTCCAATCCCCTCTCATCCATATACCTATCCAATTTACTCTTAAATAATAAAATCGAGCCTGCCTCCACCACTTCCACCGGAAGCCCATTCCGTACAGCCATCACCCTCTGAGTAAAGAAGTTCCCCCTCATGTTACCCCTAAACTTTTGTCCCTCAATTCTAAAGTTATGTCCCCTTGTTGGAATCTTCCCCACTCTCAAGGGGAAAAGCCTACCCACGTCAACTCTGTCCGTCCCTCTTAAAATTTAAAAAACCTCTATCAAGTCCCCCCTCAACCTTCTACGCTCCAAAGAATAAAGACCCAACCTGTTCAACCTCTCTCTGTAGCTTAAGTGCTGAAACCCAGGCAACATTCTTGTAAATCTCCTCTGTACCCTCTCCATTTTGTCGACATCCTTCCTATAATTTGGCGACCAGAACTGCACACCATACTCCAGATTCGGCCTCACAAATGCCCTGTACAATTTTAACATTACATCCCAACTTCTATACTCGATGCTCTGATTTATAAAGGCAAGCATACCAAACGCCTTCTTCACCACCCTATCCACATGAGATTCCACCTTCAGGGAACAATGCACAGTTATTCCCAGATCCCTCTGTTCCACTGCATTCCTCAATTCCCTACCATTTACCCTGTACGTCCTATTTTGATTTGTCCTACCAAAATGCAGCACCTCACACTTATCAGCATTAAACTCCATCTGCCATCTTTCAGCCCACCCTTCCAAAAGGCCCAAGTCTCTCTGTAGACTTTGAAACTCTACTTCATTATTAACTACACCACCTATCTTAGTATCATCTGCATATTTACTAATCCAATTTGCCACACCATCATCCAGATCATTAATGTAAATGACAAACAACAGTGGACCCAACACAGATCCTTGGGGTACTCCACTAGACACTGGCCTCCAACCTGACATACAGTTGTCAACCATTACCCTCTGGTATCTCCCATTCAGCCATTGTTGAATCCATCTTGCAACCTCACTATTAATACCCAACGATTTAACCTTCTTAATCAACCTACCATGTGGAACCTTGTCAAATGCCTTACTAAAGTCCATATAGACAACATCCACAGCCTTGCCCTTATCAATTTCCCTGGTAACCTCTTCAAAAAATTCAAGAAGATTAGTCAAACATGACCTTCCAGGCACAAATCCATGTTGACTGTTTCTAATCAGGCCTCGTTTATCCATATAATTATATATATTGTTCCTAAGTATCTTTTCCATTAATTTTCCCACCACAGACGTCAAACTAACAGGTCTATAATTGCTAGGTTTACTTTTAGAACCTTTTTTAAACAAAGGCACAACATGCGCAATGCGCCAATCTTCCGGCACCATCCCCGTTTCTAATGACGTTTGAAATATTTCCGTCATAGCCCCTGCTATTTCTGCACTAACTTCCCTCAATGTCCTAGGGAATATCCTATCAGGACCTGGAGACTTATCCACTTTTATATTTTTCAAAAGTGTCCGTACCTCCTCTTCTTTAATCCTCATAATTTCCATCACTACTCTACTTGTTTCGCTTACCTCACATAATTCAATATCCTTCTCCTCGGTGAATACCGAAGAAAAGAAATTGTTTAATATCTCCCCCATTTCTTCCGGCTCAGCATATAGCTGTCCACTCGGACTCTCTAATGGACCAATTTTATCCCTCGCTATCTGTAAAGGAGTGTTCTCTGACACACTGTAACCTTTACTGGTAGTTTATTATAGCACATGGCACACACGTCCCAGCACTGACTGCATCCAGCCTTCAGACGTACCGGGACCTAAAAAGGTGGAACAAAGGGAGGAGACTACAGTTGTACTAATAGGATGGGGCGTGGTTAGTGGTGATAAGGTAGCTACAGTATAGGTTGCATGCATAACCATCTACATCCTTCCCCTTACAATTCAAACAAGTTACTACAGTAGCAGGATTATTATACAGTACCTGCAAAGCTAGACATATTCTCCGTAGCGAGCCGGAGGTTTTACAATCCGACCCGAGCGAGTGCGCACAGCACCTTCACCCTCCCCGCCCGAAAGAGTAGGAGGGGGGACAAGAACAGAAACAGGAGGAGAGAAGCTGGGTGGAGAACCCAGCTTGCAGGGGGAACGGAGAGACACAGGAGAGCCAGGCGAAAATGAAGGGGTAGAACGAGTTGAAGTTGGAGAGAGAGAAGATTTTGCAGGGGACAACAGAGCCTGGGGAGCAAGCCCGGGAGGAGCAGGGGGGGCTACCCGAGGCAAAAGGACCGACCGTGGCATGCAGGGAGCAGAGGGTACGTTAGTGGAGGAAGGCTCGACACGCGATGGAGGGGTATACGGAACCGCAGGAGGTGGTTTGGGCTCGTTAACCGCCAACAGGTGCTGGCGGCTGCGTCTGTAGACAGTCCCTTCGAAATCCACGAGGTAGGAACGTGGCGCGGTGTCAAACCCGACGACGGTGGCAAGTCGGGAATAGCCGGTGGACGTCTGCAAACGGACGACCTGTCCCGGCATCAGTGGAGAAAGAGGGCGGCAGGATTTATCATGCGACCGTCGCTGGATCTCGTGTTTTTGGGCAATACGTTTCTGGACATCAGCAGGCTGCAGGACTTTAGGCATCAGGGACTGCTGGGCAATAGGCATCGGAGGGCGGACAACTCGGGACATGAGTCGCTGGGCAGGGGATCCCATGGAAATGTCTCGAGAAATGTTGCGAAGGTTCAGGAGACACTGATAGAAATCCCCGTTCGAGAGGCGGGTTTGTTCAAGCAGGTGCTTAGCGCTCCGGACCGCCCGTTCCGCTAGACCATTGCTTTGAGGGTACTCCGGGCTGCTAGTGAAATGATTAAAGTTCCACTTTGTGGCAAACGCTCGAAACTCAGCGCTGGTGAACTGGCGACCGTTGTCTGTCTGCAGCCGGACAGGGGAACCAAACGTGGCAAAGTGGCGGCGAAGCTTGCTGATCACCATCTCGGAGGTGATGGCAGGGAGGAAGTCCACCTCGAACCAATTCGAGTAAGAGTCTACTAGCACAAGGTATTGCTTACCACGCCAGTCGAAAATGTCGGCAGCCAGAGAAGTCCAGGGCATTTCAGGTGCAGGCTGCTGCAAAAGTGGCTGTCTTTGCTGATGCGGGGCAAGCGAGTGACAGTCCGGACAGGAATCGACTCGGGCTTGGATGTATTTAGCCATGGCCGGCCAGTAGTACTGGTCCTGGGCATGTGAGATGGTGGCATCTGCACCGGGATGTCCCATGTGGGCGGCATCAAAATACAAGCCACGCAGTGATTCCGGGATGACAACCTTGTGCCCTTTGATAATAATACCATCCCGGAGGACTAACTCATCGCGGACCAAAAAATAGGGGTGGACGCTGGCAGGCAACGAATTCCGCTTGGTGGGCCACCCGCGCTTGATGACAGCAGCAAGCTGCTGCAGGTCGGGGTCGTTTGCGGTGTGTTCAACCAGGCATTTCAGCTGGTGAGAAGGGACGAAGTTGACGTTCAGTACCTGTAAGTCCGACTGCTCGAAGGGGTGCTGGTCGCAGGAGGTCCGGGGGGCCCGGGACAGTGCATCAGCCACATGCATCTCGGTGCCCCTCTTATATACGATCTTAAAGTCAAAGCGCTGTAGCTGCAGCATCATCCGCTGTAGTCTGGCAGGAGCGCAGTGTATCGGTTTATTAAGTATTGTCACCAGTGGCTGGTGATCCGTTTCAATGGTGAACCTGGTGCCGAATAAGAAGTCTCTAAACTTCGAACACGCGAAAACCACCGCCAGCAGCTCCTTCTCTATCTGAGCATAGCGTTGCTCTGTGGCCGTCATTGTCCTAGAGGCATAGGAGATAGGCTGCAGCGAGTCGTCAGCGTGGAGTTGCAGGCAGGCAGCACCCAGTCCAAATCGGGAGGCGTCGCAGGTGACCACGATTGGAAGCAGCAGATCAAAAAACCTTAGTGTTGGTGTGCTGACCAGCCTCGTCTTCAGCAGGTCGAACGCCTGCTGGTGGTGTGGAAACCATGCCCAGGCAATGTCCTTCTTTGTGAGTTGTCTCAGGGGTGCGCTCAACTCGCTGAGGTCGGGGATAAACTTCCCCAGGTAGTTCACCATGCCCAGGAAGCGCTGCAGACTGACAGCGTCAGTCGGGGCCGGCAGCTCAGAGATGGCGCTGGTCTTTTGCGGGTCTGGCTTTAACCCTTGGGCTGTGAAGATGTGTCCGACGTATGTGACCTCAGGCACCCGGAACTTGCACTTTGACCGATTGAGCTTCAAATTTATCTGCCGGGCACGGTCCAAAATCCGCCGGAGGTTGTGGTCATGTTCGGCCACGTCCCTCCCATAGACCAGAATGTCATCCACAATAATCGCGCAGGGCAGACCTGCAAATAGTTGTTCCATAGAACGCTGAAATACCTCGCTGGCAGAGTTGATGCCGAACGGCATCCGTAAAAACTTAAACCTGCCGAAGGGCGTGCTGAACGTGGTCAGATCCGTGGAGCGTTTGTCCAGGGGTATCTGCCAAAACGAGCTCCTTGCATCGAGGACGGAGAACACAGTAGCTTGTCCCACCTGGGCGGCAACATCTTCGACAGTCCTCATGGGGTAGTGGGGCCGTTTAATTGCCATATTTAAGTCCTTGGGGTTAATGCACACCCGTATCTCATTTTTTCCTTTCTTCAACGTGGCGACCATGGTGGAGACCCATACGGTTGGATCGCTGACAGCCTCCAGCACTCCCATGTTGACCATGTCCTTGAGCATATTCTCCACTTTGCCCTTCATGGCAAAAGACACCCTGTGGGGTGGACGGATCACGGGCTCCACAGATGGGTCTGTCGCGATCTTGTACACCACCGGCAGCTTCCCCAGCTTGTCGTCAAACAGGTCTGGGTACTCACATAGTGGATCCATCACAGGTTGCACCTTGTGGACCGTATGGTTAAACGACACCAGCCCAAGATCCTGGCATGCCCGGTTGCTAAGCAACGTCACACAGTCACTGTCCAGAATGAAGAAAGACAGGTCCTGGGAACCTTCCTGCAGCACGCAGTGGAAGGTCGCCCTCCCCACAGGTGTTAGTTCCTCTCCCCCATAGGCACGCAAAACAGAGCGGTCGGCAATCAGCAGCTCATTATTCCTTATCCGGTGGAACAGCTTTGTTGACATTACGTTCACCTTCGCCCCCGTGTCAAGTTTAGCAGAGAAACACTTATTGTTGACAGTTATGTTCACAGAAGGATCGGGGAGGCGAGATCGGCTGTGGAGGAGAGTGTAAATACTTACATCTCCCGTGGAAAAGCTGGGCTCAGAGTCCATCTCGCTATCAACCTGCAAAAGATTGTCTAGGAGTTGTCTGGGAGCTGAGGGAACTTTCCCACGGGATCGGCAGGCAGCTGCAAAATGGTTTCTTCTCCCGCAGAAATTGCATGTCTTCCCAAGGGCTGGGCACTGTGATTCTGAGGAGTGTACGTAGCTGCAGTTAGGACACTTGTTAGATCTTGGGTCCCGGGGTGTGCGAACGGGCCGCTGTGGAGGGCGAAAGTTCTCCCTCATCCGTCGTTGTCCAGCAACTCCAGTTAAATTTACGGCTCGGTTGTCAGACCCCCTCTGTCCGTGAGGATGGTGGACCACTTCGGCAATGCGGCACGCATGCATTGCTTGAGTCAGGGTTAGGTCAGGCCGTTGCAGCAGGTCGGCACGCAGCTTCTGATCGACCATACCGGTAACGAGAATGTCTCTGACGAGCTGGTCGCGCATGGTTTCGAATCGGCACCGCTGGGCAAGGTGTCGCAGGTCGGCAATGAAGCATTCAACAGGTTCATCCGGCTGTTGCTTGCGTGAGAAGAACCTGGCCCGCTCCAGTATACGGTTGGAGGGCAGGTCGCATAGCTCCGCGAATTTGCGCAAAAGACATACCGGGTCGTCGGCCGATTCAGCTGGCTCGACCGGCTGGTCGTTGTCATCCAGGACCGCTGGTGCATAGACAAAGGCTTGAGCTCTCTTCATTGCGTCGGGACCGGCCAGGTTGAGCAAAAGTGATGCTTTGACCGCGGCTGGGTCGTTCCGGTTCGCAATATTGACGTAGTGAGTGTAGTCCATCACAAAAGTCGACCATCGTTCCGCAATGTCGGCATCGAAGACAAGGGGAGATGGCTTTCGGCATGAGGACGCCATATCGAGGGAAACCCGAAACTGGGCACTAACGGGAACAAAATAAATGAAAACCGGTAAACGGGAAACGCTCGCATCCCACTCCTGACACCATGTAAAGGAGTGTTCTCTGACACACTGTAACCTTTACTGGTAGTTTATTATAGCACATGGCACACACGTCCCAGCACTGACTGCATCCAGCCTTCAGACGTACCGGGACCTAAAAAGGTGGAACAAAGGGAGGAGACTACAGTTGTACTAATAGGATGGGGCGTGGTTAGTGGTGATAAGGTAGCTACAGTATAGGTTGCATGCATAACCATCTACACTATCCTTTTGCTATTGACATATCTGTAGAACCCCTTGGGGTTTACTTTTACATTTCTTGCCAAAGCAACCTCATATCTTTTTTTCGCTTTTCTAATTTCCTTCTTAAGATTCCTTTTACATTCTTTATAATCCTCAAGTACCTCATTTACTCCCTGCAGCTTATATTTATTGTATATCTCCCTCTTTTTCCGAACCAAGTGTCCAATTTCCCTGGAAAACCACGACTCTTTCAAATTATTATTCTTTCCTTTCCACCGAACAGGGACATAAAGACTCTGTACTCTCAAAATTTCACCTTTAAATATCCTCCATTTCTCTATTATATCCTTTTCATAAAACAAAATGTCCCATTTCACTCCTTTTAAATCCTTTCTCATCTCCTCAAAATTAGCCTTTCTCCAATCCAAAATCTCAATGGCGGGACTGTCGTATGTTGAAAGGCTGGAGCGATTGGGCTTGTATACACTGGAATTTAGAAGGATGAGGGGGGATCTTATTGAAACATATAAGATAATTAGGGGATTGGACACATTAGAGGCGGGAAACATGTTCCCAATGTTGGGGGAGTCCAGAACAAGGGGCCACAGTTTAAGAATAAGGGGTAGGCCATTTAGAACGGAGATGAGGAAGAACTTTTTCAGTCAGGGAGTGGTGAAGGTATGGAATTCTCTGCCTCAGAAGGCAGTGGAGGCCAGTTCGTTGGATGCTTTCAAGAGAGAGCTGGATAGAGCTCTTAAGGATAGCAGAGTGAGGGGGTATGGGGAGAAGGCAGGAACGGGGTTCTGATTGAGAGTGATCAGCCATGATCGCATTGAATGGTGGTGCTGGCTCGAAGGGCTGAATGGCCTCCTCCTGCACCTATTGTCTATTGTCTATTGTCTATTGTCAACCCTTGGTCCAGATTTGACCTTCTCCGAGACTAAACTGACCCACAATCTCTGTTGCTACGCTAGCCTCCTCCAATGTAGACACTCCCCATTACGTATCAAATCACACCCACAAGCATGCAAAACAGACAGAAACTAGAAATATTAAACATAGCCATAATACAATGACAGTAAACAAATTAAGTGTAAATGGCTCCTACAGTAACCATGGCAATAGAATGCCACGATACCATCTAATTGCGTTTGAAGGTGTGAAAACAGTATGGAACTTCTCCATTTCATGCATATCCACCCTTGAGTGGAACTAAAAGCAGGCGTACGTGCAAGAGCAACTCAGCGGGTCAGGCAGCACATTCTCCAGAGCTGCTACCTGACCCGCTGAGTTCCTCCAGCACTTTTGTGTCTCTTTCTGTAAACCAGCTGATGCAGCTTCTTGTTTCTGCAGTGAGTAGAGCTAGCTAGATAGAAAACAGTGGCTCTGGCCTGCACCATCATGGGAAGAGAGAATTGCCTTCTGTGCAAATGAGATGTTGTTGCTTTGTCTGTTTGATTCCTTCCGTCCTTGGCACAGGTCTACCTGTGAGAGGGACCCAAACTTACAGGGAGATGAAATCTGCTTTTCTGTGAGGACTGACTGAATGAAGCTCAACATCTGAAGATGCTTGCAACAGAAAAGGCAAAATAAATTGTTTTTACTGAACACTTGCAATGGCACTAACAATATATCCCTCTTCACAAAGCTTGTGCATTCTCTCAGCCACCAGTAGTCAGAGAAATAATAGCAAGCTATGGGTGGCATGGTGGCACAGTGGTAGAGTTGCTGACACATAGCTCCAGAGACCCGGGTTCGATCCTGACTACGGGTGCTGTCTGCACTGAGTTTGTACGTTTTCCCCGTGACTGCGTGGGTTTTCCCTGGGTGCTCCGGTTTCCTCCCACACTCCAAAGGCGTACAGATTTGTAGGTTAATTGGCTTCAGTAAAAATTGTAAATTGTCCCTCGTGTGTAGGATAGTGCTAATGTATGGGGTTCACTGGTCGTCACAGATTCGGTGGGCCGAAGGGCCTGTTTCCACACTATATCTCTAAACTAAACTAAAGCATATGGCTGAAATTATATTTTAACTGAGATACAATTATGAGAAAGAATAAGCTATGGAGATTGGAGAGCTACAACACCATGATCTTGCGGGTGATTTTAGTTGAATTTAGTTTGATGCCACATGTACCGAGCTGCAGTGAAAAGCTTTATGTTGCATGCTAACCAGTCAGCGGAAAACTGTGCATGATTACAATTGAGCCACCCACAATGTACATAAACATGAGCATAGTTAAAGTAAGAAATGCTGCTGTTGGAGTAGAGGTTTAAAAGAGGGTAACGATTGTAACGCTTGATTGCAAATCCACTTCTGGGACCAGCATGCAGAGAGTCGCCTGGCCTGGGTGCCATCTTGAAGGTTGGGGTAGTGGTAGTAACACTAATGGAAAACTGCAGTGATACCTGGGAAAAAGTTAGGAGCTGGTGGGGGAAGCAAAACATATCTTCTTGTCTTCACAAACCTCTGGCAAATCTGCCTTTTTTCTTTAGGACCGCGTTTCTAATCCTTGCCCTGGGTCTGAGTCTCCGACCTTTTCCTTTGGTTATTTTCATTACATGAGAAGGACCGGATCTTTGTATGATTGAATGATATTTTATCATCGCATGTACCTAGGTCCAGTGAAATTCTTTGTTTTTGCATACACTCCGGTAAACTCATACAGCAGACTTCACCCAGGCAGTACGCAAAAAGTCACCACGTTGCTGGCACAGACTAAGTTTCAAAGGTTTTTAGTAGAGTCTTACCTTCTCGCAGCGGCGAATGATCTTCTGTGTGATCTTCCTGTTACCGTTCTCTTTCCCTTCCTTTTCAGTTGGAGATCTGACATCTCTGCTAGTCCCGATGAAAAAATCCCCTTGTTGGGTAGACCAATGATTTACTTACTAATGAAATAAACATTTTACAGATGCTCCAAATGCAGATGTACTCATGAGACCATGATCCACCGGGTGGCGCCGTTAGCGATGACAGCCTCACCAACGGTCTGTCTGTCTTTTTGTCTTTTTTGTTATATTTAGTGTGTTTCAAAAAGTTTGTGTTAATGTTCCCTGGTTTGTTTTATGTGGGCGGTGGGGGGGGGGGGGGGTCGGGGAAAACTTTTTTTCAATCTCTTACCTTGCCGGAGATGCGATTGTTTTCCAGATCGTACCTCTGGTCGCTCTGCGGCCTAACATCATGGAGCTGGCGGCCTTGCTCGAGACCGACTTTGAACCCCACCGCGGAGCTATGGACCTGCGATCCCTTGCCTGGGATCGACGCTCCAACCGCGGCCTGCGGATTTCCCCATCGAGGAGCTCTCAGTCTTGGGTCGAGATTGATGTCGGGAATCTCCAAAGTCACAGAAGGTTCGACTGGCCCCGACCCGTGCCTTGCGGCACCCCACTAGTCACTGCCTGCCATTCTGAAAGGGACCCTACTCTTTGTTTCCTGTCTGCCATCCAATTTTCTATCCATGTCAATACCTTACCCCCAATACCATGTGCTTCACTCCCTGTACACTAGGGGCAATTTACAGAGGTCCAATTAACCTTCAAACCCGCACGTCTTTGGGATGTGGGAGGAAACCAGAGCACCTGGAGGAAACTCATGCGGTCGCAGGGAGAATATGCAAACTCCACACGGATTGAACGGGCCTCTATGGCATTGTGAGGCAGCAGCTCTACCTGCTGCACCACTCTTTCTGCACACTTTTAGCAGACATCGGGAAGACCTTGCTCTTGTATGATAACAGTAATTGGGTCAGCTTCCTCATTTATTTGTGCTGGTTTTCAGTCATCGCAGTAGAAACAGATTGACTCTGGTGTTAGATGGCAGATTGAAGTGACTCAGAGCTGAACATATGTCATGACTGAAGCTCGATATTTTCAGCAACGATATCCAGGAAATGCATCTGAGATTGTAATATGTTTAACCACCAATTTGTTGCCAGCGTCGGTGATGCCAGTCAACAGATGCTTCATCGACATGCACGTACATAATTGGCAGAGAAGTGGGTTACGATTTCCTGAGAGAGTTTGCTCCAATAAGAGGAAATAGCTTTACACTGTTTCTGTGCAGCCTTATGCGAAAATGAACAAACTTGTGACGCATACCGGAGCTACAGAATCTTGGCAGGAACCTAAACTCTCACATTCAGCTGCAGGGTAGGAACACTTCACTATGAAGATGGATAAATCCCAAGAGGCTGATCAAATGTACTCAAGAACACAGTCACAGGGTCAAACGCACAGAAACAGGCCCTTTGGCCCAACTCACCCACGCCGAGCAAGGTGCCTCATCTAACCTGGTCCCAATTGCAAAGGGGAGCAGGGCAAGATATCATGTAAAGCCTTTCCGCTGACTGGATAGCAACAAAAGTTGCTCGGTACACGTGACAATTAACTAAACTGTAACAAAACTGTAAATGTCAGGGGTCCTCCAGCATTTTACTACATCCACAAGTTACATACCAGTAGGACTGGAGGATGGCTCATGTTATGCCTTTTGTACAACAAGCGCTCTTAAGTTTAGATTTTTTAGATTTAGAGATACAGCGCAGAAACAGGCCCTTCGGCCCACCGGGTCCGCGCCGCCCAGCGATCCCTGCACACTAACACTATCCTACACCCACTAGGGACAATTTTTTTAAACATTTGTCCAGCCAATTAACCTGTACGTCTTTGGAGTGTGGGAGGAAATCAAAGATCTCGGAGAAAACCCACGCAGGTCACGGGGAGAACGTACAAACTCCGTACAGTACAGCGCCCGTAGTTAGGTTCGAACCTGAGTCTCCGGCGCTGCATTCGCTGTAAGGCAGCAACTCTACCGCTGCACCACCGTGCCGCCATGATTTAGTTTAGTTCAGTTTATTATTGTCGCGTGTACCGAGGTACACTGGAAAGCTTTTTGTTGCGTGCTGTCCAGTCAGCGGAAAGACTGTACATACTTACAATCAAGGCATCCACAGTGCAAAGATACAGCATAAAGGGTATAACGTTTAATACAAGATAAAGTCCGGTAATGCCCGAAGAGAATTGGAAGAATATTTGATAGGAATTTAAAAGGAATGCTGTGTGGGAAGGTTATGGGATGATATTTCCCAAAAGCCAGCAGAGACATGATGAGCTGAATGATCAAAATTTGTGCTGTGAATCTATGATTCTATTATCAGGTTCATATAGGACCCCAGTCCCAAATTAACACAGCTAACTTCATTTATATCAAACCATTCATCAACCTTAGTTTGGAGATACAGCTTGGAATGTAGGCCCATTGGCCCACTGAGTCTGCACCGACCAGCGATCCCTGTACACTAGCACTATTCTACACTCTAGGGACAGTTTACAATTTTACCAAGCCAATTAACCTACGAATCTGGACGTCTTTGGAGTGTGGGAGGAAACCGGAGCACTAGGAGAAAACCAATGCAGTCACAGGGAAAACGTACAAACTCCGTACAGACAGCAACCATAGTCATGATCGAACCCGGGTATCTGTTGCCACCCTGACTGTAATGGTGGATCAACAAGACCAGGACATAAAGGACCCTAATGATTTTAAATATAGGGATTTGCTTTGTAGCTCCAGATCTTTTTCAGCACTCTTACAAGTGTCCCCCAACAACCGTGAGGTTATGGATTTGCAGGAAGCGTTTGGTTCAGGTAAAAGAGAACAGGAAATTTTTAAGCATTTCTTTGGGACATCATGACCACATGGACTGCTTTACCCAGCTTCTGAAGGCGAATAGGGATGGGTGATATAAATGCTGTCATTCTGACATCTTCTGAATGAATGAATGAATTCACTACATCACCAGAGAGGGGAAACCTTTCTCTGCAACATGGGGAAGTGGGTGCAGTTGAAAGGGGGGGAAAGGTTTCAATACCAAACTAAACAAAAAATATAAAAGTGTAGGAAGGAACTGCAAATGCTGGTTTAAACCGAAGATAGACACAAAAAGCTGGAGTAACTCAGCGGGACAGGCACCATCTCTGGAGAGAAGGACGAGGTGATGTTTCGGGTCGAGACCCTTCTTCAGACTTCTGGAGAGAAGGAATGGGTGACATTTCGGGTCGAGATCCTTCTTCAGACTTTGCTTTGATTTTGTGAATCAACTTAAACACCAGGGACCCAGCTCAGGAGGGTATCAGTTTTAGTTTAGTTTAGAGATACAGAGGGTAATCAGGCTCTTTGGCCTTGGAACCTGTTATTAAAGTAAATTCTGGATGATGGTCATATGAAGACAGTTTTTCCCAGTATCAAAAGTATGTCCAATAATTTGGTGATGTCATTGTGTCGGCCACTGTTATAGGGAAGTGCTTGTGAAGCCTAATCCAATGAATCCAAATGCTTCAAGATTTGACTTAGTTCAGAGATACAACATGGAAACAAGCCCTTCAGTCCATGCCGACCATCAATCACAATAGACAATAGACATTAGACAGGATTAGGCCATTCGGCCCTTCAAGCCAGCACCGCCATTCAATGTGATCATGGCTGATCATTCTCAATCAGTACCCCGTTCCTGCCTTCTCCCCTTATCCCCTGACTCCACTATCCTTAAGAGCTCTATCTAGCTCTCTCTTGAATGCATTCAGAGAATTGGCCTCCACTGCCTTCTGAGGCAGAGAATTCCACAGATTCTCAACTCTCTGACTGAAAAAGATTTTCCTCATCTCCGTTCTAAATGGCCTACCCCTTATTCTTAAACTGTGGCCCCTGGTTCTGGACTCCCCCAACATTGGGAACATGTTTCCTGCCTCTAACATGTCCAACCCCTTAATAATCTTATATGTTTTGATAAGATCCCCTCTCATCCTTCTAAATTCCAGTGTATACAAGCCTAGTCGCTCCAGTCTCTCAACATATGACAGTCCCGCCATTCCGGGAATTAACCAAGTAAACCTACGCTGCACGCCCTCAATAGCACCCGTTCGCACTATTCAGTGCCTTTTCCAGCTTGGCAATATCTTTCATATCGCATGGCCCCCAAAACTGGACACGATACTCTAAATGTGGCCTCATAATGTCCTTATTATTAAAGCAGTCATCAATAAAGCATCAATTAAAATTGCAGTTTGCAATAAACACCATTCTCAACATATTTAGCTATTTTCAAAGATGTGTCAACGTCTCTACTAAAATGGAACTATCAGCTAACCTGCCTTTCCACATTCCTCCTACCAAAATGTGCAATAAATTGGTAGAAAAATAGGATGTCACACATGTCCACATCACATTACATCTGGCAAACATTTGCCCTGTTTATCAGCCTGTGTCCTTGTGACGTCACGAGCAGAAACTTCATGAGTAGTGACAGATTGAATAAAGTGGAACCAAGTCAATCTGAACACTTGCGTCATAACCTCTGGCAGGCTCACTGAGGAACAGCTGGCGGTGAGAGAGTACAACCTTCCCCACCTCACCTGGAGCAGCACGGTGGCACAGCGGTAGAGTTGCTTCCTTACAGCACTTGCAGCGCCAGAAACCCGGATTCAATCCTGACTACAGGCGCTGTCTGCACGGAGTTTGTACGTCCTTCCCGTGACCGCGTAGGTTTTCCCCGAGATCTTCGGTTTCCTCCCACACTCCAAAGACGTACAGGTTTGTAGGTTAATTGGCTTGGTATAAATGTACATTGTCCCTAGTGTGTGTCGGATAGTGTTACTGTGCGGGGATCGCTGGTTGGTGCGGACTCGGTGGGCCGAAGAGCCTGCTTCCGTGCTGCATCTCTAAACTAAACTAAACCTCACACAAAGTCACAGGGCATGTAACAAATACACTGAAACTCAGAGACATGCTTTGCACAGAGATGAGTAACAACCAAGCATTTTGTAATAAGCCCTGCACATACAGGACAACCTGGCTGGTGTAACCCCTGGTTAGTTATTTTATTTGCTTTCAGTTCAAGTTTTAGTTTTGAGTTTTAGTTTTAGAGATATGGCATGGAAACAGGCCCTTCAGCCCACCAAGTTTCAGGTTTATTGTCAAGTGTACTGAGGTACAGCGAAAAGCTTTGTTTTGGATGCTATCAAATCAGACAATGTTACAAAATGAATGAATGAATTCACTACATCACCAGAGAGGGGAAACCTTTCTCTGCAACATGGGGAAGTGGGTGCAATTGAAAGGGGGGGGAGGATAGGCTTCAATACCAAACTAAACATACCCTCCTGAGCTGGGTCCCTGGTGTTTAAGTTGATTTGCAAAATCAAATACAATTTATTATTATTATTATTATCCTTGATTATGAACTTATGGAAGCAAATGGGATCATGATGTTTGTTGCAAATTAAATAGAAATGGAGAAGTACTCTTGTAATTGTACAGGGTGCTAGGACAGGTCCAACTTGGAGTACCATCTGCATCTTTACACCATTTATTTAAGATAGATTATGCTGGCATTGGAGACATCCTAGAAAAGATTCACTCGGCTAATTCCTGGGATGAGAGGTTGTTCTGAATTATGAACAGCCAAAACAAAACTTAGAATTAACTGAATATGCTGCTGAGGTCAGCACAGTGGCACAGCGGTGGAGGGCCTGAGCTACAGGTAGAGAGGTTGGGCAGGCTAGGATTTTATTCCTTAGAGCACAGGAGGATGAGGGGTGATCTTGTAGAGGTGTACAAAATCATGAGAGGAATAGATCGGGTAAACACACAGTCCTTTGCCCAGAGTAGGGGAAATCAAGAACCAGGTGACATAGGTTTCAGGTGTCTATGTCGATACTGAACTTGATGCCAAGATAAACTAATCTTGGGGGAGTTTACTAGGTTAATTCCCGGAATGGAGCGGCTGTCATATGTTGAAAGACTGGAGCGACTAGGCTTGTACACACTGGAATTTAGAAGGATGAGAGGGGATCTTATCGAAACGTATAAGATTATTAAGGGGTTGGACACGTTAGAGGCAGGAAACATGTTCCCAATGTTGGGGGAATCCAGAACAAGGGGCCACAGTTTAAGAATAAGGGGTAGGCCATTTAGAACAGAGATGAGGAAAAACTTTTTCAGTCAGACAGTTGTGAATCTGTGGAATTCTCTGCCTCAGAAGGCAGTGGAGGCCAATTCTCTGAATGCATTCAAGAGAGAGCTAGATAGAGCTCTTAAGGATAGCGGAGTCAGGGGGTATGGGGAGAAGGCAGGAACGGTGGTGCTGGCTCGTAGGGCCGAATGGCCTACTCCTTCACATACTGTCTATTGTCTATTATCTAATCTCATCTGCCTGCACATGATCCATACTCCTCCATTCACTTTACATCCATGTGTCTATCTAAAAGCCTCTTAAATGCCACTATTGTAATTGCCTCCACTACCACCCCCTGGCAGTGTGTTCCAGGCACTACTCCCTCTATGTATAAAACTTGCCTCGAACATCTTCATTAAACTTCGCGCCTTTCACTTTAAGGAGCGGCACAATGGTGCAGCGGTAGAGTTGCTGCTCCAGAGACCCGGGTTCGATCCCGACCACGGGTGCTGACTGTACGGAGTTTGCACATTCTCCCTGTGACCGCGTGGGTTTTCCCCTAGGTGCTCCGGTTTCCTCCCGCGCTCCAAAGACGCACAGGTGTGAAGGGGAATAGGCTTTGGTAAAAATTGTAAATTGTCCCTAGTGTGCAGGGGTGATCGCTGGTCGGTGGAGACTAGGTGGGCCAAAGGGCCTTTTTTTTTCGCACTGTATCTCTAAAGTCCTGAAGCAATGACAGTAAAACACAGTGGAGTAGATGGTGGAGATGTCAACCTTTCTTGGTGCCCCACCCATTCGCCTCAGCACACGTCCAGTCAAGCTGTGTCTTCACATTGCCAAAGAAACATCAATAACAATCATAGCAACTTGCATGATTAAAATTAACTATGCAACCTCCTCGCTACAAGACAATTTTAACACATATTTATTTCATCTAGTTTTAAACTTTATTTTAGAATTCACATATGTAATATATATTGGGTGGCACAGCGGTACAGTTGCTGCCTCACAGCGCCCGAGACCCGGGTTCTATCCTGACTGCGGGTGCTGTTTGTATGGAGTTTGTATATTCTCCCCGTGACCAGGTGGGTTTTCCCCGGGTGCTCCGGTTTCCACCCCCACTCCAAAGACATATAGGAGACACTCCAAGATCATGAGGGACCCCTGCCACCCCAGTAACGGACTGTTCCAGATGCTACGATCAGGCAAACGCCTCCGCTGTCACGCTGTGAAAACGGAGAGGATGAGACGGAGTTACTTCCCACAGGCCATCAGGACTGTCAACTTTTATAACTCCAGAGACTAAATTTTTGTCTACACTATAGTAACTTATTAACTTTATTTATATGCTGTAACTGTAATTCTTTTTTGTGCACAATCCGCAGGCATTGCCACTTTCAGTTCACTGCACATCGTGTATGTGTATGTGACAAATAAACTTGACTTGACTTGAGGTTTGTAGGTTGATTGGCTTGGTATAATTGTAAATTGTCCTCAGTGTGTGAAGGATAGTGTTTGTGTTCGATGGTGTTTGTCAGCCTCCTCCCCTCCACTCCCACCTTCCTAAGCTAATTCACTACGTTTTCCCTGAGCTGGTCAAATAGAAATCTGTAATTTTGTCCTGTCCCACCAAACCACAGAAATGTACCATCACTGGAGGAATTTTGACATTTAGCTTGAAGACAAGGGTTCTATAGCAACAGCGAGTTTGCATTTGAAGAGCTACAATGAATGTAATGGCAGTAACAAGACCCCCCCAAATGGCATCAGTTAGAGGGAAAAAGGCACAGCTTCACACAAATAATACTTCTTGATGTCTTCTGTTAAGTAACTCCACTGCAGCGATAAGAACAAAGTGCAGTTTACACAGAAAATCAATAAACTGCAAATGCTGGACGTCTAAAGTAAAATGGAAACTTAACCAATTTGCAATGTCAACTCCATTTCCCTTCTTTCAGTTGTGGCTTGACCCAAGTATTGCCAGCATTTTCTGTAGCTTGGAACTCTAGCACATTTTAAATGAGAGATAAAAACTAAAATTAGTAAAAACGTAGTTAGTGTAGAAAGGAATAGCAGATGCTGGTTTATACCGAAGATAGGCACAAAGTGCAGGAGTAGCCCGGCGGGTCAGGCAGCATCTCTGGAGAAAAAGGATGGGTGACGTTTCGGGTTGGGACCCTTCCTCAGGCTGAAAGTAGAGGGGAGGGGCCTGGAGGTAAGAATAGGCCAGAACAAAGCAGGGCCAGCAGCAGATGACCAGGGAAGGGTGGAGCCCACAATGGTCCAGTGTTGGCTGGGGAAGGGAAACAAGGATTTGAGGATTTGAACATTGGCACTAGTAGGACGATTAAGCTGGTGGGGGGGGGGGGGGGGGGGGGAAGAGTGGGAGTGCAAGGGTTACTTGAAATTTAATTTGTGTCAGTACATAGTCCTGTGGGAATGTTTTCAATGAGCTCCTTTATCTTAGTTTATCCTGACTACGGGTGCTGCCTTGCAGCGCCAGAAACCCGGGTTCGATCCTGACTATGGGTGCTGTCTGTATGGAGTTTGTACGTTCTCCCCGTGACCTGAGTGGGTATTCTCTGTGTGCTCCAGTTTCTTCCCACACTCCAAAGACATACAAGTTTGTAAGTTAATAGGCTTTGGTAAAAATTGTAAATTGTCCCCAGTGTGTAGGATAGTGGCAATGTTCGGGGATCGCTGGTCGGCACGGACTCAGTGGGCTGAAGGGCTTGTTTCCGCACTATATCTCTAATCTGAAACTAAACTAAACTCAATAGTCAAGAGAGTCTGGGAGTCACTATTGGTCTCATCAGTCGCCTCAGAACCTATGGAAGTGGAATGGACGCAAGTTATCTTCAATGTCAGGGATGTACGCAAGACACTTTAGAAAACCTAGACCATCTACAGTGGAATGAATGAATACTTTATTGTCACATGTGCCAAGTCACAGTGACATTCATTGCTTCCATACCCAAGGTATGCAAATAGTCGCCACATAAAGGGCACTTACAAAGTTACAAAGTATCCGCGTCAGGTCCCCTTTTGTTCTCCCCCCTCCCTCACGGTGATCTCCCCCACGTCGGGTCCTCCATTGTTCCTTCCATCGGCCATGGCGCCCTCACTTCCACATGGTCTGTCCTCGTCTGTCGGTCGCGCCATCGTCGACCGCCGCACGAACCTCGCCACTATCGCCGCCGGGTCCTCTCCGGACGCCTCCGTGGCGCCGATCCAGGCCCCAGACGTGGGCTCTGCTGACCCAGCGGTCGGCCCCGGGCTCTGTCGACTCCATCGGCCCCGCGCGGGCACCGACCCGTGAGGCTCCGGCCTCGGCTTCTCTGCGGCCTGCCGGAGACCTCAAAGTACCACCAATGACCTCTGCATCGAACCCTTCAGATGCACTTGTAGGATAAAGGCACCAACATCAGCGTGGCTCAAATCATTGTGACTCTAATTACATTCACCCGCCTCTCAACAGCAGGGTATTTCAAATATCTGATACCAGACCCATGACCCTAACACTGAACGCCAACACTGCAAGGGATCACTCGGTGGGTCGAGGACAAGAATCAACTGGAATGGAAACTAGTCATCCTCGACCCCTAGGGACAGTCTAAGAAGGGGAGCAGTGCCACCTAATGCCAGATCGAATATTTGTAGCGTTTGGCTTCAGAATACGTGGCATGGTGTACCATCTGGTGGTCATTTTGGCAAAGTACAAATCTGAAACAAGGAAAAACAACAACAACAGTAAAAACATTTTTTTCCCCCTCTTACTTGGACAAGGAGGGTTGTAAACATATAACTAAAGCGCAATCCAAATGGACAAAAAAATTGGTAGAGTTGTGGTCAAGACAAACAAATTACAGAAAAGTTATATTTACTGGGGTAAATTGGGGTAAATGTTCACGCTAGTAGAAATGTTGATTTCTAAGGGAAACTGGCTTAAACTCTGCAAATATTTGTTCTAACTTTTCAAAACCTACGAGCATACAATAATAGAAGCGAGAGTAAATCTTGAAGCCCACTGAACCAATTATCAAGATCATGGCTGATAACATCTCAGTCATACAGCACGAAAAGTCACCCTTCTGCCTACCAAGTCTATGCCAATCGCCAGGCACCCTTGATTCTACTAATTTTACTCTTTCTCATTTTATTCCACCCCTCCCCACCCCCCCCCCCCCCCATATTTATTTTATCTCCACCACTCAAGCCTCCTTGGTATCTAACAGAGAGAAAGAATTGGTCATTCATGCTTACCTCTTATGTTCCTTTACAGGCCTAGATAGAGTGAATGTGGAGAGGATGTTGGATGTTTCCACTAGTGGCAGCATCTAGGACCAGAGTCACATCCTCAGAGTAAAAGGGGGGGAGGGAGAGGGAGGGGGGGGAGGGGGCAGCCATGTTAACGGCGCTGTAGGCCGCAGGCTCTGGGTTAACACTCACTCACCCGAGGAGTTTCCCTCTCATCTCCCATTCCCATCCCTTGAGGCCGTCCCCGCCTCCATCCCCTTCCCTCCATCCCCTTCCCTCCAAGCCCTCCCCTACCTGTGGAAGCTGGTGTGGGCCTCTTGTTATACACGGCCGTGCATCCGTAGGCTGCGCAACTGGTCGTCATTATCTTAAAAAAAACAAATTCCCTCCCCCCGCCAAAACCTCCTACAGAAAATGAAGCGACGTTTCAATCACGCATTTGTAACGCCTCTGGTGCCTTTTTCCTCGTTGTTTCTCAATCTCTCTCTCCCTCTCTCTCTCTCTCCCCCTTTCCTTCCCCCCCCCCCCCACCTTTACTAAGATGGCAGGTCGGTGAGTGGAGACCTTGCTGTGGGTGGCTGGGGAAAGTGTGGAGATTCACGTTTAAGTGCGTGGTGTGAGCAGGGACGTCTTTCTCCTCTCCTCCCCCTCACCATGGGCAAACGCCATATTCCAGCTTAAGGTAGGGTGACGTTTGTTTAACCTTGAATACAACACAAAGGTGTCGGGGCAACTCTGGGAAGTTGGGAAGGAAATCCCTCCATAGAGTTCGTCCAGCACTTTCGTCCAGCACTTTTAAGCTCAACTCAAGATTTCCAACATCTGTAGTTCCTTGTGTTTGTCTCTATCTTTGTTTTTCTTTTAACCTTGGCTGTACTTAGGCAGGAGAGTGCGGAGGATGTAAGATAAATTGCATCTTCTTCTCTTTGGAGGCCAGAACACTTGTATGTACAGAACAATGAAAAAATTTGGCATCTCCTGCCTACTCTACAATTCAATGATAGATCAGCCATGAATGATATTATCTCTTTACAACTCGCCCTCATTAACCCTATATCGTTTCATTTGCTCCAAGTAAAATTTTGCAAGTGCTGAATTCTGTTCACAAACTGAAAATGTAGTGGCCAGTTGGAGTCACAAGAGACTGTGGGTGATGTAATTTAGAGAGAGAAAAAACAGACTATTGTAGAACTCGCCTCGCCGCTCGCCAGACCCCTGTCTCACCGGGCCTTGCATCTCACTGGGCCTCGCCTCACCTCGCCGCCCGTCGGGCCTCACCTCGCCGCCCGCCGGGCCGTTGTGATTTGCTGTTGAAGACCACTGGAGGAAGTATGTCTTCAATGAAATTAGGTATGTGCAGTTTTAAATGAAATTGTTTCATCATAACTTCGTCATACATTTTATGACCATTGTTCTTTTATGCAATATCAAGAGAATTGGCATGTGTACGGAAAAAACAAAATGGAAAACACAAAACAAAACAATTCTTTTTGTTGTAAAAAGTATTTCTGTTCTATAACCTTTCTATAAATACCAGAATATTCTCGTGATAGGCCTGACATTGTACATGTAGTCCAAGAACTCCAGACTGTTGGAAATAATAGTCGTTTTTCACACATGAATGTAGCGCAATGCGTATGCGCATTTGGCGTGCATACTTTCTTTTGCTGAAAAGTTGCATTACGTGCCATATTATGAATTTGTAAAATTCTGAATTTTGGACATCAAAATTATGAATTTGTAAAACCAAATGTTGGGAGGTCTGTTCATGAACCATACTGTGACCACACCTCTCCGTGTTGGAAGAATGGAAGATGCAGAAAGAGATTCCCGAAGCCGCTTATCAAAAACACAAGGTGTGGAGATGAGTCACATCCTCTATACAGGAGACGATCTCCGGATATGGGAGGATTTCAGGGACATCAAGAAGGATGCCGGGATCAACCTATTACTTCTGAATGGGTGGTGCCCTGTAATGCTCAACTCTTGAAGTTGTTCAAATGTCACATCCATGTTGAGATATGCTCCTCTGTAAAATCGGTCGAATACATGTTCAAGTACACCTTGAAGGGGAATGATCAAGCAGTTTTTGGAGTTAACAGGGATGACAAAATTGCACAGTACTTTACTGGCAGATACATTGGTCCGTCGGAAGCAGTGGGAAGATAGTGGAAGATCTTCCAGGTATTTTTTAAGTTAACATTCTGGGACGAGTGTATACCGTTTCTCCAAGATGTGACCTCTACTACTTGAGACTGGTTCTCCATCACGTAAAAGGGCCAATATCCTTCGATTCATCGAGAACACATGACGAACATATTCTTCCTTCCTTCAAAGACGTCTTCATAGAAAGAGGTTTGTTGCAAACTGACGACCATTGGCAACAGACGATGGAAGATGCTGAGCGGACAAGACTCCCCGAAGCAATGAGAGATTTGTTTGTTTTGCTGACGATTGCTGAGATCAACACTTCTCGACAATTATGGGATCGCTTCAAGAATTCAATGTCTGAAGATTACCTTCAAAGAGAACGGAGAACAATCGATGATCCAAATATCATGATTGATGAGAGGCATCATGATCAGGCTCTGTTGTATATTCAATTGTGAATTACAACAAGACACTGGGATACTTTCATGTGCCACGACCAAGGCATGGAAAGATGAACCTTAATGGTGACAATCCAGAATTGCTGAGTGAACTGCAGTACAATAGACCTGAACAACAGTGATTTGTTGAAGAGAAGGAGCCTCTGCTGAATGCTGAGCAAAGAGCAGTGTATGACCATGTGTGCAGCTGCTTGGAAAGGAATGTTCCTTCAATGTTTTTCATTGATACACCAGCAGGAATGGGCAAAACAATTCTCACCAATTTGATCCTCTCCAAAGTTCGAGGTCAAGTTGATGTTGCATTTGCTGTAGCATCCTCTGGTATGGCAGCTACATTGATGCCTGGTGGAAGAACTGCACATTCTCAATAGACAATAGACAATAGACAATAGACAATAGACAATAGGTGCAGGAGTAGGCCATTCAGCCCTTCGAGCCAGCACCGCCATTCAATGCGATCATGGCTGATCACTATCAATCAGTACCCCGTTCCTGCCTTCTCCCCATACCCCCTCACTCCGCTATCCTTAAGAGCTCTATCCAGCTCTCTCTTGAAAGCATCCAACGAACTGGCCTCCACTGCCTTCTGAGGCAGAGAATTCCACACCTTCACCACCCTCTGACTGAAAAAGTTCTTCCTCATCTCCGTTCTAAATGGCCTACCCCTTATTCTCAAACTGTGGCCCCTTGTTCTGGACTCCCCCAACATTGGGAACATGTTATCTGCCTCTAATGTGTCCAATCCCCTAATTATCTTATATGTTTCAATAAGATCCCCCCTCATCCTTCTAAATTCCAGTGTATACAAGCCCAATCGCTCCAGCCTTTCAACATACGACAGTCCCGCCATTCCGGGAATTAATCTAGTGAACCTACGCTGCACGCCCTCCATAGCAAGAATATCCTTCCTCAAATTTGGAGACCAAAACTGCACACAGTACTCCAGGTGCGGTCTCACCAGGGCCCGGTACAACTGTAGAAGGACCTCTTTGCTCCTATACTCAACTCCTCTTGTTACGAAGGCCAACATTCCATTGGCTTTCTTCACTGCCTGCTGAACCTGCATGCTTCCTTTCATTGACTGATGCACTAGGACACCCAGATCTCGTTGAACTCCCCCTCCTCCTAACTTGACACCATTCAGATAATAATCTGCCTTTCTATTCTTACTTCCAAAGTGAATAACCTCACACTTATCTACATTAAACTGCATCTGCCATGTATCCGCCCACTCACACAACCTGTCCAGGTCACCCTGCAGCCTTATTGCATCTTCCTCACAATTCACACTACCCCCCAACTTAGTATCATCTGCAAATTTGCTAATGGTACTTTTAATCCCTTCGTCTAAGTCATTAATGTATATCGTAAATAGCTGGGGTCCCAGCACCGAACCTTGCGGTACCCCACTGGTCACTGCCTGCCATTCCGAAAGGGACCCATTTATCCCCACTCTTTGCTTTCTGTCTGTTAACCAATTTTCTATCCATGTCAGTACCCTACCCCCAATACCATGTGCCCTAATTTTGCCCACTAATCTCCTATGTGGGACCTTGTCGAAGGCTTTCTGAAAGTCGAGGTACACCACATCCACTGACTCTCCCTTGTCAATTTTCCTAGTTACATCCTCAAAAAATTCCAGTAGATTTGTCAAGCATGATTTCCCCTTCGTAAATCCATGCTGACTCGGAACGATCCCGTTACTGCTATCCAAATGCTCAGCAATTTCGTCTTTTATAATTGACTCCAGCATTTTCCCCACCACTGATGTCAGACTAACTGGTCTATAATTACCCGTTTTCTCTCTCCCTCCTTTCTTAAAAAGTGGGATAACATTTGCTATTCTCCAATCCACAGGAACTGATCCTGAATCTATAGAACATTGAAAAATGATCTCCAATGCTTCCACTATTTCTAGAGCCACCTCCTTAAGTACTCTGGGATGCAGACCATCAGGCCCTGGGGATTTATCAGCCTTCAGTCCCATCAGTCTACCCAAAACCATTTCCTGCCTAATGTGGATTTCCTTCAGTTCCTCCATCACCCTAGGTTCTCCAGCCCCTAGAACATTTGGGAGATTGTGTGTATCTTCCTCAGTGAAGACAGATCCAAAGTAACGGTTTAACTCGTCTGCCATTTCTTTGTTCCCCATAATAAATTCCCCTGCTTCTGTCTTCTCGATTCAAGATACCCATCGAAGTGACCGATAATGCAACGTTATCGTTGCAACAATGTGCAACATTGTGAAGAACTCCAACATGGTTCATTTGATCAGGATTGTGAGACTGATTGTTTGGGATGAGTGCCCGATGATTAGGAGGGAGAGCTTTGAAGTGGTGGACAGAACTCTTCGAGATCTATGCAAAAAGAACGATGAGCCTTTTGGTGGCATTCTTACATTTTGTTGTGGCGATTTTCGACAACTCCTTCCTGTTGTGAAAAGGGGAAATGATGCTGATGTTGAAAATCCCTGCATCGAGAAATCCTATTAACGTTCAAATTGTTATATTTTGTTATTCACATTTTAAACTTTAATAAATCCCTTTTCCACTTGCTGTGCCCATCAGCCGCCCATGCGCAGTAATACCTCCATGTTCCACGTCACCATGGTAACCCGAAGGGCGGGAATGGCGGCGCCGCCAGAGAGCCCCTAAGAATGGAGGGGGAGGAGATAAGGGGGGATTGAGTGTGTGACTGGGGGGTGGGAGGGGAAGGGGGGGGAGTGGGTGGGGAAGAAGAGGGGTTGAGGGGATGGAGTGAGGGAGGGGAAGGGAGGGTGCTAGACCAATGCCGAAAAATACACCATTTTAAAGATAAATTGTGATTTTCATTGAGATTTTAAAATTTTTTTAAGCCATTTATTTTAAAGAAAAAAGTGTGATTTTTTTTTTTCCCCCTCACATCACAATGGCAACTGTTGTTCTTTCCTAATAAAAAAAGGTTCTCCCATTTTCTACAGTCTTTGTTGCTTTAAACTGTTAAATGTATTAAAAAAAGGATAAAAACCCAGCTATTTTTTTGTTGTTTGTTTTTGTTGAACCTAATACTCGACCAAAATGTTCAAACAATTGCCTATCTCTCGAACATTTCTCCAATGACAAGCTTCAAGACTTGCTTACTTGGTTCCCTGTTCACGAGTTTCGACTGTTAAGGCACTGTGAGGAAAGTGAGAGAGATCTTTGCTGCTTCCTCTCATCTGCACTTCACAATTGGGCTCCATGCTGCCAAAGAACAGTGGCATAAGGGATCAATTCCTCACTCCATGAAAATCAATTTAAATGGGATTAGAGGGATAGATTTGAACATAAATGCCACAGAGTCAGGTATCTTGCAGTAATGAGGATGGCATTGAGGAACATTGAGTGAAGACCCCAAAATTTGACTTTTACCAATAGAAACTACTTTAGACTTTTTACTCTTACTTTAGACTGTATAGATACAGTGTGGAAACAGGCCCTTCGATCCACCAAGTCCACGATCATCTGTATACCAGCACGACCCTACACACTGGAGACACTAGAGTTATCACAGCCAATTAACCTAGAAACCTGTACGTCTTTAGAGTGTGGGAGCATACAGAGGAAACTGGAGCATACGGAGGAAATCCACGTTTGTCACAGGGATAACGTGCAAACTCTGTACAGACAGCACCTGTACTCAGGATTGAACCCGGTCTCTGGCACTGTAAGGTAGCAACTCTACCACTTTGCCACCATGCCATCCCAAGTGAAATTGTCCCAAAACAGAACAATTAAATTCTTACTGGCAGCAGCAACAGCACAGCTGGCATGTAAACACAATACTCAATGCAAAGAAAAAAATATTCAATAAATCCCCCCAAAAAGGTGCAAAAACAAAACAAATGCCAGAGTCCCGATTACAACCAAGGGTGGAGTTTAGCTAGTGTCTGTTGTGTTCAAGAGCCGGATGGTTGTTGGGAATAAGCTGTTCCTGAACCTGGATGTTACAGTTTTCACACTCATACCTTCTACCTGACAGCAGGAGTGAAATGAGAGTTGGCCAGGGTAGTGTGGGCCCTTGATGGTATTGGCTGCCTTTTATGAGTCAGTGCCTCTTATAAAGATCCCTTTGCTAGTGTTGAGGTCAGCACCCATGATGCAGTGCTCACCACTTTTTGTAATCTCTTTCGTTCCTGGGTGATCGAGTTGCTGAACCAGGCCGTGATGCAACCAGCCTTTAGTGTACTAATACTGTATATTTTTGGCGTTGCATGAGATATTGAGGAACACAGCCGCTATTTCAGCCAACTCATCTGCTTAACTTTTTGTTTGCAGGAATGAAACTTGATATTGGTATCAAGCAGTTACTGATCCTATTAGATTCAGAGAGAGACTGAGGTAATCTTAAGTTTATATCAGGTGAGAGATGAGAGAATGTCCTGGAGAGTAATGGGTTAGGTTTGTCTCGAGGTAACAAAGCAGAGATAAGCATTTCAGATGCAGATGTACAAAGATTGAGGACTTTAGCAATGTTTCTGAGGCAATGTATGTTGTCATGGCAATGAGCTGAATAACTTGTTTCAGGGTATTAAGGTAACCGTACTATAAACAGCAGTCAGATCTCAAATGACAGCCCGGTGGCACAGTGGTAGATTTGCTGCCTTACAGCGTCAGAGACCCGGGCTCGAACCTGACTATGGGAGCTGTCTGTACGGAGTTTGTACGTTGTCCCTGTGACCTGCGTGGGTTTTCTCCAGTATCTTCGGTTTCCTCCCACACTCCAAAAACGTACAGGTTTGTAGATTTATTGGCTAAGTATTGGCTTGATAAAATTGGCTTGATGAAATTGTAAATTGTCCCGAGTTTGTGTAGGATAGTGTTAGTGTGTGGGGATCGTTGGTCGGCACGGACTCGGTGGGCTGAAGGGCCTGATTCTGTGCTGTATCTCTAAACTAAATTAAATTCAATGGGTTGTAGTGGTGGCGGCTGCCAGAGATAAAGGCCAATGTGTGGTGACTATGAGGAGGGTTTGTTTGATCCAGGGAAATGTACTCTAGCCCAACTTTCCTGCTTTAAGGGAGAAGGGAGTCAAAAGACTTCAACAAAAATAATCTTTTCCTTTTTAACTCCCAATAACCTTGTTTTCAAATTTGCTGCGTACACAAAGCAAAGTCCACAAACAGAGATAAAACAAAATATACACAGATCTAGATTACTGTAATTTCAATAACCCACCCCACAAAGTTAATTTGCAAGCATGAAACTTCTTGCAGTCAACACAAAGAATAAAATTGTTTCAGTTTATATCTTTACAGCACTATTAAATGCTTTTCTTTGCCAGGTAATTATGTTGGCTGCAAGATTTGCTGAGAGTTGCACCATTCAGAATGACATCCAGACCTGCAACAATCTTACCTTTAAAATTCTGTGTTTTTTTCAATCCCCCCCCCATTGCTTTCCTTCCAATGTCCAAACTCCCCCACATCTTGCTATGAAACCCCCTCTTGCCCACTCTCCTTCCAATATCTATGCGGTCCTCCAGTCCTGGCCTTTATTGCATCCCTGACTTCCATTACTGCATCATTGGCCATCGACAAAACTTATCAACCTCACCTCAAAAATGATTAACTGAGCGAGCACCCATTGTGTTTTGTGTGAGAGAACTCCACTCATAAATCTTCCATATCCCAGTGAATACAAGTCATGATAATCACATTTAACCATTCACTCCCTGGAGACATTCTGACAAAGCTGCAATGCACTCATTTTTTCTGACATGCAGTGCTCAATAATTTAGGTTTCCCAAATGGTTACTTAGAATAAAGCTTCTCGAAAGAATAATTGAAATTGAAAGGTAAGCATTTCAACGTAGAGTGTGGAAACAGGGCCTTCAGCCCAACTTGTCCACACCGACCACCTTGTCCCATCTACACTAGTCCCAACTGTCCATGCTTGGCCCATATCTCTCTAAACCTATACTATCCATGTATCTGTCCAAATGGCTCTTAAACATTATGACAGTCTATGCCTCAACTACCTTCTCCAGCAGTTTGTTCCATGCACCCACCAACCCTTTCTGTGAAAAAGAACTTCCCAGGTTCCGATTAAATCTTTCCCCCCTCACCTCAAACCTATGCCCTCTGGTTCTCCATTCCCCTACTCTGGGCAAAAGGCTCGGTGCATTTACCCGATCTATTCCTTGTGTGATCTTGTACATCTTTCACTTCCACCAACCTTAACATATGGAGTGACTGCAAGGGAGAGCTGGCAGAGGTTACCCTTGGAGACAGAGCTGAGGAGTGAAGCCATTGCCTTCTGGTGTGTGAGAGACTATTACCTCTCACAGTGGAAAGAAAGACTGCCACGTTCTCTGCATGGGAATGCCAAGCTCTTTGCTTACCCAGGCTATGAGTATCATGAACACTTCAAGTTCTCCCTCACAAATCAACTGGTGTAGTGAGGTGTCAGAATCAGTCATTCCTTGTGATTATTTTGAAAATAATCCACCCACACAATATAACTGAAGATGTTTGCTCTTTACTGACAATACTAAATCTTTTTTTATTAATCAAAATAAACTTCATTCAGAATAAAAAATATATATACCGTGCTCTGCCAAATATAATTGAAATTATTATTTTTTCACCATTTCGCCAATGAAAAGGTCTAAGACTCTATGACCATTTCGCCCATGGAGTTAGGCACAAAATGCTGGAGTAACTCAGCAGGACAGGCAGCATCTCTGGAGACTGAGTCTGAGGAAGGGTCTCGACCCGAAACGTCACCCGTTCCTTCTATCCAGAGATGCTGCCTGTCCCGATGAGTTACTCCAGCATTTTGTGTCTATCTTCGGTATAAACCAGCATCTGCAGTTCCTTCCGACACATTTCGCCTATGGAGAGGTCACCACACCGTGTCAATGACTTCATTCAAGGAAGGGAATTGGGTTCCCATCATGGATTCCTGTGCTTCAAACCTTGTTCTCTTGCTCATGGCAATAGTATTCGTCCAATTTCATGCATGCAAAACTTGCAATACATTCATTCCTGTGGTTTGCAGACTGCTTGTGAGATTTGTTTCCACATCCATTAAAAGAGGTCATGAAGAAACAATTGTCTTCTGTGGGAACTAAGATATATCTCTTTTGAAAATCCCATACATTGCGTATTGATTATTCACATTCTTTGGCATACACTATAATGAAAGAGTAGGTATTCCTGACACCATGAAGGCAATCATGCAATGGCCGTATTCTTTGCAACAAAATCACTTGAAAAATTTCAAAATTACTTTGAAAATTTTGGGCTTTGCGGAAAAGGTAGAAAAAGTGTTATGTAAGTGCAAGACTTTTTTATGAGTGTGACCTGTGATAAAAAGTTAAGTGTTTATTATTAAGCTCCTCATTATGTTGGTCCTATGGCTTATGGATTTTGTGAATCATTCACTAAGAGTTGAGATAATAGGAAATGATCCATGGAACAAAATCGGGGCTCAATGTACGTCTGCCAACTTGTCTGGCCAGGGGGCGACTAACATTTGAATTACAGTCGAGATGGAGTCACGGGGAATGAGGGAAACCATTTTGCTCACGAGAAAGCTCCACACGCAACCATGGCATAATCATGTTCATGAGTTCTGGATGCAGAATAAGGCCATTCGGCCATTTTGTGTCTATCATTAATCAAACTTTATTGGACTTCTGTGTCATATCCTGCACCTTTATCAGTACACTGTGGACAGTTTGATTGTATTCTTGTGTAGTCTTTTCTTTGACTGAATAGCACGCAAACAACAGCTTTACACTGTACCTCAGTACACATCGCAATGATAAACTAAACTAAACTCCACTGGTGTGCAGCAGGCCATTACATAACAATGCCTCCATTAATGGAGTGCCATCTCTGTACTGATGCACCCATTAAATGAGTATCGCAGCAGAATAATCACTCCCTGTCACTTTCAACACTGTGGATTTTGAGAAGTTGGTCGTTTGTTATGCACTGCTCCAGTATGTCCAGCATGCTAGCCGTCCGGAAGTTGGACTTGAATAATGGCCCCAAAAATGGCTGCACCTGCATTTGTAATACATGCAACAAGAATTTCACTGTGCAGTTGCTTATGTGACAAATGCAGCACCATTGAATCATTGAATTTGATCTGCCAGCTCTCCCCATATCAAACATGCCCAACATCAACAAACTAGTACAGTTGTTGCACAAGAGTTTCAGTTCATGCCAGTACTGCCAGTAGTATGGAATATGTAAAGAATAATACACTTTGTACCGGGTGGCAGGACATTGTCAGGTGTTGTGACACTCCGAAATGCCGAGTCCAATTTTACATCCAACTTCACCCAGAAAGATTACCAGCAGTGTCTACTCTGGTTAAAATATAAATTAATATTCCATTCCAATTTCTAGTCAGTTCAGTTCAGTTCACTTTAGTTTAGTATATTGTCACGTGTACCGAGGTACAGTGAAAAGCTTTTGTTGCGTGCTATCCAGTCAGTGGAATGACAATACATGATTACAAATGAGTCATTTACTTAAATTAATTTAATTAATTAAAAAATAAAAATAAATCGTTGAAAACATTAGCGATGCTGCGGGTCTGGTTTCCGACGGGCACGGTGACGGACGCACCACACATCTCTGTCCTCCATACAGAGGACAGAGCCATTTACAGTGTATAGAGACACGATAGGGGAATAACATTGAGTGCAAGCAGCCATCTTGTGAGGTGTATTTGGTTCCTTTCTGAGAGAGATATCCTTTCCATCGACTCCATCTACACTTCATAATGTGCTTCATTTATTTGTTGTAAATAGTACCACCTGGTGAAAACAGAGTCTATTTGTTCAGCAGTCTGATGGCTTTGTGATTGAGTGTGGGCAGGTGATTGTTGAGAAAATGGGTGTGTTGGGTGATCAATGATGGGAGTGAATTGATGGTCAATTGTTGAAGCTTGAGCATCTGCAGCAACATGACTGACTGGACTTGGAAATCCTAGTTGTGGAGTTACCTCTTCACCGATGGAAGGTAGGCCCCAGTGGAATGGCTTACTCTTCTCACAGGTAATATCAGGGAACGCAGTCCCTTTGAATGAAGCAGACATTACCTTTCAGTCTTTTAATTGCAATTGTGTAGCTGAATGACGCTACTTTATCTGATAGTTAGAACTGGAAACCAAGAATACATTTGTTTTTCTAACAGTTTAGACTACAAAATGGCATGTGCCTGAAATAGATTTTGTGATGTTTCAAGAAGGTTTATATGTCAATTTGTCGAAAAGTTGGTAAATAGAGCTGACTTGCTTTTTATTGGATGATAGATAATAATCAGCCATAGTTGCCTTTGAGAAGATGGTGAGGAATCTTCACGATAATCCTACACAAGCCTTTTGTTGAAGGTGATCTATTAGTACGATGATGCTTGGATCTAATGGTGGTTATGTCATTGAATAACTAGATGATTATTTACACCATTGCCTAGCATTTTGCTGCACAATCATTACTTGCCATTTATTACCTCCGGATTCATTGCTATCTTGGTCTTACTGCACTTCAAGTTTTAACAACCTGGAATGTGGGCGTGACAGTTTTCTCTATCTGCACAAACGTTAAGTGAGTTTGAGTATTTGTGTGCTATTCAGAAATTGAATAGGTGATAAACACAGTGAAGAGATGATAAATAATGTAATAGAAAAAAAAAATGATAGCATGAAAAGTGTTTGTACTTTGTAAGAAAAGTAAATAGGTACTTTGCCATATCTTACTCTTTGTTTACTGAACTGTTCCTGCTTCCAAAATGTTCCCTGTGTTAAAGAAACATTAAAACCATAGTGCAGCTTGAAGCCAGACACCATCCAGGGCACAGAGGCCAGCTCGGGTCATTGATTGTGGACGATCAGCCATGATCACAATGAATGGCGGTGCTGGCTCGAAGGGCCGAATGGCCTCCTCCTGCACCTATTTACTATGTCTATGTCTATGTTGACTGATGCCCACCCTGTCTTCCACTAGAAATGTATACTCCCTGCAACTCCAGTTGACCATACTGGGTAACCATTACAAAATGCAGTACAGCAATGCACCAAGGCTTCTTCAAGAACACCTCATAAACCCACAGAATTCGTTTTAGTTTCAGCATCTCTGGAGAAAAAGGATGTTTGATGTTTTGGGTCAGGACACTTCTTCTAAAGTCTGAAGAAGGGTCTCGACCCGAAACATCACCCATTCCTTCTCTCCCGAGATGCTGCCTGACCCGCTGAGTTACTCCAGCATTTTGTGTCTACCTTTGATTTAAACCAGCATCTGCAGTTTCTTTTCCTACACATCTTGCCGCTCCACTGCGAATTCTCCTCAAGGTATGTCTACTTTGAAGAAGTTCTCCTCCTCCCTTCGACGAGAGTTTAGCAACATGCTCTCTCACTGCTCCCCCTCTGCGATTCCTCTATGACCATGTTTTGACCCAGACTCGCTACCACAGCCACGTCTGTTTTCTTGGGACTTGCCTGTGCCTCCATCTTCTACCTCGTGGTTTCCAGCTGTGGTTCCAGACCTCTCAGTTCAGACCCAACCAGGACTACAGGTTCTGACAGTCTATCTGACGCTTTTCCCAACAATTCTCCTTCCGTGCCCTGCATTCCACACTGGCTGCGATGCGCTGGCACCAGCAGTCCCTCGCTCTGACTCTCTCTCCCGCAGTTCCGAGCCTCACTCACCCACACCTGCAACGGACCCAACTGTACTTTATCCAAGTCTGAAGAAGGGTCTCGACCCAAAACGTCACCCATTCCTTCTCTCCCGAGATGCTGCTTGACCCGCTGAGTTACTCCAGCATTTTGTGTCTACCTTTGATTTAAACCAGCATCTGCCGGGTTTTTTTTCCTACTGACCAGAAACGTCAGTCTGAAGAAGGGCCCCAACCCAAAACGTCACCCATCTTTTTTTTCCAGAGATGCTGCCTGACCCGTTGAGTTACTCCAGCATTTTGTGTCCATCTTTGGTGTAAACGAGCATCTGCAGTTCCTTCCTACACGAAGACAGTGATGATATCTTTGAATATTCACAGTAGTTTAGAATAGTCTCCTTGGGAAAGTTGCAATTTTTGAGCATTTACAATCCTCTAGAATAATAATTGTATTTGGGAACTTAAGACAACTTAGAGCAATAGCTATATCTCCACATTGACACTAGGCAGTGTTACTTTTTATTGGAATATCATTAGGTCAATCAGATCAAACCATTGACAGCCTGACCCGTTCAGTTAGTTTGTTTTTTTTGGTTAGCGAAGCAGCGTGGAAACGGGCACTTCGGCCCACCGGCCATGTGCTTCCATTATTCTCCATTTGTGTGGATGTTTTCATCTTCAGTCATACAGCAAGTGTACGGTGATGTGCAATGAACATTTCAGAATGCAGAGAAAAGCATTTCCACATCAGGGAGTGTTTAGCTCTTTGTTCAAGGGTTATTGAAAGCCGCAGCAGTTGGTGAGTGCTAGTTAAACAGCACAATTTAGAATTTGTGCTATCTGCACATCATTTAACACAAAAAGCTGGAGTAACTCAGCGGGTCAGGCAGCATCTCTGGAAAGAAGGAATAGGTGACGTTTCGGGTCGAGACCCTTTTTCAGACTGAGAGTCGAGAAAGGGAAACGAGAGATATCGACGGTTATATAGAAGAAATGAATAAAATATATGCAAAAAAGTAACAATGATAAAGGAAACGGGCCATTGTTAGTTGTGGGCTAGGTGTAAAGGAGCTACAGACAAACTTATCAACGTGTACTTCAGCCAATGCATTACCAAGAGGCTTATTTTACATAGAAGATTCTATGTATTTTATGGTTAATTTTTACTAAGCATGGCATGTGTTTGTATCAAGAGTCAAGAGTGTTTCCCACATCCTGAGCTGCTGGTAAGTTATGGAGTGGAGGGGTTTTCTTCCAGTCAGTTCAAGGAACGTCAGAGAACAGGTCAGCCTGCCCTCTTCACACCCACAAGGTGGGGCCCTGCTGGATGGCCGCGCTGGGGGAAGGTTTGCTGGATGGGAGGTGCTCGAGGGAGGGAGCACAAACAATAGTAAATGCAGTGTGTGGGAGACAATTGTTTCCAGAATAGAACATTACTTTCCTAGTTTTTGGCTTGACTTGAAACTGGTTAAATACTTTACTGATGCACAAAATTCGCTTTTTGGGTAAACTAAGAGTGGGGTTTACCAACGTGTACATCAGCCCATGTGTCACCAAGTAGCTTATTTTACATGGTAGTTTTTATATCGTATGGGTAATTTTTACTAAATCCAAATCAAATGTCTTTTCTAAGTTCAGGAGCAACTAAATCCCAAATATTCAATCCAGCACTCTTCCTTGAAATCAGAAATGGATTTTGATCTAAACAAACCTTGAGCAATAAATCTTGACACAAATTATAAAATTAGATTCCATTTCTAATATGATTCACCTCCGCTTGCTAAAATTCATTGGGTAATTTAATGGATTCTTGATGAGTAAGGATGTCAAATGTAATGGGGGGAAAAGCAGCAGAATGGGGTTGAGATGGAAAGATAGGTTTGCCGTGATTGAATGGCGGAGTGGACTCGATAAGCGAATGACCTAATCCTGCTCCTTTAACTTATGAAAATTGTGGTGAGCACATTGTGAGGAATTTCTTTATTTTACATTTCTACAAAAAGGGAAAGGGAAATGAAGATGTCATTGAAGTTTAAAATTGAAAAGATCTATATTGAAAAATTAGGAAAGAGCAGCAAAATTGGAATATCTGTGGCTTTTTTCGTGGAGGAAGACTTAAGGCATTTTCTGGAAATAATGAAGAGCTACATGGTTGCCATGAATGATGTCAATATTTCTCATCAGTTACGTATTAGTATTTTAGAAATTAATGGGATTGAAATGCATTAATTCCCTTGGGTCTAATAAACTGCATTCCTATATTTTGAAAGAGGTGGTTGTGGAGATGGTGGATGCATTGTTGAGTTTATAGACAAAACGCTGGAGTAATTCAGCAGGACAGGCCTCGTCTCTGGATGGAAGGAATGGGTGACGTTTCTGGGCGAGACCCTTTTTTATTGTGACGTGTACCGAGGTACAGTGAAAAGCTTTCTTGCGTGCTATCCAGTCAGCTGAAAGCCAATACATGATTACAACCGTGCCATTTAGTGTAGGAGTAGAGATTTAAGAGTGTGAAGCACGCAAATAGCTGCCTGGGTTGGGCGCCATCTTGGAAGCATTTTAGCTTCCAAAATTCTGTAGATTTGAGAATGGTTCCCATGCAAATGATGTGCCAAGAACTCTTTTTTTTGCGTTAATTTTTATGATTTTTTTTAAAAAGTATGTCACTTCTGCTAATCACAACTGAAACAATGGAAAGCAGCAAATGTAACTTCTTTTTTTTTTTTATAATAAGGAAGTATGAAAAGAGGAAATTATAAATCACTGAACCTGAAACTTAGCAGTGAGGAAACTGCTAGAATCTATTATTAAATATATGGTTTATTCACAAAATGCTGGAGTAACTCAGCAGGTCAGGCAGCATCTCGGGAGAGAAGGAATGGGTGACGTTTCGGGTCGAGACCCTTCTTCAGACTGATGTCAGGGGGGCGGGACAAAGGAAGATAAATATATGGTAACTGGGCACTTAGATAATTGAACTATCAGCTTAAGAATTTCATTGAAGATAGACACAAAATGCTGGAGTAACTCAGTGGGTCAGGCAGCATCTCTGGAGAAAAGGAATGGATGACAACTAGGGTAGGGGAGGGATGGGGAGAAAGAGGGAATGCAAAGGTTACTTGAAATTGGAGAAATCAATATTCATACCATTGGGTTGTAAGATGGGTTGTAAGATGCCCAAGTGCGATATGCAATGATATTTCTTCATTTCATTGTTAAGTTTTCAGTGCATTTGACAAACACGCTTGACTCTTGGATTTGTGAAAGGGAATGATGTTAGACAAGTCGGTCAAGAGTTTACGTTAATGGTTGTAACTTGTAGAATGGATGAAGATAAAATGGCGTACGCAATATATTTGGACTTTCAGAAAGCCTTTGATAAAGGGTCAATTAGACAAAATTAGACTTCCTGAATTGATGGTGATACATTGGCATGGAAAAAAACAGCAGGAATGAAGGAGTAATTTTCATGTTGAGGTAAACTCGAAATCCTGCAACTTAAACTTGCTTAGGGGCGGCACGGTGGCACAGCAGTAGAGTTGCTGCCTTGCAGCTCCAGAGACCCTGGTTCGATCCTGTACACGGGTGCTGTCTGTATGGAGTTTTTAACGTTCTCCCTGTGACCCCGTGGGTTTTCTCTGGGTGCACCAGTTTCCTCCCACACTCCAAAGACGTAAAGGTTTGTAGGTTAATTGGCTTCGGTAAAATTGTAAATTGTCTCTGCAGTGGAGGATGGTGTTTGAGTACGGGGTGATCGCTGGTCGGCACAGACTTGGTGGGCAGAGGGGCCTGTTTCCACGCTGCATCTCCGAAGTCTAAAGTCTAGTCTAATGTAGCTGCATAAACTGTCGGTTTTCTTATCTCTCCCCCTTGGCTACCTGCAAGAACGCAGCTGGAAAAATAAACACCATTCTCAGAAATGAGGTTAAATTTATTTCCTTTTATGAAAAGCAATCGCCTGGTGACATGAGTTTGTTTAAAATCAGATTTCTATTTTTTATTTGTAGTTCCTTCGGTATGAAAATAGACCAAGGGCCTCTTGATACCCATCGTGTTTAGATTTGTGGTTTGGTGAAACAATCGAAAGCTTGATTGGTATGCCAGCCATGTCTGCCTGAGCTGCTGTTATGGAGGAGGCCTCTGGTGCCTACGTGCTGCACAGTTTGTCATTTTTATACAGGCGAGATCAACTGTGCTGTGATTGTCTACTGGTTCTCTTTTACATCGTCCAGTCCCACCATGAGCTGTTGTGTGCACGATGGCGCACACCATCCTGAAGATCACGCACAGTTAGCGTGGCCGAAATGCTGGGAGGGAGGGAAGGGAGACCAAGTCAAACAAATGCCTTCTGAGCATCTACGTGCATTTGCCTTGCTTGTTATGTTAGTGATAACAAATCATAAGGAATTTATCTACTGTGACACACGGTGGGTTGCCCTGAAACATGAAAGGGCTTCATATAATTGCACATTTCTCTCCTCTTATTCATCCCTTACCTCCTCTTTACAACTCATGTTTTTGAGCAAGTTTTAGGCAATCCCCTCCCCCCCCCTCCGCTGAATATGTTTGCTTAGTAATATCATATCATCATATCATATATATACAGCCGGAAACAGGCCTTTTCGGCCCACCAAGTCCGTGCCGCCCAGTGATCCCCGTACATTAACACTATCCTACACCCACTAGGGACAATTTTTACCTTTACCCAGCCAATTAACCTACATACCTGTACGTCTTAATACTGCTCAGGTTTTTTTTATTATCAGTCATTCTTTAGATGCAGGTCGCTATTCTAGATACCATCTCGGACACACATTGATCCTTCTTTCCCTCTGATCGGACTCTGCCACACAGGCATCTCGTTTGACATGGGATGCTGTCGACCATATTGTTAGTGTTTGCTTCACAGATAAGGTGTTTGCCTCTCCCTCCAACTTTCAACAAATGATCATTTTGCCATTTTCTCCACCCCTGGCTTGACATCATTACCCAAGTGTCTCCTTCTGTTCTTCCTTTCCAGCATTCCTTTCCAGAGGGAAAGATAGATCAGCCATGATTGATGGTGGAGAAGACTTGATGGGCCGAATGGCCTAATTCTGCTCCTAGAACTTATGAACATTCAAAAGGGCCTGCTCCCTTCACTAAACTAAGTCCTCCACTCTGTGACTTCCCCTTTGCTGTCTCTAATGTACTTGAGTTTGAGTAGGAAGTAACTGCAGATGCTGGTTTACACCAAAGATGGACACAAAATGATGGAGTGATTCTGTGGGACAGGCCGCGTCTCTCTAGAGAAGGAATGGGTGACTTCAGACTTCAGTCCTTTAGGCTGATTGGATCTCTGTATAATATATCTGATCTGTTTGGATGACATGCAAAGCAAAGCTTTTCACTGTACCTCGCCACATGTGACAATAATAAACCGAAACCTGGTTCATCTCTGGAAAAGCACCCTTCCTCTTTACATTCCCAGGGCACCCTTCTGTGCAAACATAGCGTTGCAACCTCTGCTGTGTTGTGTCGTTTCCCTCCATCCAGAGCTCTGACTGTTCATTCTGCATGAAGCAAGAGATGAAAAGTGGAAGGACATACGTGCAAATATATGGTGCCTGTTGGAGGGATTTCTTGTGTTTAACCTGTATCCTGAATCTGGCTTTCACCTGGGGCCCAGTTGCCCTCTTAATTACGGCTCGGATTAGAACAGACACAAAGAACATCTCGTAGAACATCTGGTGACTTTCTCTGACAAGTCGGTTTATTCAAGGCCTCAACAGTACACACTGGGAGAACCCAAAGTGTTTCAAAAACCCACAGCACCCACAGCATTTTTATCTTCTCACGACAAAATAGTTACATGTGGATTTTGCACTTTTGAATCAACTCACCATTGATTATGTCTCGGTAAACGTTCGTCTTTGTTTTTCTGCCACATTATGTTCAACCTACTGTTTCTTGTTACTAGAACACCATTCTTCCATTCATCTAACAAATGGGTGCAATAAAGGGCTCTTATTTCTGAACCAATGCCCTTTCATGACCTGGGACAACCCAACATGTGTTGGATTTATTCACTAATTATAGGCAAAAAGAAGGTTTAAAGACTTCTTTGCAAACATCTCCTTTCAGTTGGGTCAAGCTTCCATACCTCTCGTTTCCCTTTCCCCTGACTCTCTGTCTGAAGAAGGGTCTCGACCCGAAACGTCACAGATTCCTTTTCTCTGGAGATGCTGCCTGACCCGCTGAGTTATTCCAGCTGTTTGTGTCTATCTACGGTTTAAACCAGCATCTGCAGTTCCTTCCCACACAACTAAGTACAAGTGCTGGGTTTGTCCTTGCAGGCCTTTTGGAAGCTGGAATATGTCCTGTTATCTGCCACAAACATTGAAGGTCAGTGCTGTCGTCATTGCCTTTGGTGCTACCGGTGTCTTTCTTACTGATATTGCCTCGTTCTGTAGCCCTGCCTGTAATTCTTCTCAAAGTTCACCAATTGTCTCTTTTTCTAATCTAAATGATAGTAATTTATTGTTGAGTAATAAGATTGACAAACCTTTCGTCCATCTTCAGATCTTTATTACATATTGCAAAGAAATTACAGTGCAGATATTGGCCACAGATTGACCCAATCAATCTGTGCCAGTGTATATATTCCATGTTAAGTAGCAATTCTACCTTCTGTTACTGTTTGCCGTTGCGTGTTTATCTAGATCCCAGTTACATGCTACTCATTATAACTACTCTTTGTGGTGGTACGTTCTTCATTCCAACTTCTCTCTTGGTAATTGTTTTTCCTCCTTAGCCGGGCCCTAGGGATTGAGAATGACTTCTCCCCGTTCCAGCGGTGGCTCTTGAAACCATCGTGGGAACCGTGAACAAACTCCGTACAGGCGGCGCCCATTGTCAGGATCGAACCTGGGTCTCTGGCGCTGTCAGGCAGCGACTCTACCGCTGCGCCATCGTTCACAGATGGGTGCAGAAAGGATTAGTGGGGCATTTGGGTGAGGAACTGCTCAGGTGAACACTGAGTGTTTTATTCCCTTTGTGACTCCCTGCTCTGCTTTTCCATCTCAATCAACCACTTCTCTCCCTCCCCCCCCCCCCCCCTTTTTCTTTTAGCTCCTCTCTTCCTATCATTTTGGGGATCCACAGCGCTACAAGACCTCTAGATGTTCCCAATGCTCGGCCTCAAAGTTCTCAATGCCTTCACTTTGAGCCAGATGTTTAGTTTAGAGATACAGCACGGAAACAGGCCCTTTGGCCCACCGAGTCCCAGCTAGCCAGCGATCCTTGCACACTAGCACTATCCTGCACACACGAGGGACAATTTACACTTTTACTGAAGCCATGGTATATGGCTCAATAGTAATCATGTATTGTCTTTCCGCTGACTGGTTAGAATGCAACCAAAGCTTTTCACTGTACCTCGGTACACGTAACAATAAACTAAATTAAACTAAACCAATTAACCAACAAACCTGAACATCTTCGGAGTGTGGGAGGAGACTGGTGGTCTCTGAGAAACCCACTGCAGATTACAGGAAGAACGTACAAACTCTGTACAGACAGCACCCATAGTCAGGGTCAAACCTGGGTCTCTGGTGCTGTAAGGCAGCAACTCTACTGGTTGGCACAGACATTGTGGGCTGAAGGGCCTGTTCTTGTGCTGTTCTGTTATGTTCTTTCATTTTGCTGCATTCAACTCCACTATAGATAAAAACCACTCTTGCAAACAGAGTAATCCGTTTCTTTGTTACTTTTCTTGCCCTGTAATGTCCAAATAAACTCTGAACTATTCTTGATTAGTATAGGTGTCAGAGGTAATGGGGAGAAGGCAGGAGAATGGGGTTAAGAGGGAGAGATAGATCAGCCATGATTGAATGGCGAAGTGGACTTGATTAGCCGAATGGCCTAATTCTGCTCCTATCCCTTATGACCTTATGAGATGGATAAATGTTGGAAAGATTGGGAAAGTGGGGAACTAGGTTTAGGGCTATTATTCTCAATAAGAAGCTTTGTTTTGCATGCTGTCTAAACAGATCAGATATACCATACACAGATACAATCAGGTCAAACTCAAGCACAATAGGTACAACAAAGGGGAAGATACAGAGTGCAGAATATAGTTCTCTGCATTATGGCGCACCAGTTCCTATCGAACAAAGTCAAATATTCACAATGGGTAATCATTCATGATAGAATGGGGGAGTAGGCTTGATGGGCCGAATGGCCTAATTCTACTCCTGTTCCTTATAAGCTGTTGGCTGGGCTCCAATGATCTGGTGTTGTCAGTGCAATTTCACATTGACCCTGTGAGTTTGCACATTCACCCGGTGACTGTGTGCGTTTCCTCCCACATCCCAAACAGGCGCTGGTTGATATGGCCAGGTTAATGTGCTGGGTGGCTCCAAGTGTGCAGGTCAGATCTTGAATCAGGGAGGAGCTGAGGAAAATGTAATAGGATTAGTGGATAGAGTGCTTGATGGTTGGCGTGGGTGGACTCAGTGGGCCAAAGGGCCTGCTTCTCTGCTGCCGGTCTCGATGTAAACATTTGCTGACCAGATCGACAGCATAATCATTTGTTATCACGCTGTTGAAAAGGTGATTAAAACAATTGAGTCCAAACTTTTCTCTAATTAACTTAACGGGCTATTGACGTGTAAATCCAAAGATCATGAAAAGAGCAAGAATTTAATCCGATTAATCAATTCATTGTATCACTTAATCCCCTAAACTGAGTCATTGATTTGAATTGATAAATCTGCTTTATTAGCACGCTGTTATTTTTCCTGTAAAATTCAGTTTTACAACTCATTTCTGGGCATCAGGGTGGCGCAGTGGTAGAGTTTGTGCCTTGCAGCATCAGAGACCAGGGTTCGATCCTGTCTACATGTGCTTGTCTGTACAGAGTTTGCATGTTCTCCCCGTGACCTGCGTGGGTTTTCTCTGGGATCTCCAGTTTCCTCCCACACTCCAATGATGTACAGATTTGCAGGTTAATTGGTATTATTGTAAATTTTCCCTGGTGTGTGTAGGATAGCATTCGTTTGCTGGTCGCTGGTCAGTGCAGACTCGGTGGGCCGAAAGGCCTGTTTTCGCACTGTATCTCTAAAATAGGCTAAACTCAATTCGGTTCAGAAATACAGAGGGTCGGACGCAGAGGGCAAATACAGAGGAAGATATACAGAGGACAAATACAGGGGAGAAATACAGAGGAGCGCCGAGGAGCGAATACAGAGGCGGGAATACAGAGGGACAAACACAGAGGGGGAAAACATAGGAGAAATATAGAGGGGCCAATGCAGAGGGACAAATACAGAGGGAGAAATACAGAGGAGAAACACAGAATGAGACATGCAGAGGAACAAATACAGAGGAGAAACTCAGAGGGGCAAATACAGAAGGGCATGTACAGAGGGAGAAATACAGATGAGAAATGCAGAGGAACAAATACAGAGGGAGAAACAGGGACAAATGCAGATGAGAAAGAGAGATGCAGAGGAACAAATACAGAGGGACAAATACAAAGGAGAAATGCAGAAGAGAAACACAGAGGAAGAAATGCAGAGGGACAAATAGAGGGGAGAAACACATTGGGATGGATACAGAGGAGAGATGGAGGAACAAATACAAAGGAACAGGAGAAACAGGGGAAATACAGGGGAGAGATACAGAAGATACAGAGGATACAGTGGAGGAAGAGGATACAGAGGAGGATACAGAGGAAGATAAGGTGGATACAGAGGAGGAGGATGCAGAGGATACAAGGGAGGCGAAGGCGGATACAGAGGAGGAGTACACAGGAGATGGCGGATACAGAGGACACGGAGGATGAGGATGCTGAGGAGGTTGATACAAAGGAGGAGTACACAGGACACAGATGAGGTGGGTACAGAGGAAACAGAGGATGAGGAGATACAGAGCAGACAGATGATACAGAGGAGGAGGATACAGAGGATGAGGAGATACGGAGCAGACAGATGATACAGAGGAGGAGGATACAGAGGACACTACGTAGGATACAGAGGATGAGGAGGAGGATACAGAGACACGATGAGCCTTTTGGTGGCATTCTTACCATTTGTTGTGGTGATTTTCGCCAACTCCCTGTTGTGAAAAGGGGAAATGATGCTGATGTTGAAAATCCCTGCATCAAGAAATCCTATTAACGTTCAAATTGTTATATGTTGTTATTCACATTTTAAACTTTAATAAATCCCTTTTCTACTTGCTGTGCCCGTCAGCCGCCCATGTGCAGTAATACCTCCGTGTTCGACGTCACAATGGAACCCCGAAGGGCGGGAATGGCGGCGTCGCCAGAGAGCCCCTAAGAATGGAGGGGGGGGGGGGGGGGAGGAGATAAGGGGGGATGGAGTGGGTGACTGGGGGGTGGGAGGGGAAGGGGGGGGAGTGGGTGGAGAAGAAAAGGGGTTGAGGGGATGGAGTGAGGGAGGGGAGGGTGCTAGACCAATGCAGAAAAAAACACCATTTTAAAGAAAAATCGCGATTTTTCATTGAGATATATTTATTTTTAAGCCATTTATTTTAAAGAAAAAAGTGCGGGTTTATTTTTTTTCCCCCCACATCACAATGGCAACCCACTGAGTTGTGTTCCCAATGGGTCCACTTGGTCTAGTACATATTAAAAACATTGCAGGATGGCTGGAGGAACTCGGCAACTGGTAGCATTGAAGGGTCCCTCCCTAAGATGTCGTCTGTCCATTTCCCTCCAGATGCTGCCTAACCCACAGAGATCCTCCAGCCTTGCTTTTCCATCAGCAGTTTAAACATTTTTTTTTAAAACCCAGCAATCTTCCAACAGATCGATATTACCAATACCATTTTTAAAGTAGTCCAATTTTAATGTAAAAGATAAAAAATAACAAGGCCATACAGTTCATCCGTCTATAAATGCTTCCTTTACCCATCCACCTCAGCTCTGCAATATTCCTCGTATGTTGCTAATAAAGTATGATTATGATCAGTCGACCACAGGTTTTAAGTTGGGGAGCTTTTAGAATAAATTCCATTCTATGAGTGGATTAATACGAAGCAAAAAATGTTCTTTACATCAATCTTGAATTTGGATTTCCCAAGCTTGAGTTTCTCGCACAGTCTCTCTCTCGCGGAGTCAGTCTCTCTCTTACACACATACACTTATATTTATAAATATATGTGTGTGTGTATACATATATATATATATATATATATATACACACCCACACACACAAATAGAAATGTGTGTGTATATCTAGTGTAAGAAAATAACTGCAGATGCTGGTACAAATCGAAGGTATTTATTCACAAAATGCTGGCGTAACTCAGCAGGTCAGGCAGCATCTCAGGAGAGGAGAGAAGGAATCTCTCCTGAGATGCTGCCTGACCTGCTGAGTTACGCCAGCATTTTGTGAATAAATGTGTGTCTATCTATATATGTATATATTTTCATACACACACACACACGTGTAAATTTACATTAGAAATGAGGGGAATATTTGATTTCGTACAAATGAGAATTTAGGGAATATTTAAAATAATGGTGAACTTGTATCTTGGGCGAGAGAAAGTCAAAAGGTAAAATAATGAGGTACACGTCTGCAACCCCAATTTGCGGATTTCTAATCCTACTGAGCACACTCAAATGACACAGGATCGCATAGTAAACCTTCTTTTATTCTTCAAAATATCTGCCTCAATTTTAGTTTTTGAACGACATTCATGAAAGACATGGCTGGAAACGGCAGCATGGCATCAAGCGTGATATTAAAACTGAAAAATCTATCCTGAAACTTCATCTGGAAATTTATCTTTTTGATACCGAGCATTTTATCAGTAGAACAGTATCCAAAAATGCAGAGTAAGTTTAGACAATTTTGAATTCAAATTTTGATTTGATGGTGGGGAAAAACTGTTATCACTTGGCACATCATTGATGAAACCAGTTATCGTCTTCACTAAATTACATTGCTCCTTTTCCCAAGGATTTTACCAATGAAATGAGAAAAGAAAATTGTTGAAAATTGTAATTTGTAATGCAGCTTTCTCAAATTTTTGAAGAAATGCGTTTAGGAATTGCAAATCACTTGTAAAATAAAGAGCTTTTCACACTTGCATTAATCCATAATCCAACCTCCAAATGTACTTCAAATGTCTGTGATGAATGATTACCCATGCTTTTGTTGTTGGCAAGTCTGCGAAACTTGAAAATACATTTACAATTGATATAAATACAGATTCAGTAAATTCCAACATGAACGCACTTGCAAGTTCAACGTTGCTTTGTTTAAATATGCTGCGCCTATACTTTCTAAACAATTTAGATATTCCCACTCGCTCACTTTTGCGTACAAAGTCACAACGGTCCAGATATGCCTGGTACACATAATTGAAGTTATCTGCTGTTTTAAAATTAACTTACAGTTTGTACACTAAAAAAAGTTTCATTCAATTACACAGAAGCATTGGCGGTACTTAAGACAGACTGTGTTACCCTATCAGATCTCTTCATGATAGGCATAACCTACTCAACTCACAGAGATAATGCTGTGGAGGGCAATGACTATGAAGCACAAATTACTTTGTGTACGCAGTATGATTGTTTTCTCTTCACGTCATCAAAGAGTGTTAAATTTACATCCACAATTAAATCTCTAATACAAAGAAGTGTTCGCCTATTTTAAGGCATTACTCCTCTTGGGTATAACAAAGCAAAGTTCCTTTAATAATTTGATACAAGCTCAAAACTTCCATTACAATATATGCAAGACATTTTAGGCAGTTAAATGGAGACACAAGAAATTGCAGATGCTGGAATCTTGAGCAATAAACAAAGTGATGGAGGAACTTGTGTAGGAAGAACAGTTGTTGGTTTATACCAAAGATAGACACAAAGTGCTGGAGTAACTCAGCGGGTCAGGCAGTATCTCTGGAGAAAAGGAATAGGTGACTTTTGGATCGGAATCGTCTGAAGAAGGATTCTCTAGAGATGCTGCCTGACCCGCTGAGTTACTCCTGTATTTTGTGTCTATCAGCTGCAGCAACTCTGCAGGTCAGGCAGTATCTGTGGAAGGGAATGGGCAGGTGGCATTTCAGACTGAAGAAGGGTCCCAACCCAAAACTTTCCCCCAGTAGATGTTAGCAAGCCTGCTGTATTCCTCCAACACTTTGTATTTTGCTTATTCTGGATATTCTTGGTTTGGATACTTCCCTTAAATGTTACTGTTTTGATATTTGCAACTAGATATCAGGCCACTTTCTATTCCAGCTTGCTTCATAAAATGTCTGAAAATTCTGCAACGTTAAATCGGTAGAGTTTTAGCACAGTTCACTGTTTTTGTGAAGTTGCACAGTTTCAAAGTAATTCTTAGTAGATTTACAACTGTTAGAGGCAAGGGAATTACGGACAATTGAGGTTTAATTAAATCTTTCACTGCCAATAAAACACTCTGTTGGAGTACAACTGTCAGTTCAAACAAGACTCGTACAGTATGATTTTGATATTGACCCAACTTTAGTATATTTTTCTCTTATGAATAAACAAAGCTCGTGTGTCTGAATCAATAATTTGTCACTGATTTTGAATACTAAGATCGCTGCTAATATTTCCATTGTGTTACAAGCTTCAAATTAACTATTGGATCAAAGAAACTTTGTTGGAAGATAGTTTTAATCATCGTTCAAAGAAAGCAGAGCTGTTTAGGAATACAATGGTGTGATGCCATAGAGACTTAAGAAATGGATAGTGGATAAATGAGTTAAATTCAGGTAGTGCTGGGGTTTCGTACAGGTTCCTTTCCTGAGAACTGTTCTCTTGAAACTGTAAACTGATTTACTTCAAGGCAGAAACGTCCCATTTTCATTAGCTATCAGTCCTTCATTTCATCGAGTAATCACCCTAACGTCACCACTGATTAAACTAATCGTATAGATAGACAATATCCAGTCATCAAAGAATATCATGAAATGTTTTATTTTTTTTCTTGTTGCTAGCTGTATGTGCTTTAGATATTTGTGTGAGAATTTGCGCCAGTCAGATTTTTCGTAAGTCAGGGCATTCGTAACCCAGGGAGCAGCTGGAGACTGCAGTATTTAGTTAACAAGTTACAACATTTGCAGAAGGACAAAATTAGGCATCGATTTCGAACAGGATGATTTTTCTTCGCAACAGCTGATAGAGAAGACATTCACACGAATAACATTTTGCTCCACAATAGCTTGATAACAGAACACTTCAAAAATGTTCAAGCTACCTCAGGTACAGACATACAAAATGGTTTTTTTTTTTACATCGGATGAGAATTATTTTAAAGGAATTTCTTTTCACAGCCTACTCTGAAAAAGCTACATAAGTGGGACTTAATGATTTTAAAACCAGGTTTTCACACACGTGGCAGTAGTTTTGTGCATATCTTTTACTGCTTCGACAGATTTGCAAGGATTTACGCCGAGAAATGAAACAAAAATATCTCTGGAGCACTAAGTGACTGACTGACAGGTAGCAATTAAACTGAAACACCATTTGCCATGACTCTCTGGGCCTTAATCCAAGTGACAGTCCTTTAAAAGTTCAGCTTGAAGATTAAGTTCTTGACTTCATTTCCCTCTTGATCAACTTCCAGCTTCCTTTCCAAGATGTAACACAGAATTATTTGTTTCGTTCAGTTCTGTACATTATCGCCACCCATTGCTGCGTTGTCCTCACAGATGAACTTGGCATGTAGCTTCAAGGAATCCTGACAGTATTCAGCTCACTCATTTAAAGCTTTATTAACACTTTGTCTTTAGTGTAAAGGTTTCTTTCCAGCATGTTATGATGCATCTTTCAGCTCGGGACTCTCTGTTGATTCGGGCGGTACCTCCGTCGAGGGTGTCGGAGTTCCTTCGGATCCTTCTTTATGCACAACAGAAAACAACAAGGAAAATGATTTTTAGATTAGAGATATATAGTGTGGAAACAGGCCCTTCGGCCCACCATGCCCATGCCAACCACCATTCACCCTAGGGTTGCCAACTTCCTCACTCCCAAATACGGGACAAGGTGACGTCATCGCCCTACGCCCCATGTGACCTCACCCAGCCAGCGGCCATGTGCTCCCCTGCTCCACCAATGGCAGCCGCCATTAACAGTGTCGCTGGCTGGGTGAGGTCATGTGGGGCGCTGGCTGGCTGAGGTCATGTGGGGCATGGGGTGTCACCCTTTGTCCCTTCTTTGGGAGTGAGGAAGTTGGGAACCCTACTAATACGGGACAAGCTCGGTACCTTACGGGACAAAACCAATTTAGCCCAAAATACGGAATGTCCCAGCTAATACGGGACAGTTAGCAACCCCAATTCACCCATACACCATCCTACATCACAATAGACAATAGGTGCAGGAGTAGGCCATTCGGCCCTTCGAGCCAGCACCACCATTCAATGAGACAATGAGATAACAGAGACAATTTGCAGAAGCCAATTAACTTGCAAGTCTTTGGAGTGTGGGAGGAAACCGGAGCACCCGGAGAGAACCCACGCAGTCACAGGGAGAACGTACAAAATCTGCACAGACAGCACCTGTGGTCTGGATCGAACCCGGGTCTCTGGCGCTTTGAGGCAGCAACTCTACCGCTGCGCCACTCTGCATGCCTGGAGTGGGTGAGCTCCAGGTTTGCAGGGCAATCAACATGCCACGGTTGAACTAAGCATTGCATTCCATTCCCCTCACCATCTGACCACCGTGCCCATTCAATGGGAGATGGAGAGAACAAAGGTGCCATGTCATCAAAGATCAAAACCTTCACCATCCACACTTGCCAAATGTCGCTTTGCCAAATGCTTGAGTGACACTGTTAATCCTTGCATTAAACCAACAATAATTCCCGCTATTATATACCAATGCCCCTGTAACCTATATAAGGTGGGATGGGTGGAATAGCCTTATATAATTTGGTGGTGCTACTAGCCTTGAATAATAGAAAACATGACAATGAATGTCACATCTTGAAAAATAAAAGGAAACTGTACTTCTTGTGGTTTCTTTCGTAACCCAATCGTTGACCACATCAAATAGAGGTTTACTTTTGAACTTTGTCTAAGGACTAAATTTGTCTAACTTTCTCTAAAATGTGTTTGACAAAAGCAACTAGCTCTGGACACTAAGTTCTGAAGTATCTCAGTGGGTCAGGCAGCATCTCTGGATGAAAAGAATAAGTGACATTTCCAGTTGGGACCCTTCTTCAGACGCTAAAAAGGATTAATTATATGTATTATGTATAGTAATAGTGTAAAAGAAAAAGATAGTCATTAACTCAGCTTATCCAAATTTCCAGTGGAGTGGTAATAAATACAATTTATTGCTGCTGATATTAGCCAAACAGGTTAAGAGATATGATGTATGATGTAAAGGTGCGACATGAAATTGTAGCAGCTGTGGTCTCGCTAAATGAGACAGCAGGCTTAAGGAATTAATTAGCCTAATCCTGTGGCATGCTGCAGATGAAAATTTGCCAGCCATAAAAATGAACCCTGGCATGATTCCTCTTTTTAGTGATCAGTCAGTAGTTTAGTTTAATTTATTATCACGTGCACCCACGTACATTGAAAAGCTTTTTGTTGTGTGCAATCCAGTCAGCGGAAAGACTGTACCTGATTAGAATCGAACCGTCCACAGTCCACATGATAAAGGGAATAACGTTTAGTATAAGATGAAGTCCAGGGAAATAGACCAAGGAGCAATGAACACCGATTTGTTCAAAGAAAAAATGGCACAGTGGCGTAGCGGTAGACTTGCCACCTTACAGCACCAGGGACCCCAGTTCAATCCTGACTACGGGTGCTGTCTGTACAGAGTTTGTGCGTTCTTCCTGTGACCGCGTGGGTTTTCTCCGGGTGTTCCGTTTTTTTCCCACACTCCAAAGACGTACAGGTTTGTAGGTTAATTGGCTTTGGTATAATTGTAAATGGTGTACAATAGTGTTAGTGTGTGGGGGTCGCTGGTCGGCACGGACTCGGTGGGCCGAAGGGCCTGTTTCCGTGCTGCATCTCTAAACTAAACTAAAAAGTCAACGTTGAGAGAAAAATAGAGGGGAAAAAGCGGAAGTAATAACAGTAATACTATCTTTGAACACTTGAGAGCACTGCAGCTCAACAGTATGAAACATTAACATGAAGGGTGGTTTTAACATGGCAGCCGGTTTTTGACATCAACATGGCAGCTGGTTTTTGACATGAGCAAAGATTATAAAAAAAATCTTTCAGATCAATCATTACACAGGGGCAGGCTGGCTTCTTTATGTGGTCACAGAATAATCTCAATGAATTGTTAAAGACCCAGCCGATATTTATCCCCCCAGCAGCGTTCACACTTTGATAAAATCCCACCGCTCTTTTTGTTACATTAAGCATGGCCTCTGATATTAAATTTAAAGGACAGGACAAAGAAGTTACTGCGACCCATGAGGAGAAATATGGTAATTCCATGCAAGGACAATCTATACACTCGTTTTCCTGACCACAAATTTTGAATTACTTTCTGGCCATTTGTCCAAATCAGGCTGCCCTAGGTGATGCAGCGGTAGAGTTGCTGGTTTACAGCGGCAGAGACCCGGGTTTGACCCTGACCATGGGTGCTGTCTCTATACGTTCTCCCTGTCACTGCGTAGGCTTTCTCCAGGTGCTCCCGTTTCCTCCCACGTTCCATAGACGTGCAGGTTTGTAGACTTTAGACATGAGACATACCGTGCGGAAACAGGCCCCTCAGCCCACCGAGTCCTCGACGACCAGTGATCACTAGCACTATTACACACACGCTGAGGACAATTTACAGAAGCCAATTGACCTACAAACCTGTACGTCTTTTGAAGTGTGGGAGGAAACCAGACCATGTGGTCACAGGGAGAACGTACAAACTCCGTACAGAAAGCACCTGTGGTCAGGATCGAACTTGGGTCTCTGGCGCTGTAAGGCAGCAACTCTACCGCTGCACCACTGTGCTGACTTGTAGGTTAATTGGTTTCTGTAAATTATCCCCAGAGTGTTTGGGTGATTGTTGGTCGGCACGAAGGTGTATCTCTAAACTAAACTATGGCAATATCATATAACCATATAACCATATAACAATTACAGCACGGAAACAGGCCCGTTCGGCCCTACCAGTCCACGCCGACCACTTTCTCTGACCTAGTCTCATCTACCTGCTCTCAGACCATAACCCTCCAATCCCCTCCCATCCATATACCTATCCAATTTACTCTTAAATAATAAAATCGAGCCTGCCTCCACCACTTCCACCGGAAGCTCATTCCACACAGCCACCACCCTCTGAGTAAAGAAGTTACCCCTCATGTTACCCCTAAACTTTTGTCTCTTTATTCTGAAGTTATGTCCCCTTGTTGGAATCTTCCCCACTCTCAAAGGGAAAAGCCTACCCACGTCAACTATCGACCATGGAATGTGAAGCTTTACACTTTGTGCATTAGAGCACATACTGGATGAGTAATTTTAAATTATACTGTCTCACCACATTTAAGAAGACAACAGAAACCATCTGTGGATGTTTCACACCATCAGCTGTCTTTATTTTAAAGCAAAGTTTCCAGCATTTAGGCAGAGCCACAGCTGAGTAGCATTTCGGCTCAACACTCCATTGTAGGAAATTTAACTAAAAGCAGCAAATTGATATTGAACGCCGCTCTCATTAGATATCACAGGAGAAACATTTAAAATCTGAGAGTATTAAAACCCTTTCCCCAAACTCACCCACACTGCCCACAACCTTGATGTCCATTTTACTCCCTGCATTATTTTTGGATGTACCATCACCATTGAGAGAAGTCATACCTATTTCTGAGCCTCGGAATGCAAGCAGAAAATGGTGGAAACACTCAACCTCAAACTTTAATTCTGTCTCTATTTCCCCCGATGCTGTCTGACCATTTTTTTCCCTCCAACATTTCCAGCTTTTTCTGTTTTTTTAATTTCAGATTTCCGGCATCTTTCAGTTTCAGGTTAGTTTATTGTCACGTGCACCGAGGTACAGTGAAAAGCTTTTGTTTTTGTTGTGTGCTCATAACTTTATTCCTGCCTTGGTTGACCCTTTGCTAAAATCAATAGACAATAGACAATAGGTGCAGGAGTAGGCCATTCAGCCCTTCGAGCCAGCACCGCCATTCAATGCGATCATGGCTGATCACTCTCAACCAGTACCCCGTTCCTGCCTTCTCCCCATACCCCCTCACTCCGCTATCCTTAAGAGCTCTATCCAGCTCTCTCTTGAAAGCATCCAACGAACTGGCCTCCACTGCCTTCTGAGGCAGAGAATTCCACACCTTCACCACTCTCTGACTGAAAAAGTTCTTCCTCATCTCCGTTCTAAATGGCCTACCCCTTATTCTTAAACTGTGGCCCCTTGTTCTGGACTCCCCCAACATTGGGAACATGTTTCCTGCCTCTAATGTGTCCAATCCCCTAATTATCTTATATGTTTCAATAAGATCCCCCCTCATCCTTCTAAATTCCAGTGTATACAAGACTAATTGCTCCAGCCTTTCAACATACGACAGTCCCGCCATTCCGGGAATTAACCTAGTGAACCTACGCTGCACGCCCTCAATAGCAAGAATATCCTTCCTCAAATTTGGAGACCAAAACTGCACACAGTACTCCAGGTGCAGTCTCACCAGGGCCCGGTACAACTGTAGAAGGACCTCTTTGCTCCTATACTCAACTCAACTCCTCAAGTTATCCAGAAAGTAAGGGGTTTCCAAAGCATTCTTGCCTATTCTACTTCCATCAACCTAAAAAACTCATCCCCAAACTCCTCTGCCCACGTCCCACCACGCAAGACCCCTTGCCTCAAAGCCACAAGTTTCCCAATCTCCTGTGTCTCTAGTTGAGCAACACCTGGATTTTAAAATTGTCATCCTTCTCAGTAATCTGCTAATGTTTCATTTTAGTCTGGTTAAGTGTTACAGCGCGGAAACAGGCCCTTCGGCCAACCGAGTCCGTGCCGAACCAGCAATCCCCGCACACAAACACTATCCTACACACACTAGGACAATTTACAATTATACCAAGCCAATTTGCTTACAACCCTGTACGTCTTTGGAGTGTGGGAGGAAACCAGAGCTCCCGGAGAAAACCCACGCAGGTCACGGGGAGAACGTACCAACTCCGTACAGCCAAGCACAGATGTGTAGACTGGAGTAATAAATATTGGCTGGGCTTTTATTTGGGATTATTCTGTGACCACATAAAGAAGCCAGCCTGCCCCTATGTAATGCTTGATCTGAAAGATTTTCTTTTATAATCTTTGCTCAAGTCAAAAACCCGCTGCCATGTTAAAACCACCCTGCATGCTAATGTTTCAGGATGGAAACCGTGGTCCCTGGAGCTGCAAGGCAGCAACTCTACCGCTGCTCCACCAGCTACTCTTGTGGAATATCTTATGACATTTTATGACATCATTGGCACATTGTAAATACACAATTTGTTGCTGCTGGCATTAGCCAAACATGTTGAGGGAAATTACCTCACCAAATGTAAAAGCAGAATCAGGAAACTAAATAGCCTGAAACATAATACAGGTGAGAATTTGTTGAGTATAGAAAAGACTTGGCAACATACCTTTCCGAGCTTATGTATTATGACAAATAGAGCAGTGTACATCTATTGTACGTTAAACTACACAATAGTGAAGTGTCAGGAAACATGGAGGGAAAAAGTGGAACTAACAGTAGTAATATCATCTTAAAATCACTTGGCTAGTCAAACCGCATGTCAAAAACCTCAGCATGATATTTGACTCTGCATTAAAATTTGACAAGCAAGTCAACGCTGTGGTAAAAGCCAGCTTCTTCCAACTTCGTACCATAGCTAAAATCAAATCTTTCCTCCAATTCGACGACACTGAAAAAATCATTCACGCTTTCATTTCCTCCCGCCTAGACTACTGCAACTCCCTATACACTGGGATCAGCCAATCTTCCCTGTCCCGCCTGCAACTGGTCCAAAACGCCGCAGCGAGACTCCTGACAGGTACCCGTAAAAGGGACCACATCACGCCGATTCTGGCCTCTCTCCACTGGCTCCCTGTATGGTACAGAATCAACTTCAAGCTCCTCCTATTCACATATAAAGCCCTAAATGGACGTTCCCCCTACATCAAAAATCTTCTAACCCACCTCTCTAACTCCAGGTCCCTCAGGTCGGCCGACTTGGGGCTACTCACTATCCCGCGGTCTAGGCTTAAGCTCAGGGGTGACCGCGCTTTTGCGGTTGCAGCTCCTAAACTGTGGAACAGCATCCCTCTCCCCATCAGAACTGCCCCCTCCATCGACTCCTTTAAGTCCAGGCTCAAAACCTATTTCTACTCCCTAGCGTTTGAGGCCCATTGAGGAGGCGCTGTGAACTGTTTTGTATGTGCTGTTATGTTTGTGTGCTACTGTATGTTTCATTTTTTTCCTTAGTACCTAATCAGATGTACAGCACTTTGGTCAACGTGGGTTGTTTTTAAATGTGCTATACAAATAAAATTGACTTGACTTGACTTGACTTGGCTGCACTGCAACTCAAGATTATGAAGAGCTTACTTTTTATTGATAAAATTAATTTACTAGTGTGGAAGTGAATGAAGGGTGGCACATTGGTGCAGTGGTAGAGTTGCTGCCTTACAGTGCCAGAGACCTGGGTTCAATCCTGACTATTGGTGCTATCTGTAAGGAGTTTGTACGTTCTCTCTGTGACCGCGTGGGTTTTCTGCGGGTTTCCTCCCCCACTCCAAAGACGTACAGGTTTGTAGGTTAATTGGTTTCGGTAAAAATTGTCCCTGGTGTGTAGGATAGTGCGAGTGTACGGGGTGATCGCTGATTGGCGCGGACACAGTGGGCCGAAGGGCCTGTTTTCTCCAAATTAAACTAATATGTGGAGAAAACCACTTCAAATGAGAAGTACAGTTGCTATGCTCTGAAATATAGTCTGTCAAATCCTGTGTTGGTGAGGAGTCTATTCTGTTTAAATGATACAATTTTAATTTGAAATAATCTGTTCACCTTTTGAACTAATTGTTCATGTTGTAGGAACAGAATTAGGACATCCGTCTCATCAGGTCTACTCCGCCATTCAATATGGCTGATCTATCTCTCTCTCTCTCTCTCAACCCCATTCTCCTGCCTTCTCCCCATAACTCCTGACACCCGTACGAATCAAGAATCTATCCAGCTCTGCCTCAATGATATCCATTGATGTTGCCTCCAAAGCCTTCTGTGTATAAACAATGAATGAATGAAAGAATGATGTTGGCAGACGCATAAATTCCCATGCAAAACAAAATGCACAAGGACTGCTGCCAAGACGGCTCGTACCTGCGTTGATGGATAACTCAGCCAGTTTCATGGGAAGTTCTGATGGACTGACCCCTGCTGGCGAGCCCAGGATGTCGGGCAGAGCATTCCTTCGTCCTGTCCGCCCTGACGTGGCAAAATCCAGCACAGGCTCCACCTCAGTCATTGCGGCCCGATTCGGTCACACCACCTGAAAGGATATGGCAAAGCAACGGTGCTATTTAAACAACTTTTCCCCAAGGTGAAAATGTCGAAGAGTAGAGGGCAGAACTTCAAAGTGAGAGTGGCGGTGTGCAAAGGATACGTGTGCAGGGCAAGAGGGTGGTGGGCGTGTGGAATGCACTGACAGGCGAGATGGTGGAATAGTGGTGTTTAAGAGGCTTTTAGATGGACACGTGGATATGCAGAACATGGAGGGATATCGATCATGTTCAGGCAGAGGAGATTAGTTTATCTTGGCATCATGTTCCGGGTCTCTGGCACTGTAAGGCAGCAACTCTACCGCTGCATTTATTCACAAAATGCTGGAGTAACTCAGCAGGTCAGGCAGCATCTCGGGAGAGAAGGAATGGGTGACGTTTCGGGTCGAGACCCTTCTTCAGACTGATGTCAGGGGGGCGGGACAAAGGAAGGATATAGGTGGAGACAGGAAGATAGGGGGAGATCTGGGAAGGAGGAGGGGACGGGAGGGACAGAGGAACTATCTAAAATTGGAGAAGTCGATGTTCATACCACTGGGCTGCACCACTGTTCCGCTCGTGAAATTGCACAACACTATCACCAAGTGTGATATTCTATGGACTGTGACTTTGGTTCCCTAATATTACAGTCATTAAGTTATGGTATTTTTAATTATTATATACAATGTGTGTTACTGCTCTAACAGGCATGTTAAGCTGCAGCAAGTGAGAATTTCCATTGTCGGTACATGTGACAATTAAACATTCTTGACTCGACTTTGCCACAAAGCTGTGCCCTGCCTTTAACCTCTTGCCACAAATGTGGAGGTGCATGGCACACAAGCAGTTTTAAGGTTTCAAAGTATTAACATTTCTAAATAAATATTTTTTGAGGTAAAAGACAGAAATAAAATTACTTATCCGACTTAGACACAAAATGCTGCAGTAATTCAACGGGTCAGGCAGCGTCTCTGGAGAAATGGATCGGTGGCGTTTCGGGTCGGACTTCAGTCAGAAGAGAAGTCCTGACCTGAAACATCACTGATCCGTTTTCTCCAGAGATACTGCCTGACCCGTTGAGTTACTCTAGCACTCTGTGCCTATCTTGGGCAGAAACCAGCATCTGCAGAATCCTTTTTATTACTTATCAGACTTGTTAGTTCGGCAAGGAATATGTCAACAAACACAAGTTATTTGCAGTGTGAAATCCATAGATGCTATCCATTGGCAGTCCGGATAAAAGCCCTTTTATACCCTGGTTAAGGAATCCTCTTCACTTAGATCTGTACTTAATACATTTGTCGATAGAAGACTAACTCACTTTACATAATGTAGATGGACACAAAATGCTGGAGTAACTCAGCCGGACAGACAGCATCTCTGGAGAGAAGGAATGGGTGATGTTTAGGGTCGAGATCCTTCTACATTCTGTAGATTCAGCCATGGCATATCCTCATGTGTTGTATAGGGCTCATGAAGCCACCAGATTCCTTTTTCCTATTGAAACTGATGAAGGCAAAAGGCACCTTTGAGCTTAATCAGAAAAAAGCACCCTCCACACTCCCAGCCTATTCCTATCCATCTAATGATTCATATTAGATTAGATTAATATATTAGATTAATATTAAAATGACCCATGCTAGCAAACAAAATTATCAAGTAGAGAAGGAGATATATCTAACCAGGTTTATTAAGGTAGTTAAATAATAGTTAGAAGGGGAGTCATAGGGAAGGATAGATCAAACAAGGTTCATTAAGGTGGTTAAATAATGTCTCGAACAGGAATGACAGATAAAAAGTTGGGAGATTGGGATTCTATTTAAAATAAAATAAAAAGAATTTCATCATTTAGTTGATTAAAACAAGGAAAATAATGATCTCATCAGACAAAGTCTGCTTGGAGCAAAGGCCGTTACTGGGATTATGATGAAGTTGTATTGATTCGGTTCGGACATTAACCCAAGATGCCTCCATCATCAGCACTTTAGTCAAGTCCCTTGGTGCCTACTATAAAGTAGCCTGCCTTCTAAGTCAACAAGGCCCCAGAGTATATTAGTGCAGCTTAAGTACAATCATGCAGAAAATCTATATTAATATCGAAAACCATTAAGATAATTAATATTTATGCCAGCTTTGCTTTGAAAAATGACATGAATGAATCTCCTTGCATCCCGCAGGTTGCTTTACCCAGGTAACTCAGCCAATGTGCTCTAACGTTAAAGATTCAAGGAAAATAATCCAAATTGCTGATCATTAAGTTCAAGGGCAGCCGAAGAGTTGTTACCTCACGGCACCAGAGACCTGGGTTCAATCCCGACTAGGGGTGCCGTCTGTACGGAGTTTGCACGTTCTCCACGTGATCACATTGCTTTTTTCCGGGTGGTTTCCTCCCACATTCCAAAGACGTAAAGGTTTCTAATTTAATTTGGCTTCAGTAAAAAAGAATTGTAAATTGTCCCTAGTGTGTGGGATAGTGCTAGTGTACAGAAATCGCTGGTCAGCGCGGAGTCGGTGGGCCGATGGGCCTGTTTCCCCGTTCTATATCTAAACTAAACCGAACAAAACTAAGACTGAAACATTTGAGTCTCAAATATTGTTTCTCATTCTGGATTTAAAAAATAAATCTATCTTTGGTGCTGGAATCCCTGCAGCTCTAGAGTAATGCAGCAGGTCATGAAACATATCTGGGAGACATGGAGAGGCAGTGTTTCAGGTCGGGGCCCTTCTTCAGTCTTTTGAAGGGTTCTGACCCAAAAAGTCGCTTATCCATGTCCTCAAGGGATGCTGCCTGACCCGCTGAGTTACTCCAGCACTTGGTGTTCTCAGCATAATATTAGATTGAATGAAAAATGTCAAAAGAATGGCATTATTCCCAAGGACGAGGAGAAGTTTGGAAACCAAAGGATGAGGATTACCACAACTGCCTTTCACCTGAACAACAAGGAAGCTCAACGGCAGCTCACCCTCAATGGGTCACCCCTACCCTACAACCCATTTCCTACATACCTCGGGGTGAAATTAGATCGGCAGCTGACCTACAAGCAACACCTTGAAGCTCTCCGTGCTAAAGTCTCGGCACGGAACAACCTCCTGCATTGCTTGGCCGGATCGTCATGGGGCGCCAGGACATCTACTCTTCGAACCAGTGCTCTTGCACTCGTGTACAGCGCCGCTGAGTACGCCGCCCCAGCATGGTGCCGCAGCGCTCATACCAGCAAGCTAGACGCCACCCTCAACGACACCATGCGGATCATCACCGGCTGCCTACGCCCTACTACGACGGATCTCCTGCTGGTGCTCGCAGGTATCGCACCCGCCAAGCTTCGCAGAGAGCTCTTCACTCATAGGCTGGTGTGCAATGCCCCATCGGACACCAAACATCCTTCGCACCACCTCGCCCAGGATTCACAGCAACTGGGACCTCAACGCCTGTCATCTCATCGCCCTTTCTCCCGTCATGCAGCGACCCTCTGTGGCTCCGGTTTTAACGTACTAGGAGCATGGAGAACCAGCTGGGAACAGACATCGCCACCTCCTCAATTCACTGTCGCACCGAACACCACAGCCCCACCCGGCTCGGACACGCCCCGCAAAGAGTGGGTCACCCTGAACCGGCTCCACACAGGGGTCGGCCGGTTCAACGCCAACATGCGTCGTTGGGCGTTGCGTCCACCAGCAGCCTGCGTGTGTGGAGCAGACCAGCAAACAGCGCAGCACGTCATGTTCGACTGCACTGTCCTCCATCCCCCGGTGGAGGGGTAGACCTCACGGCCCTCGACAACAGCACATTGCACTGGCTGCAGCGTCTGGAGGGCGTTACATATTTTCTGCTGCCTCAAACGCAAGAAGAAGTGCATGGAACGAGGTTCTCTCCAGAGATGCTGCCTGACCTGCTGAGTTACTCCAGCATTGTGTGATACCTTCGATCTGTACCAGCACCTGCAGTTATTTTCCTACACCCTTTGGCCCAGCTCGTCTATGCTGACCAAGACGCCTATCTAAGCTAGTCCCATTTTCTCACATTTGACCAAAATCCCTCTAAATCTTTCCTATCTTTTTAAAAACAAAATGGACATCCAGCACGCCTTTCACGATCAAACGAACTAGAGGTCCACCGCCGATTTTCCTCCACACTAGAACCTTGCTAGATTACCCGTTTTTGCCGGACCAACAGAGGTCACGGCCTCCGAGAGGAGTGGAACAACGGTATCGGAACGGTCCGCCTAAGCCACTGAGGGGCCAGGATGCCGGCCCACAAAGTCGGCCTCGGAAGTCGGCTGTGGGAACGGATCTGCCGGGCCGGAGTTCCAGAGCCCTAGGTGCAAGGGAGGCGTATTGGACCCGCCAATCGGCAGCAGAAGTCCCAAAGAGGTAGAGATCGGCCACCTCGCCCGGCCAAGGCACCACATTTTCGGGGGGGACTTCCAGGGGGGATTTCAAGCGCACTCTCGTAATTCTGTCCGACTTAAAGGAGGTGCCGTACCACCAGTTGCCAAAAAATCAGTGGTGGACCTGTACCCTGAAGATATGGCCATTAACTTTTCCATATTCCCTCATCTCCATGCCTTTCTCCACGTTAAAAACAGAGGAGAAATATTAATTGAGGACAAGTAGTTTTTTATATTTTGATATCAGAATCCAACAGCTTGTTATTTAGCAACGGAGTCATCAGCCCGAACCAACAGTGCCGTTTCTCAGCTCATTATCGGTCAGCTGTTTTATGCCTGATTCAATGTGATCTACAAACAAAGACATTACTCACCAAGAACAGAAGCCAGGGGCAGGCACTGCTGACTGAAGTGATCATGATAATGCTTTGGTGTTAAGCACGATGCTTTTGACAAGAGACACGTCACGATGGCGTAGCAGTAGAGTTGCTGCCTTACAGCGCCAGAGTCCCAAGTTCGATCCTGACTACGGATCAGGTGCTGCCTGTATGGAGTTTGCATGTTCTCTCCGTGACCAATGTGGGTTTTCTCTGAGATCTTTGGTTTCTTTCCACACTTCATAGACGTACAGGTTTGTAGGTTAATTGGTTTGGTATAAATGTAAATTGTATGTAAATTGTCCCTAGTGTCGGTGTGCGGGGATCACTGGTCTGTGCAGACCCGGTGGGCCTGTTTCCGCGCTGTATCTCTAAACTAAACTAAACATGGAATTTGTATCTGCAATTCTCCACTCATGCCTCTCACAGCCCACTCACCAAGGCAAGGAAAATTAATTCTGCCAGAGAGAGAAAACACAGCCAAAATAAAATCAAAATAATGATCTCTCTCAAAAAGCATTATCACATTCTCGCACTCAATACAAAAACATCTTTTCAAAAGTACCCACTAGACTTAGTTTCTAAATTATAGGAAATGTAAGAATCAGGCAAAAATTGGGGGAGCACAGTGGCGCAGCGGTAGAGTTGCTGCCCTACAGCACGAGAGATCTGGGTTTGATTCTGACTACGGGTGCTGTCTGTGTGGAGTTCGCATGTTCTCGTTGTGACCGGGTGGGTTTTCCCCGGGTGCTCCGGTTTCCTCCCACACTCCAAAGACAAACAGGTTTGTAGGTTAATTGGCATCTATAAATTGTAAATTGTCCCTAGTGTGTAGGATTTAGATTTTAGATGTAGAGATACAGCGCGGAAACAGGCCCTTCGGCCCACTGGGCCCGCGCCGCCCAGCGATCCCCGCACACTAACACTATCCTACACCCACTAGGGACAATTTTTACATTTGCCCAGCCAATTAACCTACATACCTGTACGTCTTTGGAGTGTGGGAGGAAACCAAAGATCTTGGAAAAAATCTACGCAGGTCACGGGGAGAACGTACAAACTCCGTACAGACGGCGCCCGTAGTCAGGATTGAACCCGAGTCTCCGGCGCTGCATTCGCTGTAAGGCAGCAACTCTACCGCTGCGCCACCGTGCAAGTCTACTGGGTGATCGCTGGTTGGCGTGGACTCGGTGGGCCGAAGGGCCTATTTCCATGCAGTACATCTAAAATAAAGTCTAAAACTAATTTCAAAGGAATCTGTTATTTAATTTGATCGTTTTTTTTAAGAAATGCTGTATTTTTACTCCATGACGTGAAAATCAAAAATCCCAAAGCTAATGTCAAAGCCAAAGCAACTCCCAATGTTGGAGAAGTCTAGAACCAGGGGGCACAGTTTAAGAATAAGGGGTAGGCCATTTAGAACGGGGATGAGGAAAAACTTTTTCAGTCAGAGAGTTGTAAATCTGTGGAATTCTCTGCCTCAGAAGGCAGTGGAGGCCAATTCTCTGGATGCTTTCAAGAGAGAGCTGGATAGAGATATTAATGACAGCGGAGTCAGAGGGGTATGGGGAGAAGGCAGGAACGGGGTACTGATTGTGAATGATCGGCCATGATCACATTGAATGGTGGTGCTGGCTCCAATGGCCTACTCCTGCACCTATTGCCTATTGTCTAAATGAATAAAAGTGTGTTGTATTTTGTCAGAAACAAATAGTCTACAGCAGTTTATTCTTGCATTGTGAAGCATGGATTCATTACCAAAAACACAGAGCACTAACCAGCCCGAAGAAAAGGAAGTTTTATTTTCCATCGAATAGTGCTGATTCATTTGCAAAATGCAGGAGAAAAGGCACCTAGAATTACAAAGAATCGGATGTAGAAAAATACAGCTGCCGCTCCAATAGATTCTTCCTCATTTTTATTGTGAAAGTTGTTTTACCAAGAGGAGAATGGTCAGAGACAGAGAAGGGGAACTCAGCTTACAGTTCGCACAATGATGGCACTGCAAAGATATGACGGATTGACTGAAGTTGTATTCACAAGACCTTTTTGTTTGTCCATTCTGGAATTAGGTCACCAAGAGTTCGTGCAATGCCATTTCGTTCCCAGAACTTAATATTTGATATCGGATTTGATACGAGTTTGACTTGGGCAAGATGCACCTTTCATTGGTTGTTCCTGTGCTTCATGGGAAAGGGAACAAAGGCTATATGCTGTTTAAATACGAGGGACATCATTTTACGGGCACTTCAAATATTTTTCTTAACAACAATCTTCATTGCTAAAATTTCCTTTTCACTGCAGAAATCCTTAGTAGCAGGAGGAAATGGATTTCTGCTGAGAAGTTAACGGAATCAAGAGTTGAAGCAAATGTTCCACATAATGTTATCAGTGCCATAGAGTGATACAGCGTGGAAACAGGCTCTTTGGCCCAACTTGCCCACACCGGCCAACATGTTCCAGCTACACAAGTTCCACCTGCCCGCGTTTGGCCCATATCCCTTCAAACCTGTCCTATCCATGTGCCTGTCTAACTGTTTCTTAAATGTTGGGATAGTCCCAGACTCAACTACCTCTTCTGGCAGCTTGGATAAACACAAAATGCTGGAGTAACTCAGCGGGGCAGGCAGCATCTCTGGAGAGAAGGAATGGGTCGAGGTCGAGGTTGAGACCCTTCGGGTCGAGACCCTTCTTGTTCCATACACCCACCACCCTTTGTGTGAAAGAGCGTATTCTTGACCCATTGTGTGTATTCTTTGAGCCCTTTTTCTGATTTTTTCCGGACACTTTGCCCAATTCCCATACCTCACCTTGCCAGTTCCACATTCCCCTACACTGGCTCCCAGTCTGCAGAGATGTCTAGCTACTGGCCTATTAAAGTAACGTGTGTGGTGGTGCAGTGAAAAACTTTATTTGCGTGCTAACCAGTCCAATTATCCAGTACGTTTGAGTTTAGTTTTATTGTCATGTGTACTGAGTAGGGGTGCCAACTTTCTCACTCCCAAATACGGAACAAGGTGATGTCACCCCCCCCCCCCCGCGCCCCACGTGACCTCACCCAGCCAGCGGCCACGTGCTCCCGCTCGACCAATGGCGGCTGCCCGGGCCCGGGAAGCGGATTGCTACGCAATCTCCGTTAGGCCGTGCCCGGGCCTCTGGGCTTACACTGTCTGCACCTACACTGTTCGGAAGGTAGGCACAGATTTTAACCAGCATCTGCAGTTTTTTTTCCTACTACTGTCGCGACCTACAGTGTCGGGCCCCACAGCGTCCGGGCCTAATACGCGACAAGGGCGGTCCCGTACGGGACAAGCCAATTTAGCCCAAAATATGCGAATGTCCCAGCTAATATGGGACAGTTGGCAACCCTAGTACCGAGGTACAATGAAACACTTTTGTTGCATGCTAACCAGTCAGTGGAAAGACAATATATGATTACAATCGAGCCGTCCACAGTGTACAGATACATGATAAAGGGAATAACGTCACCCATTCCTTCTCTCCTGAGATGCTGCCTGTCCCGCTGAGTTACTCTAGCATTTTGTGTTCATCTTCGGTGTAAAACAGCATCTGCAGTTCCTTCCTACACATTCCATTCACATTCAGTTTACTTTTTTTTAAATTAAAAAAAAAAAAGTTTCTGGCATTCCATGGCGTTTTAGAGACACAGACGGGGTGTCATTGGCAGGTCAGGGGTTAGGGGTGCCAACTATCTCACTCCCAAATACGGGACAAGGTGACGTCACCGCCCCGCTCCATCACTGGCGGCCGCCCGGGGCAGGAGGCGGGTTGCTACGCATACTCTGTTAGGCGAACACACTCCGTTAGCCTACACTGTCCTGGCTGACAGTGGCCCTGGCCTAATACGGGACAAGGGGAGTCCCGCACAGGACAAACCAATTTAGCCCAAAATACGGGATGTCCCGACTAATACGAGATAGTTGTCAACCCTATCAGTGGTGCATTGTCGTTTCATTATCGTGACCTCTGTTGGTCTGTAAAAACGGGGCAATCCAGAAAGGCTCTGGAACCGAGGGTGCCGGGAAGAAGGGAAAAAATAAATAAATGCGTGTTCAACCTGTAGCAGATTTCCAGAATATGCCGGATTTGACATTTGGATTGATGTTACTTTAATTTTCAAGCTTCAGTGTTGGACCCGGGTATTAGTTAAGTACTGCTTCCAACTCAATAGCAGTTTTGAGTTTTGGTGCCAATTTTAGCTCACCGTAGTCTTAGTCCGACTACAGATTGCATGCTGCACTGAGGCAAAGTCGCTCGTGCGGAATCCCAGCTCTGTGTCATCTCACCAGTCAATATTCCTTTCAATACTTCTCTCCTTTTCTTTAGCCATGGTTTTATATACTACTATAGGTGGGCCGGCTCTTTGACAATATTTTGGAGGTTAAAAGGATCGCTGAATTTGAGGTCACTGGGCACATGCCACCAACAGTAGGCATCGTATTTTTGCCAGTGACTAGCTCGCAATGTAACCTGCAAAAACAGCTGCCCATGTTTTCGAGCGAAAATATTGTGCGAGGAAAAATTGTAATATTTGATTAGGAGGTTAGTTGCTGAAGCAAGGCAAATATTCAGTGAGGGAAAGATTGAGATACAGGATATAAATTTTAAAAACAAGATGAAGGTTTAATAGTTTAAGATGGGGTATGTTGGTCGGCATGGGCAAGTTGGGCCGAAGGGCCTGATATCACACTGTATGACGATGACTCTAGGAGAAATGTTAAAAATACATTTTCCAAGAAGCAAAATCAAGCTCAGAGTAAATATGAATGTGACTCAAGGAAGAAAGCTTTAAAATACATTGTAAGGGATGCAATCAGAAAGGAATGAGTTTGGGTCTATTGATTAGCTATTGATTAAACAAGCTTCTATTTCCAACTAGATCAATAGGTTCCATAACATCCAAGATAGCAGTACTGTGGAAAACTGGTGCTTTTTGTCGCTGCCATGTTCACAAATTTATCTCTGCCATTTATTAAGATTCTTTAACACTTGCTTTCCACTGATACTGATTTCCACTTAAGCTAATTATTTCCAATTTTTTTTAAATCAATTACGTGCAGGAAGATGCTGGTTTACACCGAAGATAAACACAAAATGCTGGAGCAACTCAGAGGGATCTCTGGAGAGAAGGAATGGGTGACGTTTCAGGTCGAGATCCTGCTTCAGGCCGAGTGAGAGCAGTGCAGGCTAAACAACAAAAAGCTGCCACACAGACGTCAGGCAGGTGAAACAAACAGGCCATCTCAACACCGTGTACAAGAAAGCAGCATCACATAACGGTGATACACAAAACGCTGGAGTAACTCAGCACGTCAGGCAGCATCTCTGGAGAAAAGGAATAGGTGATGTTTCGGGTCGAGACCCTTCTTCAGACCGAGAGTCAGGGGAGAGGGAGACAAGAGATATAGACGACGATGTAGAGATATAGAACAAAGAAATGAAAGACATGCAAAAGGTAATGATGATCAAAGAAGCAGTCTGTACGTACGTTCTCCCTGTGACCTGTGTGGGTTTCCACCAGGTGGTCCGGGTTCCTCCCACACTCCAAAGACGTACAGGTTTGTACGTTAGTTGGCTTGGTATAATTGTAAATTGTCCCTAGTGTGTGTAGGATGGCGTTAGTGCGCGAGGATCGCTGGTCGGCACGTACTCGGTGGGCCGAAGAGCCTGTTTCCGCAACTAAACCACAGTTTCAAGCATTGTCAGATCCACCACGGGTTTATAAATCTTGGTACTAAAATAAATGTATTTGACAATTTACAAATTGAGTTTTACCATAACAAGACGACGATTTTTGACTCCCCGACGTGTCAGTTATTGATTATACAAGAAGTGCACAAATACACAGTAAAATCATTGATCTTCTGCCAGAGGCTTTTTGCATTCCTACAGAAATCAGAATACTATGAGAACGTCCCAGGGGCAAATAACACGCCAGTCGGTAACGGTAGCAATATCCAGAGGTGTAAAATGTAGCAGCACAAGTCTGAATTCCATCCATTTATATTTACAATGAATTTACTGTATAATATACATCCACCATCGGTAAAGACGGCAGTAATACTGATGCAGGGTCTTGACCTGAAACATTGACCATCCCTTTAGCTTCACAGCTGACTAACCCAGAGTTCCTCCAGCAGTTTGTTTTTTTTGGTCCAGATCCAGAATCTGCAATCGCTTGCATCTGACATCAATACTATCTGATTGCCATCAAATCCAATCTTCCTTCAGTCACAGGAACATTTCATCACACCAGGTGTCAATAAAATGATGCCTTTTGAGTTTGATTTACAAGTCTAAATCACCGCTACAAGCTCAGCTGCCCCTACCCTATCAGTGGGAAGGAACTGCAGATGCTGGTTTAAACCGAAGATAGGCCACAAAAAAAGCTGGAGCAACTCAGCGGGACAGGCAGCATCTCTGGAGAGAAGGAATGGGTGATGTTTCGGGTCGAGACCCTTCTTCTTCAGAAGAAGTCTGAAGAAGGGTCTCGACCCCCAAAAGACACCCATTCCTTCTCTCCAGAGATGCTGCCTGTCCCGCTGAGTTACTCCAGCTTTTTGTGCCCACCCTATCAGTGGCAGAGTTCAATCTTGCCACAATTTATAATTTCCCAGTTTGCCATAAGCACAACGGCAAGAGATCAACCGTTGATCAGTGAAGGGCGAGAAGAACAAGCCAGGAGCACTGACAAAAGACGTAACGATGGTGCTGGAACTTGGAGAAGGTACACCACGAGATTACTTGCTAAATTGTGAACCAGGCGTGCTATATACAACGCAAAGTAACTTCCAATTCTAATCAACAATGATGTGTAAGAAGGAACTGCAGATGCTGGTTTACACCGAAGATAACGACAAATGGTTGTCGATGAGTGTTATACCAAAGAATGGGTCGACTGGGCTTGTATTCACTGGAATTTAGAAGGATGAGAGGGGATCTTATTGAAACACATAAAATTCTTAAGTGTATTGGACAGGCTAGATGCAGGAAAAATGTGCCCGATGTTGGGAGAATCCAGAAACCAGCGGTCACAGTTCAAGAATAAGGAGTTGGGCATTTAGGACTGAGATGGGGAAAAACCTTTTCACCCAGAGAGTTGCGAATCTGTGGAATTCTCTGCCACAGAAGGTAGTGGGTGTCAATTCACTGGATGTTTTCAAGAGAGAGTTACATATAGCGCTTCGAGCTAACGTAATCAAGGGATATGGGGAAAAAGCAGGAACGGGGTACTGATTTTAGATGATCAGCCATGATCATATTGAATGGTGGTGCTGACACGAAAGGCCGAATGGCCTACTCCTGCACCTATTTTCTATGTTTCTAAAGTGCTGGAGTAACTCAGCAGGTCAGGCAGCATCTTGTAGTTTTGTTTAGTTTAGAGGTATATTGCGGAAACAGGCCCTTCTGCCCATCGAGTATGCATCTCTATTCCACGTCAACAAGACCTTGGGGCTTTCCATTTCTTTCTTTATAGATTCAACTAGGTCTCTTCTACTAACACAGTCAACTTTGCTTCTTGCCTTAAGGTTCCATAAACTTCATCAATTCAATCATTACATCCAAAAAGTGAACTCTGCCCAGCAACAGACCAGACAAAATAAACAAATGGGGAAATTATAGCTCACAAAACTCAAATTGCACTGATATAATAAAAATTAACTGCAGATGTTGGTTTATACCAAAGATAGACACAAAGTGCTGGAGTAACTCAGCGAGTCAGGCTGCATCTCTGGAGAAAATGGATAGGTGACGTTTCAGGTCGGGACCCTTCTTCAGACTTTAAAATTGTACTGATATATCTAGTCTAGTTTGGTTTAGTTTAGAGATACATCACGGAAACAAGCCCTTTGGCCCACCAGGTCTGCGCCGACCAGCGATCCCCACATATTAACACCACCCTACACATACTCGGGACAATTTTCACATTTACGAAGCCAATTGACCTACAAACATGCACGTCTTTGGAGTGTGGGAGAAAACCGAAGATCTCTGAGAAAACCCACGCAGGTCACGGGGAGAACGTACAAACAGCACCCGTGGTCGGGATCGATCTGAAGGGGCTGCTCCTCAAGTTCTGGCTCCATTTTAGCCCTATGCTTTTAATGTTTGGGCACCCGGTACAGAGGGGGGAGGGTCGGGAGGGAGGAGGGGGTCTCCCTGTCGGTCTGCTCCTGGGCCTGGCCAAGATGGCCATCCGCGGGTCCAGGCAGCGGGTAGTCGACGGCCTCACAGAGGTCGGCTGCCTACCCCTGTTCCGGGCTTACGTCCGTGCCCGCGTGTCCCTGGAGAGGGAACGCTGGTCGCCGCGGAGGGTCGAATGTATTGTTGACAGAGATGGCGGGATTTTAACGTGAAAATTGTTTATTTTGTAATCTGCCGATACAGGCGGCTTTTGTTTGATCACATTTTGCTTAGTATTTTTGTATGTTTTTCTTTGGAATAAAACTTTTATATTTATTTTAAAAAAAATTAAAGTGGTCAGGATCGAATCCGTGCCGCTGTATTTGAAGTTTAAAGTTAAATCTGCTAAATGTTAATGTTAAATAAATAGTCTTCCACTTGTATCAAAATATTCCATCTTTCTATTTAATTCAAAGTCATTAGACTGTAACCTGCAGCAATCAGGTATGCGGAATTAATACAGGTGTATTTGCATTACTCAAAGGTAATTGTGGTAATTACTTGAATATCATTAACATGCAGAAATGTGGCTCGTGATGAGGCTGAAGACTCTGTTTCCGTTTAGATACGAGTCCAAATCATTAATTGCTGACCTGAATTATTCACAGCATATCTACCTGCGTGTGTACAAAGATAAACACATTTTTCCTTCCACGTGTAATTTGAATCACCAACGATTGTTTGTAAACCGACAATAAGGTAACCTTATGGCAAAGCCCGGTGTTAAATCAGGGCCCTCTGCTTTAGTCCATGGGAGGCAAATTCCAACCTTCCTTGAGGCTGAGATTCACATAGAGGGCTCATCTCAGCAGCAAATTGCAGTTCGACAGGGTTGCTTGAGGAAGAGAAAATAGAGCAAGGCTTTAATTAATGTTCAGCCTTCAAATGGAAATGTCGGAGGCCGCAAGAGAGCTGTGCAGGCTGGACAACCGGCAAAAGGAAACTGCCAGACATACAACATGCACTTGAAATAAACAGGCCATCTGAACAACAGGCCATCTGTACAGGAAAGCAGCCACACAAAAAGCTGGAGTAACTCAGCGCGTCAGTCAGCAAATGTAGACACAAAGTGAATAGGTGACGTTTCAGGTCGAGACCCTTCTTCAGACCTGAGAGTCAAGGGAAAGAGAAACGAGAGATCGAGAACAAAAGTGAATGAAAGACATGCAAAAAAAGGAACGATGATGAATGGCGGACAGGCGACACACAAACTGGGGTGACGGCAAATTATAATTTAAAGGCAAATCACAACAAAGTCAGGGTACAGAGAAGATTTACAAGGATGTTGCAAGAACTCGAGTGCCGGAGCTGTAGGGAGGTTGAGCAGGCTAGGACTTTATTCCTCGGAGCGCAGGAGGATGAGGTGATCTTAGAGGTACACAGAATCACGAGAGGAATAGATCGGGTAAACGCAGTCTCTTGCCCAGAGTAGGGGAAATCGTGAACCAACATCCTCATATGACTTTTTGACAGGTAAATGGAGAGGAAAGGTTTCGAGGGATGTGGCCAGAGGCAGGCACATGGGACGCTGAGATGGGCATCTTGGTCGGCATGGACGTATTGGGCTGAAGGGCCTGTTTCAGCGTTGTATGACTCTGACTGTAAATCAATCGTGAAATTAATTATTTGAATGGTTGTTCTTGTAAAACCTCTGGCGCTACTTTAAGTTGTTGATTTTTATTTTATACATATGCCAGATCAGAGAAAAGACAAATCGTTTAATGCAGCTTTGTTCTCAATCTTACATATTTGTTAATATTTAATTTTAAAAAGCTGTCTCTGAAATCTCAGAGGCAACAGAGAGGCATGTCCCACATCCGGACTAAACTCAGATCCTGGGGGGACAGGGCTTTCTCCATCGCTGCTCCCACCCTATGGAACTCACTACCCCAAACCATTAGAGACTCCCCCACACTCACCACATTCAAAACATCGCTGAAGTCTCACCTGTTCAGCACTGCCTTCAACCACTGAAGGTCACCTCACCTACTGTCTCCTTTCTCTGTTCATTTATTTATTTACTTATTTATCTATTTATTAATTTCCCTATGTTCTCAAAATCTCTGTAAAGCGTCTTTGAGTATATGAAAAGCGCTATATAAATAAAATGTATTATTATTATTATTATGTCTGCCTTGCCTTTGAATGGAAGAGGTGCGTTAGATCATGTTCCCTTGGCTCTCCTGGCAGCATCAGCGCGTGGCATTCTAGCAGGCTTACTTCAGCACATACCTCTAAATTAGCATTTGGATCAAGTTGTGCTCACTTAATACATTGGCCTGGCAAAGCAAAAATGCTCACGACTGATCTCAAAAACAGCAGTCATTTGATCTTTGCAAACAACTATATTCTGGTGCGACAAATCCCAACTTACGTAACGGGCAACTCGCATCAAGGCGCACTTACGTAAGCGATTCTTTGGGGTCTCCGCGTCGATAGTAAATTTACGTGTGCGCAGTCGTGCTTCAGTTTCCGACTTACGTAACATCAGACTTACGCCATGGGGTCCATGGGAAGCATCTTACGTACGCCGGGGAGCGTTTGTATAAAACGCATACACATGTATATTTGTTTGGTATAATGTTTACTTGGCCAGCTTTCCTTATTGCATCCTCAAAAACAGAGCTTGTACAAGCCTCTGGGTGCCCATCTCCAAACTCGTATGGAGTTCCATCCAAATTAATGTAACACGGAGGATGCCACAGAAGGCTGTGGAGGCCAAGCCGATGGATATTTTTAAGGCAGAGATAGATAAATTCTTGATTAATGCGGGTGTCAGGGGTTATGGGGAGAAGGCAGGAGAATGGGGTTAGGAGGGAGAGTCACGATTGAATGGTGGAATGGACTTGATGGGCAGAATGGCTTAATTCTGCTCATATCACTTATGAATCAATATATGCTGCACACAACAATTTGCAAATAAAGAAACTGAAGCCCAAAGCTGATAATGCAATTGCTTCCATTGATATGGAATGTTAAAAATATCCTTTGAGCCAATTTGATCAACATGCCTGTTATCGAACAGCGTGTTTGGCAAAGTCGTCGATGTTGGAAGGTGCCAATAGTGTCAAACTAACTCTGGCAAATGATAACTTTTTCCCCCAATTAATGCAATAACATATGGGTTTAGCTTTAGTTATAGAGACACAGCGTGGAAACAGGCCCTTGGGGCCACTGAGTCCATGCCAACCAGCGATCCCCGTACACATTGTAAAATGTCGTAAGATATTCCACAAGAACATTAAAAACATTAGCAGATCTCCGAGAAGGATGCCAATTTTAAAATAGTATAAGAAAATAACTACAGATGCTGGTACAAATCGATTTATTCACAAAATGCTGGAGTAACTCAGCAGGTCAGGCAGCATCTCGGGAGAGAAGGAATGGGTGACGTTTCGGGTCGAGACCCTTCTTCAGACTGATGTCAAGGGGGCGGGACAAAAAAAGGCTAAATATGCCAATTTTAAAATCCAGGTTTAATTTAGTTTAGGGATACAATACGGAAACAGGCCCTTCGGCCCACCGAGTCCATGCCGACCACTGATCACCATCAAGACCAGCCAGCTGTGCCAATGAATTCTACAGATTCACCACCCTCTGACTAAAGAAATTCCTCCCCATCTCCCGACTAAAGGTACGTCCTTTTATTCTGAGCCCGTGACTCTTGTCCTAGACTCTCCCACCAGTGAAAACATCCTCTCCACATCCACTCTATCTAGGCCTTTCACTATTCAGTAAGTTTCAAAGAGGTGCCCCCCTCATCCTTCTAAACTCCATGAGTACAGGCCCAGTGCAGTCAAACGCTCATCATATGTTAACACAATCACTCCTGGGATCATAAAACGCTCCAAATCATTCACTCTCACCTCATCTCTGGAGTTCAACTCTTCAGACCACAATTGGACCCAAGCTTTTATAAGGTGTGGGGCAGAGTGGGATTGGTGAAACTCAACTTGGACATTGGTTAATGGTTATTGATCAGCTTTGATTGATTGCTGCACTAATGGTCTTTCCATTATATTGTTGATGATTGAGAGTAATTAGTCGGATGTGGGTTTTCTGCTTTGAAACACAGCCGGGCAATTTCCCACATTGTTTGGTAGATGCTGTAGCCACAACTACATTGGAACAACTTAGGAGTACAGCTAGTGCAAGAGAACAGATCTTCAGCACAACGAGCCAGAGAGCTATCTGGCCCCATAGCCGTTACAATGTCCAGAATTACCACAGCCATTCAGCTCTAATCTGGTCATCCTTGAAATCCTAATTATAAAGGAATCACATTGGTTTATATTTAGCCTGTTGGATTTGCTGCAATAACCAAAACATAATCTCACTACATGACACAAATACCTCAACTTGCATTTGTATCAGAGGTCCCAAAGTGATTTGCAGTCAATGCTGTATTGTCAAGTCAAGTCAATTGTATTTGTATAGCGCATTTAAACACAACCCACGTTGACCAAAGTGCTGTACATCAGTGCTGTACTAAAAAAGAACATACAATAGCACACAAACCTAACAGCACATACATAAACAGTTTACAGTGCCCCCTCAGAGGGGCTCAAACGCTAGGGAATAGAAGTAGGTTTTGAGCCTGGACTTAAAGGAGTCGATGGAGGGGGCAGTTCTGATGGGGAGTGGGATGCTGTTCCACAGTCTAGGAGCTGCAACCGCAAAAGCGCGGTCACCCCTGAGCTTAAGCCTAGACAGAATTGTCACTTGGAATAAGCAACTAATTATTCCAACATCATTTGAAGGTGTCATGGTTTCTATCTTAAATGTTCCCTGAGGAAGCTCATTGTAGCTCCACATAAAATCAATCCTCCTGCACAAAACCATAGTCTAATTGCAACTGCAATCTTAATCGAACTGCAACGCCCCATCAATGCACCCTGTCAACCTTGTTCAGGTGTCAAGCAGCATTCGTGGAGGCAAGAGGCATGAAGCAAAGTTTATCTCAGGGAAGCACGGTGGCGCAACAGTAGAGTTGCTGCCTTACAGCGCCAGTGACCCGGGTTCGATCCTGACTACGGGTGTTGTCTGTATGGAGTTTGTACGTTCTCATCGTGACCTGCGTGGGTTTTCACCGGGTGTTTTGGTTTCGTCTAACACTCCAAAGACGTACAGGTTTGTAGGTTATTTGGCTCGGCATCATTGTAAATTGTCCCCAGTGTGTGTAGAGAAGATCAGTTCACCCTGGCATCATGTTCGGCACAGACATTGTGGGCTGAAGGGCCTTTTCCTGTGCTGTACTGCTTTACCTTTGATGATGAAATCTGACTTCTGGCCCCAGGTCTTAACCCAATTTGGAACAATTAACAGGAGAACCATGGTTGACTTACTGACTGTTTAAATGTACTGGATGGACAATAGACAATAGATGCAGGAGGAGGCCATTCGGCACTTTGAGCCAGCACCGCCATTCAATGTGATCATGGCTGATCATTCTCAATCAGTACCCCGTTCCTGCCTTCTCCCCATACCCCCTGACTCCGCTATCCTTAAGAGCTCTATCCAGCTCTCTCTTGAATGCATTCAGAGAATTGGCCTCCACTGCCTTCTGCCTACTCCCTTGTATACTGGACAATGTACACATGGCATGGCAAACTAGGGGAGTTTCAACCTTTCACTCTGTTGGTTCCATTGTGTGTTAGAAACGGGAATATGAAAGCATTGCTCAACTCAACATCTCCATTCCCCACCTCATTCTGTGGACACAAATCTTGCAGTTTTAAACAGAAAGGATGAAAACTGGACATTTGAAAGATGTAGTTTAAAAAAAAAAAAGATTCGTTCAGATACAGTGTGGAAACAGGCCCTTTGGCCTACAGAGTCCGCACCTGGGACAATTTCACATTCACACCACAGCCAATGAACCGACAAACCTGTACGTCTTTGGAGTGTGGGAGGAAACTGTAGGTCACAGGGGGAATGTACAATCTCCGTACAGACAAGAACCCGTACTCAATAGACAATAGGTGCAGGAGTAGGCCATTCGGCCCTTCGAGCCAGCACCACCATTCAATGTGATCATGGCTGATCATTCTCAATCAGTACCCCGTTCCTGCCTTCTCCCCATACCCCCTGACTCCGCTATCCGTAAGAGCTCTATCTAGCTCTCTCTTGAATGCATTCAGAGAATTGGCCTCCACTGCCTTCTGAGGCACAGAATTCCACAGATTCACAACTCTCTGACTGAAAAAGTTTTTCCTCATCTCCGTTCTAAATGGTCTACCCCTTATTCTTAAACTGTGGCCCCTTGTTCTCGACTCCCCCAACATTGGGAACATGTTTCCTGCCTCTAACGTGTCCAACCCCTTAATAATCTTATACGTTTCGATAAGATCCCCTCTCATCCTTCTCGGTCGAACCCAGGCCTCTGGCACTGTAAGGCATGAGCTGTACTGCTGCGGCACCCTTAGCTACAGATAGACCCAAAGAGAAATCAGGGAACCTTGTGGAACATGACTCTCACCACAAGATGGTCACTCGGGATGAGTCATATCTTACATTGCAATACCGTTCCTTTTTCTTTTCACCAGTATCAAGTCAAGAACAAATTTGAGCAACATTGGCACAATTTATTTTCGCTGACTGTTCAAGAGAACCAAGGATGTGGTCTTGTGAAGGAAGTGCACATGGTTCTAAATGGGCGGACCAATCCAAATAGTTCCTCTTGGACGTGATAACAGAGGAACAGTTTGTCTGCGGTCTGCCAACAGCTCACAATCCTTCCCATGAATGTATATTTTTAAGGCAGAGATAGGTAGACTCTTGATTAGTGTGGGCTTCAGGGGTTATGGGGAGAAGGCAGGAGAATGGGCAGACTGGGGTTGTTTTCCCTGGAGCAGAGAAGGCTGAGAGGGGACATGATCGAGGTGTACAAGCACGGTAGCGCAGCGGTAGAGTTGCTGCTTTACAGCGAATGCAGCGCCGGAGACTCAGGTTCGATCCTGACTACGGGTGCTGCACTGTAAGGAGTTTGTACGTTCTCCCCGTGACCTGCGTGGGTTTTCTCCGAGATCTTCGGTTTCCTCCCACACTCCAAAGACGTACAGGTATGTAGGTTAATTGGCTGGGTAAATGTAAAAATTGTCCCTAGTGGGTGTAGGATAGTGTTAATGTACGGGGATCACTGGGCGGCACGGACTTGGAGGGCCGAAAAGGCCTGTTTCCGGCTGTATGTGTATGGTATGGTATGATATGAGGGGCATGGATAGGGTAGATGGCGGGAAACTTCTTCCACTGGTGGAAGGTTCAACAACGAGGGGACATAGATACAGGGTAAGGGGAGGGAGGTTTCGGGGGGATGTGAGAAAAAACTTTTTCACCCAGAGGGTGGTTGGAGTCTGGAACTCACTGCCTGGGGTGGTGGTGGAGGCGGGAACACTCACAATGTTTAAGAGGCATTTGGATGGGCACTTGAAATGCTACAACATTCAGGGCTACGGTCCAAATGCGGGAAAATGGGATTAAAATTAGACTGTGTTTGGTAACCGGCGGCGCGGACACGATGGACCGAAGGGCCTCTTTCTGTGCTGTAGGACTCTATGACTCTAATGGGGTTAGGAGGGAGAGATAGACCAGCCACGATTGAATGGTGGAGTAAACGTGATGGGCCGAGTGGCCTAATTCTGCCCTGAACACGTATAAACTCATGAACGGGTCAGGATTTCCATTCTTCAGCCGATTTCCGAGCTGAAAATCCAAACTTATGCTGAGGCGCGATTCAAATTCACAAGTTTGCTGTGTCAAAGCAAAGATTTTGTACACACGATGCCCACAAGTTGACAGAGGCAATTTTTAAAAAGATCATTGACCGAGAGATCTTGGCATTGCTGACAAGACTGTCATCTTCAGAGATACATCGCGGAAACAGGCAAGGCCTGTATCGGCTCACCGAGTCCACCCAACCAGCGATCCCCGCACACTTACACTATCCTGCACACACTATGGACAATTTTACAGTTATACACCCAAGTCAATTAACATACAAACCTGTACGTCTTTGGAGTGGGGGATTTGGATGAGAAGGTACATGGCATGATTAGCAAGTTCGTAATGTTTAAAGAAACATTTAGACAGGTACGTGGACAAGACGGGTTTAGAGGGATATGGGCCAAACGCAGGTAGGTAGAACGAGTGTAGTTGGAGCATGTTGGTCGGCGTGGGCAGGTTGGGCCGAAGGGCATGTTTCCACGCTGTGTGACTCTCTGATTATCCATAACCATCATGTTGAAAAGATGGTGGAGGAGATACAGAATGAAAATGTGGGAGGAGACTGGAGCACCCGGAGAAAAGTCATGCGGTCACAGGAACAACGTACAAACTCCGTACGGGCAGCACCCGTAGTCAGGATTGAACCTGGGCCTCTGGCGCTTTAAGGCAGCAAAGCTGCGCTACCGTGCCGCCCTGATATTATCCTGATATTCTCCAGACAAGGAGGGTCGCGTGAAATATAAATAATATTCCCCGATCCTTTTGTGCATTCAATGCATTTGTTTGTTTAACCATTTTATACCATTTATTTCAATAACCTACCCAGGTGGCAAATATGTCTGGGCAAATCCAAAGCAATTTGAGCTCAATTTATTTAGTTCCATTCACGATAATGGAAGACCGAATCTATAGGTCTTTAATAATCAGCACTTGTGGTTGTTATGGTGACAATAATTCTTCAGATTATTTTTGTAGTTTGTACTATTTATTGGCAATTTACAATGATGAGAATCACACACTCCTTCCCCAGAGAATGTGTTGTAAAAATCATCTTACGTCGCTCACAAGTTTCCAGTCCCTGGTATCACTTTTCTTATTTATCCATCCTGTATTATTAAATAACATCTTATAGTCATAGAGTGATACAATGTGGAAACAGGTCCTTCGGCCCAACTTGCCCACACCTTCCAACATGTCCCATCTACACTGGTCCCGCCTGCCTGCATTTGGCCCATATCCCTCTAAACCCGTCCTATCCATGTACCTGTCTAAATGTTTCTTATTTCGGGATAATATTCAGGAACTATTCAAAGGGGAATAACATTTTATGATACTGCCTCCAGCCTAGCAGTGAATTTAACCAGTCACGAGGTATGGCAGTTGAAAAGATTGAAGCTGCCATTTTGGAACCTCAGACTTTCTTGCCAACCTGCCTGACGACACTTTTATATTCCAAGTTATCCACCTGCAACCTGTTAGTACCGCGGGAAGAAGGGAAACATGTTTAGGCACCTTACAGCAGCAGCTTCTGAAGCTAGCTTCAATTTTTTTTGCACGTTCTCGCTAACCGATCGTTCAATGCTACCCAAATCTCTAAAAGTTGCCCTGGTATTCATCTTCATTTGGCATCACTGTTCATCTGGACTTTCTTAATCCTTCTTCCACATCTACCTCTGTTGTCTACTATCTACCTCTTGTCTACTATCTACCTCTTGTCTACTATCTACCTCTTGTCTACTATCTACCTCTGTTGTCTACTATCTACCTCTTGTCTACTATCTACCTCTTGTCTACTATCTACCTCTTGTCGACAATCTACCTCTTGTCTACTATCTACCTCTTGTCTACTATCTACCACTGTTGTCTACTATCTACCTCTTGTCTACTATCTACCTCTTGTCTACTATCTACCACTGTTGTCTACTATCTACCTCTGTTGTCCACTATCTACCTCTGTTGTCCACTATCTACCACTGTTGTCTACTATCTACCACTGTTGTCTACCATCTACCTCTGTTGTCCACTATCTACCTCTGTTGTCCACTATCTACCTCTGTTGTCCACTATCTACCACTGTTGTCTACTATCTACCACTGTTGTCTCTCGGACTATCCTTGACCAGCCTTTGTTGGCTTTACCTTGCACTAACCGTTATTCCCTTATCATGTAAATGGATTGATTGTAATCGTGCATTGTCTTTCTGCTGGCTGGATAGCACGCAACAAAAGCTTTTCACACGTGACAATAAACTAAACTGAACTGGACTGAACAGTAATTTCCTATTTAACCCATTTACACACCCTTTATTCTCCTTCTCATAGAACAGTACAGTGTAGGATCAGGCCCTTCAGCCCATAATGTGTGCCAAACAGCATGTCAAGACCAACTCTCATTTGCCTCCATTTAATCCATATCCCTCAATATCCATATGCGAACGTTTGTGAAGATAGAACATTTGAAGGGTCTTTTCCTAAAGTATAGAAAATAGGTGCAGGAGAAGGCCATTCGGCCCTTCGAGCCAGCACTGCCATTCAATAGCACCCCCCCCCCCCCCCCCCATTTCCCTTGATCCCCTTAGCCCTAAGAGCTAAATCTAACTCTCTCTTGAAAACTTTTTATTTTCAGGGTGACCAAAACTGAACAGAATACTCTAAATGTGACCTTGCCAATGTCTTGCACAACTATAACATGACCTCCCAACTTCTACACTCAATCACCGATAAAGGCCAATGTGCCAAAACGTTACCCTTTAAGGTGATAATGTGGAACCACTATGAATATTTAGAAGATAGACACAAAATGCTGGAGTAACTCAGCGGGTCAGACAGCATCTCTGGAGAAAAGGAATAGGTGATCTTTCAGGTCAAGACCCTTGTTCAGATTGGCAGAAGAAGGGTCTCAGCCCGAAACATAAGCTGTGAGTCTTAAGAAGGGTCTCAACCCCAAATGTCACCGATTGAGTCTGAATAAGGGTCGCCTGTTCCTTTTCTTCAGAGATGCTGCCTGTCCCGCTGAGTTATTCCAGCTTTTTGTGTCAATCTTCTGTGTAAATCAGCATCTGCAGTTCCTTCCTAAACATACATGCTGTGTACATGTGTATATCATCTGTACTTTTGGTGACAAACTCTACCCATCTGCTAATCAAACTCCTCTCATCTGTACCCACCTATCACTTGCCAGGCCTCTTCCTGCCCTCACCTCTTTTCCAGCTTTCTTCCCCTATTACAGTCAAACTGAAGGGTCCTGAACCATAACGTCACCTGTCGAGTTCCTCTGCAGCTGTTGCCTGGCCTGCTGAATTCCTCCCGCAATTTTTGCTTTGCTCCAGATTCCAGCACCTGCAGTTTCTTATATCTCTCACCTCAATACCGAAGTAGTGGCCAACATTTCTGTGCAAATTGACAGCCTAAAATGCCAGAAGATCCCTAATATAGTCACAAAAAGCTGGAGTAACTCGGCGGGTCAGGCAGCATCTCTGGAGAAACGTTATAGGTGACATTTCTGGTTGGAACCCTTCTTCAGACCTATTCCTTTTCTCCATAGATTCCGCCTGACCCGCCGAGTTAGAACGGAGATGAGGAAGAACTTTTTCAGTCAGAGAGTGGTGAAGGTGTGGAATTCTCTGCCTCAGAAGGCAGTGGAGGCCAGTTCGTTGGATGCTTTCAAGAGAGAGCTGGATAGAGCTCTTAAGGATAGCGGAGTGAGGGGGTATGAGGAGAAGGCAGGAACGGGGTACTGATTGAGAGTGATCAGCCATGATCGCATTGAATGGCGGTGCTGGCTCGAAGGGCTGAATGGCCTACTCCTGCACCTATTGTCTATTGTCTATTGTCTATTGAGTTACTCCAGCATTTTGTGTCCATCTCTGGTATGAACCAGCGCCTGCAGTTCCTTCTGAAGAAGGGTCTCGACCCGAAACGTCACCCATTCCTTCTCTCCCGAGATGCTGCCTGACCTGCTGAGTTACTCCAGCATTTTGTGAATAAATCCTTCCTACACAAGTTTAGTTAAGAGATACAGCGCAGAAACAGGTCATTCGGCCCACCGAGTCCGCACAGACCAGCGATCCCTGCACACTAACACACACCAGGGACAATTTTACATTTATACCAAGTCAATTAACCTACAAACCTGTACGTCTTTGGAGTGTGGGAAGAATGGGGTGGGAGCTGCTTTATGTCCTCCTCGTCCACCCTGGCTAGTTCTACGGAACTGGCAAAACTTGCAGCAAAGCGTCAACTGCGGTAACCTGAAGCACCAATTGCCACCTTTTGATTGTTGTAGTTGACATACGGAAGAAGGAGCAGGGCCCACAGTCAGGATCGAACCCGGAGTCTCTGTCTCTGTCAGGCAGCAACTCTACCGCTGCACCACCGCACCACCGCACCGCCCTGTTAGATCCCTAATGTGCAAATAATTCACACAAATGCATTTTAGATTAAGAAAAAGTGGTGACAGGAGCCAAAAACGCCAGCAACTTCACATCCTCTTCAAAGAATGCAGCAAAATGTAGTAAGAAAGCGGGCCTTAGCTAATATCAAAAGAATAGCCATTTATTCACAGAGAATGAGAATTCACTTTGCCTCACTCAAGGCAGCCGAGAATCCTGCTCGCATTCCTGTCAAAATACAAAACTAGGTAATGGGAAAATCAGCTCATTTCATGAAATAATTCATGTTTTCATTGGGACGATTGTACTCATTAGATACAGTGTACGATTTGCCATAATCTCCAGCAGTATCTTGATGGTAATCACATTGTAGGAACGCTTCAAGCCGATATCCATGTGTTTCCAAAAATATTTTTAAAGGGCAAAATTCTCATGAAAAATGTATTGGTTTGCTCTCTAGTGGCCTGGTGGATGTTCTTTCCGAATGACACTGGGTCATTCAGCCAGAATATCATGGGCTGCATTGTCTTTGTGTTATAGTTAAACAATGTATTTCTGAACCAGGGTCCAGAGAACGATTAAAGAGAGAGGGAGACCCTTCTTCAGTTTGAATTGTCCCAATCTGCCTCATTTTTTCCCAAAGCCAACCTTCTAATCTACTTTGAGTTTAGTCTATTGTCACGTGTACCAAGGTACAGTGAAAAGCTGAAGATAGACACAGAAGCTGGAGTAACTCAGCAGAACAGCAGACAGCCTCTCTGGAGTGACGTTTCGGGTCGAGACCCTTCTTCCTTCTCTCCAGAGATGCTGCCCATCCGGCTGAGTTACTCCAGTGTTTGCGTCTATCTTCAGCTTTTCACTGTACCTCGGTACACATGACAATAGACTAAACTCAAACTAGATGAGAAGGTTGTCTTTGGACAAAATGAGGACAAACCCTTGAATGGTTTCTTTATCAGCACATGCACCCTATTCTTTTTGCATACAGCTCAGCAAAACTGTACCTGTACACAAGCACAATCGATCCAGTCAGTACAGTCTGTGCAGAACAGTCCACCGAGTCAAGATTCATGAGGCACCATTTCACAATGTTGCCAATTTGGGACAACATGAGACAGATGGCTTGGGACAATTTGGGACAAGATTAGATGCTTGTTTTGGGACAGGATTAGGGGCTGGAGAAGGGAGAGGGTGGAAATGAGAGGTGCAGCGGACATTAGGGTTGGGTGGCTGCCAATTCAGAGGATAATTGAAATGGAGGCCACGTTAAAAGATATGGGGAGATAGAACAAAAGGAGGCATGTGGGATTATCCAGACCGTAGGACAAACATAACCGATCTGCATACCAACATCTCAGCAACAGTCCTTTCCACACTTCCTTTGCCAGAGAAAATTAAGTAATTAGAGCAGTGAATTTAATGAAGGTTTCTCCCTCCATCTGAAACTCTAATCTGCTCTTCAATTGTTTAATGATACACTTATTACACCATAGACATTCCAGCTGCTGCAAGCCATTTCGGTAATGAAATTTAATCAGCAGTCAGCTGGATCGAGTAGATGTCTTATTAAAACTAAGAACGGAACACCAATAGATTATTGATTCCCATCAAAGCCCAGGGGTCGAAGTTGAAGGTCAGCTCGACACTGCTAATGAGGCAGCTTCACCCCATTGCAGTCTTGCTTTTTTGAACTTGGACTCGATAACACAGGGGCCATCATTTGTCTGCACAAGATTCCAATGGGAGCAATCACATCAGTCCTTATTTCTCTGTATCACTGCACCCTTGATATGACACAAAATCCTGGAGTAACTCAGTGGGACAGGCTGCATCTCCGCATAGAAGGAATGGGTGACTTTTCGGGTCGAGACCCTTCTTCAGACTGCATCACTTTAACTTGTTCTCTCTCACATAGAAACATAGAAAATAGGTGCAGGAGTAGGCCATTCGGCCCTTCGAGCCTGCACCGCCATTCAATATGATCAAGGCTGATCATCCAACTCAGTATCCCGTACCTGCCTTCTCTCCATACCCCCTGATCCCTTTAGCCACAAGGGCCACATCTAACTCCCTCTTAAATATAGCCAATGAACTGGCCTCAACTACCTTCTGTGGCAGAGAATTCCACAGATTCACCACTCTCTGTGTGAAAAAAAAACGTTCTCATCTCGGTCCTAAAAGACTTCCCCCTTATCCTTAAACTGTGACCCCTTGTTCTGGACTTCCCCAACATCGGGAACAATCTTCCTGCATCTAGCCTGTCCAACCCCTTAAGAATTTTGTAAGTTTCTATAAGATCCCCCCTCAATTTTCTAAATTCCAGCGAGTACAAGCCGAGTCTATCCAGTCTTTCTTCATATGAAAGTCCTGCCATCCCAGGAATCAATCTGCCTGTCCCACTGAGTTACTCCAGCATTTTGTGCCTATCTTAGACAAGCTGGGATGTTAATTGACCACTGTAAATAACCTCTGAGTGTGCTCTCACACACACACACACCAATCCACTGTACTTCAATTTACTTCAGTCATTATCCTACACTCAGGGGTTATTTACAGTGGTCAATTAACATCCCAGCTTGTCTAAGATAGACACAAAATGCTGGAGTAACTCAGTGGGACAGGCAACATCTTTGGAGAGAAGGAATGGGTGGCGTTTCATGTCAAGACCCTTCTTCACCCATTCCTTCTCTCCAGAGATGCAGCCTGTCCCAGAGTTACTCCAGCATTCTTCTATCTTTGATTTAAACAAGCATCTGCAGTTCTTTCCGACACATTTCCCAGCTTGTCTAGCTTAGTTTAGAGCATGGACACCGGCCCTTCGGCCCACCAAGTCCACCCCGACCATCGATCACCCGTTCACACTAGTTATACGTTATCCCTCCCCACACACACTAGGGGTAATTTTACACAGGCCAATTAACCTGAAACCCACACGACTTTATAGACAATAGACAATAGGTGCAGGAGGAGGCCATTCGGCCCTTCGAGCCAGCACCGCCATTCAATGTGATCATGGCTGATCATTCTCAATCAGTACCCCGTTCCTGCCTTCTCCCCATACCCCCTGACTCCGCTATCCTTAAGAGCTCTATCTAGCTCTCTCTTGAATGCATTCAGAGAATTGGCCTCCACTGCCCTCTGAGGCAGAGAATTCCACAGATTCACAACTCTGACTGAAAAGGTTTTTCCTCATCTCCGTTCTAAATGGCCTACCCCTTATTCTTAAACTGTGGCCCCTTGTTCTGGACTCCCCCAACATTGGGAACATGTTTCCTGCCTCTAACGTGTCCAACCCCTTAATAATCTTATACGTTTCGATAAGATCCCCTCTCATCCTTCTAAATTCCAGTGTATATAAGCCTAGTCGCTCCAGTCTTTCAACATATGATAGTCCCGCCATTCCGGGAATTAACCTAGTAAACCTACGCTGCACGCCCTCAATAGCAAGAATATCCTTCCTCAAATTTGGAGACCAAAACTGCACACAGGACTTTGGGGTCAAACCCGCACGTCTTTGGGTTGTGGGAGAAAACTTGCATATACACAGGGAGAACGTGCAAACTCCACAGGCAGCACCCGAAGGGTGTACCGACCCGAAACATCACCTATTCCTTTTCTCCTCAGATGCTGCCTGACCCAATGAGTTACTCCAGCATTTTGTGTCTGTCTTCGGTATAAACCAGCATCGCCAGTTCCTTCCTGTAGCCGAGGGCAGGATCGAACCTGGGTCCCTGGCGCTGTGAGACAGCAGCTCTACCAGTTGCGCCACCATGCCGCACACTGGTAGAGTGGGCTGTGTGAGGAAACCCATGCAGTTAGAGAGAGAACGTGGAAACTCCACAGCACCCACAACTGCAGTACAAAATCAATGTACTGCCTATGTGAGACTTTGATGAATCAACTTGTCGAGCAATGACAGTAAATATCGATCGCACTCAGTTTTAATCCAGAGCCACGTCACATTTTGGTTAGAAATTCAGAATGATCCATCTGCTGCAAGTTTTAAATGACATGTCTAATTGTCCCTTCAAGAACAGCTGCCAAGAAATTAAATCGCTTCGCTCTTGTTTGTCCCAACACAATTATGTTGGTAGATTTTTCTATATTTAAGAAAAAGATTACTTTCACCAAACAAGCATAATCATGAAGTGGGCGAGAATGTAATTAAAGGATGCAAAACACTTGGACACTTTTTCACTCAAGAGAGTTGTGAAGCTGTGGAATTCTCTGCCTCAGAAGGCAGTGGAGGCCAATTCTCTGGATGCTTTCAAGAGAGAGTTAGATAGAGCTCTTAATGATAGCAGAGTCAAGGGATATGGGGAGAGGGCAGGAACGGGGTGCTATAGACAATAGACAATATGTGCAGGAGGAGGCCATTCGGCCCTTCGAGCCATTCAATGTGATCTTGGCTGATCATTCTCAATCAGTACCCCATACCCCCTGATCACGGTGAATGGCGGTGCTGGCTCAAAGGGCCGAATGGCCTTCTCCTGCACCTATTGTCTATTGGACCGTCAGACTTCAGGCGAGAAACTTAAGTGCATCGGGCAAGTATTTCAATTAAACATTTAAACTCCAAATTTCTGTCATAGAGGATTTTTGTTTTCTCCCTCAGAAAAATGAATGAATACAGAGGCTGGCCCGGTGGCGCAGCGGTAGAGTTGCTGCCTTACAGCGCCAGGGACCCGGGTTCGATCCTGACTACGGGTGTTGTCTGTATGGAGTTTGTATCCTCTCCCAGAGACCAGCGTGGGTTTTCTCCGAGAACTTCACACACTCCAAAGACGTACAGGTTTGTAGGTTAATCGGCTTGGTATAAATGTAAAACCGCCCCTAGTGAGTGTAGGGCTGTGTCAGTGTGCGGGTCTCGTAGGAATCTGAGCCGAAGGGTCTGTTTCCACTTTGTATCTCTAAACTAGACCTTTAAAATGAGACTGTGCATCCAGTAAATGTTCTGATTTTTCTTTTCTATATTGCAATCTTTCTAAATTTTATATAAAATTTGATTTTACTTACCAACTGAATATGGTGAAATAATGATACTTGTATTTCAGGTAAAGGACTATTAAAAAATCATATCAATTAAAAAAAAAACACATTCAGAGCAGACTTGCAATGTGTCTGAGCTGATTTTGACTCATCTCCCAAGATAAAATGGTATCAGATGCAAGCCAATGCAACAGTTTCTTGCAAACGCTCAAGACTGCAATGTTATCAAGGTCGACGAATTCTAAAAATATCACCTTTGCATGCAGTGCAGCAGATGCATCATTAATTAGCATCTCTCTTACAAATAAAGAAATGTTATATCAAATGGTGCTTCCTAAAATCCACGTTTGCTGCTCAAAACTGTTCACAGGCATTATTTCATCCGTTGCCATCACCAATTAAGAGGTTTACCTGGTGATTTCCTACTCGGGGGTAATGCTTGCCAATTACACTCAATATGTTGTCCAAATTGATAAAAAATAAAACAAGAGTGCATTGTGACCAAAATCCAATTTTAAGCCGATCTCAAAATAAATCACGCAAAATGCGATTTATTGCACAATTCTATTCTAGAGGATTAAAATCCAAATTTAACTTAGACAATATGTTCGTGTTTTCACTTTTGCATTTCAAGGAACAATTACCTCAGTTGTCAACCTTCCAGGAACCAGAGCTTAGGCACGATAGGGGGGAGAGAGAGGGGGGGAGAGAGGGGGGGAGAGAGGGGGGGAGAGAGGGGGGGAGAGAGGGGGGGAGAGAGGGGGGGAGAGAGGGGGGGAGAGAGGGGGGGAGAGAGGGGGGGAGAGAGGGGGGGAGAGAGGGGGGGAGAGAGGGGGGGAGAGAGGGGGGGAGAGAGGGGGGGAGAGAGGGGGGGAGAGAGGGGGGGAGAGAGGGGGGGAGAGAGGGGGGAGAGAGGGGGGAGAGAGGGGGGGAGAGAGGGGGGGAGAGAGGGGGGGAGAGAGGGGGGGAGAGAGGGGGGGAGAGAGGGGGGGAGAGAGGGGGGGAGAGAGGGGGGGAGAGAGGGGGGGAGAGAGGGGGGGAGAGAGAGGGGGAGAGAGAGGGGGAGAGAGAGGGGGAGAGAGAGGGGGAGAGAGAGGGGGAGAGAGAGGGGGAGAGAGAGGGGGAGAGAGAGGGGGAGAGAGAGGGGGAGAGAGAGGGGGAGAGAGAGGGGGAGAGAGAGGGGGAGAGAGAGGGGGAGAGAGAGGGGGAGAGAGAGGGGGAGAGAGAGGGGGAGAGAGAGGGGGAGAGAGAGGGGGAGAGAGAGGGGGAGAGAGAGGGGGAGAGAGAGGGGGAGAGAGAGGGGGAGAGAGAGGGGAGAGAGAGGGGGAGAGAGAGGGGGAGAGAGAGGGGGAGAGAGAGGGGGAGAGAGAGGGGGAGAGAGAGGGGGAGAGAGAGGGGAGAGAGAGGGGGAGAGAGAGGGGGAGAGAGAGGGGGAGAGAGAGGGGGAGAGAGAGAGAGAGAATATTACACCCCTGGTTAACAGGGCATTTACGAAGTAAATGGGATTTAAAAATAAGTGGCAATATTCATTGAAGAAAAATCACAGTTGCGAGAAGGAATATGTTAAAAAGATCATCAAATAAGTCCTCAAACTAAACAATATGATGTACAAGCTACAGTCCTCCAAACAATCAAACGACATTTTTTGCAGGAAATTTCTCAACGTGCAAAAGCAACATGGCAGTAATTGTGCAAGAAATCTCAAACATTAATTGTATTGTAATCAGCATAAAAACAGGATAAATAATTTCTTTTTTTTGCAGCAGAACCGTTTCCTCTCGAATTAGCTGCAGGAAATGAAACTGCAGATTAAAAGTGGAGCATAGAGACAGGGTCATACCAGCTCAGAACAGGCCCCTCGGCCAAACTTGTCCACGCCAGCCAAGATGTCGTCACATCGATGCTCGTCTCACCTGTCTGCATTTGTTCCATATTCCTCGAAACCTTTCTTATCCACACACAGACACTCCCCGACTTACGCAATGGCCGATTTACGCAATCACGCACTTAGGTAAACAATTCTGCACTCAGGAACCAGAGCTTAGGCACGATTCCCCAGTGCAATCAGGACAGTTCGTAATTTCTGCAACACTGCACGATCACTGAAGTTCACATTGGAACCAGGCCAGCAATGGCGGCAATGCTTACCCAGAAGGCAGCGGGCTGCAGAAGGTGCCCTGGACGCTGCTGCGATAGTTACTCTTAGCGAGTTATTTCAGGCAGGGGATGGGGCTGGTGACTCCGACGCACAAAATGTGACTTGCTCAAGAGTTCACGGAACAATACACCTTATGCACATCAAGGAGTGCATTGTATCTGTCCAAAAATGCTTTAAAACTGTTGTTATAGTACTTGCCAGGGTAAAGGACACTGTGCATTCACCCTATCTATTCCCCTCACGGTTTTATGCACCTCTACAAGATCACCCCTACAACCTCCTGCCCTCCAAGTAATAAAGTCCCTGCTTGCCCAGCCTCTCCCTGTAGCTCAGGATGTGCTTCATCATCCACATCAGCAGACTTTCCCTCAGCAGTCACCTCCATCAACCCCCCCCCCCCCTCCCACCAGGAAGGTCACAAAGCCCTCCAGTTCAATAAAGGAATAAGCTGGGTGGCACAGCGGTAGAGTTGCTGCCTTACTGCGCCAGAGACCCGGGTTCGACCCTGACATTGGGAGCTGTTTGTATGGAGCTTGTGCGTTCTCCCTGTGGACCGCCTGGGTTTTCTCCGGGTGCTCCGGTTTCCCTCCACACTATTTCTATCAGATGTCATAATTGCTATCAACTTTTTGCGGCACAGTGGCGCAGCGGTAGAGTTGCTGTCCTACAGCGCCAGAGTCCCGGGTTCGATCCTGACTACAGGTGCTGTCTGTACAGAGTTTGTACGTTCTCCCTGTAACCACATGGGTTTAGAAGTTAATCGCCTTCTGTAAATTATAAAATTGCCCCTAGTGTGTAGGATAGTGCTAGTGTCAGGGGCGATCGCTGGTCAGCATGGACTCGAAGGACCTGTTTCCATGCTGTATTTCTAAAGTAAAGTCCAAAGCAAAGAAACATCCCGACCAGAAATATCACCTACCCACGCTCTCCATAGACGTTGCCTGTCCCGCTGAATTACTCCAGCACTTTGCCTCTCCGGTATCGTCGGCTTTTCGCAGTGCCACGAAATCCGACTTTGGTGGCATCCAGAGATCAGATTCTATTTTGTTTGTATCACTGACGTTGCCAATTAGCCATGTTCCATTAAATCTCTCCTGTAGCCTCTCTGTTTTGCAGTGATATTAGATTCCAAGTGGGGAAGAAAAGCTAAACGGAAATAGTACCTCATGTTGTTTCATGCCATTTGTTTCTGCAACAGTGCACTATAATTTTGTGTGAAATGACAAATGCATACTTGCCAGTTCAACATGTTCCCAGGACCCAAAACACCCTCTAGAAATTATAAATAGTTGATTGCTCGTCAAACTGATAGCACTATAATTGTACGAACCTTAATAATGTGCCATCATAGAAAGCTAGTCTATGATTTACTTCAGCGTTGTATTTTTTAGCACAAAATTTAATTTGGGCAGTTGTGTGCCACAATCTTCATCTCTAAATCTCTGTTCCTTTTCGCACAAAGCTCAGTCAGAAGAAAGCATAACATGCGTTTGGTTTAGTTTAATTTAAAGATACAGCGTGGAAACTCGCCCTTCGGCCCACCAAGTACCATGCTAACCATCGATCACCACGTGCTCCCGCTCCACCAATGGCGGCTGCCCGGGCCCGGGCGGCCGCCATTGGCGGAGCGGGAGCACGTGGCCACTGGCTGGGTGAGGTCACGTGGGGCGCGGGGCGGTGACGTCACCCTTTGTCCCTTCTTTGGGAGTGAGGAAGTTGGCAACCCTACTAATGCGGGACAAGGGCGGTCCCGTACGGGACAAAACCAATTTAGTCCAAAATATGGGATGTCCCGGCTAATACGGAACAGTTGGCAACCCTAAGTGAGATACAGGTGCAATGAAAAACTTACAGCACATCGCAGGCATGGAGACTCAGGCAACATACAAAAACAAATTCTACACGACAATGAGGAAAAAAAAGACATCAGTGCTAAACACCATTAGAAAACAGGTCCATAAGGTGGTCCATCGTGTCCATTGCCGAGATAGGACTAGGGTTGTGCAGGTCAGTTCAAGAACCTGACTACTGTAAGAAAGTCCCCATTCAATTTCCCGAATTATCACATTGATTTTCTGACTACAACTTAAATAAAAATGGTTCATATTTTCTGAGGGCTGTGGTCATTTCTGGACAGGTTTTTAAAATTTAAGTATTTGGCTTGAAGCCAGAGAACATGCTCAGGCAAGAGCAATACAAATTGGAAAATGCAAGGAATAAGTATTTTTTCCACCATAATTTTTGTTAATTTTCAATATAGTAATAGTAATATTATTAAAGATGGATGTTCACTTTCTCACTTCAGTTATAACTGGGCATACATTTTACAATAAGGACAATGAGATTTCTTACCTTGGGAGACTAAAGTTGGTTAGAGATGCCAGATTATGAGGAAAGCACCACTAATGGTTCAGGATGGATACTTCAATGGATCTTTTTAAGGCGGAGATTGACAGATTCTTGATTAGTACGGGTGTCAAGGGTTTTGGGGAGAAGGCAGGAGAACGGGGTTGTGAGGGAAAGATAGATCAGCCACGATTGAATGGTGGAGTCGACTTGATGGGCCGAATGGCCTAATTCTACTTCGAGACTTTATTGGATACAAAGATGGCCTTCGGAAATTAGGCACAATTGTGGATATGTCAGTTGTAAAAGTTGTCTCAAAGTTGGGGAAAATCAAGTGGCCAACTCTTGTCTTGACAGGAGTTTCAGTAATCACTTGTTGCAAAGAAGTGTACCACAGAGTGCACACTTTCCATTCTGTGCATAAACTGAGCAAAAAAAATGTGCTGTTAGCAAGTGACGCAACTAGAATTAAATTGGAACTGTCTGGCTTGGAGATATTGGTGCAAATGCAGGGAAGGAACTTGCTGGTTAATTTCACAGTGTCAAACGAAAATAGGTCAATCTGAAATTCAGACTATCCCAAATTCATTCAAATTTAAATTCAGTTCTTCTAGACACATTTTGCCATGAGGTTACCCGTTTACTGGAAGGCATTCACCAATAAAGATAAACAAACAAAGAGAAGTCTGCTTCTCTAAGAAGCCACAGAGAAGTCTGCCGGGTCTAAAGACGACCTGCACACGGGGGACAATTTCTAATTTTACCAAGCCAAATAACCTACAAACCGGTTGTGTCCGAAGAAGGGTCTCGACCCGAAACGTCACCCATTCCATCTCTCCAGAGTTGCTGAGTTACTCCAGCATTTTAGATTTTCTTTTAGATTTAGAGATACAGCGCAGAAACAGGCCCTTCGGCCGACCGGGTCCGCACCGCCCAGCGATCCCCGCACATTAACACTATCCTATACCCACTAGGGACAATTTTTACATTTGCCCAGCCAATTAACCTACAAACCTGTACGTCTTTGGAGTGTGGGAGGAAACCGAAGATATCGGAGAAAACCCACGCAGGTCACGGGGAGAACGTACAAACTTCGTACAGACGGCGCCCGTAGTCAGGATCGTACCTGAGTCTCCGGCGCTGCATTCGCTGTAAGGCAGCAACTCTACCGCTGCGCCACCGTGCCGCCCTTCGGTGTAAACCAGCGTCTGCAGTTGCTTCCTGCACAAAACTCTGCTCTTGCTTCGCCCACCCTGTCACTTGGGCGCTCAGTAATACAAATGCAGGCAATTATTATACACATTCTTGAATTTTAAAGAATTTTATTTATCAAAGCAGACTTGAAAAGACTTCATTGCTCAGGAGAGAAGAGGCAGCAATAAAGAAATCACAGGCAAAAGAAAACTGAAAAACTAAATAGGATATTGTCAAGACATTCCCAAATTCTATATTGAGACGTCCATGTGAGAGATCTCATAATTCCATGCAAATGCAAAACTGCATTTTGATGAGCAGTGATTTAGAGATACAACGGTTTAGAGCTACAATGTGGAAACAGCCCCTTCAGCCCACCGAGTCCGCGCTGACCGATGATCACCCATACACTAGTTATATCCTAGACACGAGGGACAATTTACATTGGTCAATCTGAAATTCAGACTATCCCAAATTCATTCAAATTTAAATTCAGTTCTTCTAGACACATTTTGCCATGAGGTTACCCGTTTACTGGAAGGCATTCACCAATAAAGATAAACAAACAAAGAGAAGTCTGCTTCTCTAAGAAGCCACAGAGAAGTCTGCCGGGTCTAAAGACGACCTGCACACGGGGGACAATTTCAATTTTACCAAGCCAAATAACCTACAAACCGGTTGTGTCCGAAGAAGGGTCTCGACCCGAAACGTCACCCATTCCTTCTCTCCAGAGTTGCTGCCTTGTCCCGCTGAGTTACTCCAGCATTTTAGATTTTTTTTTTAGATTTAGAGATACAGCGCAGAAACAGGCCCTTCGGCCCACCGGGGCCGCCCCGCCCAGTGATCCCCGCACATTAACACTATCCTACACCCACTAGGGACAATTTTTACATCTGCCCAGCCAATTAACCTACAAACCTGAGCGTCTTTGGAGTGTGGGAGGGAAACCGAAGATCTCGGAGAAAACCCACGCAGGTCACGGGGAGAACGTACAAACTCCGTACAGTACAGCGCCCGTAGTCAGGATCGAACCCGAGTCTCCGGCGCTGCATCCGCTGTAAGGCAGCAACTCTACCGCTGCGCCACCGTGCCGCCCTTCGGTGTAAACCAGCGTCTGCAGTTGCTTCCTGCACAAAACTCTGCTCTTGCTTCGCCCACCCTGTCACTTGGGCCCTCAGTAATACAAATGCAGGCAATTATTATACACATTCTTGAATTTTAAAGAATTTTATTTATCAAAGCAGACTTGAAAAGGCTTCATTGCTCAGGAGAGAAGAGGCAGCAATAAAGAAATCACAGGCAAAAGAAAACTGAAAAACTAAATAGGATATTGTCAAGACATTCCCAAATTCTATATTGAGACGTCCATGTGAGAGATCTCATAATTCCATGCAAATGCAAAACTGCATTTTGATGAGCAATGATTTAGAGATACAACGGTTTAGAGCTACAATGTGGAAACAGCCCCTTCAGCCCACCGAGTCCGCGCTGACCGATGATCACCCATACACTAGTTATATCCTAGACACGAGGGACAATTTACACAAGTTAATTAACCTACAAACCTGCACGTCTTTGGAATGTTGGGAGGAAACCGGAGTACGGACAACCCCCTTAGTCAGGATCGAACCTGGGTCTCTGATGCTGTAAGGCAGTAATTCTAGCGCTGTGCCGCCACTTTGCCAGAGTGCCACCCTCAGTTCTACTAATGCCCAGTAACAGCTCCACTGTTACATCCTGGTTGATAGTCTTAGTAATAGAAGCCTTGAACACCTGTAGTTGATTATGACATTCCTTGACCACAAGGTCCATCTGTATACATACTGCACAGTTCCTAAATATTTTCTTTAAACGATGTTTAAATTTTAATTGAAATTCTAAATGGATGTGATGACCCAGAGGGGTAGTTCTCTGCCAATTCAGAATTTGCTTCTTGACTAACTATTCAACTTCACTTATCTATACACTAAAACTCTCGTTTGTTATCTTGTTTATGACTGAACTTCAGCCAAAACGGTACGCGATAGCGCAACAATTTTAGGCCCACCTTACGCACCATAGTCACTTTAGTGATAATGCAAGTAGTTTTATTGAAATCGGTGTTATATTTTTTAAGTTATTCACATTTTTAAGTTTAAAAGGAGGGGAGGGGGAGGGGAGGAGGGAGGGAGGGAGGGGGAAGGGGGGACTGGGGGAGAAGGGAGAGGGGAGGGGGGGGGTTGAGGAGAGAGGGGGAGGACAGGGTGCTGCACCAATGCAGGAGAGGTTTGGGCCCAACGGGTCCACTTGGTCTAGTTGATAATAAACTGTCTTTGCTAATTCAAGTAAGAAAGATGAACAGTTTGATCATTGCTCGAGAGCACTGCACACATTGCGAGGTAGTTAATTTATTTTAATGGGTTTTTATTAATCATCCCAAGCTAATTTGACAGATTCAGGAAGGCAGAATTGGTTTTCTATCGGGAAGGCAAAGCTCTGATTTAGATCACAAGTCATTGGAGCAGAGTTAGGCCATTCGACCCATCGAGTGTGATCCGTCATTCGACCATTTTTCCTTTTTAAACGGAATAAGTTTATTGGCCACGTATGTACACATACAAGGAATGTGCCTTGGTGCTCCACTCGCAAGTAACAACGTGAACATATAGTAAACAATTAAGAATAAAGCATAAAACATTAAGACATTACAGTTTAAACATGTGGGTGAAATAAACCAGAGCAAAAAGAGACCACAGACTTTTGGTTATTGAGTAGAACTACAACTCGCGGAAAAAAAGTTGTTTTTATGTCTGGCTGTGGCTGCTTTGACAGTCTGGAGTCGCCTTCCAGAGGGGAAGTACTTCAAAAAGTTTTTAGTTTATAGTTTAGTTTAGAGATAGAGCTCGGAAACAGGCCCTTCGGCCCACCATGTTCGCACCGACTAGCGATCCCCGCACATTGACACTATCCTACGCACACTAGGGACAATTTACACATACCCCAAGCCAATTAACTGACATACCTGTATGTCTTTGGAGCGTGGGAGGAAACCGAAGATCTCTGAGAAAACCCCACACGGCCACTGGGAGAACGCACAGACTCCGTACAGACAGCACCCGTAGTTGGGATCGAACCCGGGCACCTGGTGCTGCAATCGCCGTAAGGCAGCAACTCTACCACTGCCCCACCGTTCTCAACCCCATTCTCCTGCCTTTTCTCCATAGCCTTTGATTCTTACTAATCAAGAACCGATCAATCTCCACTTTAAAAATACCCCAGACATGGCCTCCACAGCTATCAGTGGCAATGAATTCCTCAGATTCACCACCTTCTGGCCAAAGGTATTCCTCCACAACCCCATTCTAAAGGAGCGTCTTTCACATCAGCAGAGTAGCAACGTTGCATGGAATTCTCCCGAGACGTGAGATACAGCCCACACAGCCCACCCAAACAGCAATCACCCCACACACTAACACTAACACTATCCTACACTCGCTAGGGACAATTTACAACTTTACCAAAGCCAATTAAACCTCAAACCTATACATATTTGGAGTGTGGGAGGAAACCGGAGCGCCTGGAGAAAAACCCACGCGGTCACAGGGAGAACGTACAAACGCCGTCAGGATCGAACCCAGGTCTCTGGCGCTGTAAGGCTGCAACTCTACCGCTGAGCCGCCTGTGCCAGCAGCTTTAATTGAAAAACCATAAATGGTAAGTGTATGCAGATATATGCTTCACAGTTCTGCCCAACAGCAAAAAGGGGGGGGGGAAATACCCTGCAGATCACAGGCAAATGGTGTTTATCCACCACAACAATTGATGTGGGAGGAGAATGCAGTGTATCAGATTATTGCTCCATTCTCACTATCCTGCTGTGATAGAGAAAGCCCAGTCATTAAAGGCATAGCATCAGACTCAAACTAACAGGGTATGTGGATGAACAAAGAGTGGGCTCAATAGACAATAGGTGCAGGAGGAGGCCATTCGGCCCTTCGAGCCAGCACCGCCATTCAATGTGATCATGGCTGATCATTCTCAATCAGTACCCCGTTCCTGCCTTCTCCCCGTACCCCCTGACTCCGCTATCCTTAAGAGCTCTATCTAGCTCTCTCTTGAATGACAATAGACAATAGACAATAGGTGCAGGAGTAGGCCATTCAGCCCTTCGAGCCAGCACCGCCATTCAATGCGATCATGGCTGATCACTCTCAATCAGTACCCCGTTCCTGCCTTCTCCCCATACCCCCTCACTCCGCTATCCTTAAGAGCTCTATCCAGCTCTCTCTTGAAAGCATCCAACGAACTGGCCTCCACTGCCTTCTGAGGCAGAGAATTCCACACCTTCACCACTCTGACTGAAAAAGTTTTTCCTCATCTCCGTTCTAAATGGCCTACCCCTTATTCTTAAACTGTGGCCCCTTGTTCAGGACTACCCCAACATTGGGAACATGTTATCTGCCTCTAATGTGTCCAATCCCCTAATTATCTTATATGTTTCAATAAGATCCCCCCTCATCCTTCTAAATTCCAGTGTATACAATCCCAATCGCTCCAGCCTTTCAACATACGACAATCCTGACATTCCGGGAATTAACCTAGTGAACCTACGCTGCACGCCCTCCATAGCAAGAATATCCTTCCTCAAATTTGGAGACCAAAACTGCACACAGTACTCCAGGTGCGGTCTCACCAGGGCCCGGTACAACTGTAGAAGGACCTCTTTGCTCCTATACTTAACTCCTCTTGTTACGAAGGCCAACATTCCATTGGCTTTCTTCACTGCCTGCTGTACCTGCATGCTTCCTTTCATTGACTGATGCACTAGGACACCCAGATCTCGTTGAACTCCCCCTCCTCCTAACTTGACACCATTCAGATAATAATCTGCCTTTCTATTCTTACTTCCAAAGTGAATAACCTCACACTTATCTACATTAAACTGCATCTGCCATGTATCCGCCCACTCACACAACCTGTCCAAGTCACCCTGCAGCCTTATTGCATCTTCCTCACAATTCACACTACCCCCCAACTTAGTATCATCTGCAAATTTGCTAATGGTACTTTTAATCCCTTCGTCTAAGTCATTGATGTATATCGTAAATAGCTGGGGTCCCAGCACCGAACCTTGCGGTACCCCACTGGTCACTGCCTGCCATTCCGAAAGGGACCCATTTATCCCCACTCTTTGCTTTCTGTCTGTCAACCAATTTTCTGTCCATGTCAGTACCCTACCCCCAATACCATGTGCCCTAATTTTGCCCACTAATCTCCTATGTGGGACCTTGTCGAAGGCTTTCTGAAAGTCGAGGTACACCACATCCACTGACTCTCCCTTGTCAATTTTCCTAGTTACATCCTCAAAAAATTCCAGTAGATTTGTCAAGCATGATTTCCCCTTCGTAAATCCATGCTGACTCGGAATGATCCCGTTACTGCTATCCAAATGCTCAGCAATTTCGTCTTTTATAATTGACTCCAGCATCTTCCTCACCACTGATGTCAGACTAACTGGTCTATAATTACCCGTTTTCTCTCTCCCTCCTTTCTTAAAAAGGGGGATAACATTTGCTATCCTCCAATCCACAGGGACTGATCCTGAATCTATAGAACATTGAAAAATGATCTCCAATGCTTCCACTATTTCTAGAGCCACCTCCTTAAGTACTCTGGGATGCAGACCATCAGGCCCTGGGGATTTATCAGCCTTCAGTCCCATCAGTCTACCCAAAACCATTTCCTGCCTAATGTGGATTTCCTTCAGTTCCTCCATCACCCTAGGTTCTCCGGCCCCTAGAACATTTGGGAGATTGTGTGTATCTTCCTCAGTGAAGACAGATCCAAAGTAACGGTTTAACTTGTCTGCCATTTCTTTGTTCCCCATAATAAATTCCCCTGCTTCTGTCTTCAAGGGACCCACATTTGCCTTGACTATTTTTTTCCTCTTCACGTACCTAAAAAAACTTTTGCTATCCTCCTTTATATTATTGGCTAGTTTACCCTCGTACCTCATCTTTTCTCCCCGTATTGCCTTTTTAGTTAACTTTTGTTGCTCTTTAAAAGAGTCCCAATCCTCTGTCTTCCCACTCTTCTTTGCTATGTTATACTTCCTCTCCTTAATTTTTATGCTGTCCCTGACTTCCCTTGTCAGCCACAGGTGTCTCTTACTCCCCTTAGAGTCTTTCCACCTCTTTGGAATAAATTGATCCTGCAACCTCTGCATTATTCCCAGGAATACCTGCCATTGCTGTTCTACCGTCTTCCCTGCTAGGGCCTCCTTCCAGTCAATTTTGGCCAGCTCCCGCCTCATGCCTCTGTAATCCCCTTTGCTATACTGTAATACCGACACTTCCGATTTTCCCTTCTGCCTTTCCATTTGCAGAGTAAAACTTATCATGTTGTGATCACTGCCTCCTAATGGCTCTTTTACCTCTAGTCCCCTTATCAGATCAGGATCATTACACAACACTAAATCCAGAATTGCCTTCTCCCTGGTAGGCTCCAGTACAAGCTGTTCTAAGAATCCATCTCGAAGGCACTCTACAAACTCTCTTTCCTGGGGTCCATTTCCAACCTGATTTTCCCAGTCTACCTGCATGTTGAAATCTCCCATAACCACCGTAGCATTACATTTTTGACACGCCAATTTTATCTCCTGATTCAACTTGCACCCTATGTCGAGGCTACTGTTTGGGGGCCTATAGATAACTCCCATTAGGGTCTTTTTACCCTTACAATTTCTCATTTCTATCCATACTGATTCAACATCTCCTGATTCTATGTCACCCCTTGCAAGGGAATGAATATCATTCCTTACCATCAGAGCAACCCCACCCCCTCTGCCCACCTGTCTGTCTTTTCTATACGTTGTGTACCCCTGAATATTCAGTTCCCAGCCCTGGTCCTCTTGTAGCCATGTCTCAGTGATCCCTACAACATCATACTTGCCCATGACTAACTGAGCCTCAAGCTCATCCACTTTATTTTTTATACTACGCGCATTTAAGTACAACACTTTAACTTCTGTATTTACCTCCCCTCTCACATCGGTCACAATTGGCCCTGCCCTTAATTTCTTTTCCCCTCTAGAACTTCTGTTCCCATTCTTCCGAGTCTTTTGCAATATCTCCTGTATTCCATTTTACCTCATCTTCATATTCACAATTTGTTAACCCCTCCCCCCACTACTTAGTTTAAAGCCACAGGTGTCACACTAGCAAACCTGCCTGCCAGAATGTTTGTCCCCCTGCTGTTAAGATGCAACCCGTCCCTTTTGTACAAGTCACCCCTAGCCCAGAAGAGATCCCAGTGGTCCAGAAATCTAAATCCCTGCTCTCTGCACCAGTCCCTCAGCCATAAATTCATACCCTCTATCTCTCTGTTCCTGGCCTCACCAGCACGAGGTACCGGTAGCAGTCCAGAGATAACCACCTTCGACGTCCTACTTCTCAGTGTTTTTCCCAACTCTCTAAACTCCCGCTGTAGCACCTCCTTCCTCTTCCGCCCGACGTCATTCGTGCCCACGTGCACAACGACTTCAGGTTGATCGCCTTCCCTCACTAGGATTTTCTGAAGCCGGTCCGTGATGTGTTGAACCCTGGCACCAGGGAGGCAACAGACCATCCTCAAGTCCCTCCTGCTGCCACAGAATCTTCTGTCCGTCCCTCGGACTATGGAGTCACCGACCACTACGGCTCTTCCTGACTTCGGTCTCCCCTGTCGAGTATCCTTGCCAACAGGTCCGCCACTCGGACTGGAAACGTCTTCTGCCCCGACAGTTCCCAAGAGGGTATACCTATTTGCAATAGGCACAGCCACTGGGGTCTCCTGTAGTCCTCGTCCACTCCCCCCTGAAACAGTCTCCCACCTTCGCTCGACCTGGACCCTTGGCGTGACAGCCTCACAATAGGTCCTGTCGAGGAAACTCTCGCATTCCCGGATGGCCCTGAGGTCATCCAACTGCCTCTCCAACTCCACCACACGTCCCTTCAGGAGCTGCACCTGGACACAGTTCTTGCAGGTGTAGCTCCCAGAAGCTCCAGCGACGTCCCTGTCTTCCCACATCCTGCAGGAAACACACTACACCAACTTTTCCGCCATCACCTTGTGCCTATAACCAGCTCTGGCTTAAAACAATTGTATCCTCCTCACCTCAGCCTCCTCGCCGAAGACTCGCAGCCAAAGACTCGCACTTTTCTCACAGGGCTGCACCTGAACAGGGCTGCACCTGAACAGGGCTGCACCTGAACAGGGCTGCACCTGAACAGGGCTGCACCTGAACAGGGCTGCACCTGAACAGGGCTGCACCTGAACAGGGCTGCACCCTTTTGCAAGTCTTGCTTATATCACCAATTAAATTGCCTGATTGTCCAATTTACCTGACTTCTCACTTAAATTAGCACTTACTTTTCTTCTCAGCCAATGGGCGTCCTTGCTCTGCTCCCGGACTTTTCAAATTGACTACTAGCTTCCTCTTGGCGCTCTTTTTAAACTGCCTGTTCAACTGTAATTAGCACTTACTTTTCTGCTCAGCCAACGGGCGTCCTTGCTCTGCTCCCGGACTTTTCAAAATGCATTCAGAGAATTGGCCTCCACTGCCTTCTGAGGCAGAGAATTCCACAGATTCACAACTCTCTGACTGACAAAAGTTTTTCGTCATCTCAGTTCTAAATGGCCTACCCCTTATTCTTAAACTGTGGCCCCTTGTTCTGGACTCCCCCAACATTGGGAACATGTTTCCTGCCTCTAACGTGTCCAACCCCTTAATAATCTTATACGTTTCGATAAGATCTCCTCTCATCCTTCTAAATTCCAGTGTATACAAGCCTAGTCGCTCCAGTCTTTCAACATATGATAGTCCCGCCATTCCGGGAATTAACCTAGTAAACCTATGCTGCACGCCCTCAATAGCAAGAATATCCTTCCTCCAATTTGGAGACCAAAACTGCACACAGTACTCCAGGCTCGTATCGTTCTAAGTTCCACAACATTTCATAAGTTGACTGAGTTCATGAGCCTTTGTCCATTTTGTCAGGAGGGCTGAAATGTTAGCATCCGTTAGCAGGGTTGAAGTTACACATCGGACAACCCCTGATCATATTGAACGGCAGATATGGGCAAGTCTGAAGACCGACCCCGACCTGAAGCGTCCCTTGGCCATGTTCTCCAGGGATGTTGCCTGACCTGCCGAGTTACTTCCATCATGCTGTGGTTTTCCTTGGTAAACCGGTATCTGCAGTTCTTGTTTCTACATTCCAAGGTTTATATAGTCAGGATTTGTCATATTTTTTTCCTGCTCAGTTTAGTTTAGAGATACAGTGCAGAAACATGACCTTCGGCCCACCGAGTTCACACTGACCACCGATCCCCGCACACCAACACTAATTTACACACACTGGGGATAATTTTACAATTACACCAAGCCAATTAACCTAGAAAACCTGTAGGTCTTTGGAGCGTGGGAAGAAACGGGAAATCCCGGAGAAAACCCACGCAGGTCACAGGGAGAACGTACAAACTCCGTACAGACAGCACCCGTGATCAGGATCGAACCCGGGTCTCTGGCGCTGTGAGGTAGCAACTCTACTGCTGAGCCACCTGTGCTAGCAGCTTTAATTGAAATACCATACGTGCTAAGTGTACGCAGATATATGCTTGGCAGCTGCTGCTATTACAGTCAGTGTGATGTTTTGTTTACTGATGTACACTTTGTACACCATAAATAACGGCAGCAGCTCTACCCATGTCCCCAGTGTTAGAAACATAGAAAATAGGTGCATGAGTAGGCCATTCAGCCCATCGAGCCACCACCGCCATTCAATATGATCCAAAATCAGTACCCCGTTCCTGCTTTTTCCCCAATATCCCTTAATTCCACTAGCCCCAAGAGCTAAATCTTGAAAGTATCCAATGAATTGGCCTCCACTGCCTTCTGTGGCAGAGAATTCCACAGATTCACAACTCTCTGGGTGGAAAACGTTGCCTCAGACGACGTGACACCCGGTCACGATGTGCAGATCATCCCCCTGTGGTTGTGGGCACAGAAGCCAGTCAGTGACATTTCTTGCCCAGGATATTTTTAGAAACGACCAGACAACGAGCAAGTCTCGTGAATTTTTGAAGTTTTTGTTTTGTGCTGGTGGTCTGTGTTGCCAAGTGCTAAATGCCCAACATGGCTAAACCTCGGCAGTTCTGAGCATTTACAATTGCAGCGTTCGGTGAAGTCTATAAATAAAATCAGACAGCTTGACATTGCTCTTATAAGACCGTTATAATGATTATTTATGAATTGAGACTCACGATGGCTTAGAGAGGCTGAGGATAGATTGCACTGACTTGTTTTATGTTCCTTCAGTTCAGAAGGCTTAGAGGTGATATTTAATGCAATTAAGGAATTTGGTTCATATCCTGTTTTGTTTTTAGATAACTGATCAAAGTCAGGACAATGGTGTTGATGCTGCAATTTGCTTCAGTGTCTTCCTCATGCTAGATTAAGGAAAATAAGTCATTTATCACACTTGAATAAGAATTGGGTCATTCGACCAATGGAGTCTGCTCCACCATTTGATCATGGCTGATTCATTTTTCCCTCTCAACCCCATTCTCCTGCCCTCTCCCCGTAACCTTTGATACCCTAACTTATCAAAAACCTCTCATAAATACCTAAAACATGGCCTCCAGTTATCTGTTGTCATGAATTCCACAGATTCACCATTTTAGTGTCCTCCTCGTATTAAATTTAGGAAAATAAATTATCACACTTGAATAATACTTTAAAAAAACAGAAGAGGTACATCAGAGTGGGTTATGCATTAATGGGCCTTGTAGATGTATATTCAGTGCCCAGATTCACGTGTAAGATAGCCATTAAGCGTAAGCCACTTATCCATTACGAAGTAGGTGAAGTCCGATTCAGGGCCTAGAGTCAGAAGAAAGGTCCCGACGTGAAACATATCACTTATCCATGTTCTCCAGAGATGCTGTCTGACCTGCTGAGTTACTCCAGCACTCTGTGTCATTTTTTTGTAAACCAACGTCTGCAATTCCTTGTTTCAACATTTAAAATTCATTTGGACAGATACTTGAATGGGAAGGATTTGAGGAATATGGGTCAGTTGCAGGCAAACAAGCCAAGTGTATATTAGTCAGCAAGGACATGTTGGGCCAGAGGGCTGCATGACCCTATGATTTTAAATGTACTGGGTTGTTGTAAAAATATTCATGGTTCCTCGTATACTTCAGGGTTCAAGGGATGTGGACAATGTGCAGGCAGAGGAGATTAGATTAACTTGACATCATGTTAGCTCATAAGTGATAGGAGCAGAATTAGGCCATTCGGCCCTTCAAGTCTACTCCACCATTCAATCATGGCTGATCTATCTCCCCCTCCTAACCCCATTCTCCAGCCTTCTCCCCATGATACCCGTACTAATCAACAATCTATCTATCCCTGCCTTAAAAATATCCATTGACGGCCTCCACAGCCTTCTGCGGCAAAGAATTCCACAGATTCACCACCCTCTGACTAAAGAAACTCCTCCTCATCTCCTCCTTAAAGCAACACCCTTTAATTCTAAGGCTATGACCTCTCCTGGACTCTCCCACTGGTGGAAACATCCTCTCCACATCCACTCTATCCAAGCCTTTCACTATGTGATTAGTTTCAATGAGGTCCCCCCCCTCATCGTTCTACGGCACGGTCATTTTGGCCCAAAGGACCTGTGCTGGGCTGTACTATTCTATGAATGACACAGATATTCCCCCAGAACTTAAAATGCAACACAACACTATCATTTTTTTCCCCTTCCTAACCAGCACCAGGAACCAGGAAGCGAGAACACATAGAACACCAAATCACATCGCAAGCATAGGTTAAAAGAACAGACATGCCATGTAGAATTGAGAACTCATGGACCATTCTCATCCTAAGACTAGGTTTGAAGTATTAAGCAGCTTTCGAATATTGCAGGTATGAAAGGATTTTTTTTGTCTTTCTTTTGAGCTACTGCCTAATCGATGCAAAACGAGCTCTGGAGACAACTGAGATTCGTGCTTGTCCATTTCGCTCTAGATCCTTCTCATAATCAAACACGCACCACTCTTTCAAAACGTTTAGGAAGGAACTGCAGATGCTGTTTAAACCGAAGATAGACACAAAATGCTGGAGTAACTCAGCGGGGGCTGGCAGCATCTCTGGAGAAAGGAATGGATGACGTTTCGGGTTAAGACCCTTCTAAAACAGAAATTCCCCCAAACATCTTTAAATTTTGCCCCCGTCACGTTTAATGCTGTACCTGCTAGACTTTGGCATTCAGAAGTGCTAACCCATAGAAAATGTCTTCCAAAGTGCCCAGCTTACACACACTGACACTATCCTACACACTAGGGACAATTTAACCAAACCAATTAACCTACAAACCTGTTCTGTCTGAAAAAGGGTCTCAACCCGAAACCTCACCCATTCCTCTCCAGAGACGCTGCCTGTCCCGCTGAGTTACTCCAGCATTTGGGACTACCACTCTTTCAAAGGTCACCAATATGATTGCCTTATTGCAATAAAATAAAACAAGTAGTTTGTCTCTTCTCTAGTGTGATAATAAACGTCAGGTGCACGGATGATTCAGTGATGCAATGTACTAAATGTACAAGGATAAATAAAAACACTTACCTCCTCAAAGAGTCATTTAGTATTTCAGACGACCCAGAGAGCTTCCTGAAACGTGGCGTTTCCAGATTAGATGTTTTCCTTCCTTGTGTAGATTGCTGCCAAGCTGTGAAAGAGCGAAGTTGAATATAAAGGTTGTTAATGAGGCAGAGGTGATGATATAAATATTTGGCATCTATCAAGAATAATTTATCTTCCTTCCTGCCTCTTGCCGAGTGGCGTTTATTAAACATAAACTCTCATCCACGTAGCTCTACTTGATTCATCACCAGAGATCAGTACGTGCATCCTGTTCGCTACGATAATACCGACATTGCCGAATAACCATATACGCACACGTAGCGGTAGAGTTGCTGCCTCACCGCGCCAGAGACCCGGGTTAGATCCTGACCATGGATGCTGTCTGCACACTCTCCCTGTGACCATGTGGGTTTTCTCCGGGTGCTCCGGTTTCCTCCCATACTCCAAGGACACACAGGTTTGAGGGTTAATTAGCTCGGTAAAATTGTAAATTGTCGCTCGTGTGTTGGATAGTGCAAGTGTGCAGGGGAATCGCTGGTCGGTACAGACTCTGTGTATATATAAACTCGTTTCCGCGTTGTATCGCTGATCTAAACTAAAAATGGAGGAAATGTGCACAGAAATTAAATGGACGGAAATGGATGGAAGCCGCAATGATGCAATGGAGATTTAGTAGCAAAATAACTGCAGATGCAGGTACAAATCGAAGGCAGACACAAAATGCTGGAGTAACTCTGCGGGTCAGGCAGCATCTCAGGAGAGAAGGAATGGGTGACATTGTGGGTCGAGACCCTTCTTCAGACTGATGTCAGGGGAGGGGGAGGGACAAAGATAGGATGTAGTGGGAGACAGGAAGACAGTGGGAGAACTGGGAAAGGGAGGGGAAAGGGAGGGACAGAGGAACTATCTGAAGTTAGAGAAGTCAATGTTCATACCGCTGGGGTGGAAACTGCCCAAGTGAAATATGAGATGCTGTTCCTCCAATTTGCGCTGGGCCTGCCTTTAGTATCATGAGACAACGTCATTATATTTGCTCTTGCAAACTCTACAAAAATTCTCGGAAAAATATACATTTAAAAAATATCCATGTTATCGCTTATTGGGAATGCAAAATTTGCAAATCCCAACCTTCAGGATTATAAAGTGTCCTCACTGAGGAAACATCTCTCTCCTTGAGTAATTGTGTCATTTACCAAAAAAAACATTGGTTTTTTTCAGCTCTGACTATAAAGGATTTTAATGTGGAAGCAAGAAAAGCACGGTGGCGCAGCGGTAGATTTGCTGCCTTACAGCAAATGCAGCGCCGGAGACTCGGGTTCGATCCTGACTACGGGCGCCGACTGTATGGAGTTTGTACGTTCTCCCCGTGACCGGCGTGGGTTTTCTCCGAGATCTTCAGTTTCCTCCCACACTCCAAAGACGTACATGTATGTAGGTTAATTGGCTGGGCAAATGTTAAAAAAATTGTCCCTAGTGTGTGTAGGATAGTGTTAATGTGCGGGGATCGCTGGGCGGCGCGGACCTGGTGGGCCGAAGGGCCTGTTTCTGTGCTGTATCTCTAACTCTAAATCTAAAATCTTTAATGTTTGGAGAAAAATAACCGATGTTGGAATTCCAAACCAAAAATAGAAAATGCTGGAAGCTCTCTGCAGGCCAGTCCGCGCCACTGGGGAGAGAAACAGGGCTTTATGTCGAAGACCCTTGATTAGAACTGGAAAAGGGTGAGAAAACGTGTATTAAGTTGCAGAGAGGAAAAGAGTGGGGAGAACGTGGCAAAATGGCTGATAAGGTAAAAAAAAAAAAAAATCATTGTCAAAATAACAATTACTTTTTAAAAAAAAGTTACATAGGCAGTAAAGAAAAAGATTTAAACAGAAGAGTAAACCCAAATCAGAAGAGTACAACCAAGTTTGTGGAGAGAAATAACTACATAAAATTCAATAGAAAGATCCAAACATAGCAACATGCTGAATTGAAAGAAGTGCAGTTCCATGCACTTATCTTTGGGCATTGTTGAAACAAGCTACCAGGAAATAGATAGTCAAGGGTCAAGTGCATTTGATTGTCATATATGTACTGAGACGCAAGAATGGAATTCTAATTTGCAGCAACACCACCGGTTCAGAAACAAACAGACAGCGTGAGAGAACCTTTTGTTTGCAAACCGGTTGTGCTGCTGCAAGTAAGAATCGCGTTGTTACCTTTCAGTGCACATGGAAATAAAACACTCTTAACTCTTGACTATCTGTTTCCTTGCAGAAAGGAAGTCAGAGTGGAAGTCCAATGATAATCCTTGCGGACTGAAGGGAGGGGGTTCCACGTAGCGGGCACCCAATACGCAGCTGGTTTCTCCCACGCAGAAGAGACCAACTTGTGGGCATCAGATGCACTTCAGTAAATCCGGAGAAGTGCAAGCAAAATTTTGTCTACAAAATCTGTTCAGGTTCGGGGATGGTGAGATAGGAAGAGAGAAAAGGGCAAGTATTGCATGGAAAGATGTGGTGAGAACATGTTTGGTGGAGGTGGAAGAGGAGAAACAATGAGTTCCGTCAGCAGGATCGTACCTCCGGGATCCTGAAAATGGAGGTTGGATTGGGGCTGGGATAGTTTCTGAATCGATTGTGCTGCTGCAAAATAAGAATAGCACTTTCCTTCTCTCAGCCAGAACAAGGGTAGGGGGCTGTCTTCTACTTCCAGACCACCAGCCTACAACGTTCAACGTTCAATTTTCCTCCATGAGTTCCCACTACCTTCAGCAGCATGGCACATTGGCCCAGCTGGTGGAGCTGCAGAGACCCTGGATCAAACCTGCCCTTTGGTTCTGCCTGTGTGGAGTTTGCGCGTTCTCCCTTGTGACCATGTGGGTTTCCTCCCACGTGCCAAAGATGTTAATTGGCCTCTGTAAAATTGCTCCTCGAGCGTAGGGAATGGGTGAGAAAGTGGGATAACACGGAGCTAATGTGAATGGGTGATCGATGGTCAGTGTGGACTTGATGGGCCGAAGGGTCTATTTCCAGGCTGTATCTCTGAAAATTCATTGAACATTGTAGGCTGGTGGTCTAGAAGTAGAAGACAACCCTACCCTTTATCTGACTGACAGGAAAGAGGGAAAGTCCAGTCACGCAGAAAATAGAGACAGTATCAACAAAGGTAGTGGAGAGGCCTTGGTTTAGGAAATAGGAAGATTTCTTAAAATGTTACGATAGTGGCATGCAAGTGTGGTTGCCAACTTCCTCACTCCCAAATAAGGGACATCGGGTGACGTCACCCCCCGCGCCCCCAAGTGACCTCACCCAGCCAGCGGCCATGCCGGGAGGCGGGTTGCTAGGCAACCTCCGTCAGGCGGCGTCCTGGCCTCCAGGCCTACACTGTCCGGGCCTACAGCGGCCCCGGGGCCTACAGCACTGTCCGGGCCTACAGCGTCGTCCGGGCCTAATATAGCACAAGGGCGGTCCCGTACGGGACGAACCAATTTAGCCCAAAATACGGAATGTCCCAGCTAATACGGGACAGTTGGCAACCCTACATGCAAGAGGCTTTTAGACAGCCTCATGGTTACGCAGGGAATGAAAGGGAACGGATCACGTGCAGGTACAGAAAGACGTAATAATCGCAGTTACCACAGGAGTGGAGAAACTGAGAGAATGCAAAGGAAACCTTGCAGGAAGCAGAGTGGGAGGTGTAGTCACTGTAGGTGTGAGAACAGGTTGCTCAGCCATCCCATGAAATGTAGAGTGAGACGTCAAAGAGGAAGTAGAGCAGGGTGGAAATTGGCAGCAAACAATAGACAATAGACAATAGGTGCAGGAGTAGGCCATTCGGACCTTCGAGCCAGCACTGCCACTCAATGTGATCATGGCTGATCATTCTCAATCAGTACCCCGTTCCTGCTTTCTCCCCATACCCCCTGACTCCGCTATCCTTAAGAGCTCTATCTAGCTCTCTCTTGAATGTATTCAGAGAATTGGCATCCACTGCCCTCTGAGTCAGAGAATTCCACAGATTCACAACTCTCTGACTAAAAAAGTTTTTCCTCATCTCTGTTCTAAATGGCCTACCCCTTATTCTTAAACTGTGGCCCCTGGTTCTGGACTCCCCCAACATTGGGAACATGTTTCCTGCCTCTAACATGTCCAACCCCTTAATAATCTTATACGTTTCGATAAGATCCCCTCTCATCCTTCTAAATTCCAGTGTATACAAACCTAGTCGCTCCAGTCTTTCAACATATGACAGTCCCGCCATTCCGGGAATTAACCTAGTAAACCTACGCTGCACGCCCTCAATAGCAAGAATATCCTTCCTCAAATTTGGAGACCAAAACTGCACACAGTACTCCAGGTGCGGCCTCACTAGGGCCCTGTACAACTGCAGAAGGACCTCTTTGCTCCTATACTCAACTCCTCTTGTTATGAAGGCCAACATTCCATTGGCTTTCTTCACTGCCTGCTGTACCTGCATGCTTCCTTTCAGTGACTGATGCACTAAGACACCCAGATCACGTTGTACGTCCCCTTTTCCTAACTTGACACCATTCAAATAATAATCTGCCTTCCTATTCTTACCACCAAAGTGGATAACCTCACACTTATCCACATTAAACTGCATCTGCCATGCATCCGCCCACTCACACAACCTGTCCAAGTCACCCTGCAACGTCATAGCATCTTCCTCACAGTTCACACTGCCACCTAGCTTTGTATCATCGGCAAATTTGCTAATGGTACTTTTAATCCCTTCATCCAAGTCATTGATGTATATTGTAAATAGCTGCGGTCCAAACACAGAGCCTTGCGGTACCCCACTAGGCTGCCATTCTGAAAGGGACCCATTTTTCCCCACTCTTTGCTTTCTGTCTGTCAACCAACTTTCTATCCATGTCAGTACCCTACCTCCAATACCATGTGCTCCAATTTTGCCCACCAATCTCCTATGTGGGACCTTGTCAAAGGTAAAAAGAAAAGCAGCAATTTACTTGCACTGCCTCCCATTCACAAAGTGGCCTCCTCGACATTGCAGAAATAAAATGCGGATTGGGTCGGCACTTGGCAGAACACTGCCTGTCAATCCACAAGAGTGACCCTGATCTTGCAGCTGCCTCTCACTAGAGCACTCCCTCACCAACCATCAAAGGGTGGCATGGTGGCGCAGCAGTAGAGTTGCTGCCTGACAGCGCCAGGTTCGATCCTGACTATGGGTGCTTGTCCGTACGGAGTTTGTACGTTCTCCCCGTGACCTGCGTGGGTTTTCTCCGAGACCTTCGGTTCCCTCCCACACTCCAAAGACGTACAGGTGCGTAGGTTAATTGGCTTGGTATGAATGTAAAATTGTCCCCAAGGTAGCGTTAATGTATGGAGATCGCCGGCCGGTTGGGTCTGGGTGGGCTTGTTTCCACGCCGTCTCTAAACTAAACGAAACAATCTGCCCTGTCTTCAGTCTCCTACATCACTGTAGTTCGAATAAGTGGCCCTTGGCGTGAAACCTCAGCCTCACTCCCTGCTCAAACTGTCTGACCAGCTGGCTGCTTCCAGCTCAAAGCAATAGGATGCGTTATCAATATGCATTGATATGCAATCAGCGCTGTCCAATATGCAATCAGCGCAGAAGATGGAAAGGGTACAGAGAAGATTTACGAGGATGTTGCCAGGACTCGAGGGTATGAGTTGTCGGGAGAGGTTGAGTAGGCTGGGACTCTATTCCTTGGAGGCAGGAGGATGAGGGGTGATCCTACGGAGGTGTATAAAATCACGAGGGGAATAGATCGGGTAGATGTACAAAGTCTCTTGCCCAGAGTAGGTGAATCGAGGAGCAGAAGACATCGGTTTAAGTTGAAGGAAAAAAGATTTAATAGAAATCTGAGGGGTAACTTTTTCGTACAAAAAGGGAGGTGTGTGTATGGAACAAGCTGCCAGAGGAGGTAGTTGAGGCAGGGACTATCCCAACGTTTAAGAAACAGTTAGACATACATGGATAGGACAGGTTTGGAGGGATGTGGACCAAATGCAGGCAGGTGGGACTAGTGTAGATGGGACAAGTTGGCTGCTGTGGGCAAGTTGGGCTAAAGGGCCTGTTTCCACGCTGTATCACTCTATAACGCCATGAAAGAAGGATCGCAATCCAAAATGTCTGCTGTCAATCCCTTCCGAAGATGCTGTCTGACTCGCAGAGTTACTTCAGCACTTTGTTTCTTATATTTTATAAGAAAATGAAATCTAGTATTTTGCTCAAAGAGTGAAATGAACATTGCACATAGTCGCTAACCATCTTAATGTGCAACATTTTTTTTAGTGTAACTTAGGGGATCGCTGGTCGGTGTGGACTCTGTCGGCCGAAGGGCCTGTTTCCACGCTGTATCGCTAAACTAATTAATGCTTGACCACAGGTCTAGACACTTGTGTATTGTACACAGAGAGATAATAGACAATAGACAATAGGTGCAGGAGTAGGCCATTCAGCCCTTCGAGCCAGCACCGCCATTCAATGCGATCATGGCTGATCACTCCCAATCAGTATCCCGTTCCTGCCTTCTCCCCATACCCCCTCACTCCGCTATCCTTAAGAGCTCTATCCAGCTCTCTCTTGAAAGCATCCAACGAACTGGCCTCCACTGCCTTCTGAGGCAGAGAATTCCACACCTTCACCACTCTCTGACTGAAAAAGTTCTTCCTCATCTCCGTTCTAAATGGCCTACCCCTTATTCTTAAACTGTGGCCCCTTGTTCTGGACTCCCCCAACATTGGGAACATGTTTCCTGCCTCTAATGTGTCCAATCCCCTAATTATCTTATATGTTTCAATAAGATCCCCCCTCATCCTTCTATATTCCAGTGTGTACAAGATAAGATAGGGACTCAAAAAAATGTTTAGGGTAAAGAAAATTGGAAACACAAAAACTGATACAAATTCTCAAAGGCTACTAAGTTGCTGAAACAAGGGCAAAATACCAGGAATCCAGCAAATATTACTCCCTGTAATTTGCCTTTGAGAGCTATTATTGGCATTTAAGATATTGACTATCCGGTATCAGGAGATAAGCTGCGACATTTTGCACAGCTGATGATATTGCATTCAAATAATCTCAAGGATTACCATTAACTTCAGAACATGCATTTAATCTTTGTTGAAGACTCAACAACAGTGTGCACCCTTCCATCACCTCCGATTACCGCCATCATTATCATACGTGGCTCAGACCATGCTGACAGTTGTTCCGAATTAATACGATAGAGCAAAGTGAAAACGCTATGAATATTCAGAAGACACAAAATGCTGGAGTAACTCAGCGGGTCAGGCAGCATCTCTGGAGAAAAGGAATAGGTGATCTTTCGGCTCAAGACCCCTTGTTCAGACTGGCTGAAGAAGGGTCTCGACCCGAAACATCAGCTGCGAGTCTGAAGAAGGGTTACCTTGTCCTTCTGTCCAGAGATGTCATATCATATCATATCATATATATACAGCCGGAAACAGGCCTTTTCGGCCCACCAAGTCCGTGCCGCCCAGTGATCCCCGCACATTAACACTATCCTACACCCACTAGGGACAATTTTTACATTTACCCAGCCAATTAACCTACATACCTGTACGTATTTGGAGTGTGGGAGGAAACCGAAGATCTCGGAGAAAACCCACGCAGGTCACGGGGAGAATGTACAAACTCCATACAGTGCAGCACCCGTAGTCAGGATCGAACCTGAGTCTCCGGCGCTGCATTCGCTGTAAAGCAGCAACTCTACCGCTGTGCTACCGTGCCGCCTGACATGCTGACTCACTCCAGCATTTTGTGTGTATCTTCAGTGTAAACCAGCATCTGCAGTTCCTTCCCATACTATAAATATTTAGTTTGGCCGGGAGGTTTCAGATTAACAATAAGCACCTGTGTTATTGGACATTTCCTGCATTTAAACAAGAATTTAAGAGGAAAACAAAAAGAACCAAGTGGGAGGAGAACACAGTACAACAACTAAATTTACTCCTCACATTCCTTCCCACCATTAGCACCACGATAATATTATCAGGCATCTGGAACACAGATTAATAGAACGTAATAGATTGCATAAGAAAATAACTGCAGATGCTGGTACAAATCGATTTATTCACAAAATGCTGGAGTAACTCAGCAGGTCAGGCAGCATCTCGGGAGAGAAGGAATGGGTGACGTTTCGGGTCGAGACTCTTCTTCAGACTGATGTCAGGGGGCAGACATTAAAAAAAAAGGTAATAGATTGCTTAGCAGGTCACTTTACAAAAGAAAATGTTATTTTGCATCTGGAATGAAGGGCGGGATATGGATGTGCATCAGGCCTTCAGCCAAACTCCAGCATTGTGTGTCTCCCTCCTACAATTGCAATGCCACTCTAGGCAGCTGAAGGAACACAGGTATCAGTTGCAGCTTAGTTTATTGTCACGTGTACCGAGGTACAGTGAATAGCTTTTGTTGCGAGCCATCCAGTCAGCAGAAAAACAACACCTGATTACAATCGAGCCATTTACAGTGACTGTTCTACCTAAGAACACTGAAAAAGTCTGGTCTAACCCAACAGCTGCTGACGACATTCTACCGCTGCACCATAGAGAGCATCCTAACGCATGGCATCCCTGTGTGGTATCTCAGCTGCACGGAGGCAGAGAGGAAAGCTCTTCAGCGGGTAGTCCATAGAGCTCAAAGGACCATCGGAACACAGCTACCAGCCTTGGAGGGCATCTACAACACACGATGCCTCAGAAAAGCCACCAGCATTCACAAAGACTCTTCACACCCCTGCAACAATCTGTTCGAACTTCTACCATCGGGCAGACAATACAAGGCCTTCTACGCCCACACCTCCAGACTCAGAAACAGGTTCATCCCCAGGGCCATAGCTGCCATGAACCGGTCCTGCTGAGCCGGATGGTCACATCGCACAGTGAACCGGCACAGATCTACTTGCACTTTATTCTGTTTTAAAACTGTTACAATTTATTTCATTGGGTTGTTTAAATTAATACTGACTAGCTAATTCATTTATTGTATCGTATGGGAGGCGCATTCCCAATCTCGTTGTACCCCTGTACAATGACAATAAAGATATATTGTATTGTATAAGGTTAGGGCGAGGGTCACCAAAGAGGTAGATAGTAGTTCTGCACTGCTTTCTGGTTGCGGTAGGATAGGTAATGTTACCTCACACTGCCTCGGCAAGGCCAGGAGCATAATCAACATAATCAATCGTACCCTGGCCACTCCCTCTTCTCCCCTCTCCCATCGGGCAATAGGTATAGAAGTGTGAAAAAGAACACCTCCAAATTCAGGGACAGCTTCTTCACAGCTGTTATCAGGCAGCTGAACCATCCTACCACAACCAGAGAGCTGTCCTGGACTTCTATCTACCTCATTGGTGACCCTCGGACTATGCTGGCTTTACCTCGTAGTAAATGTTATTGCTTTACCTACACACTGTAAATAACTCGATTGTAATCATGTATTGGCTTTCCGCTGACTGGATAGCTCGCAACAAAAGCTTTTCACTGTACCTCGGTACAGGTGACAATAAACTAACTGAACTGAATTGAACTCTGCCTCAGTCCCTCCCTGCCAATACACGTTGGCACATTTAAAAGGGTCAATCTTGCAAATCAGTGCTTGATCCTGCCTCTCATCAGTCGCTGATTGGTCTAATGTGAAGATTAGCAGATTAGCTTGTTTATATCACGATTATAAATTCCCAACGGACGGAACTGGGTCCCCGAAAATCACATTTAAGTCTTTAACTTCCCCTTAATAAATAAACATAGAGTCCTACCAGGATGTCATTTTTGGCACAGTGGAACAGTGTTCTGAAAGAAAATACACCAAAAATAAATCAGATAGTCAAGGACACTGCAGGCACAGGTCCAGAAACACACATGCAAACGCATTCTTAAACGTTTCAGACTAAATAGCCCAAGGCCAAAACTAAGACACTCAATAAAGTAGAACCATGGAGAACCAGCTAGGAACAGACATCGCCACCTCCTCAATTCACTGTCGCACCCAACACCACAGCCCCACCCGGCTCGGACACGCCCCGCAAAGAGTGGGTCGCCCTGAACCGGCTCCGCACAGGGATCGGCCGGTTCAACGCCAACGTGCATCGTTGGGGGCTGCGTCCACCAGCAGCCTGCGTGTGTGGAGCAGACCAGCAAACAGCGCAGCACGGCATGTCCAACTGCACTGTCCTCCGTCCCCCTGGTGGAGGGGTAGACCTCACGGCCCTCGACAACAGCACATTGCACTGGCTACAGCGCCTGGAGGGCGTTACATAATTTCTGCTGCCTCAAACGCAAGAAGAAGAAGTGGAAGAAGGAGGAGAAGGAGAAGAAATAGAAACAATGAACTGCAGGCGCTGGTTAATACACAAAAATCACAACAAAGTGCTGGAGTAACTCAGCAAATCAGGCAGCATCCAATCCTGACCTTGGGTGTTGTCTTTGCACGTTCTCGCTGTGGCTGCGTGGGTTTACTCCGGGCGCTCGGTTTCCTCCCACATCTCAAGGGCGTGCGGGTTTGTAGGTTGACTGGCTTCTGTAAGCTGTCTCCCGCGTCCAGGATAGAACTGGTATGAATGGGGGATCGTTGGTCGGGGTGGAATAGTGGGCCGAAGGGCCCCGTTTCCACGCTGTATCTCTAAACTATCTGTGGGGGAACGTGGATAGATGTTTTGGGCTGAGACTTGGGTTGCCAACTTCCTCACTCCCAAATACGGGACAAGGGGTGACGTCACCCACCCCCGCGCCCCACGTGACCTCGCCCAGCCAGCGGCCACGTGCTCCCGCTCCACCAATGGCGGCCGCCATTGGTGGAGCGGGAGCACCTGACCGCTGGATGGGTGAGGTCACGTGGGGTGCGGGGCAGTGACGTCACCCCTTGTCCCGTATTTGGGAGTGAGGAAGTTGGCAACCCTACTAATACTGGACAAGGGCGGTCCCGTACAGGAAAAACCAATTTCGTCCAAAATATGGGATGTCCCGGCTAACACGGGACAGTTGGCAACCCGAGCTGAGACCCTTCTTCAGACTGATTGTGTGGGGGGTGGGGGGGGGGGGGGGGGGGTGGGGAAAGAAGAAAGCTGGAAGAGGGGAGAGGAAGGACAAAGCGTGGCAGATAATAGGTGAACACAGGTGAGGGGGTTTTGGAGGAGTTGAATGGTAGATAGTTGGAACCATGTTGCAGCGTGGGTACCAAGGACATCCTCCAGACTGACAAAGCTTACACTGCTGCAAACTACCTCATTGCACTGATTCCAATTCTCCTTGCCCAAGGTCATCTGTTGCCGGCCCCAATTTGTCCTGGTTTTTTCCCCCTCACTTCCAGTTTCTTCCCCCTCCAAACCCCCCCCAACGTCTCCAGTGAGGCGGGGCCTGAAGAAGGATCCCAACCTGAAACGTCACCTAGCCATTTTGTCCACAGGTGATGCTTGTCCCGCTGAATTACTCCAGCATTTTGTGTCTATCTTTGCTATAAACCAGCTTCTGCAGTTCCTTTTTATTACCCGACTAGGCCAAGTGGTCCCCGTTGGGCCCAAACCACTCATGCATTGGTGCAGCACCATCTCCTTCCCCCCCCGCCCTCCTTCCCCTCTCCTCCCCCCCTCCCCTCAACCCCCCTTATCCTCCCTACTCTCACCACCCCTCCCCTTCCAAGCCCCCCTCCCCCCACCAACCCCCCCTCCCCCCCATTCCATTCCCCTCAACCCCCCTTTATCCTCCCCCCTCCCTCCCTAGGAGATAGATTTATACTTTAAAATGTGAATAACTTAAAAAATATAACACCGATTTCAATGAAACTTCTTCCATTAGCATCAAAGGAACGACGGTGAGTAAGGTGGGCCTAAAATGGCCGCGCTATCATGCACCGCTTTGGCTGTAGTTCGGTAACAAACAAACAAGAGTTTGTACTCCTGCCTGCATTACTAACACTATCCATGTAAACTACAAGTAGTATAAGAAAATAACTGCAGATGCTGGTACAAATCGAAGGTATTTATTCACAAAATGCTGGAGTAACTCAGCAGGTCAGGCAGCATCTCGGGAGAGAAGGAATGGGTGACGTTTCGGGTTGAGACCAAGAAGAGTCTCGACCCGAAACGTCACCCATTCCTTCTCTCCCGAGATGCTGCCTGACCTGCTGAGTTACCTCAGCATTTTGTGAATAAATACCTCCATGTAAACTACGAGCAATTCCATGTTCTTACATTACAATGACGTTCTCCTCCTGCCTGATATCTCGCATCCAGGTTCATTTACTGAATTGATATTGTTGCTGGGATTATGGCAGGTTGTTTTTTCTTTTACACTGAAAACTATCTAATGATTGCATTACGGTGAAAACAGTTGATTCACAGAAAATGACAGCAGTGTTACGAATGTGTGGGAGGTGTACAATGGTGTGCATGGATGGATACAAAAGACCAACACAAAGAGCCGAACTGTTGATGTGAAGGCATCAAATAATAAACAATTTATAGATTATGAGAGATGAGGGCAGCCACAAACTGTTATAGAGTCATACAGTGTGGAAGTTCATAAGTTCTAGGAGCAGAATTTGGCCATTCAGCCCATTTACTCCACTCCGCCATTCAATCTTGGCCTCTCAACCCCATTCTCCTGCCTTCTTCCCACAACCTCCGACACACTCTTACTAATCAAGAATCTGTCAATTTCCACCTTCGAAATATCTATTGACCTGTAAGGGCTAACATTACGAATGCAGCAATGTGGGTTTTATTGCAGGAGTGTAAAAGCTCCAGCTCGGATTATTCCTGGGGCATCCTGTTGTCAGCATGGAAGCGCGGTTTATGGCTGATCGTATCCTCTGATATCAGCAACTGGCCTCAAAGCTCTGAAGTGTTAAGAAAAACATCTTGCCAAATGGACTGCCCTTTGTTCCCAAGAAAAAAGAGGTCACGATGGACACGAAGGTCCCGAAAGACACAAAGATTTATAGGACGTTGTAAACTTGCCATATAAGGCAGTGATGGAAAAATACTGGCACATGTATTTCGGGTATAAAAGGTGTGTAAATGTAAGCTTTCGGAGAGAGAGACGACACTAGCTTCCTGAGCGTTTCTGAACGCTCCGGTATCTAGATTCTCTCCCACCTGGGTGAGTAGAATAAAGAGGTTAAACGATTTTGGTTGTCTGACTATTCTGTTAATAGGTCACGAACTACAACAGATCTGACCTCCACTGCCATCAGTGGCAATGAATCCCACAGATTCATCACCCTCTGACCAACTTCGGCTCAACTTGCCCATGCCCATCAATGTGCCGCATCTGCACTGGTCCCACCTGCCTGCATTTGGCTCGTATCCCTCTAATACCAATCCGTACCTGTACCAATGTTTTTGTTTTAAAACATTTTGATAATACCTGCCTCAACTACCTCCTCCGGGAGCTCATTTCACACACCTTGTGCAAAAAAGTTGCCCTTCAGGTTCCCATTCCTTCTTACACCCGCAAAGGGTACACCCATTTTGATCCACTCCTCACCAATGATAATATCCCAGCTGTGACATCAACCGGTTAATGGTAAAGTTCCGCGGAATTGTCAAAATATCCATTTCATTATCACATTCAATCCAATTTCCACTGATTCAAATCTCAAAACCCGTGGACAATGAAGAGAACCCACTGTTGCTTAATCGGAAGGGTTGCGCAAGGATCAAGTCAAATGCTTGGCCTTTTTAAGTTGAATTGAATGTTTATTGGCCAAGTATGTACACATACAAGGAATGTGCCTTGGTGCTCCACTCACAAGTAATAACACGTACATACAGTAAACAATAAAACATAAAACATTAAGAATAAAACATAATAGTTTAAACATGTGAACGAAATAAAATACCAGAGCAAAAGGAGGCTACAGACTTTTGGTTATTGAGTAGTGCTATTACTTGCGGTGAAAAAAGCTGTTTTTATGTCTGGCTGCGGCGGCTTCGCCAGTCTGGAGTCGCCTTCCAGAGGGAAGTGCTTCAAAGAGTTTGTTAAAAATACATTGCACAAGTGAAACTTCAAAACAACCTGCCACAAAGTAGTTAACTTCATTAACTACTACTAGACCAAGTGGACCCGTTGAGCTCAAACCTCTCCTGCATTGGTGCAACACCCTCACCTCCGTCTCTCCCCCTTCCCCTCCCCCCATTCAATCCCCCTCAAGCCCCTTTAACCTCCCTCCCCCCTACCTCCCTCCCATCCCCCTCCATCTCTAGGCGATAGATTTAAACTTTAAAATGTAAATAACTTTAAAAATGTAACACCGATTTCAATGAAACTTCTTCCATTACCACTTAAGGGACGACGGTGAGTAAGGTGGGCCTAAAATTGTCGCGCTATCGTGTACCGTTTTGGCTGTAGTTCAGGAACAAATAAACAAACAAACAAGAGTTTTAGTCTATAGATAGATTTAATGGAGTGAAGCCCGCAGCTACCATTCAGTCCCAGCCTAAAATTGGAACTGAATTTTTTCTCTCATTCATTCAAGGGTTGCGGTTTTTGCCGCCTGAGCCGGCAAGGAAGATGGTGGTGGCGAGCCTCCATCTTGTACCTTTAGACTTTAGAGATACGGCGTGGAAACTGGCCCTTCGAGACCTCTCCAACCCAGCGATCACCCGTACACTACCACTGATCCTGCACTCTCTTACCAATTTACAGAAGCCAATTAACCTGCAAACCTGTAGGCCTTTGGTGTGGGAGGAAATCGGAGCACCCGGAGCAGTCGCGGGGAGAACGTACAAACTCCGTACAGACAACATCCGTTGTCAGGATCGAACTTGGGTCTCCGGCGCTGTAAGGCAGCAACTCTAGCGCTGCGTCACCGTGCCGCCCTGAACGGTTGCAACTCTTGAGATACGGGTGCACTCACAACGTCATTAAGGAGAGTTCCAGGATTTTGAACCAGCGACAGTGGAGGAAGGACAATACATTTCTAAGTCAGGGTGATGAGTGGCTTGGACGGCAACATAGAAACATAGAAAATAGGTGCAGGAGTAGACCATTCGGCCCTTCCAGCCTGCACCGCCATTCAATATGATCATGGCTGATCATCCAGCTCAGTAACCTGTACCTGCCTTCTCTCCATACCCCCTGATCCCTTTAGCCACAAGGGCCACATCTAACTCCCTCTTAAATATAGCCAATGAACTGGCCTCAACTACCTTCTGTGGCAGAGAATCCCACAGATTCACCACTCTCTGTGTGAAGAAATGTTTTCTCATCTCGGTCCTAAAAGACTTCCCCCTTATCCTTAAGCTGTGACCCCTGGTTCTGGACTTCCCCAACATCGGGAACAATCTTCCCGCATCTAGCCTCTCCAACCCCTTAAGAATTTTATATGTTTCAATAAGATCCCCCCTCAGTCTTCTAAATTCCAGCGAGTATAAGCCTAGTCTATCCAGTCTTTCTTCATATGAAAGTCCTGCCATCCCAGGGATCAATCTGGTGAACCTTCTCTGTACTCCCTCTAAGGCTAGAATGTCTTTCCTCAGATTAGGAGACCAAAACTGTACACAATACTCCAGGTGCGGTCTCACCAAGGCCCTGTACAACTGCAGCAGAACCTCCCTGCTCCTATACTCAAATCCTCTTGCTATGAATGCTAACATACCATTCGCTTTCTTCACTGCCTGCTGCACCTGCACGCTTGCTTTCAATGACTGGTGCACCATGACACCCAGGTCACTTCCAAGTGGAGGTGATTTCGAGCATTTTCTGCTCCTTTGCCTCCAGCTGGTGGAGGTCCTAGGTTTGGAAGACGCAGTCTAAGTAGTCTTGCTGACCGCAGTGAATACTAGAAATGGCCCAGCCCCGGCCCGTCCTGTCCCGTCCCCCGAGGACCGGAGAGAAGGACGGAGGGAGCCGGCAACGGCGAACGCAAGGGCCGGCAAGAGAACGGATCGGGGGTCTTAACCTCCGCGCCCTCAAAGTCAGCTGTGGGCGGGACAGATGCCACAAGGGCCTCTGGTGGTGGTGAAGGTGGTCACGCGAGGAGAGGGACAACGGTTTGCTGAGAGGCGACAGCTGGAGAGATGGAGAGAGGCGATAGCTGGAGGCCGTGCAGCAGCCTGGGGCTCGCCTGGATCGGGCCCCGCTCCAGCACACCCAACGCACGGACCCAGCTGGACTTGGAAAATGGCGCCAACCCCGGCGACTCTGGCAAACAGTCTCAGTGGACTATTTCAATGCACTTTGTACAAATCAGATATCGTGCTTAGGTGTGGCGATACTTTACTGAACTGTGCGCAATAGGGTTTCGCTGTACGTCTGTGCACATGATAATCAAGAAACATTGCATTGTGCATTGGTATTGGAGTGTGTGAATGAGAAGTAACTGTGGCCCTTCAATATATGGTAGTCCTTCAGACTAAGATGCACCAGAGCAGATTGTAAGAACACAAATGGCCGACTATGTCAAAAATAAATATAAAATCCCATTGTCATTCAAGGAAATGCATTCCAAATGTTACCATGATTAGTAAAGGGTGTCAGGGGTTCGGGGGAGATGGCAGGAGAATGGGGTTGAGTGGGAAATACAGATCAGCCATGATTGAAAGGCGGGATAGACTTGATGGGCCAGATGGCCTAATTCTGTTCCTCCAAAGACGTACAGGTATGTAGGTTAATTGGCTTGGTAAATGTTTTTAAAAAATGTCCCTAGTGGGCATAGGATAGTATTAATGTGCGGGGATCGCTGGTCGGCGCGGACCCGGCGGGCTGAAAGGGCCCGTTTCCGCGCTGTATCTCTTAACTAAACTTATGAACTTATCCAAACCTGAACGTCAGCTTTCCCTTTACTGAAGCAACTGATATTATTTTCATTGCAAAAATTTACAGAAACAAAAAAACCCAGAAAAGGATTTACAGTAAATTCCAACAGTCCCGTTAATATAAATATGGGGCCAGCCTGCGGTTGTAAGAGATTTTCCAAGGCACTGCCCTAATGCAGGTTAGGAGTGCAATCCCCAGCAATTCATACATGCAGGACATATCATATCATATCATATATATACAGCCGGAAACAGGCCTTTTCGGCCCTCCAAGTCCGTGCCGCCCAGCGATCCCCGCACATTAACACTATCCTACACCCACTAGGGACAATTTTTACATTTACCCAGCCAATTAACCTACATACCTGTACGTCTTTGGAGTGTGGGAGGAAACCGAAGATCTCGGAGAAAACCCACGCAGGTCACGGGGAGAACGTACAAACTCCTTACAGTGCAGCACCCGTAGTCAGGATCGAACCTGAGTCTCCGGCGCTGCATTCGCTGTAAAGCAGCAACTCTACCGCTGCGCTACCGTGCCGCCCCATGTCAGAAAGGGTTCACTTGGAAACCACTATTCTATTTTTAGTGAAGTGCCACTTAACTAAAGGTTCACTTTTAACATTTTTTATGACATTGGACAATAAAAGCACTCAACTAGCCCGCTCCCACTGTTAAATCAACAAGATTGTCTTCATGGTTAAAGGTGCAAGTCATTGAGTCAGAGAAAAAAAATAATCCAGCAAGTCAAGTTTTGAGGTACAGCATGGAAACAGGACCTTCGGCCCACTGAGTCCGTGCTGACCCGTGATCCCCGCACATTAACACCAATCTACACACACTAAGGACAATGTTACAATTTTACCAAGCCAATTAACTGACAAACCTGTACGTCTTTGGAGTGTGGGAGGAAACTGGAGAAAATCCATGCAGGACACGAGGAGACCGTACAGCCAAGCACCCGTGGTCAGGATTGAACGCTGTAAGGCGGCAACTCTACCTCAGCGCCACCCTGCCGCCCTATTAGTAAGTCACTGCAAACTAATAATAAGAACGATTCATTAAGCCAACGCTTAACTGCCTGGGTGATAAATGCATGATTCTTCCCACGACTAATACATTTGAAGGGTCTCGACCCAAAATGTCACCCATTCCTTCTCTCCAGAGACGCTGCCTGTCCCGCTGAGTTACTCCAGCTTTTCGTGTCTTTCCTCAGTTTAAACAAGCATCTGCAGTTCCCTCTTACACATAATACATTAGCCACTTCTATCAGGCACTGTACTGTTCAATGAACCTCTCCCCCATTGCTAAGGTTCCCAATTGTCCCGTATTAGCCGGGACATCCTATATTTTGGGCTAAATTGGTTTGTCCCGTATGGAACCGCCCTTGTCCCGTCTTAGGCCCCGGATGGCGCTGTAGGCCCGGACATTGTAGGCCGTGGGCTACAGCAATTCCGTACAGTGTAGGCCCGAGCGCCGCCTAACGGAGGTTGCCTAGCAACCTGCCTCCTGTCCCGGGCGGCCGCCATTGGTGGAGTGGGAGCACGTGGCCGCTGGCTGGGTGACGTCACCTTATCCCTTATGTGGGAGTGAGGAAGTTGGCAACCCTACCCATTGTGGGCATTAGACATTGTAGCACAAGTGTTCCAGAGACAATCTTGAGACTATGTTCCACACCCTATAACTTTTCCTTTGCTCCACCCATTACTCGAGATTGGCTTGACTACATAAATATATTTATGATATATTGATTGAATAGCATGTAAAATAATACTTTTCACTCTACCTCAGTATATGTGACAACAATAAGCTTAGGCCTAAACTGAAGGTTCCTTTAAGCTTTGACTATGATACGTCAAAAAATTAAATATCTCCATTTTATCCCAATTTACTCTGAATCCAAGGACACCTCAGAGATATGGATTGATGGGCTCTGCTTTGATACACATGTTCGGAGGGAGCCTTCCTCAGATGTGAATCCTAAGGATGAGAATTCTCCCTCCCTCACTGGGGTAGCATGGTGTTGTAGTGGTAGAGCAACAATGCCCCCATTACCCTAGTCCCACCTGCCTGCGCTTGGTCCATAACCCTCCAAACTTGTCCTATCCATGCACCTGTCCAACTGTTTCTTAAACGATGGGATAGTCCCAGCCTCAACTACCTCCTCTGGCAGCTTGTTCCATACACCCACCCACACTGTGTGAAAAAGTTACACCTCAGAATCCAATTAAATATTTTCCCTTTCAACTCAAATTTTCCCCTTCACATTGAAAAATGTTTGACCCATATTCCTCTCATCCTTTTCCAAACTATGTGCCTGTCCAAATGTCTTTAATTGTTACCAAGGCACCTGCCTCAACCATTTCCTTGGGCAGGTTATTCCATATACACCCTTTGTGAAAAGGTTACCCTTCAAATTCCTATTAAATTTTACCCCTCTCACGAACCTATGCCCGCTAGCTCTTGATTCCCCTCGCCTGGGTAAAAGACTCTGCGCATTCACCCTAACCTGTCCACTTTGTGCACGTTACACACTTCTATAAGATCAGCCTTCTGCTCTCCAAGGAAATAAACTCCTGATATTCCTCAGTCTATCGATAGGAAAGTTCAGCTATTCTTGAAAAAAATTGTGCTTTTCAAAAAGGCTGGCAGACCAATAGAACAGGTAGCCAATTTGATGCACTCACACAAAAATAAGCCACAGACTCCCTGTCTTGTTTAAAACATAGAGATCAAATTGTTATGGGGAGAAGGCAGGAAAATGGCACTAGGAGGCAGAGACCAGCCATGATTGAATGGCGGAGTGGACTCAACGGGCCAAATGGCCTATTTCTACTCCTCTTGTAAACTTGTATGTGCAGTCAACATGGACTCCTGGGTTAGTTTTTGACTTCCATTTTGCTCATATTTCCCTTGTGTTTTAATTGAAGTTTTGATGCTTCTTGGATGCTGGGGATGGAAGATGTGTAATAGCAATGTCTCAGGTAATATGACTATGGTGCAGGCTTTGCAGACTGGATTGTCTTTTCCTGTGCGGCAATTTTTAATACATTTATATGAGATGTAGGAGCAGAATTGGATGATCGACCTATCAAGTCTCCTCCACCGTTCCATCATGGCTGATCTTAGTTCATAAGTGATAGGAGCAGAATTAGGCCATTCGGCCCATCAAGTTTACTCCGCCATTCAATCACAGCTGATCTAACTTTCCCTCTCAACCCCATTCTCTTGCCTTCACCCCATAACCCTTGACACCCCTAACTAATCAAGAATCTATCAATCTCTGCCTTGAAAATATCCATTGACAGCCTCCACAGTCTTCTGTGGCAATGAATTCCACAGATTCAGCACCGCCTGATTGAAGAAATTCCTCATCTCCTTCCTAAAGGAAAGTCCTTTAATTCTGAGGCTATGACCCACCACTCTATCTCCAGGTCCCTCAGGTCGGCCGACTTGGGGCTACTCACTATCCCGCGGTCTAGGCTTAAGCTCAGGGGTGACCGCGCTTTTGCGGTTGCAGCTCCTAGACTGTGGAACAGCATCCCTCTCCCCATCATTCTCGTAAACCTCCTCTGGACCCTCTCCAGAGCCTGCACATCCTTATCTATATCTCTCTCTCCACCCCATTCTCCTGTCTTCTCCCTGTATCCAGGCCGAGAACATTTGGTGCTTATACAAGGTGGATGAAATTGAAATTTCACCAAATCATTCCCCCATTCCCACAGGAAGTGCAACAATTCACAAAACAAACTTAAACGGAAGCTCAAATTTAAAAATAATTAAAATGCTTCCGAGTGCCCCGCAGATTAAAAAGCAGAGAGCTCAACTGGAATATGAATGCAATAAAAAGGGTTGCTATAATAACCATGCAGTTATACAAACACCGCTAGCAATTTAAAGTGTACAAGGTATGGATGTACAGTATTATGTGGGCTCGGTTTTTTTTGCTGAGCGGTTGCTGCTAAATAAAACTAATCTTCTCATCTTAATGTGGGCACTTAGTTGGTGCTAAATAAAGACCTAATTCCACTCTTTCCTTTATGACTGGTATTAAATTTCCTTAATGCTACTTAAGAGGGGGCAGGGATACGGACATTAATTATACAAGGCTTTTGTCGTACAAAAGACGTTTACGAAAAATAGGGTTTTCACTTCTAAATTGTTACCTTTAGTTTGTCCACTGCTGGAATAAGTCAATACTGTAAAGATCCAATTTTTTATTTGCAATCACTGCAGTCTGAGTGAATTCTTAAGGTCATTAAGGTACCTAACAGGAGAGCGAACGAGTTTGTATTTCAGTCAAATGTAATGTGATTCGATAGAATACCATTTCCTCTACACTTTTGGCTTTACCTTGCACTAAGGTATTGAGGTTATTCCCTCATCATGTATCTGTACACTGTAAATGGATCGATTGTAATCATGTATTGTCTTTCCACTGACTGGTTAGCTTTTCACTGTACCTCGGAACATGTGACAGCCAACTGGATTGAACCCCAATGATGTACTTCAGACCAAACCACAAGCATGTCCACAGAACAAGTCAAGGCTTGCCTCGAAATCCGGTGGTTTTCCTAAGTTCTCGGAGCAGAATTAGGCCATTCGGCCCATCAAGTCTACTCGGCCATTCAATCATGTCTGATTTATTTCTCCCTCCTAACCCCATTCTCCTGCCTTCTCCTCATAACCCCTGACACCTGTACTAAACAAGAATCTGTCAATCTCCACCTTAAAAATATCCATTGACTTGGCCTCCACAGCCGTCTGTGGCAATTAATTCCTCACATTCACAACCCTCAGACGAAAGAAATTCCTCCTCATCTCCTTTCCAAAGGTACTCCCTTTAATTCTGAGGATATGGCCTCTGGTCATGGACTCTGCCACTAGTGGAAACATCCTCTCCACATCCACTGTCTCCATGCCTTTCACTTTGGTAAGTTTCAATGAGGTCCCCCACCTTTTGCCACACAAGTTTGTCAAACTACTGGTTGCATTGAGTTTTTAGCCATGCCTGGAGAAACTCATTTTACACTGGACACTCCCAGCCTGTCTGGACAGTCTAGACATTACATGATAGTGTTTGAGTTTGGTTTATTGTCACGTGTACCGAGGTACAGTGAAAAGCTTTTGTTGCGTGCTAGCCAGTCAGCGGTAAGGCAATAAAATGATTGCCATCAAGCCATCTCACCATACACAATAAAGGGAATAACGTGAATAACGTTTAGTGCAAGATAAACTCCAGTAAAGTCCGATCAAAGATAGTCCGAGGGTCTCCAATGAGGTTGATAGTAGTTCAGCACTGCTCTCTAGTTGTGGTAGGATGATTCAGTTGCCCGATAACAGCAGCGAAAGTCCAAGTTCCTGAATGCCTAGCCCTTAAATAGCTTAACGTCTAACCACGGTACTGCTTGGATTCAACGGCTGCCATTGACAAAGTGGTGTGGAACAAAGAGCAATTGTAGTGCACTTCACCCTGCAAGATCGAGCATTGGCAGCAGACAGGGTCACACTGTGAAGCACCCTGGAATGTTTTACCACACTTAAAGTGCTCGTTAAACAGACGATGCGGCTGCCTACTCAGGAAACGCTCTTCACTCATTCCAAGCGCACGCTATAATTCATGATAGCACTGTCACTTTTGATAAACGGCAATGTAAAAGAAATCAAATCTCTTGTGGCATTGCTCATGTGGAAAGTGATGTCAAGTCAAGTCTGGTTTATTTGTCAGACGCACAAAAATGAAAGTATAGGTGCAAAAAAAAAAAAACAACAAAAAAAAAATCTTGCCTGCAGCAGAAACGCGGGCACATGGACTTGATGACATAAATTATAGATCATATATAAATTATAGATGGGTTGTACAAGATAGTAAAAAGGAAAAACTGGAAATACAAGGCATTCGCAAAAACACAACTAGAAAACAAGTCCATGCTCCTAATGGAGGTGGACCACAATGTTCTGTTGCTGGGGTATCATTGGTACTTTGTCATGTGGACCCAATTACAGTGAAAATCTGTGTTTACATACAGTTGAGTGACAATCCTATTACACATTAGGCACATTCATAGGTGTGGGAGTGTAAGACTGTGGTCCACACAGAGTTAGTTAGGCACCAACTTATATCCTTCTGCAGATGCACCATAGAAAGCAATTTATCGGGATGCATCACTGCTTGGTTCAGGAACAGTTCCATCCAAGATGGCAAGAAATTGCAGCCAATTGTGGACGCAGCCCAGACCATCACACAAACCAAACCTCCCTTCCATTGACTCAATTTCTACCTCGCGCTGCCTCGGGAAGGTCAGCAGCATAATCAATAGAGCTCTTAAGGATAGCGGAGTCAGGGGGTATGGGGAGAAAGCAGGAACGGGGTACTGATTGAGAATGATCAGCCATGATCACATTGAATGGCGGTCCTGGCTCGAAGGGCCGAATGGCCTACTCCTGCACCTATTGTCTATTGTCTTCTCCCCTCTCCCATCAGGCAAGAGTTATAGAAGTGTGAAAACGCACACCAGATTCAGGGACAGATTCTTCCCAGCTGTTATCAGAACATCTGTAGTGGTTTGCCAGAGTATTCGATGACATGCCAAACACAACTCAGTTTAGTTTATTGCACGTGTACCAAGGTACACCAAAGAGCTTTTGTTGCGTGCTAAGCAGTCAGCGGAAAGACAATACACCATTACAATCGAGCCAGTTACAACGTATAGATACACAAGGGAATAACGTTTAGTGCAAGGTAAAGCCTGTGAAGACTGATCAAAGATACTAATGAGGTAGATAGTAGTTCAGGACTACTCTCTGGTTGTGGTAGGATGATTCAGTTGCCCAAAAAAACAGCCGGGAAGAAACCGTCCCTGAATCTGGAGGTGTGCGTTTTCACATTTCTGTACCTTTTGCCCGGTGGAGAGGGGAGAAGGGGGAATGGCCAGGGTGTGACTCAGCATTGATTATGCTGCTGGCAATTGGCTGCTTAGCTATTAACTTGGCCTGAATTGTTGAATCAATTAATTCAATTGTTGAATGAATGAATGAATGAATGAATGAATGAATGAATGAATGAATGTTCCAAGGACCAGGCAACTATCAAAGGGAATCTCAGTCCCTGAAGGTTTAGCTTAGTTTCGTCTAGTGTCACGTACACCGAGGTTCAGTGAAAACCTTTCTTGTAGCGTGCCATCCAGTCAGCGGAAAGACTGTACATGATTACGATCGAGCCAAATGCAACAATGTACAAATGCAAACATAGGCTAAAAAATAAATAAATGACTGAGTTCCAGGTTTCAGACAGAATGCAAACACTACTCAAGACTTTTTCTCCATTTAAGAGATTTTTAAAAAAACATCTGAACATTGGAATGCCTTGCCACAAAATTATATGCAGAATGTAGCGCGGTACGGTAGCGCAGCGGTAGAGTTGCTGCTTTACAGCGAATGCAGCGCCGGAGACTCAGGTTCGATCCTGACTACGGGTGCTGCACTGTAAGGAGTTTGTACGTTCTCCCCGTGACCTGCGTGGGTTTTCTCCGAGATCTTCGGTTTCCTCCTACACTCCAAAGACGTACAGGTATGTAGGTTAATTGGCTGGGTAAATGTAAAAATTGTCCCTAGTGGGTGTAGGATAGTGTTAATGTACGGGGATCGCTGGGCGGCACGGACTTGGTGGGCCAAAAAGGCCTGTTTCCGGCTGTATATATATGATATGATATGATATGATATGTATATTAACGTCCAAATGCACCCTAAAATTGGTGGGGGTTGCTGTAGGCTTTAAATTTTTTTTAAAAAGGGAACAAAGATCTGGCAAAGTGGAGCAGCGGTAGAGTTGCAGCCTAACAGCCCTGGAGCCCAGGTTCAATCCTGACCACAGGTGCGATCCTGACCACAGGTGCGATCCTGACCACAGGTGCTGTCTGTACCGAGTTTATACGTTCTCCCTCTGGCTGCTCCTGTTTTTCCCCACATTCCAAACATGTGTGTAGGTTTGTAGGTTAATTATCATCATATCATACATATACAGCCGGAAACAGGCCTTTTCGGCCCTCCAAGTCCGTGCCGCCCAGCGATCCCCGCACATTAACACTATCCTACACCCACTAGGGACAATTTTTACATTTACCCAGCCAATTAACCTACATACCTGTACGTCTTTGGAGTGTGGGAGGAAACCGAAGATCTCGGAGAAAACCCACGCAGGTCACGGGGAGAACGTACAAACTCCTTACAGCACCCGTAGTCAGGATCGAACCTGAGTCTCCGGCGCTGAATTCGCTGTAAAGCAGCAACTCTACCGCTGCGCTACCGTTGGCTTTTGTAAATTGCCCCTAGAGGGTAAGAAAGGATACGGATGGTTGTTGATTGGCGTGGACTCCTGGGCCGAAGGGCCTGTTTCCACACTGTATATCAGCGCAGCGGTAGAGTTGCTGCTTTACAGCGAATGCAGCGCCGGAGACACAGGTTCGATCCTGACTATGGGTGCTGCACTGTAAGGAGTTTGTACGTTCTCCCCGTGACCTGCGTGGGTTTTCTCCGAGATCTTCGGTTTCCTCCCACACTCCAAAGACGTACAGGTATGTAGGTTAATTGGCTGGGTAAATGTAAAAATTGTCCCTAGTGGGTGTAGGATAGTGTTAATGTACGGGGATCACTGGGCGGCACGGACTTGGAGGGCCGAAAAGGCCTGTTTCCGGCTGTAGATATATGATATGATATGATGAGAACCAAACCCCAGGTCATTTGTGCTGCTTTTACAGAGCAATTAGATGCGACTTGTCCCCATGGGCTTGGAGGTGTAATTACTGAACTAGCATCCAGGCCCACTGATCCTGAAAAATGGATTCCGATCCCACAATGGCAGCTGGAACATTTAAATCTACGCGATATCGTGAAAAGTAAAATGCGATGAGTAATGGTGGCCTTGAAACTAGCGAATAGTTGCAACAAAAAAAAACATCCTTTAAGAAAGAAAATCGGCCATCTTTAAATAATTCTGGCCAATCTGCAATGCCAGATGCATCCTGTGGGAGTTATCTCCCAACTCATTCTCAATTCAAGGCCAATCAAAGATAGACAATAAGTGTTGATCAAAACACAAAGTATGGAGTAACTCAGGGGGTCAGGCAGCATCCATGGAGAGAGCAGAGAGGCGACATCTTTTCATATTGCCAGGAACATACACATCCTTAGAGCAAACGTATTAAAGATATTTAACAATACCATGCAGGTTTTTCCAGGGTCTGATTTCCAACCGTAAAAGCTTCATTTTCCAATTGCTCTGTCAGCCACGACTCAGGGGCGGCACGGTGGCACAGCGGTAGAGTTGCTGCCTTACAGCGCCAGAGACCCGGGTTCAATCCTGACTACGGGTGCTGTCAGTACCGAGTTTGTACGCTCTCCCCGTGAACGCGTGGGTTTTCCCCAGGTGCTCTGGTTTCCTCCCACACTCCAAAGACGTAGAGGTTTGTAGAATAATTGGCTTTGGTAAGGATTGTAAATTGTCCCTAGTGTGTAGGATAGTGCTAGTGTACGAGGACTGCCGTTTGGCATGGACTCGGTGGGCCAAAGTGCCCGTTTCTACGCTCAATATCTAAACTAAGACTTTTCATCAGCCGAACATATCCTTTCCAGATTAGACCCGATGGGCCGAATGGCCTACTTCCGCCCCTATGGCTTATGAACTTTCTTGTCCCTTCTGGGCTGTGTCGTTACTCACCCAGACTATGCCCAGTTTGAAGAACCATCCTGACCCAAAACTCAACCTGTGCAAGTTCTCCAGAGATATTGCCGAACCTGCTGAGTCACTCCAGCACTTTATGTCTTCTTCTGTTCAGTCCTGCTTCCAATGATATGGAATGAGTGGGGGTTGGAAGCAAATATTTGTTCCCAGGATACGGATGTTCGTGACAATGCTGGCATTTATTGTCTAACTTCAATTGTCCTTGAACTAAAGAGGGTGTTAATAATGTCACAGCCAATTGTGGAATCAATGCGATTTCTAACGCTCAGAGCTATACTTAACTATGAGATAATGCCAATACCACCACATTATTGGTTATAGCAATTAATGTCACTGTTGGAATTTGTCTAAATTTACTTTGAAAACTGATATACAGGTTTTTATGGAGAGTTAATGCTGCTGTTCTTTATGCTATATATTATTTTATTTGAATGGTAACATGCAACAATGTATTTTTTAAGCTATTTTGCAATTTGTTTAGATATACAGCATAGATGCATGTTCTTCAGCCCACCGTGTCTACACCAGTTCTATGCTATCCCACTTTCCCATCCACTCCCTACACACACGGGGCAACGTTACAGACGCCGCGTGTACAAACCCACACGACTTTGGGATGGGGGAAGAAACCCACACGGCAACAGCCTGAACGTGCAAACTCCACACAGACAGCACCCGAGGTCAGGTTCATACCCGGGCCTCTAACGCTGTGAAGCAACAGCTCTGCCGCTGAGCCACCGATCTCCAGCTCAGCTGCAAGAGAACTAATGCACAGATTATCAATTTAACCTTCTTTCAAAAGTTCTTGCAAGCCGTGTAGGCTTGTATACACTGGAATTTAGAAGGATGAGAGGAGATCTTATCGAAACGTATAAGATTATTAAGGGGTTGGACACGTTAGAGGCAGGAAACATGTTCCCAATGTTGGGGGAGTCCAGAACAAGGGGCCACAGTTTAAGAATAAGGGGTAGACCATTTAGAATTGAGATGGGGAAAAACTTTTTCAGTCAGAGAGTTGTGAATCTGTGGAATTCTCTGCCTCAGAAGGCAGTGGAGGCCAATTCTCTGAATGCATTCAAGAGAGAGCTGGATAGATCTCTTAAGGATAGCTGAGTCAGGGGGTATGGGGAGAAGGCAGGAACGGGGTACTGATTGAGAATGATCAGCCATGATCACATTGAATGGCGGTGCTGGCTCGAAGGGCCGAATGGCCTCCTCCTGCACCTATTGTCTATTGTCATCCACTTTAACAAAAAAAATCTAGACAAATTCCTGTAAAAACAAGAATTGATTAGCTTGGTCTCATGAAAGACATTGGCTCTTTTGTAATTTCAGGATACCCTGCAAAAATGTATATAATCTATGAAGTGCATTAGAAATAAAGTCATATCTGAAATATCATGTCACAAATATTTGCACTCTGGAAATAGTGAAGGAAATAAGATCTTCGGTTTCCTCCCACACTCCAAAAAAGTACAAGTTTGGAGGTTATTTGTCTTGGTACAAGTGTAAATAGACTTTAGTGTGTGTAAGACAGTGTTAGTGTGCAGGGATCGCTGGTCAGTGCAGACTCGGTGGGCTGAAGGGCCTGTTTCCATGCTGTATCTCTAAACTAAACTGGTCATTTTATACCACTGCAAGAATGTTCTGTTCAAACTCGATGTGGACTACAAAAGTGAGGAAAAACTTTTTCACCCAGAGTTGTGAATCTGCCACAGAAGGCAATGGAGGCCAATTAACTGGGTGTTTTCAAGAGAGCGTTAGATATATCTCAGAGGGCTTACGGAATCAAGGGACATGGGGGAAAAAGCAGGAACCGGGTACTGATTTTGGATGATCAGCCATGATCATATTGAATGGCAGTGCTGGTTCGAAGGGCCAAATGGCCTACTCCTGCATCTATTTTCTATGTTTCTATACCAGCGCATAACGGCAAAATTTCCAACTCAGTAATGAGAATGGAAATTTCCAAGGCAATGGGGAAGCTTCTTTATCAAAGCTGGTCCTCCAGTTGTACAACAATAAACTATTTGTCCCCTTCAACCTCTATTCCCTCCTCTTGCTTCAGTATTCACACCATTTCTCTCCTTGTCTCACACCTGTTGTCTTTTCTTCCCTGCTTTGTTCAACCATCTGCCTATCAGAATCCCCTCTCACCTGTATCCACCTTTCTCTCGCTCGCCAAGCTTTGCCTTGCCCCCCCCCGTTCTTCCAGCTTTCTCTGCCAACCCCCACCACAACCAGTCTGAAGAAGACTCCCGACCAGAAACATCACCTTGGCATGGTCTCTAGAGATGCTGACTGACCCATTGAGTTACTCCAGCACATCATGTGCCTTATTTGGTAAACCAGCATCTGCAGTTCCTTACATCTCCAATAAAACCCATAAACCTTGGGCACAGAGTCATACAGTACAGAAACAGGTCCTTCGGCCCAACATGACCACGTCGACCAAGATGCCCCATCTAAGGTAGTCCCTTCTGCTGGGATTGGAATGGGATTGCATTAGTGCAGCTCTTCAAATGCGAGGAAGAATTGTTCAGAGAAATAATATCAGAGGAAAGATAGAAGAAAAAAAAATGCACTTTAAGGTAGTTTAATTTAGTTCAGATTGGAGAGGATAATTACCTTTGCAAGAACACAAACCTCACCGTTAACAGGAGGTTCCCTGTAAGACCACGCTCCGATTTATGATGGTAGACACAAAATGCTGGAGTAACTCAGCGGGTCAGGCAGCATCTCGGGAGAGAAAGAATGGGTGACGTTTCGGGACCCGAAACGTCACCCATTCCTTCTCTCCCGAGATGCTGCCTGACCCGCTGAGTTACTCCAGCATTTTGTGTCTACCTTTGATTTAAGCCACCATCTGCAGGTTTTTTTCCTTATCTAATTTAAGACAGGTTACATTTGTCTTAAAAAATACATTTGCAACAATCGCTGATAACCATCGGGAAGCTGCTAACAAGTTGCAAGTTCTTTGAAAAACTAACAGGAAACCAGTGCAAAGTCCCCAGCAAATTGAGATACATGGCAGTTCACTGCAGCACCACACCCAACTATTCAGTTTGTAACACAGTACTGTGCAAACATGTCATTATTTTCCAAGAAATTGAATTCCTTGTCTCCCCCTCCGTCCTTGCAGAAAACAATGCTGTTTTAACACAAGGACAAAGTGCTGGAGTAACTCAGCGGGTTAAGCAGCATTTCTGAAGAACATGGGTAGGTGACGTTTTGGGTTGGGACCCAGGCTAAATATTGGGGGGGTGGGGGGTGGAGAGAGAGAAACGAGTGGCAGGAGAAAAGTGTAAGAGAGGAGAGGCAGGACAAAGCGTGGCAGGTAATAGGTGGATACACAAAATGTCGGAGTACCTCGAGTCTGACACTCGAGGTGTCTGAAGAAGGGTTTCATCCTGATACATCACCCATTCCTTTTCGCCAGAGGTGCTGCCTGACCTGCTGAGTTACTCCAGCATTTTGTGCGCATCTTCGGTGTCAACCAGCATCTGCAGTTCCTTCTTACACAGGTAATAGGTGGACACCGGCAGGGAGGGTAGTTTGAGAGATGGTGGGAGCGCAGGCCAGAGATTAGAACATTAAGGCGTGAGATGAACTGATTGAAGAGTTGCGAATTGTGAAGCCAGAGGATGGAATCTAGGGGAGGGTGGAGGAGAGAAATAGATGAGAGTCCAGGTGGTGCACGGGAGGCGGATTTGTGAGAGGTTCGAGATTAGTTTATTGCCACGTGTACCGAGGTACAGTCAAAAGCTTTTGCTGCGTGCTAATCAGTCAGCGGAAAGACAATACATGATTACAATCGAGCCATTTACAGTAAATAGATGCATGATAAAGGAAATAGTGTGAATAACGTTTAGTGTAAAATAAAGTTCGGTAACGTCTGATCAAAGATAGTCCGAGGGTCTCCAATGAGGTAGATAGTAGCTCAGGAAGTTTAATTGGTAGATTGTGCTCCCTAGTTGTTGGAACGATGGTTGAGTTGCCTGATAACAGCTGGAAACTATCTAAAATCGAAGAGTTCAGTCCATACCGTTGGGTTTCAAGCTACCCAGGCGGTGTGTTCCTTACATTGCTGACAAGTGCAGGTAAGGTGGTTTTCTTCCATTCCTCTGGTAATATAATGCTTGTGTAAAGCAATTGTCTTACCGGTGAAACAAAGCTGCACACAATCCCTTGGTACAAAACACCAGGGGAAGAGAGCTCAGAGATAAAGTTCAAGTTTGATTGGCACACGCATGAGTGCAGTGAGCTGCAGGTATAATGAAAAATGTTGCTTGCAGCAGTGTGACATGTAAATGTAGACTTATAGACTCAAGCACACAAAGACAAATTATCCATAATTTGCACATACATTTCTCAAAGAAAGACAAGACAAGGAAAAGTGCAAAAGTATAATTAGAAAAATAAACCAAGTGCACAGTAGCGCAAGATCTCTCCATCCTATGTTTGAGGAACAAGAAGGGAAAATAGTTTGAGCGAGAGATAAAAATGGAATTTGTCAAAGGTGTGAAGATTTTTTCACTTGTCCTTATTCAGGACCAAAATAGTTTAAAAATCAGATGCCAAATGAGATCCAGAATCCCAAAGGCATCAGTTTCCGTAGGAATGCATTTACAGGTCAAGAGATATTAACCATCATGAGTTTATTTTTTGTGCATCCATATGTTCCACACCAGGGAGTTTATAATACAGAATAAAAGGCATGGTGATGCTGACTTCTCAGATGAAGACCGTCAGTAACAAAGAACTGAAACTATTAGATCATGAGATGTGGTTATTTTTACTTTTGACAGTATCACGTTGTTGGAGAGTTGATATCTTAAAATAAAGGGAATCTTCACAAATGATTCACAACCAAACAACCATACCTTCACTGGGCCTTGATTATGAACTGAATCAATTAACTTATACATGCTCACATTGCTCCAACTCTTTGGTAATACAAATGCAATATTTTCTTTCAATTCTCATTAAATTCAACTCCATCCATATGTGCAAAGAGAAACTACATCCTGGAGTAAGATTTCAATGACGTTGGTAGAACCTCCCTTACATTATTTCTAACAGCAAAAAGAACCTATAAAAACACCCACGAACCGGCATAACTCAGCAAGTCAGGCAGCATCTCTGGAGAACATGGAGAGGTCACAAAGTGCTGGACGAACTCAGCAGAGTTGCTGCCTGACCTGCTGAGTTACTGCAACCCTTTGATTTCCTTTGTGTATTAACCAGCATCTGCAGTTCGTACGGTCATAAGTGATAGGAGCAGAATTAGGCCATTCGGCCCATCAAGTCTAATCCACCATTCAGTCATGGCTGATCTATTTTCCCCTCTCAACCCCATTCTCCTGCCTTCTCCCCATAACCCCTGACACCCGTTCTAATCATGTTCCTTGTTGCCACACTTTATAGACACCAAAATATTGTCACACATCTCTATTCCATTTGTCAAAAAGGAGAAAAGTAGTGGCTGCTCTCCACAATAATGTTTATATTGGGAATCTAATTATATTACAATTGAGTCGAAGTAATTATGCATGGATGTTGTGAAGAGTCGGAATCAATGCAATGTTAAAACCCAAAGTCCCTCAATGTTAAAACCCATCTTCGCAGCTGCTGTTCATAACTTTTTTTATTTTTCCTCGTTTACTGGATATATTTGCAAAGAATCAGGTTCATTCTTTCCGACCATTATTACTTATGACAGTGCGTTATTTTCTGCAAAATTTCACAACCAAAGCAATTGTGTCAAAAACAGTTTGAAGGGAAATATTGATATGAAAATCATCTGAAAAGGTAACCTGGCTGGTGAATCCATTTATAGAGCTACAACACCCATCCACATTAGGTGTTCAGTTTACTTTTAGTCTAATTTAGAGATACAGCGCGGGAACAGACCTTTAGCCCACCGAGTCCGCATTGACCAGCGATCCCTGCACATTAACACTATTGTACACACACACCAGGGATAATTTACAAATATACTCAGCCAATTAGCCCACAAACCAGTACGTCAGCCATGATCACATTGAATGGCGGTGCTGGCTCGAAGGGCCGAATGGCCTCCTCCTGCACCTATTGTCTTTGGCATGTGGGTGGGAAATTGGAGATTCCAGAGAAAACTCACGCAGGACACAGGGAGAAGGTGCAAACGGCACCCGCGGTCAGGATCGAACCAAAGGTCTCTGGCGCTGTAAGGCAGCAACTCTACCGCTGCACCACCGTGCCATCCATCTTTCTCTCTCACGTATGTTGAAAGAATGGAGCGACTGGGCTTGTATGCACTGGAATTTAGAAGGATGAGAGGGGATCTTATTGAAACATCTAAGATTATTAAGCGATTGGACACGCTAGAGGCAGGAAACATGTTCCCAATGTTGGGGGAGTCCAGAACCAGGGGCCACAGTTTAAGAATAAGGGGTAGGCCATTTAGAACGGAGATGAGGAAAAACCTTTTCACTCAGAGAGTTGTGAATCTGTGGAATTCTCCGCCTCAGAAGGCAGTGGAGGCCAATTCTCTGGATCCTTTCAAGAGAGAGTTCGGTAGAGCTTGTAAAGATAGCGGAGTCAAGGGATATGGGGAGAAGGCAGGAACGGGGTACTGATTGTGGATGATCAGCCATGATCACAGTGAATGGCGGTGCTGGCTTGGTAAGGGCCGAATGGCCTACACCTATTGTTTATTGTCTCATAAGTAACGGCAAGGGTTTTCAATCTCCTAACACTGCTGTCTGACAATCTTTCAAGATTTTGTTCACTCATCATCTGATGCCTTCAGTCACCATGTTACCAACCGACCGTGCCTGAAGCTATTTCAGTCTTCGGTTCTGCGATTACCCTTTCTCAAAGTCATTGGGGAAGAAGCATAGCTGGGCAGGAGTGCAAGTAGTACAGACACACATCCATCCACTGATCACAAGATCCAAATATAGCATACCACATCCAACACTTGCAACTGCGGGTGCTGGCTTACACCAAAGATAGACACAAAATGCTGGAGTAACTCAGCGGGACGGAAGAGAAGGAATCTCCATCTCTGGAGAGATTCCATCCCTGGAGAGAAGGAATAGGCAAAATTTCTAGTCGAGACCCTTCTTCAGGCTGAAACGTCACCCATTCCTTCTCTCCAGAGTTGCTGCCTGTCCCGCTGCGTGTCTAACTTGGCCAGTGATGGTGCCCATTTGGTGCCACTGCAAAAGGTGCATTTACAAAATACAAGCCGAAGGAGGCACTTTGTTCTTTTGTGGCTTCTCCTTCATGTGTATTGTAGGACCTTTGCAGGGTAAATAGGCAACACTGCACATCTTCCACTTCCTAGTTCAGTCGGTCATAAATCATACAAATCATCGGATCGTCAGTGTCAGCAGAGATCGTGATAAAAGACAGCATCAGGGAAAAGGTTTGGGGATAGCCAAACTGCTGGTGTCAGGCAGCATCTCTTGAGAAAGAGAATAGGTGAGAATAGGTGAGAATAAGTGACCCTTCTTCATACTGGAAGGTAGCGAAGGCCAGAACTAAAGGTTTGGAGTGCAGGCAATGAATCATACTGTGCGGAAACAGGCCATTCGGCCCAACTTTCCCAGGCTGACCAACATGCCCTCTACTAGCCCCACTTGCTCGCGTTTGGCCCAATCCCTCCAAATCTAACCTACCTGTCAAAATGTTTCTTTTGTAACATTGCGATAATACCTGCCTCAACTATCTCCTCTGGCATTTCGTTCCATATACCTACCACCCTTTGTGCAAAAAAAACATCGCCCCCTCAGGTTCCTATTAAATCCCCCTCACCTTAAACCTATGTCCTCTGGTTCTTGATTCCCCTACTCTGGGTAAAAGGCTCTGTGGATTTACCCTATCTAATCATCTCAAAATTGTGTACACCTCTATAAGATCCCTCATCCTCCTGCACTCCAAGGAATAAAGTCCTAGGCTGCTCAACCTCTCCTAGTAGCTCAGGCCCTCAAGTCCTGGCAACATCCTTGTAAATCTTCTCTGCACCCTCTCCAGCTTAACAACATCTTTCCTATAAGCGGGCAACCAAAACATACATGGTAGGAGTTAACACGGTCACCACATCTTCTCCCACTCAAAGATAGATTTTCATCTGCCCTATTTCACCCTGTCGGGAGATGATGGATGCAGCACAGAATTGAAACTGGCACCTTTCTCCTCTGTATACTCAGTCACTTTCAACGTTGTCCTCGCCTTGAATAGAAACTCTTCAACCAATGCAGTTGAGCTCAGAATACCCGAATGTACAACACCCCCCCACTGCCATCTTGCCTTGTCTGGATCACACTCAGTGACACAATTACTGGACAGGCGAGGACTCTACTCCTTGGAGTGCAGGAGGATGAGGTGTGAACTTGTAGAGACGTAAAAAATCATGAGAGGAATAGATCGGGTAGACGCACAGAGTAGGGGAATCGAGAACCAGAGGACATAGGTTTAAGGTGAGGGGGGAAAGATTTAATAGGAACCCGAGGGATAACCTTTTCAGACAAAGGGTGGTAGGTGTATTGAATGATATGCTGGAGGAGGTGGTTGATGCAGGTACTATCGCAATGTTTAAGAAGCATTTACACATGGATAGGACAGGTTTAGAGGGGTATCGACCAAATGCAGGCAAGTGGGACTAGTGTAGATGGTCGCTCTGGGCAAGTTAGGCTGAAGGATCTGTTTTCACGCCGAATAACTCTATTGGACATCATTCTCAAAAATAGTCCTACTAAAAAGGATCAATTTTGCAATGCTGTGCCCAAGAATTTTCATTTTGCCTAGAAGATAAAACACAGAGCGATATCCTCATTAAAAACATGCATCCCCCTTTGTTTCCTTAGTAGCTCTTACAGTGATCTACTAATAGGAGTGAGGGAAGCAAATTGTTATTTCCTGCAATTTGGTTTGCCTGAAAATCGGATTATCGCGATGAATCTCCCTGATAATGTTATTTTTCTTTATTAAACTAACTTTATAAATGCGATTTTTTAAACGTTGCAAAGCTTTCCAAAGCACTCTGCCACCGCATTGTGGATAAATAATAGTCAGCTCCATTAAAGAGATAGTGGAAAAGATGACCAAAAGCTTAGTTGAACAGCGATACCAGCAAATTAAAAAGGGATTGTTAAAGAGAGAGAGATTTCAGGACATCAAAATGAAGGCACTTTTTACAATTTAGAGTTAGCTCTGAGAAACTGTTACTTTTATGCTATCTAATATCTTATTATGATACACTTCTGTTCTGAAACCCATTTAGATCACAAGATCATGTGATAGGAGAGGAATTAGGCCATTCGGCCCATCAAGTCTCTGCCATTCAATCATGGCTGATCTATCTCTCCCTCCTAACCCCATTCTCCTGCCTTCTCCCCATAAATAAATGCAACTCAGGAAGCAGGTTGGGAAAATAATGACCCGCCAACCAGGTAATAATAATCTTCTCAGACCATCATCGATAAACATCAGGCAGGATTGTGTTACAATTACAATTGACACGTGGTTGTGGATTACAGGATTGGTGCCAAGGATGGATACAGATCGCCCATTATTATTTGAAGTCCCATCGTGCAAGAAAAAAAGATTGAAAACGAAAGACAAAATAAGCAACAGTTGGTAGAGCCAGGCTTTCATTTTAAAAGCCTGACTAGCGCAAGTTAAATTAGCTTCTTGAAATTGACATTTATCACAAATAGGAGAGATACTGGGATGAGGGACGCAGAAGAACTAGGTGTTGGAAACAAGAAAAAGAAATATTAACAAAACGCAAGTCTAAAGAAAGAAAGTCTGAAGAAGGGTCTTGGATGGGTGACGTTTGGGTCAGGGCCTCAGCAGTAACTCAGCAGGTTAGGCAGAATCTCTGGAAACATGGATAGGTGAGGTTTGGGTCGGCTCTTTAACCCTCCTTTAGATTGAAGAAGACAGGATCAGTCAGAAGTCTCTCATCCCAAAATGTCACCTATCCATGTTCTCCAGAGATACTGCCTGACCCTCTGAGTTCTTCCAGTATTTTTTTATATGTTAAAACTAGGCACAAAAAGCCTATTCCTTCTCTCCAGAGATGTTACCTGTCCCGCAAAGATTCTCCTGCATTTTGTGCCTATTTTTAACAAAACGTAAACTACTGGAAGAACTCAGCATCTCTGGAGGACATGGATAGGTGACATTTCGGGATGAAGCACATCTGAATGATCCTGTCTTCTTCAATCTTAAGAAGGGTACCAACCCAAACGTCACCTATCCATGTCTCCAGAGATGCTGCCTGACCTGCTGAGTTACTGCAACACTTTGTGTTCTGTGCAAAATTCCAGCATGTCAGCAGTTCCTTGCGTCTACATTTTGGTGAGGGGACCCCCTTCTTCAGGTTGAAGAAGGGGGATCAGTCTGAAGAAGAGTCCCGACCCAAAACGCCACCTGTCCACTCCCTTCCCCAGATGCTGCTTGACCTGCTGAGTTTCTCCAGCAGGTTGTGTTTTGCTTAAGAGTCCAGCATCTGCAGTTTCTTGCGCCACCAGAGACTATTAACAGTCGGGATAAAGGAAGAGCACAACGACAAACTTGAAGTTTGGAAGGAATAAACAGTGACCACAAAAGTACAAGTAATGCGAGGGGGAAATTCCGTTTCAAGCAAGCTTTTCCCTCATTCCCCATACGCATTTTAGAAGAGGGTTCCCGATAAAGGACTGGTACCACAACCAAAATATTCATCAGCAAAAACCCACTTCAAATTGTATTATATAGGAAATAACAGAAGCAGCTGAGATCTGATACAGTACGTCACCAATCAGACTGTTGCAGAGAGCCAGACACAAAGTGCTGGAGTGACCCTTCTGCCTGTCCCACGGAGTTACTCCAGCAATTTGTGTCTATCTTCAGAACTGAGACATCCAGGTTCAAGAACAGCTTCTTTATGGCAACCATCAGGCTCTTGAACGTGACACAACTGCAACTCAGCAATTGTGATCTACTTTGGTCTTTGCTTTGGTTCCACTATGGACATCAGTTCTAGTCAAGTCAATTTTATTTGTACAGCACATTTAAAAACAACCCACGTTGACCAAAGTGCTGTAAATCTGATTAGGTACTAAGGAAAAAATGAAACATACAGTAGCACACAAACACAACAGCACATACAAAACAGTTCACAGCGCCTCCTCAATGGGCCTCAAACGCTAGGGAGTAGAAATAGGTTTTGAGCCTGGACTTAAAGGAGTCGATGGAGGGGGCAGTTCTGATGGGGAGAGGGATGCTGTTCCACAGTCTAGGAGCTGCAACCGCAAAAGCGCGGTCACCCCTGAGCTTAAGCCTAGACCGCGGGATAGTGAGTAGCCCCAAGTCGGCCGACCTGAGGGACCTGGAGTTAGAGAGGTGGGTTAGAAGATTTTTGATGTAGGGGGGGGGGAATGTCCATTTAGGGCTTTATATGTGAATAGGAGTAGCTTGAAGTTGATTCTGTACCGTACAGGGAGCCAGTGGAGAGAGGCCAGAATCGGCGTGATGTATTCCCTTTTACGGGTACCCGTCAGGAGTCTCGCTGCGGCGTTTTGGACCAGTTGCAGGCGGGACAGGGTTGATTGGCTGATCCCAGTGTATAGGGAGTTGCAGTAGTCTAGGCGTAGTCTAGTTCTACTCTGTAGACACAAAATGCCGGAGTAACTCAGCGGGTCAGGCAGCATCTCAGGAGAGAGAGAATGCGTGACGTTTCGGGTCGAGACTCTTCTTCAGTCTGAAGGGTCTCGACCCAAAACGTCACCCATTCCTTCTCCCCTGAGATGCTGCCCGACTCGCTGAGTTACTCCAGCATTTTGTGTCTACATTCGATTTAAACCAGCGTCTGGAGTTTTATTTTTCAACTATCAGTTTTGCACTATTATGGTCTGGTAACTGATTATTAATTTTGTTGTATTATTAATTATTGTATATTTATTTGTGCATTATCGATTTATTGGGCCTCTAAAGCTGCAGCAATTAGAAACGTTACTGTTCTGTTGGCAGTACAGGTGACAATTAAACACAAGATAGACACAAAATGCTGGAGTAATTCAGCGGGACCAACAGAATAGTCTCGACCTGAAACATCGCCCATTCCTTCTCTCCAGAGATGCTGCCTGTCCCGCTGAGCAACTACAGCATTTTATGTCTATCTTCGGTTGAAACCAGCATCCGCAGTTCAATAGACAATAGACAATGGGTGCAGGAGGAGGCCATCGGCCCTTCGAGCCAGCACCACCATTCAATGTGATCATGGCTGATCATTCTCAATTAGTACCCCGTTCCTGCCTTCTCCCCATACCCCCTGACTCCGCTATCCTTAAGAGCTCTATCTAGCTCTCTCTTGAATGCATTCAGAGAATTGGCCTCCACTGCCTTCTGAGGCAGAGAATTCCATAGATTCACAATTCTCTGACTGAAAACGTTTTTCCTCATCTCAGTTCTAAATGGCCTACCCCTTATTCTTAAGCTGTGGCCCCTTGTTCTGGACTGCAATTAAACACTCTTGACTTGACACTTGAAATACTCTGCAGTTCAGGCAGCATGTGTGGAGATAGATTTAAATGGATAACCTTTCATCAGAATTGCATGAATCATATCCAATGCAGGACAAATTAATCATATGGATCAAAAGTGCATGTGATTTCCATGTGGCCACTGTGATGGAAGATCAATAACTTGAAATCAACTGTTTCTCCCAACAGATGCTGCCTGACCTGTTGAGTATTTCCAGTTGTTTGGTTTTATTTCTTTCAGATCTGCAGCATGCACAGTATTTTGCATTTCTTTTCATAGAGTCATACAACGTGGAAACAGGCCCTTCAGCCCAACCTGCCCACGCCGACCAACTTGCCCCATCTACACTTGCCCCAACTGCCCGCACTTGGCCCATAGCCCTCTCAACCTATCCCGTCTGTTTACCTGTCCAAATATCTGGTAAATGTTACGGCCAAACTACCTCCTCTGGCACCTCGTTCCATGCACCCGCCACTGTTTGTGTTCAAGAAAAAGTTACCCCTCTTGTTCCCATTAAATCTCCCCCCCCCCCCTCCTCCCTCATGTTAAAGCTATATCCTCTGGTTCTCGATTCCTCCTTCTCTTACCCTCGTGAGGGGAACAAAGTAAATATTATTTCCAAGTTCATGGCTAACAATTATTATTTTGAAACAGCATGTCCACCTTTGTCCAGAACAAGGGGTCACAGTTTAAGGATAAGGGGGAAGTCTTTTAGGACCGGGATGAGAAAGGTTTTTTTCACACAGTGGTGAATCTGTGAAATTCTCTGCCACAGAGGGTAGTTGAGGCCAGTTCATTGGCTATATTTAAGAGGGAGTTAGATGTGGCCCTTGTGGCTAAAGGGATCAGGGGGTATGGAGAGAAGGCAGGTACAGGATACTGAGTTGGATGATCAGCCATGACCATATTGAATGGCGGTGCAGGCTCGAAGGGCCGAATGGCCTACTCCTGCACCTATTTTCTATGTTTCTATGTTTAGAAAAACGGGGAGTGAACCTTAGATGTGAACTTTCTTTTTTCAATGTATTGAATAGAGAGACACGCAGACAGCAGACTTGAAACTTGCCATATACAGACAGTCCTGAAGGAGATGTCACCGCCACCCACGGCACACACGGCCTCAAGGCACAGTTACACATTCACATCTGGGCATAGTGTTATTACAGTGAAGAGCTCGACATTGCTATCACCCCCATCAAAATATCCATGAACGAGAGCTGTGTAAATGTCCCTAGCTTTCCACCGCCCTCACGGCTCTGGTCACCGCAAGTAATCGCTCAATTTAATATTCAATTTAAAGGTGCTGTCCACCGAGAAACAAAAAGATTCAGACAGTCTCCGTTCACGTCTGTTTCAAGAGGGAGAGGGGGTGGGGGAGAGGGGAAGGGGGGGAGAGGGGGTGGGGGAGAGGGGAAGGGGGGGAGGGGAAGGGGGAGAGGGGGTGGGGGAGAGGGGAAGGGGGGGAGAGGAAGAGGGGAAGGGAGAGAGGGGAAGGGGAGAGGGGAAGGGGGAGAGGGGAAGGGGGAGAGGGGAAGGGGGAGAGGGGAAGGGGGAGAGGGGAAGGGGGGAGAGGGGAAGGGGGGAGAGGGGAAGGGGGGAGAGGGGAAGGGGGAGAGGGGAAGGGGGGGAGAGGGGAAGGGGGGAGAGGGGAATGGGGGAGAGGAGAAGGGGGGAGAGGAGAAGGGGGGAGAGGGGAGAGGGGAAGGGGGAGAGGGGAAGGGGGTGGGGGCATTTGCCAAGACGAAACACCATCTCGACTTTTATTTTCTTGAAAAGGGAATGTGTGTCACTGACTATTCTGTTAACTCGACTGCCAGGAAACTCCCAAGATGACCGACCACCTCCCAGCCTTGTTTAAAATTGTGATTCAAGGCAGCTGGAAACAGGGGAACAAACTAACACGCATCAGCTCCTATAAACAGTGGCGAGGTCAAACAATAACCGGCTAATTAACGGCAATTAAAACCAGGGGTTTTTGTTTTTCAGTGGCGGGGGTGGATGGATGGATACTGAAAGAAGCAAGATTTTTTTTTTTTTAATGTCTCTCAAAATTGTTAATTAAAATTACGCAGGGAGAGGGAGAGAGAGGAGGGGGAGAGAGAGGGGGGGGAGGGGGAGAGAGAGGGGGGAGGGGGAGAGAGAGGGGGGAGGGGGAGAGAGAGGGGGGAGGGGGAGAGAGGGGGGGGAGGGGGAGGAGGGGGAGAGGGGGGGAGGGGGAGAGGGGGGGAGGGGGAGAGTGGGGAGAGAGAGGGGGGGGAGAGAGAGGGGGGGAGAGAGAGGGGGGGGAGAGAGAGGGGGGGAGAGAGAGGGGGGGAGAGAGAGGGGGGGAGGGAGAGAGAGGGGGGGAATGGAGAGAGAGGGGGGGAGGGAGAGAGAGGGGGGGAGGGAGAGAGAGGGGGGGAGGGAGAGAGAGGGGGGGAGGGAGAGAGAGGGGGGGGGAGGGAGAGAGAGGGGGGGGAGGGAGAGAGAGAGGGGGGGAGGGAGAGAGAGAGGGGGGGAGGGAGAGAGAGAGGGGGAGGAGGGAGAGAGAGAGGGGGAGGAGGGGGAGAGAGGAGGGGGAGGAGGGAGAGAGAGAGGGGGAGGAGGGGAGAGAGAGGGGGAGGAGGGGGAGAGAGAGGGGGAGGAGGGGGAGAGAGAGGGGGAGAGAGAGGGGGAGGGAGGGGGAGAGAGAGGGGGGAGGGAGGGGGAGAGAGAGGGGGGGGGGAGAGGGAGAGAGAGGGGGGGGAGGGGGAGAGAGAGAGGGGGAGAGAGAGAGGGGGAGAGAGAGAGGGGGAGGGAGGGGGGGAGCTCCGGTGAAGAACATGACAAAACTAGGTCCAAAAAAACACAAGGGGAGACAAAAATACTCCAAACACCCCAGAATTATTGTATTTCTAACGCCAAGTAAATCCTCCGACTTACCATTCAATGTGTAACACAGTCAGCGTTCTCTCCAGGAGAGGCTTATCACATGATTTTAAAAAATAATTTAAAAAAAATAAATATATATATAAATCCAAGCGATTGTCGTGTTGCAACTAACGATTCCAATCGGAGCTCAGAATATTAATGGGGTCGATTTTCCTTGCCTTGGTCTGGAGAGGGAGAGAGGCTTTAAGAAATAAACACGAGGAAAAAATTGGATGTCCTTTAAAATCCCTCCCAGCTCGACTCCCTCTTGCGAGAGAGAGAGAGAGAGAGAGAGAGAGAGAGATAGATAGAGAGAGAGAAAGAGAGAGAGATAGAGAGAAAGAGAGAGAGAAAGAGAGAGAGAAGGAGAGAGAAAGAGAGAGAAAGAGAGAGAAAGAGAGTTAGAGAGGGAGGAGGCTTTAAGAAATAAACACGAGGAAAAATTGGATGTCCTTTAAAAATCCCTCCCAGCTCGACTCCCTCTTGCGAGAGAGAGAGAGAGACAGATAGAGAGTTAGAGAGAGAGAGAGAGAGAGCAAAAAATCTCAACGCCCGTATTTTCTACAAACGCTTCGCCACAACCATTCTGCCCGGTTACAGTTGCCCCGCACCGACATTTAATTGCAACTCGTTGTGCTTTGTTGTTACATTAATCGGAGCAGGAAGACTCGGTCCACGGTCCATGAAACTGATACCAATTTCGCCTGAAATAATCCAACGCTGAAGGAACCAAATCTCTGCTGTGAAAACCAAGGGGGGCTAAAATAGTTGGAGGACAAGCATTCTGAAATCCTGATGTTATTTAACCCTGTTGCCCAATGGTTTACATTTTTTTTTTTTAAAAACACACACACACACAAGTTCGGTATCAAATGATTAACAAACAAACAAAAAAGACACATATCATGTCGTTGTCTTCGCTTACCGGAGTGGTTTAAACGTAAGGCAGCAAGCTGGGGCTGGGGCTGGGGAGGGAGGAGAGGGGGAGGAGGATGGTTTTTGACCTGGCAAGGTAATGCAGGGAGACGATTAAATTAGAGGAGGAGAGAGCAGTCAGGGATCCCCTTCCAATTCACACATCCACCGCGCGTCATCTTCCTGGGCAAGGCAGGGTTCACTCCTGACTCAGTGTAGCGGGTACCAGGGCACCCTTACACATCGTTACAAGGCACATTGTTACAGTCAGACAGTGTGTGGTGGCGCTGGCAGCAGCAGCAGCCTCTCTCCAACCGAGGGGCAGGTTGCAATTCCAGCAGAAGGTTACATTTCGCGGAAGGAAGCCCAGGCGTGCGTTTGGACGCGTGGATCACTCGCTCACACACTCACTCACTCACTCACTCACACCGGTGGGTGGAGGAGGGCAAAGCGGCCCATCTCCTGCTCAGGGGGAGGGGGAGGGGGAGGGGGTGGGGGTGTGAGATGACCCCCCCCCCCCCGTCGTCGTCGCCGCCCCTGCTGTCTGTCTGTCTGCAAGAGGTGGCGAGCTCGGCGACAACGAAGCTCCACGGTCTTTGCAATCGGCGACTGTTGTCACAGGCGACACAATGAGCGGAACTCGCCACCTCTCACACACACAACTCCTTCACCAGTCACAACAGCCACGCCTTGGCAGTGCACTCGTGTGTGTGTGTTTGTTTGTGTGTGGCTGTGTGTTTGTTTGTGTGTGTGTTTTGTTTGTGTGTGGCTGTATGTGTGTGTGTGGGTGTGGCTGTGTGTGTGTGGCTGTGTATGTGTGGCTGTGTGTGGCTGTGTGTGTGGCTGTCTGTGCGTGGCTGTGTGTGTGTGCGTGTGGCTGTGTGTGTGGCTGTCTGTGTGTGTGTGGCTGTGTGTGTGTGTGTGTGGCTGTGTGTGTGGCTGTCTGTGCGTGTGGCTGTGTGTGTGTGTGTGTGGCTGTGTGTGTGGCTGTCTGTGTGTGTGTGTGTGGCTGTCTGTGTGTGTGGCTGTCTGTGTGTGTGGCTGTGTGTGTGGCTGTCTGTGTGTGTGTGTGTGGCTGTCTGTGTGTGTGGCTGTCTGTGTGGCTGTGTATGTGGCTGGCTGTGTGTGTGTGGCTGTGTGTGTACAAAACTACCCTTCTCTGCGATTTTCCGTCAACAGTTCTCTTCCCCGTCCCTTTATCGAAAGTTGTGATTTTTTTTTAAAAAATGGAGACCTCAGGTTTTCACTGTGGTCGCTTCCTAAAGACCCTGGACTGGGATTCTTTTTAGGGTCTACCTATTAAAAAAAAAAAAAAATTCCAGTTGTTCCCCCTCCTCTCCCTCCCCCACCATCCCTACCACCTCTCCTCTCCACCCCACCTCTCCCCTCCCCCGCACCTCTCCCCTCCACCTCTCCTCCCCCACCTCCTCTCCCTCCACCCCACCTCTCCTCTCCCTCCACCTCTCCTCTCCCTCCCCTCCTCTCCCTCCCCTCCTCTCCTTCCCCCCACCTCTCCTCTCCCTCCCCACCTCTCCTCTCCCTCCCTCCCACCACTCCTCTCCCTCCCCCCCCACCTCTCCTCTCCCTCCCCCCCCACCTCTCCTCTCCCTCCCCCCCACCTCTCCTCTTCCACCCCCTTCCTCTCCCCCCCCCCCCCCCCCCTCTCCCACCAAAATGGAAAAATCCACATAGAATTTGTAAATTGTCCATCTTGGACCGTTGCGCCCCGGTGTGGCAGTGGTTTATTTGGGGGAACGTGTGCGTTATTGATACATGGACCTCCATGATCACCAAATATGTTTCCATCGTCCATTTAACCGGGACTCTGAATAAAAGGGTTTCATCAATATGCACTCCACCCCCCCCCCCCCTCACTGTTATACCGTGCCTGCACATAACTATATCACATGGGCATTTGCAATATTTCTAAACAAACACGTTCGCAATTACATGTCATAATCATACTTTATTAGCCAAGTATGTTTTGCTACATACGAGGAATTTGATTTGCCATACGGTCATACCAGTAAAAAGCAACAGGACACACAAAATACATTTTAATGTAAACATCCACTACGAAGGTATTAATTCACAAAATGCTGGCTCAACACCTGCGCTCGGTCCGCGTTGGCCAAACTGGTCTCCCGGTGGCCGAGCACTTCAACTCCCCCTCCCATTCCCAGTCTGGCCTTTCTGTCATGGGCCATAGTGAGGCCCACCGGAAATTGGAGGAACAGCACCTCATATTTCGCCTGGGCAGCTTGCAGCCCAGTGGTATGAACATTGACTTCTCCAACTTTAGATAGTTCCTCTGTCCCTCTCTTCCCCTCCCCCTTCCTAGATCTCCCTCTATCTTCCTGTCTCCACCTATATCCTTCCTTTGTCCCGCCCCCCTGACATCAGTCTGAAGAAGGGTCTCGACCCAAAACGTCACCCATTCCTTCTCTCCTGAGATGCTGCCTGACCTGCTGAGTTACTCCAGCAATTTGTGAATAAATACCTTCGATTTGTACCAGCATCTGCAGTTATTTTCTTAGACATCCGCCACAGTGACTCCTCCACATTCCTCACTGTGATGGAAGGCGAAACAAAGAGTTCAATCTCTTCCCTTCTTTGTTCTCGCGCGGTCGGGGGCCTCGAGCCTTCCGTTGACACGTGGAGTGAAACCTTCAATCAATTTACAAGCGCTGTGTGCAGGAACTCATAACTATGGGAGGCATCTGCCGTGAAATCGCAGTGTAGGAATCTCAGCTCCTAAATTCAACCAGTAAATCACTTACACACATTCCACAGATATTTCTGGACACGTGGGCATACTGACGTTTGATGCGGAGTAAAAATAGAAAATGCCCAGTTTCCCAGCGAGTCGGGCAGCATCTTTGGAGGGAGCTATATATAGAGTTAGTATCTCACACTGATGACTTGCAGCAGAACTGGAGACAGATCATCAACATGAAATGTTAACTTTGATTTTCTCTCTACATCCATACTGCCGAGCTTATTATTTCATGTGGGGGGGGGTTGGATGTCAAGCAATTGAAGTGTTTCGCTTTTGGAAAGACACTGGGCCTTAAAGTGAGGAAATAAGAAACTGACCCTTCGGCCCACCGAGTCCACGCCGACCATCGACCACCCAATCACACCAGTTCCACGTTATCCCACGTTCTCATCCACTCCCTTCTCAATTTTACAGAGGGCTAATTAACCTACTGACCTGCACATCTTTGGGATGAAGGAGGAAACCGGAGCACCCGGAGGAAACTCACGCGGATGCAGGGAGGGTGTACAATTCTTCACACAGACAGCACATGACGTCAGGATCGAACCCAGCCTCTGACGCTGTTAGGCAGCAGCTTTACTTCATTTGGACGGATTGAGGAGCATCTTTCACCGAATTGATGGTCTTCCAGCAGCACCTGATATCCATCTCCAAGTGTGTCCCTGCAAATCAGTCATAGAGTGAAACAGCACAGAAACAGGCCCTTTTGGCCCAATTTACCCAAGATGCCCCACTGCCGACACGAGGTGCACCTGCCCGCATTAGGGGCGGCACAGCGATGGAGCTGCTGCCTTGCAGCACTTGCAGCGCCAGAGACAAGGGTTCGATCGCGACTGTGGGTGCTGCTTGTGCCTTCTCCCCGTGACCGCATGGGTTTTCTTCGGTTTCATCCCACACTCCAAAGACGCACAGGTATGTAGGTTAATTGGCTTGGTGTTGGTGTGTAACATTGTTCCTAGGATAGTGTTAAAATGCGGGCATCGCTGGTCGGTGCGGACTCGGTGGGCCGAAGGGCCTGTTTCCACGCTGTATCTCTAAACTAAACTTAGCATTTGACTTACCTCTCCTATCCACATACCTGTCCAAATGTTGTTTAAATGTTGTTATGGTACCTTTCTCAACGACCTCCTCTGCAGAGAGTAGATGTAGTCCAGTCCATCATACAAACCAACCTCCCTTCCATTGACCATCTGCAGCAAGCTGCCTCGGCAAGGCCACCAGCATAACCAAGGAACAGTCTCACCCCGCCTCACTCCCTCTCATCCCTTCTCCCATCGGGCAAGAGGTACAAAGTTTGAAGACAAATAGCTCCAGATTTGGGAAGTTTCTTCCCAGTTGTTATCAGGTGACTGAATGGTTCTCTGGAGTGCTGTGCGGTCCTCAGTTCATAATTTAATATGTGATAGGAGCAGAATTAGGCAATTCGGCCTATCAAGTCTAGTCCGCCATTCAATCATGCTGATCTACAGTATTTTGCCCCCTCAACCCCATTCTCCTGCCTTCTCCCCATAACCCCTGATATGCGTACTAATCCTGAAACTATCATATCATATCATATCATATCATATATATACAGCCGGAAACAGGCCTTTTCGGCCCTCCAAGTCCGTGCCGCCCAGCGATCCCCGTACATTAACACTATCCTACACCCACTAGGGACAATTTTTACATTTACCCAGCCAATTAACCTACATACCTGTACGTCTTTGGAGTGTGGGAGGAAACCGAAGATCTCGGAGAAAACCCACGCAGGTCACGGGGAGAACGTACAAACTCCTTACAGTGCAGCACCCGTAGTCAGGATCGAACCTGAGTCTCCGGCGCTGCATTCGCTGTAAAGCAGCAACTCTACCGCTGCGCTACCGTGCCGCCCTATCTATCTCTTCCTTGAAAATATCCACTGATCTGACCTCCACAGCTGTCTGTGGCAATTAATTCCACAGATTCACCGCCCTCTGACTAAAGGAATTCCTCCTCATCTCCTTTCTAAAGGAAAGTCCTTTAACTCTGAGGCAATGACCTTTGGTCCTAGACACTCCCATCCTCTCCATATGGCGGCACGGTAGAGTTGCTGCCTTACAGCAAATGCAGCGCCGGAGACTCAGGTTCGATCCTGACTACTAGCGCCGTCTGTACGGAGTTTGTACGTTCTCCCCGTGACCTGCGTGGGTTTTCGCCGAGATCTTCGGTTTCCTCCCACACTCCAAAGACGTACAGGTATGTAGGTTAATTGGCTGGGCAAATGTAAAAATTGTCCCTAGTGTGTGTAGGATAGTGTTAGTGTGCGGGGATCGCTGGGCGGCGCGGACCCGGTGGGCCGAAAGGCCTGTTTCTGCACCGTATCTCTAAATCTAAATCTAAAAAAAATCTAAATCTAAATATCACTCTATCTAGGTCCTGACCTCCTACCTACCTCATTGGAGACCTGTGACCTATCTTTAATCGGACTTTAACGTGCACTAAAGGCTTCACTTTATCATTTGTCTGTACACTGTGGATGACTTGTTTGTAATCATGTACAGTCTTTTCAGTGACTGGAGATAGATGAAGATAGTCTGGAGAATGAGGTACATTAGAAGGACAGGAATATGTCCTCAGCATAACCTTCCTTCCATTATCAGATCAGAAGGAGGGAATGTTGCTGATGGTCACACAATGTTCTTTTCCGTTCACAAATCTTTAGCCGATGAAGTTGTCCATGCCTCTTTGCAGCAAAGACTGAATATGCAGCCAAGTGGCAAATAAATGTCAAACAAGGTGAATGCCTCAAAACTGCTTCTCATTGGGAATGATGGAACTGATCCAAGAGTCAGTGGAAGAGAGTTTAGTTTATTCTCATGTGTACCGAGGTACAGAGAAAAGCTTTCGTTGCGTGTTAACCAGTCAATGGAAAGACAATACACGATTACAATCGAGCCATTCACAGTGTACAGATGCATGATAAAGGATATAATGTGAATAACGTTTAGTGCAAGCAAAGCCAGTAATGTCCTGTCAAGGATTTAGATTTAGAGATACAGCGCGGAAACAGGCCCTTCGGCCCACCGAGTCCGCACCGCCCAGCGATCCCCGCACATTAACACTATCCTACACCCACTAGGGACAAATTTTACATTTACCCAGTCAACTAACCTACATACCTGTACGTCTTTGGAGTGTGGGAGGAAACCGAATATCTCGGAGAAAACCCATGCAGGTCACGGGGAGAACGTACAAACTCCGTACAGACGGCGCCTGTAGTCAGGATCGAACCTGAGTCTCCGGCGCTGCATTCGCTGTAAGGCAGCAACTCTACCGCTGCGCCAACCGTGCCGCCGTACGGATAGTCCGAGGGTCACCAATGAGGTAGACAGTGGTTCAGGACTGCTCTCGAGATGTGGTAGGATTGTTGAGTTGCCTGATAACAGCTGGGAAGCAACTGTCCCTGAATCTGGAGGTGTGCGTTTTCACACTTCTATGAAAAATACGCTAATATCGGAGGCTGATATGTAATGGCTTCACCATTGCCATGTTACTGATGGTCACCATTGATCAGAATTTCAACTGTCTTCACCTATTACCTGCTGCACTATATCCTGCCCCTCCTCTCTTCTACCTTTCTCCTCCCCTCAACCTGCAATCAGGCTGAAGAAGGGTCCCGACCCGAAACGTCACCTCTCCATATTCTCCAGGGATGCTGCCTGACCAGTTGAGTCAGTCCAGCACTTCGTATCTTATTTCTTTGGAAAACCAGCATCTGCTGTTCCTTGTTTCTACAGAAATTTGGTTGATGCTTCAGTACACAATTAGGTGTCTGTTCCATTGTTTCTCACGTTGTCTTTTGGAGGAACGTAGGATCAGTTGGTTGATGGTCGGCAAAGGCTCAGCAGGCTGATTATTAATTCCCGCAGCCTGCTTCCTCAGATAGGTTGATTTGTTATTCAATTGTTTATAAAACTTTACAGTGGCCAAATGATGTCCATAAAATCCACAATGACTATATCACAAAAAAAATCCCCTTGCCTCTGTTCATCTAATACTATACTTTGTCCTACCCTTTTTCTCTTCCAGCTTCCTCTTCCTCTTCCTCCCCCCCCCCATACATTCAGTCTGAAGAAGGGTCCTGACCCAAAACATCACTTATCGATACACAGACACAAAATGTGTAGAAAGGAACTGCAGATGCTGGTACATGTCGAAGATAGACGCAAAGTGCTGGAGTAACTCAGCGGGTCAGGCAGTATCTCTGGAGAAAAAGGATGGGCGACGTTTCGGGTCCGGACCCTTCTTCAGACTGAACAGATAGGCACAAAATGGTGGATTAACTCAACATGGATAGGTGGCATTTCGGGTCGGAGTAGAAGGGTTCCAACCCAAAATGTCACCCTATCCATGTACTCCAGGGATGCTGCCTGACCCGCTGAGTTACTCCAGCACCAGTCTTTTTTATTGTGAACCAGCATCTGCAATTGTTCCTTGTTTCAGCATAGTCGTCCCTGCAGAGGCCCTGATAAATTATGTACCCACAATGAAAATGATGTAGTGTACATCAAATTTCTCTTTCCGACCACATAATGGCAAGCATGACCTTTTAAACAATTAGTGAGCTCATAAAGTAAATAACAAATAGCCAAGCCCTGGAAATAAAACCATAACGTACCAGGTCTCCCAAACTATTGGTAATTTTCTCCGATATGGTAGATGTAATTTAGCAACCAGTGGATTCAGCACAGGGTCCTGAACTGATCATGTTTATGCCTATTGGCTGAGTTCACTGATGAGTCAAATAGATTTGTGGTTTAAGTTTGCAAAATTCTCTGGCAATTTTATAAGAATTCCAGATGTTTCAAAATAGTAGATGTTTCTCCGATGAGTTCTCATATTCTGCGGTCCACCCGCTGTGTTACAGAGTCACAGAGCGATACAGTGTGGAAACAGGCCCATCGGCCCAGCTCGCCCACACCGGCCAACAATGTCCCAGCCACCCTAGTCCCATTTGCCTGCGCTTGATCCATATCACTCCAAACCTGTCCTATCCATGTACCTGGTCTAACTGTTTCTTAAACAATGGGATGGTCCCAGCCCCCAGCCTCAACTACCTCCCCTGGCAGCTTGTTCCATACATCCACCACCACCCTTTGTGGTGAAATGGTTAACCCTCGGATTCCTATTAAATCTTTTCCCCTTCACCTTGAACCTATGTCTTCTGGTCCTCGATTCCCCTACTCTGAGCAAAAGACTATGCATCTACCCGATCTATTCCTCTCATGATTTTGTATACCTCTACAGACTAGGGCCGAAGGGCTTAATGCTGATCCTATGTCTTAGCGTAACAATGTGAGGCAGGAGTCAAAGAAGAGGGTAGGTTTGATGGGAAGGGATGGACTCAAAATGCTGGAGTAACTCAGCGGGACAGGCAGCATCTCTGTATAGAAGGAATGGGTGACATTTCAGGTCGAGACCCTTCTGCAGACTCGATGGGAAGGGCTCTGACTCAAAGGCAGGGGCCTCTAATTAATTGTGGAAAGTAGATAGTCCAGGTATAATTTAGTTTAGTTTTAAGATGTAGTGCGGAAATAGCCCCTTTGGCCCTCCGAGTCCACACCAACCAGCGATCCTCGCACATTAACACTACCCTACACACTAATTTTTACACTTGTACCAACCCAATTAACCTACAAACCTGTACGTCTTTGGAGTGTGGGAGCAAAACGAAGATCTCAGTGAAAACCCACGGAATCACGGGGAGAACGTACAAACTCCACACAGACAGCACCCTTTGTCCAGATGTAACCCCCGGGTCCCTGGCGCTGCAAGCGCTGTAAGGCAGGAACTCTACCGCTGTACCACCGTTTGGATATTGGGGCAGGTGATGGTGGGCTGGAGATGGGTGCCATCAGTATCCTTGTGATTCCTCGCTTCACACCTTTGTGATGGCACTGAGGGAAGGCAAGGGCAGATCCAGGTGAAGCTACAGGGCTAACAGAGTAAGACGCTGAGGAGAGGCCTGCAGGCTTTGTGGCTGGATCTAAAAGATAGCAATCGATGTAGGCAAGGGCAGTTGGATTACAGAGAGGAGAGGCATTCAAGGGCATCTGTGTGGTTGAATGTGTGAAAGAATGCAGACAGCAGGAGAATGATGAGAAGGGACAATTCACTGGGGTGCAGTCAGTGGACATATCATTTGTAACTATAATAAGAGTCTAGTCTGCAGCCAACTCACAAACTAATACTGGTTGTTGTCCTTCAATAATCCTCAGACTGGCTGTCTGCTGGTTTGCACAGGGGCAGAATCATGAGCTGGCTTTATTTTAGATTGCGGCCAGCAGGCAAATAATGTTTATTTTAATACGTGTCAGAGGAATAGAGACCTCCTGCCTCGTATTTACAGCCGTAAGCAAATACCAGAAAGTAAGCTGAAGGCTGCCACAATCTTACAAGTGCAAGATTTCTTTTTTTTTTTAAACACAGTTTATGAATGCTTCTTTTATAATGTATTGTTTTTGAAGGGCTTACCAAGAGGCTGGTCTTCCGATATCTTAGCGTTCTGCCTGAGGGAGTGCTCAGCTTTTTGTTACTTGCTGTGAGCCAAGAATGCAAATTGACAACATCCCACAATTATGTGGACAGAGAATATTCATCTCCAGAGATCTTTTACATTCCTTGCCAAAGTTATGAATCAGCTTCATTTTTTTTGTTTTGTTCTCATTTCGAGCAAGGTTATTCTGATCGCTGCATCGCTAGGAATCAGAGAGAGAGTTCTGGAACTCTCTACAGGAACCAGAGAGAGTTCAGAGCTACCATCTACTTTTTAAAATTTGTCTGTGCCTTGTGGTGACTCTTTTGCATACTGTGTATGCAAAAACAAAGAATTTCACTGTACCTTCACGATACATGTGACAATAAAGTATCTGTCTACTTTCCTGGGCTTTATCGTGCACTAAACATTATTCACGTCATTCCTTTCATCGTCTATCTGTACACTGGAGATGGATTGATTGTAATCATTTTGTCTTTCCACTGACTGGTTAGCACGCAACAAAAACTTTTCACTGTACCTCGGTACATGTGACTGTAAACTAAACTCAACTCACTGTACCTCAGTGCATGTGACAGTAAACTAAACTAACATTTGGCTGCTTTGGAGAGATGAATTAAATTCGCACCACTTACATTGTGGTCATTCAAATGGTGGCCATTTGCTATGGTAGGAAAAAGAAATGAGATATAGACCACATCATTTTCATCGTGGGTATGTAACTTCTCAGGGCCTCTGCAGAGCCAGTGGTCTAAAGCTCCAGATACTCTCTTTTGGGTTGTCAGATCTTCAATCAGCTCCTCACACTTCATTTGTCTGATTACTTTTAATTATTTACTGTCATTAAAATATTTCACAAGAATATACCACTTCTGATGAAAGGTCATTGAGTGCACAGTAGTCAGTGTACAGCCGAGTGCAAAAATGCCATTGACAATGGGGTAGGAGGGAGTGGGATTCACTTAATAGGGGGATTGGTCTTCAACAAAACATTACATTTTAATTAGTTATTGAAACAGAAATCTTGAGGATGCATGAATGAAAGCAATATCTAATAAAGCAAGATGTCGAAACAAGGAACTGCAGATGTTGGACTATACCAAAGATAGGCACACAGTGTTGGAGTAACTCAGCGGGTCAGGCAGCATCTCTGGAGAAAAAGAATGGGTGAAGCTTCGAGTCGGGACCCTTCTTCAGACTGAATCTGAAGATTCTGTCTTCAGTCTGATAAAAGGTCCTGACCCGAAACATCACCCATCCTTTTTCTCCAGAGATGCTGCCTGATCCGCTGAGTTACTCCAGCACTTTGTGTCTAATAAAGCAAATTGGGTCCTTGAATTTACTAATGGAGGTACAGGGTATAAAAGCTAGGAAGTTATGATGAAACAGTTGGCAGACTTCAGCTGGAATTTTGCATCTGTTTATGGGCTTTACGCTCTGTCCCTCCATTAATAAACTCAAGGATCCAATTTGCTTTATAAAGAGCTTTTTTGTGTACACATTCTCAGGATTTCTGTTTCTCCAACCATTTAAAATTTTGTTTAGTTTATTTACACCTGTCCATGTTCTTCAGAGATGCTGCCTGACCAGCTGAGTTACTCCAGCACTTTGTGTCCTTCTTTGTGAACCAGCATCTGCAGTTCCTTATTTCTATTGCTTATTTTGCAACTGTTCTAGTGCCATAGTAAAGGCTCTGTTGATTTAACAGACTATAAGTCTGAATAGTCATTATCTCTAGCCCATGAGATTGAATTCTGTAAATCATAAACAAACAGTCCAAAATCTTTTGCCAGTAATGTTCTCACGTGCTGGTTTGACTCATTCTATTTTGCAATTAACAATCGTCTTTGTGAGAGTTTTATTTTCCCAATTGTGTCCTGATAAAAATACGATCATGTTCTTGCGGGTTTGTGACAATGAGTCATAGATGAAACATCTTTGCCAATGTGCCGTAATTTCTTGATTACGTGGACAGTAAATGGACAGTAAATTGGTTAGTCTGCAGTTTTGAAATGAGTCAGAAACCTTTTCTGTCATCTTGACCATACAGACAGTTCCAGCTTTAAGCGGTGAGATTTTAACCAGATCCGCAAATAACCTCGGAACAAAGAACTGCAGATGCTGGTTAATACACAAAAGGACTCAATGTGCTGAAGTAACTCAGCGGGTCATGCAGCATTCCTGAAGAACATGGATAGGTGACATGACTACGTATCTATGTCACCTATCCATGTCCTCCAGGGATGCTGCCTAACCCACTGAGTTACTCCAGCATTCTGTGCTGTACTGTTCTACGTTCAATGTCCCTCCAGCAGTTTGCTTTTTATTCAAGATTCCAGCATTGGCAGTCTCTTGTGTCTTAAATCAATGCCTCTCAAATTGATGCAAGAATTCTCATAGCTGGGCTCAAAGAATTGTAGAATTATTTTAGTTCTGGCTAAAATTTACCCCTCAGCCAAAATCACTAAAATAAAGCAGATGACCAAGTCATTTTTATTGCTGCTTTCAGTACACATACTGACCGCTGGGCTTTTCGACATTACAACAGTAACTATACATCTTAAATACTTCATGAGTTATAATGTGCTTTGGGTCATCCCGCGGTTGTGAAATCAGCCCTGTGAGACCAAATCCTTTCTCTGGTCTGATGATGGACAAGAAATGAACAGCTGCAAAAGGTGGCCTACCCTCATGTTGCCGAGATCCTGAAAACATTATGATTCATAACATCCATCAACTGGTGGCAGCCATGTGATCTGCTGGAAGAGGCCAAAGAAAATGTTAATGATAAACAATCCAGAACAACACTTTAAAAATTCCTCTCCCCGTGAAACTATATTGGCACAATTAGTTTCAGTCCGTAAGCTTGAAGAGTCATTGTCCATATTAGTTCAGTTTAGTTTAGATTTAGATTTAGATTTAGAGATACAGTGCGGAAACAGGCCCTTCGGCCCACCGAGTCCGCGCCGCCCAGCGATCCCCGCACATTAACACTATCCTACACCCACTAGGGACAATTTTTACATTTACCCAGTCAATTAACCTACATACCTGTACGTCTTTGGAGTGTGGGAGGAAACCGAAGATCTCGGAGAAAACCCATGCAGGTCACGGGGAGAACGTACAAACTCCGTACAGACGGCGCCCGTAGTCAGGATTGAACCTGAGTCTCCGGCGCTGCATTTGCTGTAAGGCAGCAACTCTACCGCTGCGCCACCGTGCCGCCCAGTTTAGTTTATTATTGTCATGTGTATAAAGATATTGTGAAAAGCCTTTGTTTGCACGCTATCCAGTCAAAGACTACACATCAATGCAAGGGTGCGGCACGGTGGCGCAGCGGTAGAGTTGTTGCCTTCCAGAGAACCGGGTTCGATCCTGGCTACAGGTGCTGTCTGCATGGAGTTTGCACGTTCTCCCCGTGACCTCCGTGGGTTTACTCCGAGAACTCCGGTTTCCTCCCACAATCCAAAGACGCACAGGTTTGTAGGCTAATTGGCTTGGTATCAATGTAAAAATTGTCCCTCGTGTAGGATAGTGTTAGTGTGCGGGGATTGCTGGTCGGTGCGGACCTGTTGAGTCGAAGGGCCTGTTTCCGCACTGTATCTTGAAAACAAACTAAAAACAATCATAGTGCAATGATAAAGGGGAAAAAGGGTGTAACATTTAGAGCAAAGATATACATTGAAGTCCGAAAAGGTCAAATTAAAGCATGTTCAAAGGTCTCAGACAAATAAATAAACAATAATAGTGTAAAGTCAAAAATAATGCCCCCAAGTCTCTGTAGATCGGTGCCTATTTGGAGGTTGTTGTGTTTAATAGCCTGATGGGTGTAGGGAATAAGCTGCTCCTGAACCTGGACATTACAGTTTTCAGGCTCCTGTACCTTTTACCACCATGGACTTTGCACTACTATTATTGCTCCACATACTTTATACATTTCTGCTATCATGGTCAAGTTTACTTAGAATAACTGATGATTTATTGTATATTCATAGTTGCTGTTGCTTTGCTTAAAGTGCCTGTAAAGTTACAACAGGTGAGAATTTCATGGTTGCGGTTCATATCCGGTGCCTATGACAAATAAATAAACAATCTTGACATTTGTGGCATAATCATTTGGATGAGATCAGGGAAGGAAAGTTATAATCATTCACATGTATTTATATTCCTCTATAAACCAATGCACTTTCTATGACGGCAAATGTTTTGAGTTGGAAATATCCGTTTGTTTTTTTTTCCTGATTACCGCACACTAGTTGGTGTCGTGAATGTAGGGGTGTGATTGTCGTTTAGGCTTGCCGGAAAATGCTGTGTCCTGCCTCCCAATTTCCCTTTTTGTGTGCAGGAGACTTCTATTCATGGACTAAGTTCACATGTGCTTTACCTGTTAGGGACATAGAAATGTACAGACCCATGACACCAATTGGTAAAGCATTAGGTTGGACAGAAGTGATAATCGCACCGACTGTACAAAACTGGCATCTTCCAAGAACACCACGGAAAAGTTGATGAAGGCATGGAATAAAGTAGACAGTAGCATAGGTTGGGTAGACAGAACCCTTTATCAAGAGTGGAAATTATCAAAGACTTCATGTCAGACTTTCAAGGTGAGAGGGGTAAAGTTTAGAGATGCGCAGGACAGGTTTGATTCAGATTTTAGATTTAGATTTAGAGATACAGCGCGGAAACAGGCCCTTCGGCCCACCGGGTCCGCGCCGCCCAGCGATCCCCGCACACTAACACTATCCTACACACACTAGGGACAATTTTTAAAAATATTTAATTAACCCAGCCAATTAACCTACATACCTGGACGTCTTTGGAGTGTGGGAGGAAACCGAAGATCTCGGAGAAAACCCACGCAGGTCACGGGGAGAACATACAAACTTCGTACAGACGGCGCCCATAGTCAGGATCGAACCTGAGTCTACGGCGCTGCATTCGCTGTAAGGCAGCAACTCTACCACTGCCCCACCGTGCTCCCTCCCTATGTTTTTACATAAAACGGTGTGGGTGGCTGAAACCAGCTGCCAGGGATGGTGATGGAGAATGATATGATAGTGGTGTTTAAGAGGCTTTTGGATACGCACATAGAAATATAGGGAATGGGGGGGAGATGGATCATGTGCAGGCAGATGAGAGTAGTTTATCTTGGCATCATGTTAGGCACAGACATTGTGGGACAAAGGGCCTGTCCCTATACTGCCCTGTCAGGAGAGTGTTTGAAGAAAAAGAACATTAAAAGGATGGGTGATGTTGGTTGGGCCAGCACATGCTGTACATGTTGCCAAAGGAAAGATTAATTTAGAATCCTCACTTAATTCAAAACTAGAGAGCAAGATTTGCACCCATTATACCGGTTCCTACTACATCTTTCTCCCCTCACATTAAACCAATGTCCTCTGGTTCTTGATTCCCCAACTCTGGGTAAAAGACTATGTGCATTTACCCTATCTATTCCTCTCGTGATCTTTTACACCTCTATCAAACTAAACCTATTGTTTTTGATAATTGAACGAATCACTTTGGAATATTACATTTGAAAAAGAACCATCAAAATAATTATAGATTTCATCTTCCATTTGGTTTCTTTATATGATATGCTAATTAAAAATATCTTTTGCAAGCTACAGAAGCTGAATGTTCTAAAATAGCATCAGAAATGTTTCTCGGTTCATGTTACGTTGCAATTATGGAACAACCTTGCGTTCTAGATGAAGATCCAATTGCAAGTCTATTGCAAAGGAATAGGAGTTTTTTCAAGGCGTTTAACATGCCCTCCAAACCTGACAGAGGCAAAAGTAGGTGGGGAAAAAAATCAGCAGAAGAACCAAACAAGGTGACGAAAGCATTTGAAAGATTTGCAAACTACAGAGGAAAATAAGGACAGAAGCAAATGCTGGCCGGGATTTCTATATTAAGTGCAGGTTCGTTTTCATTTTAACCTACTCCATTTATAGAAACAAACAGAAGCTCAATTTTCAAATCTGACATTATAAAACATATCAGCAGGTGGCCTTGAGAGGTCCTATGGCATCATTTCAATCAAGACCACAAGACTTCTTCCCAGTATGCTGGCCTGACAGAATCCCTGACAGGGTAATGCATAAAAACAGATAATCTCTTCATTATCGGTGGTTGTTCTGGGACATGCCTAGTTCACCACATTACTGAGGTGAATACGGGTCTTCGAGTACTTCTTAATCATATCATATCATATCATATATCTACAGCCGGAAACAGGCCTTTTCGGCCCTCCAAGTCCGTGCCGCCCAGTGATCCCCGTACATTAACACTATCCTACACCCACTAGGGACAATTTTTACATTTACCCAGCCAATTAACCTACATACCTGTACGTCTTTGGAGTGTGGGAGGAAACCGAAGATCTCGGAGAAAACCCACGCAGGTCACGGGGAGAACGTACAAACTCCTTACAGTGCAGCACCCGTAGTCAGGATCGAACCTGTGTCTCCGGCGCTGCATTCGCTGTAAAGCAGCAACTCTACCGCTGCGCTACCGTGCGGTAATAATAATAATAATAATGCATTACATTTATATAGTGCTTTTCAAACACTCAAAGACACTTTGCAGGGATTACTAGAACATAGAGAAGAAAATAAATAGATAAATAAGTAAACGAACAGAAAAAGGAGACAGAAGGTGAGGTGACGGTCAGTGGTTGAAGGCAGTGCTGAACAGGTGAGACTTCAGTGATGTTTTGAATGTGGTGAGTGAGGAGGAGTCTCTGACGGTTTGGGGTAGTGAGTTCCAGGGGGTGGGAGCAGCGATGGAGAAAGCCCTGTCCCCCCAGGATCTGAGTTTGGTCCGGATGGGGGGGGACAGGAGGTTGGCAGCAGCAGAGCGGAGGGTGCAGGTGGGAGTGTGCCTGTGGAGGAGGTCAGTCAGGTAGGATGGGGCCAGGTTAAGGAGGGCTTTGTAGGTCATGAGGAGGATTTTGTACTGGATTCTCTGGGGGATGGGGAGCCAGTGGAGCTTGTAAAGGACGGGGGTGATATGGTCACGGATCGGGGAGTGGGTGAGTAGACGGGCAGCGGAGTTTTGAATGTATTGAAGTTTACTGATGATTTTTGAGGGTGAGCCATAGAGGAGGCTGTTGCAGTAGTCCAGACGGGAGGTGATGAAGGCGTGGATGAGGGTTTCTGCAGCTGTGGAGGAGAGGGATGGACGGAGACGGGCAATGTTTTTGAGGTGGAAAAAGGCTGTCTTTGTGATGTGTTTGATGTGTTTGTCGAAGGAGAGGGTTTGATCAAAGATGATTCCAAGATTCTCAGGCTGTAAAGCACTTTGGAAGGTTCCAATGTTCTGAAAATCATGACCATCAGAGTCAAGTTCTTTTTTTACCACCTGCCCTTTACACAGTTGGTATCTGGTGATGTAAGGAATGTTTGTCAGTCTGAAAGGAATATGGCATTTGGCCAGCAGTATTGATTGATAGCGACCCAGGCCATCTGTCCACATGGGTGGTTGAGTTAGCTCAAAGAATCTCTGGGCAGATATTCAATAGAGATTCCATTCCCCATCAGCAAGACCTCACGCCGTCCACTTCTTTCTAGAACATAGATCCAACTAATTAGTCATGGAGTCACACAGTGTGGAAACAGGCCCATGGGACCAACTTGCCCACGTCAACCCACATGTCCCATCTGCACTAGTCCCACCTGCCTGCGTTTAGCCCATCTCAAGTCAAGTCAAGTCAAGTTTATTTGTCACATACACATACACGATGTGCAGTGAAATGAAAGTGGCAATGCCTGCGGATTGTGCAACAACAACAAAAATTACAGTTACAGCATATAAATTAAAGTTAATACAGAGAAGACAAAATTTAGTCCCTGGTGTTATAAAAGTTAACCATCCTGATGGCCTGTGGGAAGAAACTCTGTCTCATCCTCTCCGTTTTCACAGCGTGACAGCGGAGGCGTTTGCCTGACCGTAGCAGCTGGAACAGTCCGTTGCTGGGGTGGCAGGGGTCCCTCATAATCTTGCTTGTTCTGGATCTGCACCTCCTGATGTATAGGTCCTGCAGGGGGGCGAGTGTAGTTCCCATGGTGCGTTCTGTCGAACGCACTACTCTTTGCAGGGCCTTCCTGTCCTGGGCAGAGCTGTTCCCAAACCAGACTGTAATGTTGCCAGACAGGATGCTCTCTACAGCCCCAAAGTAGAAGCAATGAAGGATCCTCAGAGACACTCTGAATTTCCTCAGCTGTCTAAGGTGGTAAAGGCGCTGCTTTGCCTTACCCACCAGTGCGGCAATGTGTGTTGTCCATGTCAGATCCTCTTTGATGTGGACTCCCAGGTAGTTAAAACTGCTCACCCTATCCACAGTAGACCCATTTATTTTAAGTGGCGTGTACGTCCTTGGATGTTGAGCCCTTCTAAATTCCACAATCAGCTCCTTAGTTTTTTTGATATTCAAGAGGAGGCTATTGTCCCAACACCAGAGTGCCAGATAGACAATAGACAATAGGTGCAGGAGGAGGCCATTCGGCCCTTCGAGCCAGCACCGCCATTCAATGTGATTATGGCTGATCATTCTCAATCAGTACCCCGTTCCTGCCTTCTCCCCATACCCCCTGACTCCGCTATCCTTAACAGCTCTATCCAGCTCTCTCTTGAATGCATTCAGAGAATTGGCCTCCACTGCCTTCTGAGGCAGAGAATTCCACAGATTCACAACTCTCTGACTGAAAAAGTTTTTCCTCATCTCAGTTACTAAATGGCCTACCCCTTATTCTTAAACTGTGGCCACCTCCTCCCGGTAGGCCTTCTCATGGTTGTCGGAGATCCGGCCCACCACCACAGTGTCATCAGCAAACTTGATGATGGTGTTTGAACCTGTCCTATCCATGTACCTGTCCAAATGTGGATGTGGAGTCCTTGTTCCAAATCGAGACTGGCATCACTCCACTACTCTTTCTCCACTGCATTGACATCTGCATTTGGGCTGCCTCCTGCACACCTGTGTGAAAATCATCAATTTTATCCACTTCACTACCAACTTCTACCTCACCCTCAAATTCACTTGGACTATTTCCAATACCTCTCTCCATTTTCTGGACCTTGCTGTCTCCAGAAGACAAGAAGACAATCTTCCGAAGACAACCTACCCACTGACGTTGACTATAAATCCAATGACATCCACATCCACGCCAAAGACGTACAGGTATGTAGGTTAATTGGCTGGGTAAATGTAAAAATTGTCCCTAGTGGGTGTAGGATAGTGTTAATGTACGGGGATCGCTGGGCGGCACGGACTTGGTGGGCCGAAAAGGCCTGTTTCCGGCTGTATATATATGATATGATGATATGATGATATGATATGATATCTATCTAGGCTACGCCACCCTCCCACCTTCTTGCATGTCAAAGATGTTGTCTCTTTCTCTCTGTTTTTCCGTCTACGCTGCGTCTGTTCTTGATATGAGGCTTTCAACTCCAGGATTTCTGAAATGTCCTACACAGATCTGGCTCCCTCTCTGCTGCGGTTGATGGAACCCTCACCCTCATCTCCTCCATTCCCCGCATTACTGCTTTCTTCATCAGCCACACTTTCCCCGACACAGGGACCACCACACTCTCCATGACTCCCCGGTTCACTCATCCCTCTCCAGCGGATTTTTTTTCCGTTCCCGATTCCGGCATCTGCAGTGTCCTGTGTAACCATATTCCTCCCATGGATGCATGGGCAAATGACCCGCTTAGTCACTCCAGCACTCTGTCTCCATGTTTAGTCTTTTCCTTGGCTGGTTGGCATGCAAACAAAAGCTTCTCATTGTACCTCGATACATGTGACAATGATAAACTAATCTAAACTAAACTAAGATAACATCATTCAGCTGAAGAGCTGGATGGGAAAATTTTCAGATGGACAAATATAATCTCCTGGGAGATGTTTTGAAGATTTGGGAAGTTCTATTATTCACCCTTCCAACAATACCATCAGAAATAGATGATTCATTCATTATCACATTACAGTTCATGTAACTTCACTGTAGACAGATTGATCACCGCACTTTGCACAATACAACATATCAAAGGCACTTTGGTGGTTCTGATGGATTTTGAGATGCTCTAACCTTGTAATAGATGCTATGTGAATTGAATTCTATTTTATTTCCTCTGTCTGTGTGACATGGGCCACGTTAAATTTATTAAGTTGGTTTAAAAATTGTATAATGATCTCAGTTTTATCCCACAGCTCATTAATCTGTTACGCACATCAAGTGAGAAAGTATGTTGAGAAATATGCTTCCAATACAGAGGGTTTCAACAGTTTGATAACTCTAGTCACAATGGAATGTCTGTGTGCTGGCAAATGCTGCAAAATAAAGGAAATGCCAATCTAGCGTAGGAAGATGTGTCACTTCTAATAATGTATCCTCATGGTTCTCTATGAATACATCATGACAAAACACTTTGGAAGGTGATCATGTACAGTAAAATAGAAGAGCAGAGTTTGTACAACACCATGAAAATAAAGGAGTATGTTAAAATTCTCCTCAGAGAGCACTGGAGGCAGGGTTGTGCATTTCCAGATCAGATAAAGCATGGTTAGATATAATATAAGAAGATAACTGCAGATGCTGGTACAAATCAAAGGTTTTTATTCACAAAATGCTGGAGTAACTCAGCAGGTCAGGCAGCATCTCGGGAGAGAAGGAATGGGTGACGTTTTTGGGTCGAGACCCTTCCTCAGTCTGAGGAAGGGTCTCGACCCGAAACGTCACCCATTCCTTCCCTCCAAAGATGCTGCCTGACCTGCTGAGTTACTCCAGCATTTTGTGAATAAAAGCATGGTTAGATACAGTTTAGGTTCATTAGTGTCACATGTACTGAGGTACAGTAAAAGCTTTGTTTTTGCATGCTATCCAAACAGATCAGATATCTATATCTATACACTAAAACTCTCGTTTGTTTGTTTGTTTGTTCCTGAACTACAGGCAAAACAGTACACGATCGGGTGGCAGTTTTAGGCCCACCTTACTCACCGTCGTCCCTTTGGTGCTAATGGAAGAAGTTTCATTGAAATCGGTGTTATATTTTTTAAGTTATTCACATTTTTAAGTTAAAATCTATCTACTAGGGGGAGAGGGGGGGAGGAGGGGGGAGGGAGGAGGGGGGAGGGAGGAGGGAGGAGGGAGGAGGGGGGAGGGGGTGCTGCACCAATGCAGAAGAGGTTTGGGCCCAACAGGTCCACTTGGTCTAGTACATAAATAAAATCAGTGCAAATTCAACTATAATAGGCCGAGCAAAGGGCAGTGCAGAATATAATTGTCAGCATAACAGTGCATCTGTTTAGACACACAGCGTGGCAACAGGCCTTTTGGCCCACCGAGTCCGCGCAGACCAGCAGTCACACTGTATACTAGCACTATCCTACACACTAGGGACAATTTACACCTTTTTTTCCAACCGAAGCCAACTATCCTACAAAACGATACATCTTTGGAGTGTGGGAGGAAACCGGAGCACCCGGAGATAACCCACGTGGTCACAGGGAGAACTTACAACTCCGTACAGACAACACCCGTAGTCAGGATCGAACCCGGGACTCTGGTACTTTAACGCACACTACCGCTGCGCCACTGTGCCGCACCGTTTCTATAGACAAAGACCAATGTTCTCAATGGGGTAGAGGTGAATTGAACAGTACCCTAGCTTGTGGAGGGATCATTCAAAAGCTCGATAATGGAGTGGAAGAGCATTTCCTAAGTCTGCTGGTTTGTGCTTTCAAGCAAGAGAACCAAAAATATACTTCAACCACTCTCCTGATTTAATGCTGTTGAGTGTTCAGACATTAAAAACAAGGCTTCTTGTTTGCATCCGCACTGTGATTGGGAGCAGTCCAGGTCTCCATTCTGAGTTTACCCAGGATTTATCACATCGGTTTGGATGGTGATAGATGCAAGCACTTTCATGATCTCTACGTGAATGTCTTTTGTCTCTCTGCGTTTCTCTCTGTCTAATGCAGACAGAAAACCATAAGCAAGGAGACTCAAAGACAGACACAAGAAGCTGGAGTAACTCAGCGGGACCCGAAACGTCTCGACCCGAAACGTCACCCATTCCTTCTCTCCAGAGATGCTGCCTGTCGCGTTGAGTTACTCCAGCTTTTTGTGTCTATCTTTGGTTTAAATCAGCATCTGCAGTTCCTTCCTACACAGCAAGGAGACACAGTCAGTCCAATAGCAAGCAAAGTGAGGGCCAGCATCAGGCGGCTGAATGTGTTGCGATCAGACGTTGAGTGATCAATGCCAACATTCTGGGCAAAGATCCAGAGAGAGCTGAAACCCTGTGTTTGCAGAGTTTCCTGTAATGAAAGTGCAAAACACCCCTTCATTTTACAGGCTGCTAATTCTCTGACTTCTGTTCATGAAACTATCAATTAAATGCTAATTAATGGTATTTGAACCGTTTTAATGGCATCTCAGTTGTGTGGACAAAGTCATTTTGGCTTTCTTGGGGGAGGCACTGGGTTCACAAAGGTCACAGATTCTTTGAATGTTTATTGCAAAGAAACATGAAAAATAGGTGCAGGAGTAGGGCATTCGGCCCTTCGAGCCAGCACCGCCATTCAATATGATTATGGCTGATCATCCAAAATCAGTACCCCGTTCCTGCTTTCTCCCCATATCCCTTGATTCCGTTAGCCCGAAGAGCTGTATCTCTCTTGAAAACATCCAGTGAATTGGCCTCCACTGCCTTCTGTGGCAGAGAATTCCACAGATTCACAACTCTCTGGGTGAAAAAGTTTTTCCTCATCTCAGTCTTAAGTGACCTGCCCCTTATTCTTAAACTGTGACCCCTGGTTCTGGACTCCCCCAAAACATCGGGAACATTTTTTCCTGCTTCTAACCTGTCCAATCCCTTAAGAATTTTATATGTTTCTTAACATATAATATTCAATTCCAGTGAATTCAGTGAAGGAGGCCAATTGGCCCATTGACATCTTTCTGGCATATTCAAAAGCATAGTCAAGGACACATACAGCATGGAAACAGCCCTTTGGCCCAACTTGCCTACGTCAACCAAGATGCCTAGAAGGTGGTGAATATGTGAAATTCATTGCCACAGATGGCTGTGGAGGCAAGTCATTGAGATTTGTTAAAGTGGAAATTGATAGGCTCTTGATTAATAGGGGTGTCAAAGGCAATGGGCAAAAGCAGGAGAATGGGGTTGAGAGAAAAACAGATCAGGCCGAAGAAGGGTCTCGACCTGAAACGTCACCCAATCCTTCTCTCTGGAGATGCTGCCTGTCCCGCTGAGTCCCGCTGAGTTACTCCAGCATTTTGTGCCTATCTTATGTTTCGTGATACTTGTACTGAACTGTGTACAAAAATGAATTTCACTGTACCTCGCTACATTTGACAAATAATGTACCCTACCATACCATAAAGGTTTGATGGGCCAAATGGTCTATTTCTGCTCCTACGTCTTGTGATTATATGACAAAAGGTGAGATCTCTGGCTGCCTTCTCCTTCTCTTCACCCGCCCCACACACTCTCCTCAAAATAACTCTGGGTTATTGAAGGAGAAGCCTACCTTGCGCGTTGTTCATTACTCAGAGCTGAAATGCTGCCCTGATTATCAGCAGTGAAGCTGGTGGACTGCTGAGAAAAACTCACAATGATTGATAATCATCATTACAGGAGTACTTGGATCCCAGCTTGAGATCTTTGTTTTGTCTGGGTCTTAATCAGCCCATGCAGAGATTTTCTCAGATACAAGCAGGTTTCTTACATTTTCTTTTCCTGGAGCTTTGACATTCTCTGTAATGCTGCAGTTGCTCCGTTGCTTGGCAATGTCACCACATAGCACAAAGGTTAATGGAAATAAACTCAGATACAAACTGGATAATGAATAACACTTCGATGGTGTTCGACCTCACGTAAACCTTAATGCCTCAGATGCAGCTCCTATTTGTGTAGTTTGAGTAAAAAGAGGCACCTTTGATCAAAATGGAATTGTAACTGACTTTACTTTCGAGATTCAGCGCGGAAATAGGTCGTTCAGCTGACCAGTGATCCCCGCACACAAACACTATCCTACACATACAAGGATCAATTTACAATTTTACAAAGCCAATTAGCCTACATACCTGTACGTATTTGGAAAATGGGAGAAAGCCGGAGATCCCGGAGAAAACCAACGCAGGTCATGGAGAGAAGGTACAAACTCCGTACTGACAGCATCCGTAGTCAGGATCAAACCCAGTCTCTGGTGCTGCAAGGCCGCACCTCTACCGCTGCGCCACCGTGCTGCCCTTCTATATATATATGCACTAAGTATATATATATATACACATACTTAGTTCAGGAAAAAGTGAGGGTGGAACAGCAGTAAATTATTATTCATGACATACCACATAAATTTTACAAATGAACTTACTCCTTTACAATTTCCTCTCATTAATTATTCGCAATAGCTGGTAGAACTTAACATGAAAAAAGCTGGCAACCATTTTTATTTCATTCTTATATTTATCTATCCTCCAAGCTGAAGCTCTGGAGACCAATTATTGCTGAAAAATAGGTTATCAACCCATGGAACACCGGCCATTAAAAATGTGAACATTTATAACATTTACAATGAAGATGCTGTGTTTAAATTTAAAAAAAGATAGTATTATGATTCATGTACCCAGAGAGTTGTGAATTTGTGGAATTCACCCAGAGTTGTGAATTTGTGGAATTCTCTGCCACAGAAGGCAGTGGAGGACAAATCACTGGATACATTCAAAAGAGATTTAGATAGAGCTCTTAGGGCTAATGGAATCAAGGGATATGGGGAGAAGGCAGGAACGGGGTACTGATTGTGGATGATCAGCCATGATCACATTGAATGGCAGTGCTGGCTCGAAGGGCCGAAGGGCCGAATGGCCTACTCCTGCACCTTTTGTCTATGTATCTATGTACATCTGGATCAAGCATTTACAAATGTTGAAGGCCCAGCACAATACCAAAGGAGTGCTAAACTTCTAATTGTATCATGCCTTTGTGGAGACCATGTGTGTGGGGATGCACTTTGGGAGGTCAAATGTAAGGGGAGAATATATAGTTAATGTGCAGGGTCCTTAACAGCATTTGAAGTAAAACTACCAAACCCACCCCCACTCAGTGGTATAATAACCTTAGAAACATAGACATAGAAAATAGGTGCAGGAGGAGGCCATTCGGCCCTTCGAGCCAGCACCACCATTCATTGTGATCATGGCTGATCATCCCCAATCAATAACCCGTGCCTGCCTTCTCCACGTATCCCTTGATTCCCCTAGAGCTCTATCTAACTCTCTCTTTAATCCATCCAGTGATTTGGCTTCCACTGCCCTCTGTGGCAGAGAATTCCACAAATTCACAACTCTCTGGGTGAAAAAGTTTTTTCTCACCTCAGTTTTAAATGGCCTCCCCTTTATTCTAAGACTGTGGCACCTGGTTCTGGACTCAATAGACAATAGACAATAGACAATAGGTGCAGGAGTAGGCCATTCAGCCCTTCGAGCCAGCACCGCCATTCAATGCGATCATGGCTGATCACTCTCAATCAGTACCCCGTTCCTGCCTTCTCCCCATACCCCCTCACTCCGCTATCCTTAAGAGCTCTATCCAGCTCTCTCTTGAAAGCATCCAACGAACTGGCCTCCACTGCCTTCTGAGGCAGAGAATTCCACACCTTCACCACCCTCTGACTGAAAAAGTTCTTCCTCATCTCCGTTCTAAATGGCCTACCCCTTATTCTCAAACTGTGGCCCCTTGTTCTGGACTCCCCCAACATTGGGAACATGTTATCTGCCTCTAATGTGTCCAATCCCCTAATTATCTTATATGTTTCAATAAGATCCCCCCTCATCCTTCTAATTCCAGTGTATACAAGTCTAAATTCCAGTGTATACGCCCAACATTGGGAACATTTTTCCTGCATCTAGCTTGTCCAGTCCTTTTATAATTTTATGTTTCTATAAGATCCCCTCTCATCCTTCTAAACTTCAATGAATACAAGCCTAGTCTTTTCAATCTTTCCTCATATGTCAGTCTCGCCATCCCAGGGATCAACCTCGTGAACCTACGCTGCACTGCCTCAATTACAAGGATGTCCTTCCTCAAATTAGGAGACCAAAACTGTACACAATACTCCAGATGTGGTCTTACCAGGGCCCTATACATCTGCAGAAGAACCTCTTTACTCCTATACTGAAATCCTCTTGTTATGAAGGCCAACATTCCATTAGCTTTCTTCACTGCCTGCTGTACCTGCACGCCAACTTTCAGTGACTGGTGTACAAGGACACCCAGGTCTCGCTGCACCTCCCCCTTACCTAACCTAACTCCGTTGAGATAATAATCTGCCTCCTTGTTTCTGCCGCCAAAGTGGATGACCTCACATTTATCTACATTATACTGCATCTGCCACGCATCTGCCCACTCACTCAACCTGTCCAGGTCACCCTGCAACCTCCTAACATCCTCTTCACAGTTTACACTGCCACCCAGCTTTGTGTCATCCGCAAACTTGTAAGTGTTGCTTCTAATTCCCTCTTCCAAATCATTAATATATATGGTAAACAGTTGCGGCACCAACACCGAGCCTTGCGGCACTCCACTCGCCACTGCCTGCCATTCTGAAAAGGACCCGTTTACTCCTACTCTTTGTTTCCTGTCTGCCAACCAATTTTCTATCAATGTCAACACCCTACCCCCAATACCATGTGCTCTAATTTTAGTCATCAATCTCCCATGTGGGACCTTATCAAAAGCTTTCTGAAAGTCTAGATACTACATCCACTGGCTCTCCATCATCCATTTTACTTGTCACGTCATCAAAAAATCCCAGAAGATTAGTCAAGCATGATTTCCCTTTCATAAATCCATGCTGACTTGGACTTATCCTTTTACTGCTATCCAAATGCACTGTTATTACCTGTTTAATAATTGACTCCAGCATCTTTCCCACTACCGGTCAGGCTAACTGGGGTAATTCCCCGTTTTCTCTCTCGCTCCTTTCTTGAAAAGTGGGATAACATTAGCTATCCTCCAATCCACAGGAACTGATCCTGAATCTTTTGAACATTGGAAAATGATCACCAATGCGTCCACTATTTCTAGAGCCACCTCCCTGAGAACCCTGGGATGCAGACCATCAGGCCCTGGGGATTTATCATCCTTCAGTCCCATTAGTCTACCCAATACTATTTCTCGCCTAATGAAAATTTCATTCAGTTTCTCTAACCCCTAGATCCTCTGTCCTCCAGTACATCTGGAAGATTGTTTGTACCTGTTCAACTCATTTGCCATTTCCTTGTTACCCATAATAATTTCACCCGTGTCTGCCTTCAAGGGACCCACATTTGACTTTGCTACTCTTTTTTTCTTAACATATCTAAAGAAGCTTTGACTGTCCTTCTTTATATTCTTGGCCAGCTTCCTCTCGTACTTCATCTTTTCAGCCCGTCTTGCCTGTTTTGTTATCTTCTGTTGTCCTGTGAAAGTTTCCCAATCCTCTGGCTTCCGGCTACTCTTTGCTGTGTTATACATCTTTTCTTTTAGTTTTATTCCATCCCTAACTTCCCTTGTCAGCCATGGTTGCCTCCTACTCCCCTTAGAATCTTTCTTCCTTTTTGGAATGAAATGATCCTGCGTCTTCCGGATTATGCCCAGAAATTCCTGCCATTGATGTTCCACCGTCAATCCTGCTAGGATCCCTTTCCAGTCTTCCTTGGCCAGCTCCTCTCTCATGCCTTCATAGTCCCCTTTGTTCAACTGCAACACTGACTCTTCCGATTGAACCTTCTCCTTCTCAAATTGCAGATTAAAACTAATCATATTATGATCACTACCTCCAAGCGGTTCCTTTACCTTGAGTTCTCTTATCAAATCTGGTTCATTGGACAACACCAAATCCAGAATTGCCTTTTCTCTGGTCGGCTCCATTACAAGCTGCTCTAAGAATCCATCTCGGAGGCACTCTACAAACTCTTTTTTTTGGGGTCCAGAACCAACCTGATTTTCCCAGTCTACCTGCATATTGAAATCCCCCATCACCACAGTGGCATTACCTGTCTTACATGCCAGTTTTAACTCCTGCTGCATCTTACACCCTACATCCGGGCTACTATTTGGGGGTCTGTAGATAACACCAATTAGTGTCTTCTTGCCTTTACAATTCCTCAACTCAATCCACAGTGACTCTACCTCGTCACCCCTCGCAAGGGACTGAATTTCATCCCTCACTAGCAGAGCTACCCCACCGCCTCTGCCCACTTGCCTGTCCTTTCTATAGGACGTATAACCCTGAATATTAAGTTCCCAGGCCCGATCCTCCTGCAGCCACGTCTCTGTAATCCCCACAATGTCATATCTTTGTCATATCCCCACAAGGTATCCCCCAAGGCTCAGTCCTTGGCCCCCTCCTCTTCATCCTCTACCTGTTCCCCCTTGGTCAATTAATCCGCCGTCATGGTCTCAACTTCCACTGCTTCGCCGATGATATCCAGCTCCTCATCTCCACCAAGTCAATCTCCACCACCACACACTCTACACTGACAAACTGCATCTCTGAAATAAAATCTTGGCTTCAATCAAATTTCCTCAAACTCAACTGCAACAAATCTGAAATCATCATCATTGGTCCAAAAACGCTCACCAAATCCACCCACAACTTCACCCTCAATATTGATGGTTTCCCAGTATCCACCTCCCCTCACATCCGGAATCTTGGAATCATCTTTGATCAAACCCTCTCCTTCGACAAACACATCAAACACATCACAAAGACAGCCTTCTTCCACCTCAAAAACATTGCCCGTCTCCGTCCATCCCTCTCCTTCACAGCTGCAGAAACCCTCATCCACGCCTTCATCACCTCCCGTCTGGACTACTGCAACAGCCTCCTCTATGGCTCACCCTCAAAAATCATCAGTAAACTTCAATACATTCAAAACTCCGCTGCCCGTCTACTCACCCACTCCCCGATCCGTAACCATATCACCCCCCGTCCTTTACAAACTCCACTGGCTCCCCATCCCCCAGAGAATCCAATACAAAATCCTCCTCATGACCTACAAAGCCCTCCATAACCTGGCCCCATCCTGTTGTGATATTGCTGGGACTACTTTGTGTATCCAAGAACTACTTTGTATGGCTGTGTATATAAGTGATGGGTGTGATTAGGCGGTCACTCTGGATCCAGGCGGCCTTGGAATAAACAGCCTGGAGTACAAGCTCCACCATGATAACATCTTAAACATGTGCACTCGTGGTCCGTCCAAAGTCACAACAAAGGTACAACAGGTACCGGACCACGAAGAACAACATGGTGGCAGCGGTTTGGTGTTTCGCCTAGGGAGGGAATGAAGCATGCCCGAGCAGAAAAGGTTAAAAAGAAGAAAAAAAAGAAGAAAAAAAAGCCCTGAAGGGAAACAAAACAAAAGAAAAGTTTCCAGCTCGGTACGGGACGTTTGGAGTGCATCCCGACAGAGCCAGTGTGAGTTGGTATAGTTACCTGCTCAGTAGTCGGCGCCGAGTTGCCGACGTGACGCTGCAAGCTGCTGGGGGAGGTGCGTGTAGGCCCACGTCGCGCCCCAGCACCTGTGTAGGCCCGAGATTAGAAGCCTGCGACTGCTTCGCGGGGGAGAGACCGGGAGACCCGACACACACGGAGATGTGCGGTGACCGGGGAAGACCGACACCCATGGAGGTGTGCGGCAACCGGAGGAGACCGGGAGATCCGACACCCACGGAGGTGTGCGGTGACCGGGGAAGACCGACACCCACGGTGGTGTGCGGCGACCGGGGGAGGCTGACACCCACGGAGGTGTGCGGCGACCGGGAGAGCCCTGGAGGAGACCGACACCCACGGAGGTGTGCGGCGACTGGAGGGACCGACCACCCGCGGAGGTGCAGCGGCCGGTAAGGCCGAGGCACTGCGTACTTACCCAGGCGCGTCGACCGTAGAGTCGGGACGGCCCTGGGCCCGAGGCAGCGGCAGAGCGTTCGAATTTGAGCGGCAGCTGCCGGGAGCACCTGTGGGCGGGGCCAGGGAGCACCTGTGGGCGGGGCCAGCGGCAGCGTGTTCGAAAAGTTGAACGGCAGCTGCCGGGGAGCACTTGTGGGCGGGGCCAGCGCACCGCGATTACAGCAGTGCCAGCCCAGCAGTGGGAGCCCAGCAGTGGGAGCCCAGCAGTGCCAGCCCAGCAGTGGGAGCCCAGCAGTGCCAACCCAGTAGTGGGAGCCCAGCAGTGCCAACCCAGTAGTGGGAGCCCAGCAGTGCCAGCCCAACAGTGAGAGCCCAGCAGTGGGAGCCCAGCAGTGCCAACCCAGCAGTGGGAGCCCAGCAGTGCCAACCCAGCAGTGCCAGCCCAGCAGTGGGAGGCCAACAGTGGCAGGCAAATCATGGTGGTGGAGCATCTAGAGCCTACACTACGTTTGATCTACACAGCACGTCTTCTTGAGGGGAAGATATGGAACAAAATGAATATTTTGTGTTTAATGACCTGTGTAGTGATCTGTGTAATGAAAGCTTAATGTATTATATTTGATGTTTTTGTATATAAATGTATATATCTGTGGAGTGACCACATGGAGTGAGTGACCACCCGGAGTGAGTGACCACACGGAGATGAGTGACCACCCAGAGGTGAGTGACCACACGGAGATGAGTGACCACCCGGAGATGAGTGACCACCCGGAGATGAGTGAAATTCCGCAGAGGAGTGACCACCATGATGGCGAAAAAAGCAATTGTGTTTAGTTGTGTTATTGGTTTTGTTTGCAAATAGCAATGGTGTTTTGGTTTTGCTTGTTAAATATATTTTAGCCCTCGAATGGTAAAGAAAACAATTTTATATAAGACAAGGGGGATGTTGTAATATATAAGGCAAGGGGGATGTTGTGATATTGCTGGGACTACTTTGTGTATCCAAGAACTACTTTGTATGGCTGTGTATATAAGTGATGGGTGTGATTAGGCGGTCACTCTGGATCCAGATGACCACGGAATAAACAGCCTGGAATTGAGCTCCAGCATTGTAACCTTTTATACACGTGTACTTGTGGTCCGTCCAGAGTCACTAAAGGTACAACAGTTACCGGACCACGAAGTACAACACATCCTACCTGACTGACCTCCTCCACAGGCACACTCCCACCTGCACCCTCCGCTCTGTTGCTGCCAATCTCCTGTCCCCCCCCCATCCGGACCAAAATCAGATCCTGGGGGGACAGGGCTTTCTCCATCGCTGCTCCCACCCTATGGAACTCACTACCCCAAACCGTCAGAGACTCCTCCTCACTCACCACATTCAAAACATCACTGAAGTCTCACCTCTTCAGCACTGCCTTCAACCACTGAAGGTCACCTCATCTTCTGTCTCCTTTCTCTGTTCGTTTACTAATTTATCTATTTATTCA